>NW_027287095.1:12212500-12812500 GCF_022747635.1 Hetaerina americana
AGTGGGTGGGGGGTGGGCCGGGGATAAAAGGTGAAGGGTTAGAGGGAGAAAGAGCCCCCATTGCGTTTTAATTAACGGCCACCAACCCTTTAGAGCGCAAGATATTCCCTTGTCCTCATTCCTCTCCTCTCCCATGGCTCCTTACATCTCGCTCCTTATCTCCCTCCACCGTTATTTTTTGCGCTCCTTTTCCCTAGCCTTCCGTCTCCGTGCACACGAAACACGCAACTTGACCCGCCCCCTCCACACCCCCCGGCGTCTTTACCTGGCTTCCTCCACGGCGCCAAACCTCATGCTCTCAGCCCCCTCGCGCACCACCCAACACTCCCTCATTCTCCCCGAACAGATTTTTATTTAATGCGTAGTTCTTATGTTTACTCGATTACGTTCACCATTACAATAATGTATTTCGCGCTTCTTTCTCTGGTCTTCTTTTCAATATAGGTTGATGTCGATGCCTCTCTCACGAACGAGACGAAAAATCCAGTGATTAAGCGTTCCGGTCTCGCCGAGAGCTCGATGTCTCCGTGTAATTTAAGTAGTGATCGTGATGTGAGGTTCATATACATCCATACAAGTCGTTCATATACCCCGCAAGTCGTTCATAGTGACGTGTTCCTGAGGGTGTTATGTCACCAGCCTTGCTACATGTAAAATAACACTTCAACAAATGCGTGGAAGGGGACGAACGGACATCGTTCATGCGGCATCCGCTACAAACATTACGATTCTTATGTTGTTAGTCACCACTTTGCTGACTACGACTTAGAATGCAGTAAGGAATCCCATAAAAAAGGCGGGCCACCAGCGACACAGTCACAAACTATCAGTTTGCATTCCACTCATGCAGGACGGAAAATTCACAGGTCCATAACTTCATTTATTTACACCAAACCCCACCACTCAATACTAGGGCCGAGGCTGGGGGAGTTAAGACGCCAGCCATCAACTGAGCTGCCGAGGAATGTAACTTGCATGTTCCCGTGCCTACCCATGTCTGTCTTACTATTTTCCCTTGGGAGAGTTGTCGCGAATAATACTCGGGGAAAAAAGAATACTTACTTCGTTCACCACACGCCCTTGCAGCGATTTTAGGGGTGTGTAGATCTAGATGTATCCGTTCTGCAGTCTACAGGTATCTCTCTTATTTTGTGACCGGTGTCCATTCTACTCTCGTAATTCGGGGACTGAGCTCTACCGGATGCAAAAACCATACGATTGATACCATTACAATAGTTTTTATCTTACTTATTCTTACTCCGAATCTTCACATATACAAAGGTTCCCATCCCAGATTTTACGGTAAGTGTGCGACGCTTTGTGTTCTTTCGTATGTTATTTTACGAATCTGGCCCTCCCTTCACTGAACCTTGTTCTATTCTGTTGTCAATATTTTTAGTATGGATTCCATAGGCTCGTCGCTTACTCTGTGCGGGGTCTTACTGAAGAAAATACCGCCTATCCTTCGCTTTCTCATCGCTACATCGTCTAGCTATACTTTTGACTAATGCACACCTCTTTACGTCTTCTCCGCAGATAGTGTACATGTGCTTTCCCTGTATATAATCTGAAGCGGTGGTGACATCCAAGTGTTTTACGTGGTCTGCAACGCTCTTCCGAAGACCTCCGGGTGTGTAAGTTTGTAAAGTGTGCTAGTGTTTTTTATTTTTCGAGATGTGTATTACCGTACCTCGCAGGTGTCCTCGTCGGTGGGGACTTGATACGATAGCCTTTTCCTGTAAATTGTACCCTAATGCACGTCGGCCAGTCTGAAAGCCTCTAAAAGGCGATTCATCGATCATATTTTTCCGCCAAATTCCAAGAAATTGCGGGAGATGCCACAACAGTTATTTTTAACGGAGTCATCCGCTAGTATGCATTTTAATGCAACAATTTCGGAGTGTCATAATCATTTTGAAATATTTGCATTGAAATGTGTTCCGCTCAATTTGCGGCTCAAGTAAGAAGACATGTGCTAGTAAGACAAGACCAAAGATTGTTTTCAGAACGATCTATATCATGTCCCTTAATGTTATATCGGTTAGTTTTTTACGCATTTGGAAATTACTTTGTCCTGATAAATATTGGATTTGAAAGCGAGAAAACCACCAAACAAGGAAGAACGTCGGACGAAATTGACCTAAATCAGTTCTATTTCGCCATTACCGGCTATCATTTGTTATCCAGAAGATGATGTTAGGATTGGTGAAGTAAGCGTCAAATAGTTCGACAGGTTTTCACTTGTCCAAATGAATTGATTTTCTTCCTGTGGTATTTCGCCATAACTGCATATTTCATCTGCAGGAGTACCTATCATTAAAAGTGGAATAATTGTGACTGGATGAATACAATAAATTGATAATACTCTTTACGGTAAAAGGATAAAACAGGTTAATTTCAAGTAAGATCTGGTGCTTTCCCGGCGTATTTGATTCGTGAAGGATTCTCGGGTCTTCCACCGGGTCAAGGGTTCCATATTGGCATATGGGCCAATATGGAACCCTTGACCCGGTGGAAGACCCGAGAATCCTTCACGAGGTTAATTTTAGTTTCTAATGACACAACACTCAAGTCAATATCCAGACCATGGATTTATTTCACAGCCTCTCATTATCAAGATCAATAGAAAATTCACCATACTACGTGTATATTAGTAATAATCCGAATACTATTGGGTATTGACTCTACTTGTGACTGTGAATAGCTTTAACCGATCTTTTACCACTTTCATTATTTGATTAACCCTAATAAGTACCTACGTGGCGTCAGTATTAGAATTGGCAGCTGTATGATTAACTAATATATTAATCATGGCAGTAATATTGCATCTCGCCGATATTTTTCCTTCCTCCCTTACTTGTAACCGGTCAAATTCTGAACCATATTCTACCGGTTCCGTTTCTTCATTTGTCAAATACCGTGTTCATTTTTTTATTCATGAGTAATTCCGGCTCCATTCCCCCCCTCTTGGGATTAATCATTCTGAGCCCAATAGAAAAACGTACACTATATTTGACGACAATCGTGCCACCGTGAATTAAAGTGCTTATAGGTCTTAGAGTGCGCGGTCATTCAAATGTAGTTGAAACATAGTTTGAAAGGTCATTCACTATTTAGTTTCACTTCGCGTCCGTGTCTCTGTTTCGTAATACTCTAAAATATGAACTCGAAGAGAAGGAATCCGATCGCTTACGCAGGATTTGTATGCTTACTCGCGGTTCATCGTCATTTTGTCACTGATGATCGCTTCGAGTCTTATTCGCCTTGGAGCTCACGTATTCCCGCGTCTCCAATTCTTTTAAGATACCACCTGCGGCGCAAATAACTGTTAAGCGTTAGGGGTTTATCGTATTTTTTTAATACTTTTTCGCTGAAGCTACATTTACGCTCGATAAAAAATTCAGTGCGTTTGAAAGGAAGAGGTAGGTAAGGTTGAGAGCGAGGGTCCTTTGACGGGCACATAGCAGCACAGGCAATGCCTTTACGGTGATGTTTTCAGCCCTTGTTAAGCGCGTCATGAATTATTTGGTGCTGGCGGGTATGTATACGAGTGCATGCGCACTTGGTCGTGTGGAAACAAGGTGCTTTTAGACGCTAATGTAAATAGAAGAGAGCTCATTTGGTGCCTATATTCTCTCTAAAATTATAAAACTGATAAGGACCCGGCGTATACGTGTCTTCTCTTTTCTGTGAAGTATACGTTATATTTTATTTGAAATTGCGACGCCCACGGGGTGCAAAGTAATCTATAGTGCACTTCAATTTGATGTACGATTATGCTTTCTCTGGATTAGTCGAATTATCTAATACATTCATTTCAAATCCTTACAGATTGATGATCTTTAAGTATTGTGCCTTAATAATGCCTTAATGAGAGGTGTTTGTAGGAAACCCTCCTTGAACAGTGCAATTCGATGTGATGTTACCGATGCATTTTGAACATTTGCGTTGAAATCATGAGCTTTCTTCGTAGGAACAATTAAGGATCATGTTATCTTGAGCTTTCTAGAAGAAACGTCTGTACCTCTCGCTGTGGCATGCCATTTTCGTTTCCGCCAAGAGAGAAAATGTAATTTTCCATTCATCGGTCATCATTGAAACAAGTCCTCATTCACGACGTGATGGCGTCCTTTTATAACTTTTGTGCCCAATAGTGTTCGGTCTTTTTTCTCTTTCTACCGTTGGGCTCCATAGTCACAAGGTCATTGACGTTTAGCTGCATCCCGCTTTGCATAATGCTAGTGTCTCAGCCCCACGGCAATCGCTTTGTCCTCCTCCGCGAGAAGGATGCTCGTGTCGCGGTGTTTGTGTGCGCATGAGAGAGAGAGAGAGAGCGACGGTGGAGAGCCCATGTACGTACGTTTGGTGGCGGGTCGTATAAAGCAAAGCGCCCAATTTCGTTCCCGTTCCCACCGCACACCCTCGCTTCAATGCCGCCACCAGCACTCCCAGGCCATGTTCCCTCCCAATCGAGTTTCCTTTCTATTGCTCTTGTTGTCTTCGCGTTTTCCTTCTCTCTATCTCTCTTTCCGTCCTTCCGTTCTTGCGTCTTCCGCGTCCCCCCCCCTCGCCTCATCCCCATCGTGCTTCAAGGACAGATTGCACTCGTTTGTTTCTCGGGCGTTTTTACTGCGAGAGAGAGATTTGGTCTAACCATTCCAGACTGGAGAGGAGGCGAGCCAGGAATGGAGTGAGGAGGGGAGTGGTTGAAGCGTTGAATTAGGGGCGGCAAGGGACGAGGGGTCTCGGAGGCGGGTAATGGAAGAGAGAATTTGATTGCGGTGGTTTGGGTATTCTTTCGTGTTGCGGCTGAAGATGAGGGAGGAGGGGTGGCGGGCAGGAGAAGGGGACCCGGGAGGGTTCGAGTTTGATTCCCGGTGGGCGTAGGAAGAGGATGATGAAAGAAAGAGGTGGGGAAGGGAAATGTTTGTTCCCGCTCGTCTCCGAGGAGGGGACCCGACTTGATTTGTTCCCGCTCCCTCTTCGCCGATTTGTTTCGCTTTCCCTTCTCCGAACCACGATCCCTCCTCCTCCTCTCAGGCCACTCCACCTCCAACCCGAATCTGTGGCGAGCCGAGCTGCAACCGGTGAAGCCCACTGAGGTACATTAGTCTTCAACCCGAAGGTTAGTTTCTATACGGGAGATTTTCGCCCCCCAGCCATATAATAAGGCTTGTGAAATGTATTCGTCCTGAGTTTGGGGAGGGGGGTAGTTACTTTCCCCCTAGAGACTGTGGTCTGCCAAAAAGTTTTGGCTCTCAGAAAAACATGCAGTTTTAGTGTAGCTGCATGTTTCATTCGAGGTATTGCTTGAAATTTAGTCCGGAACTCGCCAGTTAGAACCCGTTAGCACTACGTGCTAAAGTAAGCTCCGACGTCGCCCTGTTAAATATACATATGTTGAATGAAAGGTTTTCCGATATGTTGTGTGAATGATATAGTTCATTGCTAACATCTCGTTTTTAATCATAAAGTGTCATTAAGCCAAATTGCGTTTCATTTTTTAATTTTGTTAAATTTATTCACGATAGGCATGTTTTTCCTTGGCCATTTCATTTTTTGAAAAATTTTCGGGTATGCGTGGTTTTTAATAAAAATATCAGGAGAAATTTCGAAAAAATAGATTTATTATGGATATTGCTACAATGCAGAAAAAATCTCCAAAGTACATCCCTTGAGCGTCGACACTTCTGCCAGCGACTTTTCCTCGACTCAAAGGGTCTCTGGTTGGCGGATTCCGAAAGTCCTTATGAGTATGCGTGCAAGAATGTTTGACGGCACTTTGGGTCCCATGGTATGGTGATACCATTTGAGGGAGGATTTCACTTTTGGAACGAGCAAATAGTCTGCTGGTGCCAAGTTGGGACTGTAAAGGGGTTGGGGAATCGTCGGGATGACGTTTCAGAAGGTCTTGCAAGGGAGACTCGCGCTCTTGTTCGTCCGTCCAAAGACCTTCGGGACGAGTTTAGCGCAGATCCATTGCATTGCCAGATTTTCAGTGATAATGGTGTGCACTGTCTTCTTATCAATGTCTATACAATCTGCGATCATGCGTGCGCTTAAATGACGTTTTGAATGCAGCACTTCACGCACACGTCAGGAAAAAAGTATTACCGATGTATTTTATACGAACGTTGTAGTTCAAGGTTATTTTTTATTTTCCTGCATGCACGGCTTAGAGAAATATTCAGTTAAGATTATTGTAACAATATTTCTCGCCGCTGGGCTTAATATTTAATAAATTTCACCCAAATATATCTAGCCCATCTTCGGGTTAATTACTGTAAGTGAAAACATATTCAGTATATTCAGTCGCCAATTTTTGCTTCTGGTGAAGTTTGAAAGAGATTTGTTTTTTTTTTAATGTTTGGAAGTTTTCTTAGTGCTACGATGAATTGAAACTCGTTTTTTTTAAGCATTCAAAATTCCCTCTGCTTGCTAAGTTCATTATTTAATTTCTGTGTTTCTCTCTCTACTTTCAGGTGAGTTTCTCATTTCTTCCTTGAGCCTTGTTGCTGGTTTGTAGAATGAAAGCATTCGCCTGCACCCAGATAAGTGACAATTTTGACGATTCTGAAGTGATTTTTTTGGAATTTTCGTTTTGTCAATAGCTTCAAGTGGATCGGAAGCGGAACTGTAGAGTTTATCAAGGGCCCTAAAGTCATAAACCTGCATTACCTAAATCATCTAAACTTGGGGAGTGGAGGTCTTATGAGTATATAATTCAGGTGATACCTTTGGAGGCTTGAATGCGTTTATTTGTTGCTCTCAATGCCTGCCATTGGATAAGGAAGTTTACAGCGCTAAAAGAGTAAGTCTTTTGATTGAGGAACTAATTGATTATTAGCCAGCGACTGGAGAATTATGCCGCTGTATACATATAATCGTATATATGAAGAGTGCTTTGGTATTTCTCCGAGAGAGAAATAACGTTTTCCCAGCGTTATAGCGGTTTTCGCACCCATCCCTACTCCTCCTCCACCGAGAATATTTGCTCTATCTGAAGTAAATGCATTACTCGCTGAATGCGTGAACCCTTCTCCTCCAAGTATTTCTACGTGCACTTGGTGCTCGCTGTGTCATTCAGCACTCGTCTACGACCGCATGCTCCTCGACAGCTTTCTCGATGCGCCGTCGCCCACCCACCTTCCCTCCCTCCATCCTTAATCCCAGGTAAAATTGCATCGTTCGACAAGGAAGACATGGACCTTCGTCTGCTCTAAAGAGTTTCCGCCTCTGATTTCTCTTTCTCTCCTGAGTTGGTTCGTACTCTTTATTCGTGAGGCACTTTTGTGTGAATGTGCCTCGCTCGCGCCGGTGGTAAAATATCGATTTAAAGTTAAGAAGTTTTTTCGTCATCTGTGGAGTATTTGAGTACAAGTCACGGCAGATCCTTATTATTACTAGCCAACATACATCTACACAATTCCCCGTCTCAAGGGCGTGTGGCGGTGGGTGTTAGGTCACCAAACATGTATTCGCAATCCCAATCATGTCACCTCTACACAAATATTAGTTTGATCATGCACTCGAAAACTGTTAAATACACGCAATTAAGTACTACTAAAGCAACAATCATCAATTAGAGGATACGTATATTCAAATCATGCTGTAGAACTGTTAAAAAGATGAGCCTATTGAATAAAAAATAGCATCCAGGAAGGAACATGCAGGATATTGGAAATTAGATAAACTGCAATTCTAATTGTCTCCTACGTGATACTGTCATGTTTATTTTGATCTCTAATGGTACGAGGAAGAAACGACATCTTAAATCTATCCGTTCTACCATTTATCTTCCTGATTTTACGTATGTACGCCGGTACGTACGTACACCTGTAACATCTTTAACATTCTCAGTTGTAAGTAACCTGCCTGAAATTCAGGCAGTAAATACAATCTGTATTTAAGCCTATGGTCAACTAGGGGCTCCCATCCCAACGTAAAGACTAGCAATCTTTTACACAGGAAATTAAGATGCACGGCGAATCGAAAACGTGTTTACGGCGGAACCTTGGGCGTATATTGTTCTCTTCCTTGGGTTATTGTTGAAAGACCAAAAATAATATCGATCGTTCTGGAAAAATCTTCTCTGTAGCTGAAGAACTACACAGAAGCAGACCCCGAATGTGATGGATGGAACAAGTAATGGCTGGTGGCTAATAGTGGAACGTTTTGACAGGCATCAGGAGGGTTGACGCGTCGCGGCGGTTTCATGAAGTAGTAGTAGTTTTAATGGGAGGCGACCGACAGCTTAGGTTATTTGCGCCATATGGGTGGACAGGAAAAGATGAAGGGTTAAGATAAACCCGGCGTCGGCATTAACCTACTCTTAACGAAAGGCGCCGAGGGGTCCGCGGCTCAACGTCCCATCCGACGGACGGCGTACTCACTCCGTCCGTGCCGTCCACAAGGCACCTCGAGTAGGGACCGGAACACCATTGAAAAACCGTCGTCGAGGGAGAAGTTGAATGGGAAGAGTTACGGAGGAAGATCTCGGATGTCAGATACATTAAATTAATCCATAGAATAGGAAAAATAGATGTGAAGGTTGAGGATAGTTAATTTAAGTGTTTAGTCTAGAATTGCGTAAGATCGAGCAGAGGATTGTGTCCCGCCGATGATGATGATCTTTGTGTCAGTAGAGTTTTGAGTATGTTAAATTACTTTGAAACTGTAAACATGAGTGGATAGCTAATTTATCGTGAATCTAATAGCATTGCAGTTTAAAGCTCTTCATGCGGCTTAGGATTCGCTGTATATTAAAAATTAACCGTAATTTTGCCCCCATGCATACTAATTAACATTTAAATGAGTACAGGTTTAAAGAATGCAGTTTGATACGGGTAAGTTAGATAAATATTTCAGCTGAAGATACGTCTAATTGGAAATTAACGGTAAATCCTTCATAAATGATGATGCTGCAAAACAACCTCGGCAATCATGAAAAGAGCCGCTCTTATTTCACTAAGTTTGACCAATGGAGCTTTGCGTCAGCGCAATGAGCATAAACTTCAATTAGGCAGAGGTTACTCGATGAATAAGAAGTGTGAAAAATATGGCGATTAGCATTTGAGATAATCGCAAATGGAACAATAATTTTCTTTTTCACGATTCATTGATGGCATTGGTGAGTTCCAATGGAGCCGCTGCTTCCTTGCTCCTCAGAGGCACCGCTTTTAATAGTGCGATTAACGGATTTCGTCCTAGCATTAATCGAAGCATGCAGAATTAATCTTCGGAAAATACATCGTTAACCATGCCACTGAAACTCTCCTCGGTAGCTTTATAATGTAGTTATTTCCACCCGTTGCAATTTAATGTTGCGATACAAATATGTATTTTGAAATTGATCGAGAACGTTCCATCAAATTGGAAAATCACTTCGAATTGGAGTGAGTCTCTTTAAAAATTGAATGCCTTCCACAACTGGTAATATTCTTTCTTTCGCGCCGTTCGACTTCATCTCAGACGTGAAATTTGTAATTAATATGCTAAGCCAACGATCATTTTAAGTGGTATCGTATTGCAATTAAAATGTTTCTGTGTACCGTTATTTAGTCTGTAATATTGTGGCATTCATTTGACAAATGGCGTGGTAGTCAGCAACGTGGAGGCTTAACCGTGGATGACGCGTGTTTCTCTTGCCTCCTATTTCCTAATGAGAGAATGTTGCTGCTTCTGACACCACCTCTATATGTTTTGGATAGTCGCGAAGAATTTTATGATCTTCATTGATGGTCGTAATAAAGCTTGAATTACATAGAAATGTTTCAATGGATAATTTTAGATTGATGGATATTGTCTTCCGTATTTTTGCAGTAAGTCGAGGTAAGGAAACTCAGCCAAGCTTATGCTTTTCCTTTTGCCATTCACTAACATAAGGACCCATCTCTCCCACCTGCAGTCTTAGTGCGTCTCAGAATGAGCCTCTTAACAATACCCCAGCACTTCTTTCTTTTCACGCGTCTCATCATGGCCCTCAACTTATCTTTCTAAGTTTTATTGATAACTGTTTTTGTATTATTAATTGTGACTTAATTCTGCGAAAAAGAAGTTAATTTATATGGAAATGACTTTAAAATACCGAACAAAACATCTTAATTTAGCTAATCTTGGCCATAAAAGCGTTTACCTGCGAATTATAAATTGTAATTCTGGTGGATAAATCGGAAGACTTTTTGGAATGGCCGTCATCCTCGCCGAGATGTGTACTGAACTGAGAGCAGACTTATGTTGTAGGGGGTCATTGTGTTTTTTTATTGGAGTATTTATTTTCGCTAGTTCATCCTGTCTGCAGATCGATTTCCCGCGGCTCTGGGATGCGGAATGAACCCGAGGAACTCAATGGGGAGGTAGAAAGTGGAGTACCACTTAGTCCTAGACTATGACTACAGGTTATCAATTGAGCACTCAGGATTGCAAATGGCTCGGCAGCACTCTTCAACTTAGTTACTCATCAAACGCTAGCTTTAGGAATTGAAATAATATTGTTCATCAGAGTTGTGGCTTGGAAGTATCTCGTGTGAATCGTGATAATTGTGAACTGTTTCGGAGCTTAGAAATTATGTCACGTGTAAAACACCGCGAGTTTGATGACCACTAAGAATTTATCTAATCAAATTATATAAGATATTAGAGAATTTATTTGGAGAATATACGGGAAATTTCATTTAGTAGACCAGCAATTTAATAGTTGAGCAAAACCTAGAACGAAAGTTATATCTTAAATATTTTTATATGTTTGTGTCCACTCATTTGTCAGCTCATTATTTCCTAGAGTTAATGTAATTATTATCAATAACAAATTACAGTAGCCTACCTGTCTTAGTAGAGTTTTGATGGACCACGGCACGGATTCATTTCTGAGCCCCGCCTAACCTGACACCAAAAACCCAATTCATTGCACAGCAATAAACAAACCCTTCATTCAGTACAACATGCTATTTTTTCATGCTCTCCTCTGTCTACAGCATTGCCCAGCATGTACCCTTTCGTTTAATGATTCACGCTACCGCTCACATAGGTGATTCCACACGTTAACAGTTATCTCCCACCTGTTCATTTTCACATATCGCCTCTATTGGATCCATTCCGGTTAAACGTGCTATAACGTAAGTGACCCGCAAATACCAACGTTGGCAAAACGAATTGCAACGATGTCATGCGGTGAACGAACCCATTGTGTAGTTATTGCGTAGCGGAAATTGATATCCTTGGAGGGCATCAGGCGGGTAAGTCTTTCCTATTGGGTGGAGAATGGAGTGAGTGGGTGGATTGCAACAGCCACGCGGGCGGCCCTGGACGACGACGTCCCCCCCTCTTCTCCGCCCCTGTCCCGGCCCCGCCGTTCCTTGTTCCCATCGACTCCTTTCATCCGCCCCCGGCATCCCCGCCCTCCCCACGAATCTCTATCCCTGCACGCAGGCATTGGCCTCCTCCCTCCCCTCCTCACTTCCAATTTCGTCCTTCCCTTTGCTTTATTAGCGAAACGTAAACTCTGGGATCCCTTGCCAACTTTTTCACCCCTACTCACTACTACCCTCTCCCCCCTCCCAACCCCTCCCCTCCCACGTCTCAAAATAATCCTTATCCATTCATTTGTTAGCTTTTTTTGATTCGCCCCGCCCTTCATTTATTTTTCATTTTCTACGCACTCCCCGACTCGCGTACCCTACCTCCGACCCCTGGACTCCTCGCGTCTCTCCCCTCCGTAATCATTCCATCCACCGCCCGCGCGTTCCTGCCCCCCTCCCCATCTCCCTCCACGCCACACGCCTCCTCCAGCCCCTTTGGCCTCCACCCCACCCCTTCCGATGCTAACCACGTGACCCCGTCGTGTTCCTTTCATCTGCCTCCCTTTTTCTTCTTTTTTTTCGGGTGGCATTCCACTGGCACCCGCCCCGGAGCCTTGACAAAAAAGCAGGAATAATGAAAAAAACACGGGCGATGGACCCTCCCCTCCAACTCCCACGCCTCCCTTCCTCTCGGCATACGTGCTTTCTTTTTCCTTCCTCCGTCCTCCCTCCTGCTTCCAAGCCGAGCCACCTCTCGTATCCCTTTCCCATCCACCCTCCTTTCGGCGTGCACACCGATGCGACGATTGCCACCGGCCCCTTTTACCCTCCATCCCACCCCTCCCTTTCCTCCTCTTGTGCCGCCTCTACGTCGTCGGTCGCTGCTACCGCAAGGGAACGCACCCCCCACCCCTCTTCCTCTGATTTCTTGTCAAATTATTTCTTTTTTATCTTGTTCGGTGGGTTTCTTACGTGTAATGGACCTTTATGATTTACTCTCCCCTCCACCGAAATATTTGTAAGTATGAACACTGCCCCGTAGGGTCGCTTGTCATTTGATTTCCTGTACTAACTACGGAAAATGCCGGTGAGTGTAAAAGAGAAGTCTACATTTAGTCACATTAATTTCCCTAATTATTCTTTATTGCAAAAGAATCGTTGTTAAACGTTAGCATTGGGAAACCATTCCATGAGAAAGTGGAAGAATTTATTTGTAAAAGCATTTGTTATTTTCCATGTTTTCGTTAATTATTCCGTTACTCATCTTTCTTATTGATATTATTTGTTTTATCCGGTTCTTCTTTGGTTCAATTCTGGTCACAGTTTTTTGCCAAGGTCTTCCTCTTTATTAGCTCGAACAACTCATCATATTTTTGATTTTTCCTATTAAAAGATAGCTCTCTCTCTCTCTTCTATTCTCTTCTCTCTTCTCCTGTACTATAATAAATGAACTTTAAAAATATGAGTTAGCTTTTTTATCAGTTATCGGCTATATTTTGTGGGTATTCTATGGAATTCGGAATAGAATATAAACAGACTTCTACAAGAGCCTCCTAATTTTATTATCTTCTCTTTATCTTTGATTAATTTTTCCAAGTCTTGGTAACCTCTTATGAAATTTTCTCCGAGACAATCTTTAATGGTTAGATTTTCTCTGACTTACGTGTTCTGAAGTTACTGTAAGGGCGGTATTCGGTGCGGTGAGCATCAATGGCATGGTGTGCCGTAGGGTTTCGTGGCAGTGGTACGACTCATGCTCGTGCCGCTGCAGACTCATAGAACTTAACGAAAGCAAAATCAAGAATCTCGAATGCCGCGTCGTGGGGCGTCAGATATTCTTTATGGATTTCAATCCGTCATATAAAATGTATGATAGTCCCTAAAAGGATCGCGTGTCCGTCATTTTCCTGTCAACAGTACTCAGCGTAACTCGCTGTTGCCATCTTTAATTCTTTGAACTTTGATCTCTTTGAGAGAGTTTTGCCGGTGTTTCGAATTCGTCCTTATGTTCTCTCTGTTCAGTGGCCATCTTAGTTGCACCTCCTTGTCCGCTCATGAGAATAGTCTTCACGATCGCGTTACTGGTCGTCACATGCGTTCACTTTTCGCCGCTTCCTCAGACGTGTATCACCGTTTCACGAGGTGACGTAAAGCGCGTGTTAAGCATTTTGAAACAGTTGCGCCCCGTTTGAAATGGTTTACGGCTCATCTCTTGCCTCACATAGGATAACAGCGCTAGAGATTTAGCGGTATTCGCAACGACCTGTTAGCATTTTATTCAGATTCGATATTCCATGGGAGTTACCGCCCACCAAGGCTTTCTCGATTCTCTTTTCTCGTTCTGCTTCAGAGGACATTCGCGAGCTGACCGAGAAGCAGCTGCTACTATTTGAATCTAACGCCTTCTGGAAGTACGGTAACAGGCAAATATCTGCGGAAAACTGAGCGGATCCACTTTCGTCCTTTCTAGCCAGCAATCACGACGCATTGAGTTGAGAGGTTTGAGTATTCCATAACGATCGGTTATTATTATTTCAATCTATCTCTTCAATTTCAGCTTAAAGTCATCAAAATCTTTCAAAAATTACGTTTCAGTACAGATTTTGAGAACATGCGATTCTGGGTTAATACTGTACGTTTTAACTTTCGAAGGAGAAGACTGATGGTACTCTATTTGTCTGAAGTTCGATTTTGTCTTACAACACAATGATCGTGACCGAAGTACGTGCACCTTCATTTTGCCAGCTTGGTCCAGCGATATAGAGTTGGACTCCGGAGACGTAGGACGAGTTCAATCTGGCATCGGAACCTGTGAATTTTATTTTAGAATTACGTGTCATAAGTTTACTTTCTTGTTAAATAATTGGCGGGCCTATCTTGGTTTCGTGGTTGAATTACCTTCAGTATGTTTCGAGAGCGAAAATTTCCCAATTGGTGGGGGCACCCTGAAAAGTATTATTTGTACGAGAAGGAGGGCTGGAAGCGCTGTCGAATTGGGAGGAAGGGGGCGGGTGCCGTCAAAGCAAGGGTTCACGAATCCCCCTCGTGCCGGATACTTGACGAGGGTTCCTCTCGGACACGCGTCCGCAAGAGCTAAGGCCATGTACTGGGGAGCATTTCGTCCCTTGGGGTCAAACCCAGTTCCCGGGATTTCTTTGGGGAAGGGAGAGGTGCAGGAAGGCGGCCTTATTTCGATTGGTGAGAAGGGGGGAGGTGTCCAGAGCTAGCGGGGCGCCGAGGTGGTTCACGCCGGGAGGGCCCTGGTTCCCTCCGCGACCGTTTCCAGAGATATATTCCCACCCTCCGTTCAACTTCTCCGACTTGCTCATCCTTTTGTTCGTCCAATATTTCTGTTTGCCTTCGACGCGCCCGCGGGAACCGAAGTGCTAATTGTAGCTGGTGTTTATCCAGGTGTCCCCGTTCCCTCTTCCCGAAGCTGACCCCCCTCCCTCCGTCTGCCTACCCCTTCCCTTCGCTCTACCCTCACCCTTCATCCCATCTACGCCCCAGATCTCTGAAGCTCCTCTCCCCCCCCACCCCCTCCCAAAACGGGCATTAAACCCGTGGTCCTCCTCGACCCCGAGCGTCTCTCGCGGGACGAATGTATTGGTAGGTATTCATTGGGAAGACATTATTTATTCATATAGGGTTGGATCTTCTAGATAGTTGCCTGTTGGTTAGTCAATGAGTTATCGTAGTCGACAGTGGGTGTAGCTGCTTGATTTGGTTTTCTGGTCTCGATACTGTAATTTTTGGATTCCAAGTTGTGTAGTCGCCTCAGCTGTGAGAGCATTTCAAACCGTCCTGGCTTGTCTCTGCCGTAATGGGATTACATTTTTTTATCACTAGTGTTAATGATTCTGCAAAGATTGTGCAAAAATGGAGATTGTTCTTTCGGGGGGCGAGATTTCGCATCCGAGTTGTGCGCTATACATATACGCACTTTTTTAAAGTTTCCAGGATATTGTGTATGTTTCCTCAGTCATCACTTGTGTGCCCTACGTTCGTTTGCCGCATCATCTGCCGTGTATGTCTGCATTCGGATTATCGCTCAGACGTTGCGGCATTTATTCGAGGGCAGCAAAGATATGGTAAGAGATAATAGGCAACGGAACCTATTATTATACATACTATCAGCTAGAATGTCATTTTACGTGCATAATTATGCTCTGTCGTATAATATTATTACATGCATCATTATGCGTGGGGTCCATTGCTGCCACCCTTCCCTTGGCATTGGTGATTGCTGGATAATTTTATGGCTACAGAACAGAATCCGTAGCGGACATTAACGGCTCATCTTTCTGTCACACAGCAGCAAATATGAATAAATTTAAATTCCTCGTGTGACATTAATTTTCTGGTGTTATTTTTGGCTTCTGATTACTTAAAAATAGAATCTTGGGGCAAAGTGTTTTTGAGCGTTAAGAGTGCGAAAGCTTTCATCTCCTTTGTGATGGACGTTGATTTTAACTTAAATTCTCGTTAAAGGCAAACTTTTAACTTAAACTCAACTTTTTAATTTTACTGTTGACCTCTTCCACTTTCGTAAAAGGGATTCATTTCATTTGGTTCGGTAAACATTTCACGTGAAAAAAATTTTAAAAAATAATAATTATTAAGAATATAGACTCTTATAATGTAAATTTTTTATTCGGAATCTCAAAGGTGGCTGCTGCAATTTTTTTATCCGTGTTTCTCCCTTCATCACGTGGTCTTGTACCGTTTATCCAGGGTCGGTCGCGCTGTGACGGATTTTGAAAAATCCATTGTGTGCGTTTGCGGCATCCCTCTTCTAACTATTCGGAGTCATATGGTTTCTCGATGGCAAAATGCACGGCTTCGAGGCATTCGCATGGGCATTTGTGTCCACTTATCTCTCGTGTTAGGAGAAAGGGAACTGTTCCCCGAACGAGAGGCGCATTGTACCTCCCTCAAACAAGTCATCTGCCTCATGGAGTTCAATTTTCAGATAACGTGCGGTCCACAATGCCGGTGTAAGAATGCATTGCTGGAGACTTTTCACGGATTTTGGATGCTTAAATTGCTCTTCCGCGCGATCCTTCCCTTCGGTTCTTTTCCTTCATCCGCACACATTTAAAGGGGCCGTCGGTGTTTTCAACGCTCTCATCAAGTGAGAGAGACTCGGTTTTCTTATTATGCCTACGAATTCCGCACTTCACCGTTTAGTCTTCGTGCTTCCGAAAAGATTCGGGCTGTGAAGTTCGGGCGCGAATGCTCTTCGTAGCGGGTGGTTTTCAACGCTCTTCGAGCCCCGTCATTGATTCCGTTTCTTCTGGTGCATCTGCGGGGGAATAAAGTGCGTGTTTAAGCCGAAAGCGTTAATTGCTAAATCTGCCATTTCGGCGCGACGTTACAAATGGCCGCTGCCGACGCTGTTCAAACACGTGTCCCTCCTCGCCTCCCTGTCCCCCAAAAAGCGTCGCCTTCACCGCTGCCACCACCCCCCTCCCTCTTGCCCGCGACAACAGCCCCTCGACGGCGCTCATCCCCCAACCGCCCCCAACCATCGGATTTATTTGCGTGCGTTTTGTTTCTGTTTTCCTCCCGTTTCTACCGCAGCGTGTTTGCACTTATTGATTTTACGGCCGTGGAAATCAGTTTCTATCCGTTGTACTTGACAATCTATCTCGTCGGCGCAATCGCTTTTATCGGATTCCACGTTCCACACATAAAGCCGAGCTTTATGCAGCACATCCACCTAATTCATCCCCGCCGCCACCCAACCGCCCCAAACTACCCAACCCCGCTATCCCCGGCCAACCCCCCCCCCCCCCATCGCCCCAGCCACCCACTCCACAAGAGCGAGCGCGTCCTCCAATCCGAGTCAACGCTCATTTCTCCTTTTTCCATCGTTTTTACCGTACGAGATTTTCATTTGACAGTTTAACAATGTGTACCCTCCGCAGTATTTATTGTTTATTTGGCGTTCGTTAAGCAAAGCGCACAGCGGAATCCACGTGGAGGAGGAGGTGGGGAGAATGCCAACCGACATCGATTTCATCAACGCGGCGGCGTCCGCGAGGATTGCCGGCCGTTGTCGCCTGGGCCGTTGGATTCTGCGCGTCGTGCCGCGCCCACGAAAGTGAAACCGCGGCGAGGGTAGCGCGCGACCACGGCGTTTTGTTTTCGCCCCCTCCCCCTCGAAGGCTATGGGCAGTTATTTTGCATTTTGCTGAATTCCCTCCACTCCGCGACATCAGCGATGACACTCTGGCCTCCTTCGAGCCTCTTCTGGCAACCTCCGCATCTTTCTCTTGTCACTTGGAAATAATTTTGTTTCGCCCAGAGAGGAGACGAAAACGTCGCCCAGAGGAAACGCTCGATATTCAGAATGAGAGAGTAGGAAATGTGAAAATTTGTTTCGATTTTTATTTTCTTTGACTAAACATTTTATGCACCCGTATTTTATATCATGATTGTTTTCCGAGGCTCGGAGCTCTTGATAATGTTTTTGTCTCGGATCTTTGATGATTGCTGATTCAATTTGTAAAAGGGTGATTGCTTTGTTATGAATGCATATGCAATTCATCCGTTTGCGATGCGGGTGCATTTATGGATAGACGCATTTATTTTACGGCTGGCGTACTTTCGGGTGCCATATTGATGCGCCTGAAACTGAACCTCGAATTATATATACGGCGCAACACAAAGGAGAATGCGTTTGAAAATGTGAATTACTGCTAACAATAGATGCACTGTTTAAAAGAAAAATGGTTCCCATTACGGGTGTAATATCTCCCTTTAAAAAAAACTATATACCACCGTACTCATCAGAAAGTAGTAAATACGATTATAACGCCGGTACTGACGAGTTTCTGTTATTTTAAAATAGGAAATGATATAATTATTGCATGTAAACTAGCTCTTGCCGCCGTATTTTTTATACGGTATCTGCTCCGATTAGTGTTCTCTTAGTAGTTTACGTTTATTTATATAATGATACACCGAAATATCATTTTGAATAAAACTTCGACGTTATATATTAACACAATTTTTTTATATTTTTACACAACCATGGTTTAGATGGCATCTTATTTAATATTTCTTCGCCTAAATATGGCGGTAATCGTTGTCTTGTTGTAATCTTCAGATTAAGAAATATGAACGAATATGAGGTCAATCGTCGAAACCATGGTCGTGTAAAAAATAAGAAATTGTGGAAGCATACAAGGTAATTAGTTTTATCCAAAATGAATAGTAGCAAGTTCCATAACATCACGACGGAAACCGTCATTGTTATCAAAAGAATATTTTTTTGCAAAATCAAGTGTTTGAAGAGGATTCGTAATCATCACACGGTATCAGGGACTTTTTTCTGATTCATTAATTAGTTGCACTGTAATCATTGAGACTGCCTCCCACAGCAAGTCGCGTGATGTCTCTCGCCCATGAGTCACCTCCTTCCGCCATGGAGCGAGAGCAATTCTTTTAATGTTATTCTGGAATAAAGATACTCACCATTTGCTAGTTTCCTCCTTGACTTGTTTTTATCAACGAAAAGTGTATTTTATGAACCCAATCGCTTAAAATTCCTGATAAAAGTCGGTCAAAAGTGGGATGTTGGAAGTTGTATTCGCGTCTAGTTGAAAAAGGGAGGAAGAGACCGGGAAGGGGATGGGGAGCACCGCAGTAGGGAAATGGCGAGAGTGAAAAAAACCAACGGTGAGTCATGTGAGTATTAGGTGGAGGGAAACTTCCCTCTCAAGCAAATGAGTTCCTTGGTGTCCCTTCTGCTCTCTTCCTTCCCTCCTCCCCACGCTAGTTGAGCACGGAGATGAAATAGAATGGAGCAAGGGGTGCAAGTTTTAAAGAAGGACAAAAGTGTATGGCTGGGTTTTCTTAGTGCCGGGAAAGAGAGCCAAGGGGTGAAAGTCGTTACGCAACACTACTCTTAATGCTGGCGCGGAGCTGCGGGGAGGGAGGAATGCACTGCACAATGCGCCTTATACTAAGGGAAGAAATGGGTTGTTGAGTTTAGTGACGTCGGGGATTGGGGGGCCGAGGGAAGGGAGTTGAAGGGGGTGGAGGGATGGCGGGTGTTGTGGAGGAGGAACAAGTAGTGCCGTGGGACTTATCCAGCCGGGGGTTGCGGCGCGAAGGGTTGGGGGAGGAGGAGCGGGGGGAAAGGCATAAAAGGAATTGAATAAGTTGAGAGGGGGTGGAGATGGCGGGGGGGGGGGGTAGGAGAACTTTTCCTTAATGAAAAAGTGTTGCGTTCTCCAGTGGCTGCGCGCGCGGGGCAAGGGGGTACCGTTAGGGGGGGAGTGGGGGTTTGCGAAGGGGAGGACGAGAAACCGGAGGATAGAATGAAAACGGGAAACGAATGATTTTAAAAGTCTCTTACTTTTACCCTTTAATTCCTTTATTTTCGTGTTTGTTTTGTTTTTCTCAACCTCCCCACCTCTCCCTTACACTCTCCAGGAAAGGTTTCTTATTCTTTCCGCTCGCAGTCAGTCTTTTCTCTCCACCCCATCGGATCCTCCTCCTTTCTCGTCCTTCCCTTACGTTCACTATGCCCCTTCCTTCCTTTCTCTCGCTTCCTGTGTATTCGTGTTGGTTTTTTCCTCCCGATTCCCGGATGGACGGACACTAGGCGGGGGTGCACGAGGACGAGGATAAGAGCATTTGGCTCTCGTCCGGTGTAATGGGGCGGGGGAGTGTCGCGAAGGACAGTGACTGCGTGGGGGCGGGGCAAAGGGCGGGGGATGTTGAGGTTTTGTTGGAGATCGCAGTGGGGAGGCGGAAAGGGAAAACTGGGAGGCCTGCCACCTCCCCGTGTCCCGCTTGAGCAAACATCCCCCCCACTCCCTCTCTCCCTTCCTCTCCTCTCCCTCTCAGTCGCTGTAATTAGCGGGTCTTCTCTTTTATACCGCCTTCATCGCTCCATTCCTCCCGTCGCTCTATTCTTCCTTTCCATTCCTCGGCCAGCCTTCCTTTTCCCCTTTCATTCCCACGTCTAATCGTTAACGTCTCTTTCCCGAAGTGTCTGACCAAGCGAAATTAAGAAACGTGAGGTTTATTTTATTACCATGGCTCTCTCTTTCTTGCTCTTCATTTCCTTTAAAACTATCTTATATGCTCAGAGGTATAAGCGGTGCATGGAAGGGATGTTTGTTTTATTCTCGCCAGCAGTGAGTCCCCTCACCTACCGATGCATATTTATATAGAAAGCGTAACTTATCACGCTCTCCTGGCATCAAAATTTCCTTTACAATTTGACATTTAAAGCCATTACAAAGGTGTTTTAAAATGCTTTGTTTGAAATGATATCCTTAAGTGACAACTTTTTTCTCAATTTTTTTCCAGTGAGTTTGGCAACCAAAAGATAATCTAGAATTGATTCTTCATAGACAAAATCATTTTAATACATTTTGTCATTTATTACAATGGTGGTATTCAGCCTAATGGTGTAATATTTTCTACGGTGCCTGACGAGTATTTACTTCTGCGTATCGCGAGAACTTCCTCTCGTTTCCATATATTATTTCTTTCTTCATTTATTCGTAATTTCTGCCTGTCTTCACGCTGTCTATAAAGCCTACTTTGTTCCTTCCGTTGCCCGGCTTACCCAACATTCTCCCTTTTATCACACCCTTCAACTTCCCCCGACCTTTCAATATTTTCTCCATCAACTTTCTCCGCCTTTTTCGGATTTCCCCCGGTAACTTCCTCTCTTCGCCCACCCTACTTAAAACTTCTCCGTTTTTCTTCCTCGTTGTCCAACGTATTTCATCTATCTTTTACCGTATTCGCATCTTATAAGCCTCAAAGGCCATGTTTCATATCTTTAGAGCGTTATCTCCATACTAGTCTCCACGAAGTATATTCTACTCTTTCCTTCTCAATCTGTGCGTCTGACATTTATGGGTACATTATTTGTAATTTAATGTATTATTTTAAAAACACCAAAATGATATTAAATATTATTTTTTATCGATTTAATACCTTGTCGTCAAAGTACGTTTATGATATTCGCCGTTGATGAAACCACGTGGCTTGATTGATATTGGGCTATGGTGTAAGTATACGTTTCGTAGAGTACACCGGTCCAATAAAGACCCTAAGGATTCTCAGAAAAGGGCTAAAGAGGGAGCCCAAGGATTACTTGAGTGAAGGAAGTATGGTCGACGGAGAAGGTAGGGAATGGGGAAACAATCGCTAGGAGAACTGCCTCAAATTTACTCTCGGATTGATGATGACGAAGTGACCAGTTCCCAATTGGACTTCTTGACAGTGATCTTGCAGTCGTTTGCTTGGAACATAAGAGTTATCGTTAAACGTAAACATCAAGTTTTGGATGAATGTGACAATTTTTTTCCGATAAGAGATGGATCAACTAACGCCGATTGTGTTTGAGAATCCCGTTCCATTCAAATTCTAGTCTTTGCAGATTGGATGCGCCTTCCCTGTCGTTTGGTTGCAGATCTATCTCCGTTCTCCTCTTTTGATCTCCTCAGTCGCTTCTCCGCTTTACTGTTTACCACCCCGATGCCTCTGCTAACACTCTTTTTAAGTGCTGCACCCGTGCATTATTTTTCTTCAGATCGAATTCTTCTTCTTCCGTTTCTGGCCCATTAATTCATTTCTCATATGCCATTCTTGCTAACGGGAATTTCTTGGAGATCGCAATAAGGGCGATCAAAATGCATCGTGTCGTGCGTTTTCGTCGATTGTGGTGGTATGGTTGTGGGTTCGTCCAAGTTCCGTGGCAGCTGGGATGGGGATTCATTTCCTGGATGCAGGTGCAGAGGGATTTCTTCACAATTCGTGTGATTTATGGGTTCCATAAATCGCCCGCGATGGCATAGGTAAGTGGCGCAGGTGGGAAATCACTGAATAAAACAAGTGCGAAGCAGAATCGCGAGAGCAGGAACGACGGCGGCGATCCTTCGGTTGTCCAGTGGGAGGCGTCGGAATCATTTTCGTCCGTCCGTTGTTTGACGACTGCAGACGTTTTCTCGGGACCTTATTGTGTTGAACGCATTCCGTCGTCGGGAAATGGCTACATGCCACGTTACTCAATCATTAGTGAAAACTCCTCGATCTCTTAATTTATTGGTTATTATCGTAATTTTCAGAAATATATTTAACAGCTACGCGTCTACATAAAAATTACACCGTAAGCCGCCACAAGGGTGTGTGGTGGGGAGTGTGAGGTCGCCAGCCAATCACGCACAATTCAAACCATGTCACCTCTACACAAATATTAGTTTAAACATACTGTTGAAAAATTTTAATCACACGAAAGGAAGTACTTACATGCAACAATAGTCAATAAGTATATTCCAATCTTGCTGTAGAACTGTTAAATTATGGCTCTTGGAATAAAACAATGCAGGAAATATTATGCAAAATATCGACAAAATGGATACACTACCAATTCTTATTATCTTCAATGCGATTGCTGTCATATCTATTTTGAAAACAAACGATATTGTAAATCTCTCCGTTCTGCTGTCTATCTCCTTGATTTTTACGTACGTGATCTGGTGTGGGTACCATAGTGGATCGGGCCCTGTAATTCCTCCACAGATAAGACAAAAACATCCTCAGATAAGTAACCTGCCAAAAATTTACGCAGTATATTTTACCTGTATTTAAGTTTACGGTCAACTAGTGGCTCCCATTCTAATTCTCTTTATAGTGTCGTGTCACTGCTACCGTATTCACAATAACATTTCAGAAACTTAGATGTTCTAGGTCGCACTCCATCTAGTCCCAAAATAAAGTCTACCTCGAGAGAATCCCATGCACCCGCAGCATACTATAGGTATTTTACTCTACATATTTTTAGGTTAAACTCCTGTATTCGAAATATATAGTGCCTCTAACTTCTTATTTTGAACGAATATGCAAATAATCGCCGGATTGGGCGGAGGGTTTCACCTTCTCAAGCAAGCGGACGCACTCATTGAGGGTGGGGTCGACGGTGGGCAACCCGGCGGGGGAGGTGGAGGAAATCAGAGGAGAGAGCAATAGTGAACAGCCCCCCCCCCTCCCCAATCTCCCTGCGTTTCAAGCCTCACTGCCCTCGCCTCCGACTGAATCGCGAGGCTTGCCGGGAAGGGAAACCGTTGCTGCTGCCGCGTCTCAATCAAGTACTGTGCACTTTCGCTTCTGGATTAATTTCTTTCTCATCCACTCTTTTCTTCTCTTCAAGCTGGAAAAATGTGACGTTTCCTCGTTCCATACCCTTCCTCTGCGCCGCCCGTCGTCCCTCCCATTCCCTTGAGTCTCGGCTCGGAAGTTTTTGCGATAAAAATGAGCGTGCATAATTCAAGATAAAAGTGGCACTCTATTTCACGTTTGGCTCATTTTCCGCGATTTCGTGTTTTGAATACTTGCGGTCTCTCGAGGATGACGGAAATCGTTGCTTTTCTGTCCCCTCTATTTAAACTATTAAAAAAATATGGATCGCCGGTTGGAGTTGCCCTATAATTCTGGATTCCCTGTCTAAATCAAGAATCCTACATGGTTCCAGGATAAGGAAACATTATAAAGTTTGGTCAGTGCGTACATAATATGCATATCGACTTAAATAGCTGATTTGCTGTGATGGAATTTCATTATCCCAGCTAAAAAAGTTGAAACTCGAGACTTACAGGTATTTTATACTTCTTCACTGAATTTGAATTTCTTAATTGAATAGAGGTTTCGTTTGATTCTTGAATAAGAAATAGCAATCAGTTAATAGAAGGCAATTGTAAGAGTGGTTGAGTATGATGTGTATCTAGTAATATCTATTTCCAAATACTCTATTTCGTACGATTTCAATGACGATATATTTATTATTATTGCTAGACTACCGTTTGATGTTGGTTTCGAATGGTGCGTCGCTGCGCTTCTCAGCACCTTCCAGAAAGAGGCAACCTTTAATCCCACTCTAGATTAAACTCTTCTTCGTGTCCGAGCGCTTCCTATCTCCCTTCATTCCTCTCTCCTCCCCCTACCTTGCCCTCGCTGGTTTTCCTTTCCAATCATTTTATCTTCTCCATCATTCTCCAAACCCACATTTCAAGACTCTTTAATCGACGCGTATCGTCTTGCTTCAATGACCATGTTTCCGCGCCGCACCAAACCACGCTCCATATCAGTTTTATCCAACCTTTCCTTAGCATCTCCCTTAATGTATCTTTCATTTATTCCCCCAATTCAGTGAAAGCATCGCTACTAAATGCAATTCTTAATCTGGTGTCCCTTACTATTTTCATAATTTTGGTCCAGAACACTTCCTAGATAGGTAAACTTCTTTGCTTAATGCAATTCTTCATCTTATGCTCCTGCTACTTGGACCATTTTGGTCCATAACCCTCGGATTAGTTTTACTAGATAGGAAAACTGTTCCATATAATTAAGTTTTTGAACTTATATTTTGATATGTGACTTAGCCTCTCTCTCTCTGGAAAACCGCACCACTTACGCTGTGTATACATTTATTCTAATTTCATATCTATCGTACTAACTTTCCAGTGCACCCAGCACTTTGACACCTTTGGGCGCCTGGTACACTAAAGCTTGATCATCCGCAAACCTGATTTTCTGTATTCCCCACTGAATTTCAATCCCATTCCTATTTAAAAACCCATCTGGACTCTCCGTCCGCCAGTCGCACCTGTACAATCTGAGTTGCACAGTTTGTGGATGAGACGTATTTTCCTTAAATCTACTCCTTTTTTCTACTATACGCTTTATGAAATTCCATATTAATATCAAATCTCTTCTATCAAACGCCTTTTTTAAATCTACGGAACAAAAATGAAACATACTTATTTTATTCAATGTTCCTCTCTAGTAGCGTCATTCACGTAATTTTGGCATTTCGCGCCTCCTCTCCTTTCTCTGAACCCAAATTGATATCTTCCTAAGCAATAATGTGGCTTTCCCTCCCTCTTATTGATTATCCCCGAAGACCACTGGCTGTGTGCGAAATCAAAACTTATTGTTCTGTATTCCTGACGTTTCCGTTTATTGGGATGAGAACTAAGAGTGATGCAACAAAAACCTCCGCCCAAATTCCCCCCTTATAAATGCTACGAATTAGTCAACAAAATTACTCCCGTCAGCTTTTTCCTCAAGTCTAAAGCATTTCCGCGGGAATTTTTATCTATCCCTACGGCCTTTTTGATTTCAATGCGCTTAACGTTTCAATCATGCAATCAAATATGACTTGATCTAAACTATCCCCATCCCTCACACATTATCTCCCTCTGTCATAACTCTCCTTTCTCATATTATTTCCACGTAATACCTCTGTGTATTCTTTCCATCTGTATTAAATTTTCTTTGGTTCAACCAGTCATTAGTAATATTTTCTGCTCTACGTCCAATAGTGTGCTCAGTTTTACTCTATTTACGTCTTGATAGCTTCTTCGTCTTTCTTTGCGGTGCACTCAGTTCTCCCCTTCATTCGTAAAATTTTCATATCGTCGCCCTGAATCTTTTATTGCTCTTCTTAAGCGATGGAAAATTCAGTTTTCTTCCCTCATAGTCGCTTACCTCAGCTTATCATTTGTTTCGTTTGTGCTTCTTTCTTTCTTTCTTATTCTCAGTTTTCATTCCAATTCCAATAGAATTTAAAATCTTGTGGCATGTTTTATTGTTATGTCGGTCTGCTTTCATTCAGATAAGGACCTCGATTGGCTGGTTCTAGATTGAAATCTACTGAAAATGGCTTTTTTTATTCTTGGTGATGCCAATGTCGTCTCTGTTCAAAGTTGAGGGATGCCTTGCCTTTTTTCGCAATGGCGAAAAAGTCTCTTTTTTATTGAATTTCAATTGTGTCAAAGCTGTGGGTGTACATATGTAGTTTTGCCTCCTGTGAAGACCTTAGCGTATTTAGTTTGCTCGCTTCGAAGGGCCCTCCATACCACTTCTCCCGCGGCCCTTCTTACTTGGGAGTCGTCCGACACATCTAATCGGGTAGACCCCGCGCGCCCGTGTCTCCAACTGCAAAACACGTCCACTGACCTCTGACGCCCTCACCGTCGGTCGGTCATTCGCGAGCCGGAGACGCCCTCCGACCTCCCTTCCTTCCCCACACTTCCCCCAAGGGTGGTCCGCGCGCGCCTGGTTTTTCCCGTCCTCGGGATAGCGACCGAAGGGAAAGCTAACCGGCCGCCCCCTAACGAGTGCGCCCTCCCGGCAGGACGAAAATCAGGCGACTCGGAGCTAGTGCACGCACACACGCCCTCTCGCTCTCGTGCACATCTGTGCGGCGTGCTTATGCCGCCGAAGGTTCCGCTGGTGCTGCATTTGCGATGGGAGGGCAAAGTTCACGCATCTTGTTTCCCTGAGTGTGTTCCGGTCGGCAGATCCCTTCCGTGTAATGTGCGAGCGCGTGTTGTTCATGGAAAATTGGCTCGCGTCGACTTGACCCGGATGGGGTAAGGGCAGGAGGGCCCCCTCAGGGGCGTGTTGAGGAGGAGTAGGCGGCGGCGGCCCTGCGGTGACGGCTTGGTAGGTGGCGGCCTCCCTTCGCGGGGAGTTGTCTCCTGGGTCGGAGCAGAAGGGGATTCGGAGCGGACGTGAGAGGACTGCATTACTCGGTACGATAGTGACGACGAGTGAGTAAACGAGATGTGATCGATTCTGCGATAGTCTCTCCGTCCCGCGTTCCCTACTCTGCTGCCTCTCCTCGCGGGTATCGCCAACCCCAGCCCCTGGGGTCGCGGGACCGATTTATTCACTTCTGCGGCAGCCGCCCCTGTAAGCAAAATTCTGCGTCCGTACCAGCGTTGCGGTTTCAACGCCTCGAATACCCCGTTGGAGGCCCAGATTAGGATGTCGCCGGGAAAAGTAGCTCAATTAGGACTACATTCGATGAACCTGCAAAAGGGACGAAATTATTTTCCGGAGACATTCTTTTATGTCTAAAGTTGGGTATTTTCGGTCCGGCAAAAACAACAAAACCTAATGCTTTCCATGGGCGCTGGAGGTAGTATTTATTACGGGGATTATTATGCATCTTCCTTTTACCGTTGTTTTCTCACGAAGAGTGTCCCAGAAAAATGTAATATGCATGTATGGCATCGTCCTTTGTGCCAAGTCCAAAAAATTATCTATGTACTTAGATTACGTCGTTGCTTAACGCAGGCCCCAATGAACTTAACGTTAACTCTCGGAGCAGTCGTCGTGGCCACCCTCCCTGCTTTCTTTTCTCTCCTAGCCTCGTTTTGTTGTTCGTAACAAGACTTCCCTTCTCCATTGGTCGAATTCATTTCAACTTTTTAACTTCTAAGCTTAAACTATGATTATGACCCCCTTCCCTTTTTTTCGCAATGGCAGTACGGCCGCTGAAAAATTTTCCATTTTATATTTAACCGCAGGCCGCTCTAGTACCATCAAATCAATTTGAAAATGTCTCTTTAAACATACGCGACTTACTTTCGTCGGTCAGTAATTCATGTAGAATATATTAATATATTTTATCGTGTAGCGCCATGCCTTCATTCAATGTGCAAGTCAAATCCACGGCTGTGTGGAAGGATTATTTAGTGTGTAACTACCGGTTACTCTTCTTTGAACTCTCCGTCATTAGCCTCTGTAGCCTTGAGAAACTGACCTCCGATCATTGAAAACCCAGTAAATTGTTAACAGAATGCGCTGCTACGTTGGTAGCGGCAGAAGAAATTTTCGACATCATGGTGATCGAATCGCTCTCAATTCATAACAATGGTAACAGAATTTTTTTTACTCCTCCTCGGCAGTGACGATTTCAACAGAGTTTATTATTTTTCTCACCCGTGCACCTCTTTTCTGCAGCGTAACCTATTTCTCGCACATTTTCGTCCCTTTTTTCGTTTTCGGGCCCCTCCGTCGCGACTGTAGGCCTCTCTCTTCCCATCTCCTCCTTCACTACCCACCCTCATCCACGCCATCATCAGAATGGATCGGAATACCTTTCGGAAGGCGCGACTCCATGCCCCTCGATAAATTTTGTTTTATTTTTACAGCAGTGATAGATCGCGACACCGTTTCGCGGTGGCAAATTTATAGGAGCGGTGTGGATCACGCGATTCTTAGAATTCAAACATGTATTTCTGGAGAATATTGTTTTGTAACCAGGATGACACAGATCACGCCTCAAGCTGATACCGATACCCTTTATTACAAGAAACTATTTCTAAACTCCGCATTAGACAATTTATTTTGGTGATCATCATTTAACATTTATACTGCGTTTCCCCGCGTTTTGACATCGATATACATACCCCGGAATCACCAAAAAAAGTGTGGCAGCGTGAGCAAGCAAGCAGATAGGAAGGGTAGGCGATAAGATAGGACATGGAAGAGGAAGGGGAAATGGAAAATAATTTTGTAAACATCTTTGAGATAACGTGCAAAATTCTACGCATGCAGAATGAAGACTCAGTTCAAGACGGGCTAATAAATCTAATAAGTTAGTTATTTGTTTTACGAAAAGAGGGAAAGAAACAACCACCGACAGGCGTCCCCCATAACCAGACAGATCATGCAGAATTGAAAAGTAAGAGGGGGAAATCTGCTATCACATGGACATGCAACTCATGGTCTCCTCCATTAAAGTCACAGGTAGGGAATGTGAGCTGCGGACGGCGTGAGGCGTCCCGAAGTCTACAGCGTATAGCCTACAAATTACTTCATTTCATGATAGCGTACTCTAAATTTAGATGACATTGGAATCGGTACACTCATGTTATTTGCAGGCTTCTGCTTGGACGTTTTTTTCCTGTCTCGTATTTTAATTATTTAAGTCAGAAGCTGTTTTTGCGTTGCCTGTTATAAAAGGTTTTACTCGATTTCATGGCGAGTAATGAATTAACGGGTCATTAACGTCCTTTGCGACCCCTGGATAAACATGCTGTTTAAATGGATTTCATTAGAATTGATTAAAATATATTCGTGGATTATTGCCGAGTAGGTAACGCCCCTACCTCCGCTTTAGAATGCTTTTTTTCGTCGCTGGTATTTTGGGGTTTGATGACTCCTTTTACGAGCAAGGCTCTAGTTGTGCTTAAAAAACAGATGCGCTCCCTATACGAAAGGATGCTAATCGAATGAGAACCCGCCATCTCCAGCATCTCTCCCCACCTCAATTATGGCTCTTCGGCATCCATCGTTGATGTCCCTAGAAGAATGTGGTCCTGGGAGAATCTCTCGCGTGGTTTTTTTTCTTCGACTATGAGGAGAGTCATTCTCTGCAGTTTGACTGCACGATAAATTATTGTGTATTTACCCGCTCTCGTTGCTGTGGATAAAAATCAGCGGTTGATTGGCGGGTATTAATAACGACAGCTTGGTTTGTTTGAAAAAATGTCGGTTACTTGGTCCCTTTCACGTCTGGAAAGCAATTGAGTATCATCGGTGGTGAAAAGCATTATTTGGGAGTTCGTGAGAAGAATTCACACGTGCGCGCATAAAACTTGTCCTCAGCGTTTCCCTTTCATCCTCTTTCTCTCAAATTGTAATCACCAGCGTGCCAAAAGTAATCGAACTTTCGTGGAATACATCGAGATCACATAAATGTATACATATATATATATATATATATATGCACACACACACGTACGCACACTTATTCCCTTCTCAATCTCTCCCGGATGCCTAATTTCCCTTCGCTGTAAGCTACTCCTCGGAGGGTTCATCACGTGCGGGCTGCATTCCTATTGCATCGTTTCTCACATTTCGTTAGTTTCTTCCCGCGGTCCCGTATTCCGAGGGACACCGACGCTGCCGACGTCTTTCTCTCTCCCCTTCATCCGCACCTCGCCCCATTCCTATTGTTTCGCTCTTTACGCGTCCATTTCCCCCCCCCCCCGCTTTCCTTCTTTGGTGCTCTTCCCCCACCCCCCCTCTCTCTCTCCCCACAGCTCGGATATTTCCCCAGTCCACACAGTCGCCTACTCACTTTCCACCCACCCTTTTCCATCGCCACCCAACCCTTCTCGCTCTCAACCCCCCATCCCCTCCCCTCGCTTGGCCATTCCATTCAATGCCGGCCGCTTTTTACCGGGAATGTCGATCGATGAGTCTGAAAGGTTGCATGGAACGGGCGGGGGGGGGCGGAGAGAGCATGGAGGAGGGTGGCGTAGGCTGTGGAGTTTCTCCGTTCCGCATACACACACGCGCACGAGCACCGCCTCTTCACACCTACCCCCACTCTGCCCACCCTGCGCCCATTCTTAGGTGGCGTTGGTGGGATGATGATGGGGTCGACCGGTGGGTGCTGATGGGGGATTGGGGTGGTGGGCGCTGGCTGGCGGTGGCGGCCCGTGGTGGAGGGGGAATGGAGGGCCCCATGGACTTCGTATGAGTGCTTGTTGGGGTTTTCAGAGGGGGCTGACGGGGGGATGGGTGAACGGCGGGGGAGGGGGTGGTTTTAACAGCGACGGCGTGAATTCCATTGGGTGGTCTCTCCCTTCGTCTTTTCCTCTCTCTCTCGCTCAGTAACTAATGCGCGAACGAATATTTTGTGTCGTTCGCCGCCTCGGTCCCCGCAAATGTAGGAAGTGTGAAAAGGAAAATAATTATTATTTACTTATTACAAAACGTCATTCTAGCTAATAATTTTTTGGTCGCCACATTCTCTTGTGAAACTCCAGGCGGCAATGGATTGGGCATGTATTAGGTGAGCTCCATCATCACCATTTTAACCAGCTTTGGCTTGATAACTTAGGTTTTTTAATGAATTTTTGAGTTTTTATAACATTTCGCGTTAGGTAGTTGGCGGTTCCATCAATTTTTATGCTTCTTTAGCTACCTATTTGTAAATAACATCGGCATTGCGCGTATGTCCTGAATGATCTCTCCTCAGTTATCGAGACAGTTAATTTTCTAATCGTTCTATTTGATCCCATAGTATATGTCCTCCTCCTCTCACTGTATTGTTCTTATTAGAACCTGGCAGCCCCATTTCGTGTTTTTCTCTCCCCTTTTTTCCTGTTCCCGTTCAATGTGATAATTCCATAGTTGATTTCGCCGTAGTAATTCTTGCAGTACCCTCGTCAATCTCTTGGGCAGTGCCCGCGGTCCTCTTCTGTTTTTTTTTACTCCTTAATAAATTTTCACCCGCTTGTTCAATAATTGTGAAAGGTTTCGTCCTTATCTCTCTATCTCTTTTTCTATAGATTACTCGTAATTCTTTATAATCCCATCCCTTGCGTAAAATTGCTAAATTTGTAAATGAAGTTTTTACTCGTTAATCCGATGCATATAAGTACATATAGGTTATATCAATGGGGTGAAAAAATATCGATAGATTTGAGGTAGACAAGTTTCGTATTCGTTTTACTTTGTCCCGGAAGAGTCGGAGGAGATGGTCAAGGGAATTGGGGCGTTAAAACGGCAGTATTTAGCGGAAAATAGTGTGAATCGTTGACTTTGATTGCATTGGATGGCGCGGTGAAAGGGCGTTGGGGAATGCGATGGAGACTTTTTTTCCCAGCGCCTTCTTATCGATCCCGAGAGGCCGTTCTGATTGTGCAATAGGTATGAATCGTCGCTGCAATACGAGGATTTCTATGTGAACATTCGACTGCAATCCTGGTTTTCTTTTTTCCCCAAAAAATGTTAAGTCATGAAGTTTCTATTTTTATGCTAATTTGATAAATGTTTATGCCAGTTTTTTCGCAATTTCAAAACCTCCCGAGATGTCATCTCTCGCCTTAAATTATTGTTCCAATTAAGGTAAATCAGTATTACGGGTTCAAGTTTATGATATAAAGTTATGATTGTTTTGGTGCATTGTCTCGTTCACAAAATGGGAGCGTATAAAACTTCCTTCATAATGTGACAGCAGAACATTGAACCTTTCGTGATTACCACGCTTAACGTAATGTCAATTTACGTGCGGTATCGATTCTGTTTGGTGGAAGCGAGTTGACTTGGGTTTGTATGGTTAAAATATATGAGCGAATATTTTTTGAGCAGTTAGCAGAAGACTAAATATCTTTTAGTCTTCTGTTAATAATAATAATTCGATATAATTTAATATTCTCTGTATTGTTCGTTTGGCATACTACAACACACTTATGCCAGCGCTTGATCCAATCCTCGAAACATTTTTTATATTCGGTTTTCGGTATGTCCATCAGTGCTTCCTGCGATTTTTCCATTACTTCCTCTCGGCTGCTAAAACGCGTTCCCCGTAATGGTTTTTTAACTCGATTGAACAGAAAGAAGTCACAGGGAGCCAAATCAGGTGAATTCGGTGGCTGTTGGATGGTATTTGTTGCATTTTTCGTCAAAAAATTACGAATAATGATAGCACTGTGCGACGGTGCGTTATCATGGTGCAAAATCCACGAGTTTTCTGCCCACATTTCTGGTCTCTTTCGGCGAATTGCTTCACGCAAACGTCTCATAACGCCCAAATAATACTCTTTGTTTACTGTCTGGCCTTCTGGCAAAAATTCATGATGCACTACACCGTTGTAATCCATGAAAACCGTCAGCATTGCCTTCTTTTTTGACTGAAAACGACGTGGTTTTTTTGGTCTCGGCTCATTTGGTGAACGCCATTCACTTGCCTGATGTCTGGATTGAGTGTCGTACTCATAAACCCACGTCTCGTCTCCAGTAATGATCCTTTTGATGAATGTGGGATCGGATTCAGCCTCGCAAATCATGTCTTTTGCGACGTCAACACGGTCTCTTTTTTGCATGAAATTGAGGTCTTTTGGCATGCTACACGACGGAAACCCAAATCATTAACCACAATGTCTTGGGCGGATCCATAGGCAATGTTCAAGTCCTCCGCTATTTCTCTGATGGTTAATTTGCGGTTATTGACCAACATTTCTTTTACTTTATCAATTTTTTCACCGACTTTCGATGTCGATGGTCTGCCACTGCGTTCATCATCTTCGATTGACTCACGACCACTTCTGAACCGCTCGTGCCACTGGTAAACGACCGTTTTTTTTAGAGAATCGTTGCCGAAACACTTTTCCAACATTTCCAACGTCCGTGCGCCACTAAATCCGTTTTTTACGCAAAATTTAATACAAGTTCGTTGTTGCAAATTTAAATCCATTTCTGCAATTGTAAAAAATCGCCAACACACACAGAGATAGATGTACTCTTGGCTACGTAACTTTTGCAAATGTCAAGTTATGACACTAAGATTTAAAGGGAATATCAACAACAGATGTACCAATTTAACAAAAAAAACAGAACTCAAATCGGAACGATGGGAGCGCCACACGGTGGTTATTCCGGCAACTTTTTGATCAAGGTAGTATTTCATAAAATTTGTGGCCAAATTTTATTTGTAATGTTCGCTTGGTGTGCTTCGTTAAACTTTTTTGCCGAGTTTAGATTTTTAGCACTCTCAATCTCATCTTACGTTTTCTAGCCCTATCATTTTAGAAATAGGATATTTTAATTATTTCCCGTTGTGTTGATTTGACGTTTTTTATAGGGATGTGTGACCAGAGGTCGCATCTAGCTTCCAGTGTGAGTCACATATTCAGTTAACAGTGTGTAGTTGGGCTTATTTGATATGTTCAACCACGAAATACGCTCCTACTCGGCGGGAATGTCCCTCCAATCTTTTTACACTGCTTGTTCAGATTGAAGTCATTAGGATTACTCGTGGCCTTAATTCTATTGAGCAAAATTCAAGAGCTCTCCGGAATGTAACATCTGTTTTCGTGTTGCGTGGGAAGTAGTAGAGGAACCGAATGGTCGCTGTACTGACGCACACAGTAGGTCAGCCCGCCTCGAGGGTCAGTATTTGGAAGGTCGCACCGCTTGCCGTTTATTAAAAATAGCGAGTCAAAACGAATAGTACATTTGAAATTCCCGTCAAATGTGAAGTTCGTTAACTGAGACGGTTTTTACTGATACAAAAAACTTCAAAGTTGCTGGAATTCATCGGGAAATTTGTGTTCTGTGCGGATCAGCTTTGATGAATCACAAGAGTAGTGCGTTAGTGTTGTTGTTCGTTTAAGAGTGAACACAAATGTCCATGATGATGACAGAAATGGCCCCCCTTCTGCGGTTAACAATGAACTGCACCTGAAAATTGATGAAAATGTTTGTTAAAACCGGCGTTTTGCGATATCAGAAATTATAGAATGTTTTCCCACATATTTCTAAGACTCTGTTGCATGGAAAAACGACTGAAAAGTTCGGCTACTACATGTTTTGTGCTCGTCTCAACGAGGAACTTCAAGATACCGTCATCGGTTGATTTTGATCTCTGGCGGCAGCCTTAAAAACTAGTTCAGAGATATGAAAATTTTTTAAATGTTTGGCGAATATGTATAAAATTAGTAGAGATATTTAGTTTTGAGATGAAAAAAAATGTTCTCTATCTATTCTAGTGTACTTTTATAGCATAACGGAGGTAACTTTGTGCACTGTCCTGGTATAATATGTACATGAATGATGAATATTATTATGTTAAAAAACAAAGTCCATGGGTTCGAACCCCAACAACGGCAGATAATTCAGTGGCTTACACTGAGTTGGCGTGTGTAGCAGTGTTACTGGCGAATTGGCAGTGTCACATGTAAATTGGCTGAAGTGTCAAAACGCCTGAATGAGAACTTTCAGTCTAAAAAACGTCAGTGACCGCATATTGTTAACATAGGGTGCATAAAGATCGACTGTTTAATTTATTGTTTATATTTGTGCTCGTGTGTAAACCAATCATTCACCGCTTGCACCACCGCGTTAGCGCGTTGATAAAAGCGTAACGAAATTGGTTTGGAACGATCCGTAAGGTCGGAGGTACCCTCCTCCTCTAATGTAGTACTCTCTCTCAGCGTTAGTTTACTTCCTCGTCTCTTTCTCGTCTTCATCGCCAAAATCCCATGGAATTTCCCTTTTTTATGCGTTCACATCAGGCCATTGCTCTTACACGCTATGCAATGACACTACCGACATGAATTTGGTGGTACCTCCGGATTTGGCTAAATTAGAGACATGGAAGGTTTTTCCTTTGTTTTCGTTTTTTAATCTGACGTCAGTCTATCAAAACCGTATACCTTTGGTAAAGAGTAATTATAACAGCAGGCACAATTAATGTAAATGTTTTATTTTTGATATTAGGTCTTAAAATTTAATTATTAGATTAGTGTGTCAACGACCCGGGCAAAAATGGCACTGAACAGAAAAATATCAAGAAGGAACTTCCGTGAATTTATGAATAGTTGAAATAAAACTAATTTGTCTTCGCAATATTAAACCATACCAATAATATGCATGTTTTCCTTCGGCTATCTATCACCTTAATTTTAGTTTCTTGCCGAAATGTTCAGTATTGCTAATGACTTTTGTTATAGTTCATTTCGAGTTACCTGGTGCATCTTAAGCATCACAAAGCATTAGTCTAATTTTTACGAATAGATATGTACAAAAGAATGAGGGAAAAGTCCATTGGACATTCATTATTTATAATGAATTTTTAAAAGATCTTTTATCGTTAGGAATACCCATTTGCCCGTATCACTTGCCATACTGATATAAATCCGACTATCAATCCTAGAAATCGTGTTCATCTGCGGATGACCATAATGATCTCGTGTCTCGGACGAGGCACAAGGAAGCGCACCGCGCCTCGTGCCTTCATATTTCCACGGCCCAGTGAATCCGCTTCTCCCCGTCTCCCCTATGGCCACCCTATTTCGAAAAACACGCACCCCTGACGGAGTCGGTGGCTGTGCCGTGCCCCGCTCGTGTGTTGAGGCGTGCAGATGCCGATGCTCCATCTCACTCCGCTCGCCTTTACTTATCCTTTCTGCCAGGAAGGACGAGGAGCAGCATGAACCCATTGAGTTTTTTTTTACCGTGGACACGATTGCCCCGTGGAAACGCGATAGGCCCTCCAAATAAACTGGGGAGGATGGCCCCATTGTCCATATAAGGCCAATTTCAAGGCAATCAGGGGATAATGTAGGATACCCGTTTTACTCAATGGCATCTTCGTTATTCCCCAGAATATATGTAGATAAGATGATGCCTTTCATCCATGCTAGTGCAACCGGGGAGCATAACTATCCCATGTTTAATTTTGTTCGCCCTAATATATCGCTCAGTTGGTTGCCTAGAGTAAGCCACCTGATCTTTCGAATTACGTTTTTCGGGAATTTGTTAGCTGACGCCAATACAGGGTTCGTCCGGAAAATAAGTGTACTGATTTTTTCCCGCCGCTCCAGGCGCGCCCAGCACCGACCGCTCTGACGGGCTGCGATTGGAGGGGGGTATGTTGGCAAGCGACGCTGAAAAAGGCAGTCGGCTCTGAGCTGTGGTGTAGTGAGGAGCTCTGTTAACGCGAGCCTCCACGCTCGACCCACGTCACGGAACGCGATGCCGAAGTTTTTGGAGCAGCGTTATTCCATCAAATTTGCGGTAAAGCTTGGGAAATCGTCTACCGAAACTGTCGGTATGATTAACCAGGCCCATGTCCAGAAACATGATCTTTCGGTGGCACAAGATGTTCGTGGAGGGCAGAGAAGAGGTCGACGACGAACCACGGCCTGGACGCCCATCAACGACACTCACCGACGAAAATGTGCGAAAAGTTCGCGATGTACTGAACTCTGATCGTCGTCTTAGTGTTCGGATGATAGCAGAGCAGTGTAATGTGCCAAAAACAATAGTGCACGAGTCGCCCGCGTCCGGCCAGCGATCAAAAACATCTGGCGGCTGCATCACGACAATGCGCCGTCTCCCACCGCGCTTGTCGTGTCGGACTTCTTGGCCCAGCACGGCGTGGCAACGCTGCCGCACCCGCCCTACAGCCCGGACTTGGCACCACCGGACTTCTTTCTGTTCCCGAAGATAAAGAGGAGTTTGAAAGGAACGCGATACGGGACTTTGGACGCCGTCAAAGAGGCCGTGACGACGTGTCTTCGAGAGGTTCCCGATGATGCCTTCGCGGGAGCGTTCCAGGAATGGGAACGCCGCTGGAACAAGTGTATCGACTCACAAGGGTCCTATTTTGAGGAATATTAGCTTAAGATATGTAAAAGTGTAATAATTTTTTTTTCCTGAGCTCAGTACACTTATTTTCCGGACGAACCCTGTATATTCTCCCCTTCGTAAAAAGTCGTACCTCCCCCTTCGGGTGTAATTCAGAGCGGCATCTCATCGCCCTGCCCCCTCAATGACCCTTCTCCATGAGCGCTCTCCTTAGGGGCCCCCGAACCCTGAGCAAAGTGGCTCTACGATTCCGGTGGTGGTGGTTCATGCACAGATAAAAGGCGTACAGTGTTCCGTGTCCATTGGCTCCTATTGCCTATCTCTTTATTCCCGTCTTTATCTTCCCTCACGGGAGATGTTCGTTTGTTGTTTATTTGGGCAATCATATTGTTTATAATCTCAGTGTTACTTACAAATACCATTGCAGCCTTTATGCGTTTTGGCACAGAAAGTGTGATGTCACCGAAGAAAGTACTCCAATTGTTGGCAGGTTCTTTCCAATTAACTCCTTCCATGCATATGTACGGGTGTGTTTCACTTCGTCGGAGGATATATTTCTAAAATTCCTTCACCTCTCGTTTGCCATCCTATTATGATTTTTTCTGTAGCCATCTATAGATTACTGGAGAATAAAATTTATTGCGTAGCTGCTTGTTTGGAAACAATATTCACAAATTGCATGCATTAGCATTTAATATACATGGATCTCTCATTTTCTTGCCATTGTCTAGATGTCGTCGGACTACATTTTCTAAGTTCTCACGTTTTCCTGTCTTTTTTTGTCTTACTAATGGAATGGCTTAGGGACCATCGTCTTGTACTCGTCCATCGGTTTGTCCTCTTATATGCCCATGATATATAAGATCTAGTCAGAATCTCTTTTTGCAATTTTTTATAAGTGGCAAAAGTATATCGTCAATCCCTTGATTCCTTGTTGTCTCTTGGGTCCCTAACTGTTGGGTCAATTTCAGACATGAGGTCGTAGGTAATCCCTTTTTTCATCATCATCAACATTATCCTCTTCTTCTAGTTTCCTTTATAGCACTTAATTTTCCTCTTTAAGAGTTTCCAAACATTCATTCCATTTCTCATCTTTGTCGTCATTTGTATGAAGAATTTTGAATTGTTATCCCGAATGGTATTGATATATTCTTTGCATTTATTGAAATAGCGTTTCACATTTCTGTAAGCTACTTCAAATTTTCCCTGAACAAAACTAAACTACACTTTAAGGGTCTTCATTCATTCTTCTTTGCTTTTACGATGCTCTGGTTACGTTCGATTTCATTTCTCAACCTTCCGAGACATACACCTGTCTTATCCGTTTTTAATACTTGGTGCTTTCTTATCTCTTACATTATGCCCCCCGCTTCGTTCTGATCAGAGATTTCATTTCTATAGTTTTCCTCTTGGATTCCATGGTTATTCACCTACTCTAACACGTTTAGGTTTGGTAAATGGTCTTGTGTTGAATTTTCGCTAGGAATAAACATCCGTGCACTTAAACGATCGCTCGTCGTAGTAGCAACCGAGCACCAGATAGTAGACGCTCAACGTAGTTTTCTGCTTACTTTTGTTCCATATACTCTCCTATCTTTTCCACCTATTCAATCTATCGATCAGTATAGAGCATTCCAGCACTCGTCCTACTACATCTACACAATACCCCGCAAGCCGGCCTAATGGCGTGTGGCGGGGAGTGTCATGCCACCAACCATGCTTGTTCAATTCAAATCATGCCACGTCTACGCAAGTATTAGTTTCATCATCCACATGAATAAGGTTAATCACACGAAAGGAAATGCTTATATGCAGCAGTAATCAATTACAGGATACCTATATTAAAATCGTGCTGTAGAACTGCTAAAAAGATGAGCTATTGAATAAAAAAATAACATGCAGTAAAGATCATGCAGTATTTCGATAAAATTCAAATTATCTCGTACGCAAGTGCTGTAATGCCTTTTTTGATTTCAAATGGCATGAGGAAAAAACGACATTTTAAATCTATCCGTTCTAATATCTATCCACCGGATTTTACGAACGTGATCTATTCTACCAGAGTAAGTCGGGACCTGTACTATGCCTTAAATATCCTAAGATAAGTAACCTGCCAATAATTTACGCCATCAATATAACGTGTATTTAAACCTACGGTCGACTAGTGGCTCCATCCTAATTCTTCCAAAATTGTAGTGGCACTGCTTCGTTGGTCGTGACAACTTTTCACAAACCTAAGTGCTACTACCTTCAAGAGGAAAGTAATGCTTAAGTAATTAGCTAAATACGCCATAATTCGTTCAACGCGTTTTTCATCTCCGTTATTTATTTATTATCATTTATAATTCCTCATTTTATTTTAATCGCTTTTCTCTCTTCTCTTTGCCCCTAAAACTCTCTGCCTCTGGTCGCATCTTTTAGTACACTGTAATGATATGCCTGTTTCTCGAATATATTTAGTTTGATAGAGAAATAACAATGGCTCATTCAAGTAGAGATGTGTTGCAGAAAGGAATACATTTAGAATCCGTGTATCCTCACTCGATAGATTTTTTTCCACTGGCGACAGACTTTTTTGGCTGCTTTATCTTAACGTTCCTGGACATTTAACTCTTCCAATTGACACTCTGCTCTGATCGGAAGGAATCCTTCGCTCATCCAGCGAATAGTGTACGTTTTACCGCTTATAGTACTCAACGGACGCTGTTGGCCGCGGTCTTCCACTTGCCGCACGACGCGACGTCCGCCTCACGCCGTTTGCCGTGCGGTTTCTTCTCCCCGTCGTAATTTAAAGCAGTTCACTTTTTTCCGCCTCCTTGTTTTATCTCCAGATATCTGTGGCCTTGTTCCCGCCTTTGTCGCGCTGGGGAAATATATGTATAGTACTCGCCTTTTTGCTTGGCCCCGTTTTGTTCTTCTGCCTCCTCGCGGGGTCGATACTCCGCGTCTTCCTTGATTGTCCTGCCTAGAGGCTTTTAAAACAGCTTCCTTCAGATTTTTTAGTGTTGCTTTCAAGGTCCGAGATGATTCGATGTGATTAAATGACTTATCGCGCCATTCTGGAAACTAAGACGGCTACCTTTTCCCTTATAAAAATGTATGCCTTGTCACCTTTACGATTTTAATCCTCTGACTGGTTTGGTCTTGTTCGCATGTGCAATGACGGAATATGGAACTCTATTGCATCTAGAACGAGCGTATGAGGCGTAAATAGTTAGAGCCGCCGTAATAGTTTCTACGAACGGTTTCATTTTAGTCTAAATTAGTAAAAATTTGCATATATGTTATTGCGTTAAGTGTTTTTCTGATTCTCTCTTTTAATTCTCGACTTTATTTTTTTCAGGTAAGAGTAACAAAAACTTCACAATAATCCTCTTCTGGCTTTTGGGGTAAGTTTTATTAGCAAAGTACTCTTAATGGCTTTCGAAGTTTTTCGTTTAGTGTATTTTACAAGAGTTACTTTTCTTAATCTATCTCAGGATTTGTTTATCTATCGCAATTACGATTTGTATTCAGATTCAAAGATCAAAATTATTTGCCTTGAAATTATATATTTTTATGCACGCTCCGTTAAAGTGACTGTCGTATCTCCCGCAGTTTTTTTAATTAGCAAGCAATAACTACCTTTGCTTTGATTGGTTGGATATTCTTTATTTAAATTGATAGTGTCTGAACTGTATCCGTATTTTGAAATGATATCCTTGTTGAATTGGAATAACATTATTTTTAGCACACAGTCCTTTCAATTGTAGCGAAAAGAAGCAGTGGCTTGGAATGCATTGTCGAATTATCTAGCTTTTGAATTTTTATCAATCTTAATCTTGCACTGTTGTGAAAAGACGAGCCATTTCTCTTTGGGAGGATAAAATCATCGCAAGACAACTGATGTTTTCTCAAAACCAATAAGAAAGTTGTGCTTTTTTTCGTAAGGTCCGAAACATTGAACTTATTCTAAGTTCGTTAGTTACTTGTCGTACAATATAAAAACATTGCCGTATTCGTTAGGTATGCTCAATTACGTAGATCCCTTGAAATAGTTGCCATATCCTCATTTGCAGATTGCTGCAACAAAGGAGCTGTAGTAATTATATTGGAACTTAAAAATATTTTGTGTCATTGTCAAGGGCGTGCTTAAAAGCCACTCTCTGATCGCCATTCAAAAAAAAAAGAAGCTTTCAACTCCAAGGTTAATTGAAAAGGTGAGGGCAGAACTTTCCAACCGAAATAACATACCGCTTGGGTGAAAGCAATCGTAAATACGACTACATCCGATCTAGGAACAATCATGTACGAGGACGTTTGCCTAAAATATGTATTCGTTCTCAAATAGAGACTCACCGAAAAACACTGGAGAGCGGAAACACATTATTGGAACTGGTTTAAAAAGAGGCACACAAAAAAGGACAAAAGAACATACTTTACATCTCTCCGACCGACAAAGTCGGTTAAATTTTAATACTGTTGTGAGTGTTCAGTTTTAAATTTCTGTCTTTCATGTTTTTAGTGCCGCCATATTTATTCATTTATGTTAAAAGAAATGTCACCTATACTGTGACGTTGTACATTTTGTCATCACAGCGGTTTGACATACACATGTACTTAACCTAGTGCACAAAAAGTGAGATGGGCGCAAAGGAAAATGGGTCATTCTTTGTGTATTTCGTTGCATCTTTGCCACATGCATCATTTTGTTGGGCATAGGTCCTGATAAGCTTTTTACTAAATTCCGACTTCCCGGTCTGCCGCCTGGTGTAAAACCTTTTCACCACAATTATGCATTCTATTTCTGCGCAAGCACCCCGCTATCCCACAAAACGCTGTGTGGCCGGGGGTGCAGAAACCATGTGGAAAGGGTAAAGGATGACGGAGAGGGAGGGTGATTAAAGAGCAAGGAAAAGGGGCAAAACATTTACTCAAAATTCCTAAGAAGGATGCATATGGTGGAACACACACACATTTACATGTTAGCGGAAAACATATGTTTCAAACAAGTGATAGTTTTACCCACTGCAGGAGATCACGGGATTATTTAATTAGGAGTGAATAAAAAAATAAACTCTGTATTCACATGTATATATGTATATATATATATATATATATATATATATATATATATATATATATATATATATATATGTATGTATAAAAATGTGTATGTGTGTGTATTTATACACACGCATACTTATATAGTATACAGGTATATGAAGAATGGAAAAGGTGAAATGGACAGAGAAGAACACAAATGAGGAAGTACTTGGTATGGTGGGCGAATAGAGGGGTTTGTTGGGAGAAATCTATGGAGGCACGAAGGGTGGATGAGGGGGTTATTGACCGGCAGTGGGATGTTGAAGACTGTAATAGAGGGGAGAATTTTAGGCAGGTGAGGAAGGGGAAGGAGTAGGATGGGGATGTTGGACGGGATGAAGGGAGGAAGAAGGTACCCGGAGATGAAGAGGGACCTGATGTAAAGTAGGATACTGGATTTTGTATTTTGTTAGGAATCACAAAATATTTATTTAGTAGCTGTGTCCATCCAAACACCTACCTTAACTAGTAGATTGCCTAATAATAATAGCTAATAATAATTTATTTATAATAATATCTCCCGTTAAGTTAGGTTTTTGGGTGGACAGAACTACCAAATTTTATATATATATATATATATATATATATATACACATAATGGGCTGACACAATATAACACAAATAGAAAAGAATAGACACATTTAAAAGAACACTCACATGGTAAATTGTTCGAGCTTTCGGCCCTCTCAGAGGCCTTCTTCAAGAGAGTCTCTCTTGAAGAAGGCCTCTGAGAGGGCCGAAAGCTCGAACAATTTACCGTGTGAGTGTTCTTTTAAATGTGTCTTTTCTTTTCTATTTGTGTTATATTGTGTCAGCCCATTATTGTGCCGCTCGTGTGAGTTTTTCCGTACAATCGTGGTATATATATATATACACACACACACACACGAGGGTCATCCGGAAAGTAGTACCCGTTCGTGAAATAAAGACACAAAAGTAAATATTAACAAACATAAAAAATTTTATTTGAAAGAGGATACTTTAAACTACTTCTCAACATAATCTCCAAGCAAATTAAGGCATTTGTCATAACGTGTGACAAGTTTCTGTATTCCTGCTGCATAGTCCTTCGCCGCCAGCTCATTGAGATACGCGAGGGACCCATCTTGCACAAATTTTTGCATAATGCAGATGGTGTTTAACAATTTCATGAACAATTGTTCGAGAAACATTGGGAAAATGCTCACAGATGTCATCAATTGTGACGCGCCGATCGTTCCTCACGAATTCGTCAACTGAGCTCACCAGTTGGTCTGTAATGACAGACGGTCTTCCCGAACGCTCATCGTCGTGTGTGTTCCCCCTCCCCATGTTGAAGTTGCGACACCACCGCCGAACAGACGACTCGTCCATTACATTGTCTCCATACACCTCCTTTAATTGGCGATGAATATCACATGGGCGAACGTTTCTTGCATTGAGGAATTTAATCACTGCCCTCACTTCACAACTGGCGGCGTTCTCAATTTTTTTAAACATTGTAAACAATCACAGAAACAACACAGGCAATGCTAGCGTCACGCAACTTGGCTCAGAGAAGGCAGACAAGCCACTGAAGCTATCTGACCTCGTCCAGCGGCTACTCGCGTCGTCAGCACTTCATGCGGCACGAACGGGTACTACTTTCCGGATGACCCTCGTGTGTGTGTGTGTGTATATATATATATATATATATATATATATATATATATATATATATATATATATATATATATATATATATATATATATATATATATATATATATATATATATACACCACGAAAGCGGAATCGAACGGATCACAAGAGTAAAAATATTTCCATATGTACACACACACACTCACACCGCTGATTTCAGGGTATTTAACGTTTCCTCAATAGCTCATTGGTTAGTGCATCGGCCAGGCTCGAGTCACGGTCAAGGAAGTTTGTTTTGCGCTTGTGATCTGCTCGATTCCACATTCCCCACCATTCCTGTGTTCGTATTTTGTATGTGTTCCTATCCCTCTTTGCTTTTATCTGTGCCCATGTGAATGAATATATATGTATATTTCCTCAGTTATCAAACTGAAGGTACAGCTCACCTAGTACTACGCCCAGCGGCGTGTGTGATGTTTGCACATCAACAGGGTGATAAGGGGTGGCCCTCCTGAGTCAATCCCTCCCATCTGCATGTATTGCCTTACCCTCTCGGTATTCTCTTCATTTCATATCACCCCTATTCCTTCGCCCCTTACTCGTGCGCCAACTCCGCGCCGAGCGCGACTCCGCAGACACCTTCTCCTCCTCTCCCCCCTCCAATTATCTCGTTGCCTCAGCCCCTTTCGTCCTTCCCGCTTGGGTTCGACAGTGGTGTCGGGTGAGATATAAATGAGCACCTTCTCCAAATTTTCACGCTTTTCCTATGTCTTCCATCCCGTGTGCTTGTAGAGACTTGCTTGCCTGGCCGCATCAGTTCCCTCCAGACCTCCGCCCATCATTCCAGGCTCCTCCTCTCCAACCAACCCGCTTACGCGATGGATAAACATTTCCGAATATGAGGCCGGAGCACTTGCAGGATCCGGCCAAGTGGCTGGAGTTTATGACTGTGGTCGTGAATTTGAATAAGGTTACGTTTTCTAGTTCGTTATCTTTGTCTTTTCGCTGTCGATTGATGGCTTAGGGATAAAGGGATTGTTTTTTCCCGAAATCTTGTGATTGTCGTAAAAGAATGTTCGTGGGTAAATTTACGTGGACGGTTTATGGAACCTTCGATATAATTGCTCTTATTGTATTGTCCCCTTCTAGTAGTTCTTAGGGATTTTGAGCTCAGGTCACGATGACTGATAAGACGTATTCGAAGATTCGCTTCGCCACAATTTTAGCCTTATTTAGCTGCAAAAGTCGCACTGCTTCATTGTCTAAGAAACCGTCGTTTTTTTGCCTGTACTCTGAGAAATATAACTCCCATGGAAACCATTCAGGGAAATGGATGATGAGGGGGCGCATTATCGGGGGTGTTCGATGTTTTTCCGTCCCGCCATCTTCTCCTGTTCCTCTCCCCACCCCTCCAGGAGTATCGCCAAAGTGAGTTTTACGAGAATGCTTCCCGCATATCACGGTCTTTTTCCCTTCCCTGGTACATCTTTCTTCATATATACTGATGTGCGTATCCCTCCCCGTGCATCGACAAAAATAACTTATTTACACATTTCGTTTTCATTCAGAGCATATAGCCTTCTTCCCATTCCCCCAATCCAAGCTTGTTATGTGTCCATAAAGTTAGGTTTCCTGCATTTCCCCCCCAGCAGCTCTCCGCACACATCTTTTCTCCCCCTCCGCCCCCCTCCCGAAACACTTCGCTATCACCGAGTTCGTCACCCACCCACCCCATTTCCTATTTTCTCCCTCGATTCGCTTCCGTCGACAATCTTTTGTTTCCGACCTCCGCTTCTGTCCCTCCTACCCCCCCCTTCTCCTTTCCTCCTCTCCCGCACTCTGTTCCCCCCCTCTCTCCTCCTCCCTCTTTCCTCTTCCTCCATGACGCCTCGCCTCGCCTGAATGTGACGCTTCCAATTTTTTTCCTTTTCATCCTTTTACGCGATCCTAAGGCGTCGGCAATCCTCCCGAGATGAAATGGAAGAGCGGGATTTACAAAAGGAAAGGCATAAAAATACGATGAATCAAAAAATCACCGCGTTATTATTCGTCTATGCGACGCAGGTTTTCGTGGGTGCACTTCGTCGGAGTCATTCGTCATGATTTTTTCGCGTCTCTTGTGTGTGTTTTCTCTTTTTTATTCCGTTTCCAGAATGTTTCGAGTGTTTTATGATCTAGACCTAGCCAAGGTGTGAAGACTCTTTATATTTTTAAGTTCCAGCGGTGTGCCGGTGACTTTCTCCCATTTCCCTTTGTAGGCTGATAAATTCCTCGATTTCATGATCTTCTGAGAATATGCGTTTCTTTAATTTTTACTTTTGATTGTTGTCTGATTCCTGAAAGCTTTGAGATCGTTTATAATAACTCCGCCCGATTTCGCAGCGAAAGTATGGGAACGGCAAACATATTTGTGGACGACGTAGGTTGTTGTGTGCGATTCATGCTACTTTTACGGTGAAAAATGATTTACACTAATTGAAAGTTCACCTCCTCGATGGTATTCGTCCATCGTCAGATAACACTTTCGGTCGATCCTGGTTAACCTGTTTGTAACCGCGCTCTCGTAATCGTTTAGCAGCCTACAATCGGAGTATAAACTATTATCTTACCTGTATATTCCGGTGAAAAGATAAGTGTTGATTAACGGGTTGGTTTAAAATAGATTTTCAATCTAGTTGAATTTGAAATAAAGTCGTTCCAGTTGGATTGGATAAATTTAAGGGAAAATTTTGAGCGTTTCCAAATCCTCCACCAGGTAGCCTTTTCTCTTCTCCTGTAAAATCTTGCTCTTTTTGCCTTCTTTCGCAAAGATGGCCAACGCCTTCGCCTCCCAATTGTCGTTTATTCCTAGCGTCAGTGACTCCAAATTGTCTTTCTTTCTTCAGTTTCCCAATACCGCCTCAAAAGCCAATCCCCATCCAAGAAGTGCTTCTTCCTCATTCTTACTCTTCCTCATTCTTCCTCCGCGCACTCTTTGCCTCTCCTCAACCCCCTCCCCTTTCCAATGACACCTTGCGTGTTCACTCGCGTCCCTCCGGAGGACTTCTGCATGCCGTCAGCTTAAAGATACTCACACACATATGTGCGTGCCTGTGTTTAAATGTATTGATATGGAACACATAAAAGGGCGAACATGAGCTTCCTCGGGAAAGCGAATGGAATAAGAGTCCAAACAGGAAAAAGTTCCTGAACGGGTTGTGGAGTCACGGGCATTCAGTTTCCGGACTGATTCAGTGAGCCACTGCGAAAGAACTGCCGTGAACCGCGTGGGTTTGAACAATGTTTAATGCTTTACCTGGACCATTTCTTATCGTATATTCTTGAGCATTTTTTCTGTATATGGTTTCATTAAAATCACACACTTCTTTCTACGATCACCGTCGGTCCAACTTCTTTCTCCTTTTGATATCTCTCTCTTTCCTCTTCCATTGCTCTTTCATTTTCTTGCTGTGTTCCATTTTGCGGCCTTCTGTCCATTTCTTCCCCGTCCCCGTTTTTTTCTCCCCAACAGCTTGGAAGCCTACCACAGAGCTCCCTTTCATGTTCTGTCAAGCAATTCCCATTTCCCGTAATTCCCTTTCCACATTCACAAACAATGCACCCATTTGTAATTTTATCTATGGAGTGCTTCCAAATGTTACTGATTAATTTCGTCTCTCTTCCATTCTCACTTACTGACCATGAAAAGTAACCCTCCTTTTCCGCATGTGATCCTTAATTTTTATATGTTCTCTATACATCTCTCTTGAAGTCTTTCTCTTTCTAATTTCTAATTTTCCGTTCATTCCTTTCTTGTCCGTCAAGACCTTGAGCTGAATGAAGGGCTTCTGGCCTCACAACAATTGAATGATGTCTGAGTTTTGCATTTATGGATTAGGGATATTTTTCATTTATTTACATTTCATGTATACTTTTTCCGTTAATTTTAAGCCCCTTCCATTCTGTTATATTGCGAAAGCTCCGATTCCGCCCCAAAATTATCCAGTCCAACCCATTCTCTAAGATAACCGAAATTTCCATTTTCTGTGATTATTTTGTGTTAGTGTGCATATGTTGCCCATCTTCCGTGATATTTATTGTATGCATTTCGTTTTCCCAGGCGATAATAGTAAGTTTGCCTTTGTTGCGCATATTTTTCTAGCTGACTAGTTTTTTACCTTGACTCTCTAGTCTGCCCCTTCCTGCCGCTATGTGGTGGTTATGCCACCGAAACGTTTTGTAGCATATAAAAGTTATAAACACAAAATGAATTTTCAGCCCTCCGTTGAAAAAGGTGTTTGTGCCGCCGAAATATTCCAAAGCCAAAGTTTCTTGTACACGTATCTTAATTTTATATGCAATCGTCACGATTGTGACTGAAATTTTATGTGAATCTAAATGGGGTAAGAGTAGACGAGAGGCAACGTGTCTGCCTTCGGAGCCTAAGGTCGCTGGCTCGATTCCTGGTGTAAATTGTCAGCTTTTGTGAATGGGTTTTCGGAACGAGGCAACCATACATTAACAGAAAAAACACAGTAATTGTATTTCGGAACGAGAGAACGAGAAAAATAGACCCCTACGAAAAAGCTACCCTGAACCCATGGTGAAGGCAGAATTTTCACCATTAGGCACTGGTGGCGCAGCCCGGCATCAGCTGCCACACACACACACACACACACACACACACACACACACACACACACACACATATATATATATATATATATATATATATATATATATATATATATATTTATATTTATTTATTTATATTCATTCGCATCGAAATAGATGTAAGGATGAGGCATAGGAACACATAGAAAGGACGAACACAGGAGAGGTGAGGAAGGCGGAATCGAACCGATCACAAGCGCAAAAATATTTCCTTGACCGCGACTTGAACACCGCATCTTTCCACTTGCCGGGCGGATGCTCTTACCACTTGAGCTATAGATATGCATACATATGTACGAGTGTATATATATATAAATAAATAAATAAATATATATATATATATATATATATATATATGCATATCTATAGCTCAATATATATACACACGTACACCCATATCAGGGATATATGTATGGCCTCTTCTTTCACTCCTAACCCACCCTCATCTGTGACCTTTTTGCCCCTTGTCCACGACCCTTATATCGCCAAAGCATCCCTTAACTCAATATCTCCTCTACTACACCATCGCCCCTCCATAACTTCCCCTTCTCTTCTGTGCTGAAGTAATCAGCTAACGCCGGCGTCCCTGTCCATTTCTCTTTCTCTCGAACTAGGTTCTGTGTTTACGTGTGCTTAGTCTCACCTCTCCGTTTATTCATTATTCATGTTATGTATTTATTATGTTGAAGAAGAATTAGTTGTCTTCCGATAGACTGTTACCTTTTTCTTGTGTGTGCCGCCCTGACACTACCCGTACATCAGTGCGTCATCCCGGCAAGGGAATAACATCCCATCTCCTCTTGCCCTACGGTCACCATGTCAAGTTTTAATTTAGAGCAACCCCCTTTCCCCCCACCTCGCACACACCACCCACACCTGCTCACTTTTCTCCAAAAAATCAACATTTACAATCCTCGGTGTTTTTATTCTGCTCTTCCCCTCCTCTCATCATCGACCCCTCCTATGTAAAGGTTTTTCGATTTCCACCAACGGATTGGTTAAGGGGTGCCATTTTTGTTTCCCTCGACAGCCACCAAATGCTTGGTTGGATTTTTCTGGTTGGGTTTTCTTTCCCCGCCTGCCCCCTTACGGCTGAATGCCCAAGTGGTCTCCTGCAAATTCCCCGGACTTGTGTGAATAGGGGCAGAAACGCCTTTCCTCCTGAATGGAATGGGGTTTACTATTTTATAGGAAATGTAACGTACAGCTCCTTTCGTGGAAGGAATGATTTTTCTAATATTTTTAAAGCGTTTTCATCCCTCAGGACGTTCAACGTGTTCCGTGTCATTTATTAGGAGCGTTTTAGGAGCTATTGATGATTTGAGATCTCTGTGCATTTCTTATCCGTATTTTCCAGGTGCGATGTTTGAAGCTTGAGCCTTTTGATCAAACGCGTTCTCTGCCGTAGACTTGTAGAATACCTCGGCTCAACCTGTCCTGTTCCTCGTTCAGTAACCTGCACAAGCCCAGGCTCCATCCGAGACCCTCAATTTTTCCGATGTCCACCTTGGAATTTTTTCATTGAGGTTTTTTTATGAGTAATTTTAAGGACATGGAAATCCTCGTTCCGATATTTAATGTGAAAATTTCACTGGGTTATAGGCAATCGCACTCGATGTCTCGAGGCGAATAATTTTTTACTCGTCCACCTTTGCATAGTAGTGCCTATGAATCCATTTATCTGAAATCCGGGCATTGCAAATCTTCTGTACGTAAAGGTGGATTCAAGGTTGTACAGTTTTGAACCACGAGAAACGGAAATCTGGCGAGTGACCTTGCTGTGGAAATTTAATTCATATCGTACGCTTCCTCTTTTCCTCTCTTTACAATTAAATTTCTTGTCTTTCTCCATCATTACGTCTTGGTGATATGGCTATGCCGGGTGTACTGTGATGTGTTCCTCGACGTTGATAAGCGTATTTAGATAAATGGATATACTGTCCGAGAGACATAATTTTCTTCGTGTACTCACACACTGACAACGGCATGTCTGATGCAACGTCATAAGCAGGTGAGTACATTTGGACAAGGCTGCGTCAGTTATTCGGCGGTACATTAAAAGCAAACTCGCAGCGGAGGAATTTTTTCCTAAGATTGAAATGACGTTAGAGCTGTCTGGGTAACTAGATCCTCGTTCACTGACAACTCATGTATCCTCGGTCGAGAAGATTTTCGAGATGCGCTGTCCGATTGCCAATTTAAAGAAAACGCGGAGCGTCGGGAGCAATGAATGACACCCTCTGAGTGAATTTGTCATTTATTGCTCCAGACTTGTGAGGGACTCGTTTGCTCCTCTTTTCTTCGTGGGCCTGGTCCAGCATTACGTCACAGGTGTAACAGCAAATCAATCATGACTTTTAACATTCGTCTGGCCTTTGTTTCATTTAAAATTTTGAGAAATCTTTCGAAACGGCATAGATGAATATGACTGCAACGTCACTGAGTTATCGTATTCCGTCTCTGGCTTCACATGAAGGCCTTATGTTGATGCTATGATTCTGGAAGGGAATGGCAATATTGTTATAGATGTTCCAATACATTCTGGAATGACGTTTTTTACGAAAAATTGTGAGTAAATTTCTTAAAGTCGAGATCCAATATACCACCTATGGACGCACTTAGACAGCCGGAAAACCGATTTCTTATGGTAATCGATGATGTCCCAAGTTTTACGGGTTCTTAAATTGTTCAGATGATTCTCCCTTGTACTGGCTGCAACGCTGTTCTGTTAGGAAGAACGTAGTGCCTGACATCAGCTTTTTATTTGTATTTCATCAGGTGACCCAACTACGGGTGACTGCCAAACTGTTAACACTCCAATGGAAAGAGGTGAAAAAGTGTAACTAGGAGGAAATTAATTCTTAATGAATACTCCGGGAAAGATCGCAAGGGCTTGTGTAGATTACTCAGGTCGTCGTTTTTGTGGCATCGTTTGAGAATATTCCTATGGAGCAATTTAAGATAGCCTATTGTTAGACCAAGTATACGGGATTGAATCGATTAGTACCCTACCGAATAACTTCAGTCGAGCGATTCACTTGTTCCTTTCCCATCTGTATCGTGAGGGCGATTTCAATATATTTTCCTAATCAGCTCTCTCTCACTATCATGTTTCATTTATTTTTCCATGACTAAGTGTGTGGAAGAAATTACTTAAGAAAAAATATTCGGATAAATCTGCATCTTACGAAATTCCGGTTTAATGTGCTGCGTATATGTAATGGATTTATGTGGTGTCTGTGAGAGTGGATGTTTGTAATGCCCGTATTAATGTATGTGAGCTATTTCAAATGTTAATATGACGGATGATTTTTACATGCATGGAAGGCCTGCACTTCTACGGTGCCAGTTCTTTCCAACTTATGTTTCTTCCCGATTCTGGATCGTCTCGGAAAGCCATTAATAGGAAAATAATTTCATCCTAGAGTATGTATGGTCAAGTTCCTCCTCATCAGCACCCTTACTGGTTGTTAATTTCATTTTGGGCAAAATGTCGTTCACAAGGAAGGGTCTTCGGCTTTCGCAAGTAATCTATCGCATTTCGTCGTAATGTCGTGAAACTCCCCATCTCTTCTTTCCTTTCCATTACGAATAATGAATACAAATTTAGGGCCTATTTCCCGTTTCCCCCTTCATTACTCTCCCCTTCTTCCTCCGATGAAAAATATTCTAATTTCGATTTTGTTTCGCCATCCATTCCTTCTTGCCTTTGTGCTGTCAAATATTTCCGACCGAAGGGGGGGGGGGGGTTGAGGGGGCAATGGGTGGTGGGGGCTCGAAGAGAAAAGTGAGCGTCCAATCAACAGAATAAGCAATCTTTTCCCTGTTCCCATTTCTTTTGTTTCCAAAATTCTTCTCCTTGCGGGAAGGCGGCCGGTGATCATTAAATCCGCGGCGGCCATCCCTCGATGGTGTCGTCGATTTCGTCGCCATCACGTCAACGCATCTCTGCAGGCGACCTTCCCTCCCAAACCTCCCCACTGCCAAACCTCCTTCTTCGACCCTTTTCCTTACGCCATTTTATCCCAAAGTTGTGCCCCTATCCCCTCCATCGCCCTCTTCCTCCTCCTCCTCTCTGCCATTAACCCTTCGACGTCTCACCCCATCTCACCCGTCTCTCTCCCATCCTCACATCACATCCCTCCGCCACACGCGAGCCCCGGTTACCCGCATCACCCTCGCACCCTTTTCCCACTTCCGCTCTTTTATTATTTCTTCTCGCTCTGCTCCTTTCCTCCCACCATCATTCCTCGTCCTACGGCCGCCATTCCCTTTTTTGGGCCCTCTTTCTCATCCTCCCCCAAGATAGTCCCCGGGGTGAAGTTGGTTGAGGGCGGGGGTGCGCGGAGGAGGTTTTGGTGGAGTGGGAGAAAGAGAAGTGGATAAGGGGGGGAGTGACTGTTGTATTTTTCGGCCCCTTTTTCCCCAGAGAGAGTGCCCCCCTCCCCGGTGGAATGTAGGGGTTATATCGGGTGGGTGTAGGCGGGGGGGGAGTGTGATAGGGTGGGAAGTGGATCTGAGGAGGACCGAGGGGCTAGCCGTGGAGGAAGGAGGACAGCCGCCCCCTCCCTCTCTCCTCTCCCCCACCCAGCTCTCCTCTCCGAAAAAGAGAAGGCAGAGTAAATGGGGAAGATATGCAAATGATATTCATTAGACTGAACAGTGGCGCTACACTTGCGGAGAAGGGAACTCAACCCCTCTCTTCCCTCCCTCTTCCCTCCTCCCTCGCAGTCTTTCTCTCTCTCTTGAGGGTTGCTATGGGGGCGGGAGGGGGAGGTGACGTGTAAAAGGGAGTGGGGAGGGCGTGGCGCATGGCGTGGGTTGTGTATATGAGCGTGGTGGGGTGTGACAAATTCGGACTTTGCTTTCGCTCAGCTATCGGCTGTCTGCTTCTTCTCCCTCCGTTCTTTACTAACTCCTTCGACTCCTTTCTCTCTCCTTCCGCCATTCCTATTCTCTGCTTTTCCATTCCCATTCTTCTCGCACCATTCCCCCTCTCTGACGTTTCTCCGGGCGAGTTGTAACTCTGAGACCGCACTCGCCCCCTTCTCCTCCCATATTGTTTTGCCCTCTCGTCCTCGATTTGTCCGTATCGTTGTCGGTGGGCCGTGGCGATATACCCACTCCCCATCGCGTCCGTCTCCGCGCCACGGCGCCCTCTGCTCTATATCCACTCGCTTTTCGACCGTGCTTGTAAGTCGGCCGGCTTTTTTCCGAATTTTGAAGCGGAAAATCGTGGTAACAGTGGAAAGAAGGTGCCTGGAAATATTTTGGGTATTGTTACATATTCGATACTTTTTCGGCGTTTTGTTCTGTAAATTAAATTATATTTGTGGCCCTTTTTGGAATATTTTGTATTCGAGTAAGTATAAAGTTGTAAAAATACGATGGAAAATTTCTCGGTGAATTATCAAAATATGGTACGCAATTATTATGGGCCATCCTGATAGAATTCTTTGATAAATGACTTTAAAGGGAAGAAGCCGTGAAACAAGGAAGAATTCCCCTGATTTCGATAATATATAACATAGGCAAGAAGAATGATTGTAAATAGTATCATGAAATATTGCATTATAACATTCCTTAACCGGGTATAAGTAAAATTAGTAAAAAATTGACTATAGGAGTATAAAGATAGGAACGCAGAAAAACTAGCTGAATTTGAATAGGGAAATATGCCAATTGACTATCATTTCGTGTAACACAGCTGATAAGACAAAATCAAGCATAAAATGAGGAAAATAGCAAAAAATGAGGAACAGCTTTTGTTAGACATAGATCTTTAAAAAGCTTTCGACACGGTGCCACGAATGAAACTGACGAAAGCATTGAAAACGGCAACCATAAATGTGAATATAATAAAATTAATCAAGAATTTATGCGAAAGAAGTTTGAATAAAGATTAAAGTAGTATCTTCCCAGGAATTTTGGTAAACCAGGGGCTAATGCAGGACTAATCTCTTTCTTCCACATTGTTCAATAATCTATCTTTAACAAGTTCTGAAATGCTGGAAAAAGAAATGCAATACCTCAATGCAATGCATACCTATAGGGGAAATATTGATAGAGATGCACGTTAATCTATGCTGATGACCAAGTTTTTCTAGCGCTAGTCTATGAAGATTTGGAATAAATGACAAGAAAAATTGCAGAACATTTTAAAATATGGGGGTATTTGAAATCAACATAACAACACGTAATATATGTATGCTGTAGGAAAATAATGAGATATTATTTTAGAAATTGCGCGAAATATAAGAAGTTATATAGACTATACATACAATCAAGGAATGTACTTTGAAGAATTTTGAGGCTTTATAGCAATATCTGAAATGAATCTGTTTTGCCGAAACTTTTAACATGAACCTTGCATGTACCTCGGGCTAAATATTACATAAAATAGAGACCTGGATACGGCCGTTCAAGAAAGATTCATATAAGGTAAAAATAAGGTAACCCTTATTGAACAGTATACCGCGGGACCAGACGTTCTATTAAGAGAGAGTTGTAGAATCTGCCATACCATCATTATAAGTGTTGTAACTTGAAATCTGTGGAGTATGGCCCATAAAAGACAAATCCGAAAAATATTTATTGTCAACTGAGATGGGTTCTCGGAGGAGGTCGCCTAGAAAATCAAGAAGTGAATACGGAATCAATTAATGAGACAAATAATGAAGGCAAGTAATACACATGAAAGGAGATTGCATAAAATGCAGTTATTAAGATGTTATTGACATTGCCAAAATTATAAATGAGAGAATTCCTGATCATATTTGGGAGTAGTATCCAGACGACGGAGAGTGACCGAGGAAGACTTGGGTGTAAGGAATAAAGAAGGGAATGAGAGGGGAGAGAGGATTGCTAAATAGATTTGGGAATGACCACGACGTATGAGGATTGGGATTCGGAAGAGGCGTAGAACGTCTTATAATAATATTAAATTTATAATAGAAATAAACCTAGAGAAAAATTGTACTTGTGCTGTCAATTCACATGACTGACCAAAACACAGTGCGAGTGTATTAGTTTCTACAAAAGTTCTGCCATGGTCCCCTTTAGTTGATTGATCGCTATCACAGTATCTTCCTCTCTTTTCCAATTTCTCTTATCTCGTGGTTTACCTCGAGTTGACGATATGTATTAATTAGAGGTTCGAACTTAGGACTCGACACGCATTCGACTTCGCCTGTCGTGATTCTGTTCTCGTCGCTTCGTGCGCGCTCAAGCGAGGAGTCGTTCCTTCCCGGTTACCCGTCAGTGCGGAGCCGGGGGACGGCCGCTGTCTCATTCATTCTTTCCTCGCCCTCTCCTGACCACGTGCGTCTAGTGGGTTTTTCTGACCTCGAGACCCGTTCCAGCATAGTGCACTGTTGCTTGGAACTACCGACTCTTGCGAAGTCGTTTCCTAGTAGCTCCTGACTCGTAATTGAATACTCCGGACTCCTTTTTTTTGCGCTTTGCGATGAACAAGCGGTGATATTGTCGGGGGATTAATAAATGGAGGCATCGGAAGATGTCAGCGGGGTGGGGGTGGTGAGTGAACGATGGCTTAATGTATGCATAAATTCCATTGGAAATTCTCCTTTGTCGGGCGGTAGCGGGGGTTGGAGATAATGGATGACTCCCGGTGAAAAATGGACAATGACGGAGTGATATTGAGGGGTTGGGAAAATACACTGCGCGCCTCCCACTCTTTCCCTCCTCTCTCTCTTTCTCTCGTCAGTGGCTAAGGGCGGGCGAGTAGCGAGTGATCGATGTTGGCAATAACGGATAAAAGCATCGTTTTATAATTCCGTTCATTATATTAGGATAGAGTGGAGAGTATCTTGCTCGTAAAATTTGAAATATTAGTGAGCGAGAGGAGAGGTGAGAGCAAAGGGGGCGAGGAGGTATACGCCCCTGAGAGTGTGTGTGTGGCAGTAATGCCGTTTAGGTTTGGAGGAGTTAACTTTTACTAAATCGGCGACTGGTCTAGTGTGTTAACGCTAATACTAATTCTGTTTTGTGCTGGGGAATTGACTGGTGCTGATTTTCTGCCTTCCTACGTATTATTTACATTTTTGTTTCCCATTACACAGCACGAGATCCCCGAATTGAGATTTCGTCTCTATTGTCGGTTGTGAATTGGGAGGACGTCGATTCGCTCAATGCGATTCTCTTTTTGCATATTTTTTCGAAGTTGGCTCACCCATTCCAGCGTATGTTTTAGGTTGAGCGTTCATTTATTTGAGCGTTCCCTCATTTCAGTGTATTTAATTACACTTAATTAATATTGAGGGGAGAAAAGCTCTTTCTTGAAAATTTTAAAGTATTAATGGTTTACTCTGTATCAGTAATAATACTGTATTATAGACACTAATCCGTATCGTTGCTCTATCCTAATGTACACAATACGTAATTGGATTTATTGATTAGTTTTTAGTGGAGACGTGACTTGTGGTTTAAAACGTTTTCCCTTCATTGTTTTAATTGAAATTTATGAAGCGAATTCGTCGGAGGTATGCTGCGTCGTTAATTCCTTGGTGGAGCTGCAATGTACGAATAATTGAAGTAATGTGTGCGTGATGGCTCCACATCCGAGGGATTTGTTTGGGCGTTTTGTTTATGTCGAAGAGGGCGACTGGGGGGAAGACAATCCCTTTCAACGGGCCCCCTCCAGGTTATGCGCCCCCCGCGACCCTTGTTTCGCTCCTCCTCGCATCCGAAATCCTCACTCCGGGGCCACTTTCCGTCTCATCATCGCTTCTCCGCTCTCTCCCTCCCCCGCACCCCAACCCCTCTCACTCTTCCTCCTTGTATCGAGTCTTTTTCGTAAATCTGCTCTTCACTCTCCCTCCTCCGTCCCACCCAAACCCTCCAGGAACCTTCACCTTTCCCTCTGCTTACAGGCTTCTTATATTGCTCTTCACTGTGACATCCCGGCCTGTATTGTTTCTCCCACTTCACTATTGGCGTTTTTTTTCAAATCAAGTGCTCTTTTTCGACTCTTCCCCCTCTCTCTCTCGGTGCCAAGTATTTTTTCAACTTTTTCAATTCCTTAGTTTAATCCTTAAGTTTTCCTTGAGAGTTCGATGGGCCTCCTCCAGATCGCTTTGAGCATTTATTTTTGTTCGTTTGCATATTTTTACAAAGTTTGGTTGCTTTCTCCTCCCAGTGGATTGTTCTCGTCCATTCTCTCGTAGTTGTAAGGCTTCTTCTTTAATCTTCTCCTCTATCTTGATTCGGGCTGTATAATTCTTTTTCAAATTACCCCTATTACTTGTTTACGATTTTGATGCTCAATTTGTTTAGGGTTGTTTAGATATTTGTTCTTTTTCACGGTTGTTTTTCCCTGCGCAAATTTTACGGGTTGCATTCAGAAATTCACCAACATTTTAGACTTGTCACTGCTTGAACTACTTTTCACATCTCTCTAGTTCATTGTTATCTCCAGATAATTCTTTATTAAGTAAACAGTTGCTAAACCCAAGTTAATCATGCACAATTTTTGTAAATTTTTTCAATATTATTTTATTCCTATTCGTTTTCGGGGGTTGACTAGTTTGATATCCCTTTACATGGATTTGAAAGTTTCGTTTAATCACGGGAATAACCTCCATAAAATCTATTCTTGAGGATGACGTTCTGGAGTGAAATTTGTGACATGGCTGACGTAATTAAAAACCGTTCTTATCTAAAGGTCTGGCCTCGTGATGCAAAGACATTTTTAGTGTATTAAACTTCTTCGTTCTTCCTAATATCGCACATTAAGCTACTCAATAGTGAACGTAAGTGTGCAGTGATGTAAGCTATTCTTTTATGGCCTCTTTTAGTGATTTTAAGTGAAGATATTTTTCTTAGTTTTTGTTTGAATTTTCCGTTTTTGAGTCCTCAGACGTGTTAAAAAATCCCTCCAAAAGACTTCCTAACTTATATGTTTTCTATCTAACCATGCAAGTGTTAAATTAACTAAGGATTTTATTTTAGATGTAGATGCTTCGAGACTCACCCACGCTAAATACCGCTTCTCTCCTTGTTCTCCGTATTCTTTGCTTTCATCATTATTCTCCCTCTCCACCCACTTCACTAAACTTCCCAGGTGAAGCCATTCTTCTCGAGTTCATAGTTAATATTTTATCAAATTTACGCAATTTTTGCTTTATATTTTTCTATACTATATATTAGCAGTCATTATCCTTCGAGATCGAAAGGTATTTGATGTAGACCAGTCATTGGCTAAAGGGACCGTGTGTAATCCGTGTTTGAATTGAAGGAATCACTGAAAGCCATCGGTGCAATGAAAAAGTTGGTTGTTTGTAAAAGTATGAAAATAGGTTATCGCGGACACGATTTTTTTCATCCGTAAATTCTTCTGTTACCGTCTTTTTCGCCTCACTTTAGCTGTGACTGCCTCGTTATTTTCGATCAGTCTTATTGGGCAATGCTCCGCACTCCCAGGATTGGCCAAAATGCCATACATATCATAAGCTACAAGATACATCACATTACAAATACACCTTGTGGTTTTGAACTCGGAAGATCGGTTGCAAGCGCAATTTTGCGTGTTTGCCCTTAATCTGACCGTACGCTTTATCCCAACTATTTCCCACCCTCAGTTCCATCAGGAGGATTTTCCTTTTGATTATAACTGGACGAGCAACCTTTGTACCGCTCTCTATCTTTGGAGCTCTTTCGGTTTCTTCGGGTTGAAGACAAAGGGCAGCCATTCCGATGGGAGGAGAGATTCGAGGGCGGAGGAGGAGAAGGAGAGGTCCCCGGGGGGAGCGTGTGCTAGGGCGGGGAAGAAGGGATGCGGAGTCCGCGGGTGAGCGAGTGGCGCGGCAGAAGGGTTGTGAATGCCCCGCTCGCCCTGGACCAGGAGGCGGGCGAGTGGAAGGAGAGAGTCCCAGGAGAACTGGCCGGCGGCGCTCTCTTGCTATTCTGCCCGTTGCCCTCTCGCTCGAAGAATGAGATAAGGGGGTGGGTGGCCGGGGAAGGGGGGATTGGGAGCGGGAGGACGGGCTAGAGTTTCCGAGGAGGGAAGTGGAGGGGAAAAAAGATTAAGTAGTTTTTGAGGCCGTCCCTGATTTAATCGCCTCAAGAAAGGCCTTCCTCTCCCCCCTCCCCCGCCCCCTTGAGGATTCCTTCCATCTCTTTTGTGCAGGAGAGCATTTTTCTTATATCTCAGGGATATCCTCTCCACTCGCCTGTGGTGCCGCGCTATAGTTTGTCGACTTGAGAAACCTGAAATAGGCAGTCTGGGAATTTTGTCGTGTATAGATCTGGGGGTTGATAGTCATTCTTTGAGAGCATATTCCACTTCTATCACTCGTCCTCACGTACAACATGGTTTTCATTTGTATTCCCTCCGATAGTATACAAACCTGGAGCTTCCCATACGGAAAAACATCGCCATCACGGGTTTTTTTCTTAAATATTGATAATAACAATCCCATCAAAATATTTAATCCGAGATGATAGGGAGTGCATTCAGAAATTCGTCAATTTGATTCTGAAAAAACTTTTTTGAATCCCGACGTTAGTTGACATTTTTCTCGTGACTTCTCCCGTCCTCGCTGCGTACCCCTTTCATCCGTGACTTTTCATGCGAGGCCCCATGGGAGATGAGTGTTAATGATGAGAGAGGATGGTGGTTCTGTGCAAATGGATGAATTCATAGCTCGCCCCCGCGCTACACATCTTCCACAGCGGCGGAAGTTGGATCCCCGCCGGGCCGGCATTGAGGGACCGGGCAGGCGGTCGAATTTACGGGTTACGTCCCCGGGAGGGAGGGGACTTGTCCGCCAGCTCTACCTCCCATACTCCAGTCGGTGTCAGCACTGAAGGTGGGTTGGGTGATAAGCATCCCCTGACCCCCTTTTTCTTCGCCAGCGCTATCTCGCTTCTCTATTCAAAATATGTACGTAATTATATATGAAATGTATTTCGTATTGCCGATTGTCTACGCGGGAATCGTCTTTCTGGGCGTTTGGGCCCTCAACGGGGATAGATGGAAGTTCCATACACTTGCTTTCCCGTCCCCCTTTAGGTCTTTTTATGAATGTTTGGGATTCTGGTGTCGCACGTTTGCTACCCATTTCCTCTTCTACCTCAGCGTGATCACGGTTCATTTCCTTATCCTTGCTCTTCCGCTCCGAGTCCTCTTAGGTACTCCATTCCCCTCCCCCCCGCCATCTCTTTCCCCCTTCCTTCCATCCTGCTTCCTTTCCTCCCTCCACTCCACGTCTCTTACCTTCCGTTGCCATCTTACTTCTCTTTACTGTGGTACGTAGTATAATGCCAATCGCCATCCTCCTGGTTTTCAGATTTGACTCTGGCAAATTCTTCATTTAGTTCAAATTATTTATTACTTACGTATTAATGAATTGGATTATGTAATAGTTTCACCTCACACGTATGTCTTTCCGCTTTGATGTATCATGTGTATAAGCATTCATTGTGAAGTGGACATGGCCGTTTTCTTTTGTCTGTTTTGAATTTCTAATGCTTTGTTCCTTTTTGAGATCAGTCGAAACAGTAATGATAACGACTATTTCTGATTATTAGTATAGATAGCACGTTATAGAACCACTCACGGGCATCCGTGGCAAGCAAAATTACCTTCTCCCTTTCGGCGTGCCCAGAAAGTACTTCGATGTACAAATGAAATGGATGAAAATTTATTCTCCGTGTGTCTGCATCTCAAGTAGCTACGTACGAACATTACCAAGCTTCTATGACAGGGAATTTATCATTGTTATAAATGATATACGTTAACTCTTCTTTCATTACTACATAATCTACATCAATATCTTCACGTTTTTTGGATATTCACAATCAATCTCTTTAGGTAACGCTTGGAGTAGGAGGGATTTGGTTGTTTATCCTTTTCCTCCTCTACGCGCGCTCTCTCTCCCACTCTCCTATTTGGATATGACTTCCATTCTGTGTATCGTGTTCCGCCTCGCCTCGCACATCTCTCGCTTCCTCCTTCATCGGGCCGACTGCTAAATCCTTTGTCTCGCGCCTCTTCTTCCAAGATCCCCCTCCCGCTCCGCAGAATCCGTTCCCTTTCGAGTGAGGACGTGGAGGAGGAGGTAAAAGGGCCGCTCTTATCTTGTTCCCCCCCTTACATTTCCACTACCAACCCTCGCCCCCCTTACATTTCCTCCCCCTGCCCTAATCTCCGAAAGCTCTCCCGGGCTTCCTCGCCGCCTCTCACCTCCGTTCTCGCCTCGGGGACGCACTTTCTTTGTTATCACCGCAAACGTGAAAGTGATCATTGCTCTAACGGTCTATGTTATTAATTAGAAGTCTGCTGGGGAGAGGGAGGAGGTCTGCCCTATTGAGTTGCCCCCTCCCCTTTTTCTCCCCGCCACTCAGCACCTCTGCATTACTCCGTAATCCGATTGCATGGGCGATGTGCGTTAATGTTTTCGTGATGGAAAAAACAGGTGTGCTAAGCGTAGAACAATAAATAACGATGGCGAATTATGTAGTCTCTTCCAAATATCCACCGTAGCTACTCCTTTGCGTGGGTCTTCGAAGTATAGCTAATGGAGAGTTAGTTCGTATGGGTAATCCGCCGTCTATAGGTAGTCGTTCGATCTCGGGAAACTATTGGACACCCCTCATGAGCTATGTAATATTTTTGAATTGTGCAAATTAGGCGGTGATTATCACCTACATTTTCTTTCTACACTCCCTCATCCCCTCAGTGCAGATCGTATTAATCCTCCGCCATTTATGTAACGCTATTCCTCTCGTGGTGAACCTGAGCAGTCGCTTCCCGCATAACTACGCCTTCTGCTTCTTCTTTCCTTTTTTTAGTTACTTATACCCTGGAAAAGAAAGGCTTTGTTGATGCTTACATATTCGTTAACTTAAGAAAATCGGTTCCAATTCCCCCGAAGACCTTGTTCATTCTCGACGGCTTTACTAAATATCTGTGGAATGTTAATTCTCGTGTTTACGCGGTGCTCCCAGTTGTGGGATTTAAAACAAAAGTTTCCGACGTCGCTCTCTCGACGTTTCCACCGACGAATATCGGGCTCCGGAGCACATAGCTCCCGGAAATACGAAACGGTCCTCCCCAGTTTGGAGGTGATGCCTTGGGCCGTTTTCCCGTCTCCGCACCGTGTCCACAGAGGTACATATATGCCTAATTTTCGCATGAATTTTCACAACACGTTTGCACGCTGTCGCTTCCTTCCCTTTCCCTCCCCGCTCCAAATGGCATCTCTCACCTCTCCGCCATTTCACACCACTCCCTTCCATCGGCGACCCTTTCCACTGGATTCGTCCCCCAATCTCATCTCTCCTCCCCAGTCCCGGAGCCTACCCCTTCCCCCCACTCCGGCAAGTCCTCACCTTCGAAATACTAATTTTAAGCCGCTTCCCACACGCGATGCTCGCGGTGTGCTCTCCCCCCATACCGCCCCGCTCTTCCGCCCGTCTCCTCTCCCATGGCTTACACCATCCCCCTTCCTCTCTGCGGATTCATTATCCTCTTTTAAAAGGGGGAGGGGAGATTTCTACCCGTTCAGAAGCAGTTAAGGGCAGAAGGGTAGAACTAAAACAACCAGCGCCATCCGAGTTCCCTTTTCTCCTCCTCCACGCCCCCTCGTCCCGCTCCCCCGCCCTCGGGGGTGCCCTCTCACGTCCGCGCGCCTCAGTGGACTTCGTCGTCCTTTGTTTTCGAGGGAACACGTGACGGCCGCCCCTGTCCCTCCCGCCCCTCCATCTGCGCCCTCTGACTCGTGTCATCGCCTTCATGCATTCCTCCTCAGCGCGATTCGCCCCTTCCGTGCGTTCCAATGCCCCCCTCCTCGTCCAAGTCCCTTCGGGCCCCTGGATCCGAAGGGGAGTGAGGGCAGCCACCAGCAGTGACGGTGCTCCCAGCAACCCCGCCTCCCTTATCCCTTTCACTCTTCCCAGCCTCCTTACGGGTCGTTATCTTGTCACTGCTTCGTTTTGAAATACTTTCCAGCCAATTTTAGTCATATTTCGACTGATGAGTGAAATATCTTTCCCTATCTCGAAGGCATTTCTAATCGTTCTCATGGAACTGTTGGTCATCGGAGGCTTTCTAACTAGTTTCCCGCCATCGCTCAACCTTCATTAGTCGCTCTAATTGTTCCTTCGTTGTTAATCGTTTTCAAAAAAACGTCCATCGCTTCCAATGCTGTTTTCTTGGATGCTCCTGCCACCGCCAAAGTATCCATACCTCAAGTGTAATGCTTCTATGGACTACTTTTTAAACTATCGGCACGTGATAGGTTCTGTGATATTCTATACTATTTGGAGCAATACTTGGGTGTACTCCAAGCGATTAAACCAGTTCAGTTCTAGTAACCGCTGTTTTAATATTCCCTTTTCATTCTGGTATGTAGCGCTTCGAGCATCGTTTGCCAAATCCTCAGCGCTTCTGTCTTTAATGGTCACCTCCTTTATAATGCATCCCGCCGATCCTCGATCCATTCACCACTCCTTGTCGGTGACTGTAGCATCTGAAGATTATAGATTTATTTAGCTTTACAATCATATACTCGTACAATCAACACATGAGTCTGACAAATGATACCGCGCCGAAGTATGATTTTCTATTAATTTTGATTTGTATTCGGCATTCTCTTCAAATAATTTAAAATAAATCCGCTACTAACATTTCGATATACCCTAAAATAAATTATAATGTACGTTTATGTGAATTTAGCTTTATCTCCCGTTCCAATCTTGCATTTGGTGTTTTTTTTTGCCTTAGATATGAGTTTTATGCTACATTTCACAGATGCTCATACCATAGATGCAAGTAAAAGTAAATAGTTGGAACGTAGAAGTCTTTCGGTCCATTTAAATTTTTTCTATTTTCCGTAACTTTCATATTATAAAAAATTCTTCCGCCAAAAAACTATCGAGCTCTATCCCGGGCTCATTAAGTGACTTCATCGTTTCATTTGCAAAGAAAGCAAGCGCATTCCATTCATTCCGCATTTTATTGCAGCAGGCTTTGTGAAAATGGAAGCTTTGGGTGTCCGAGAGGCCGCAAAATTCAATTACCGGGGCAGGTGACCCGTCCGTCCTTCGATACACCCTCGCACCACACCCGATATGGGCTGGAGCCCCCTCGTCTCCCGCATGCACCCCCATCATTCCACTTCGCCTCATTTTTTTTGTTTTATTAACTCGCTCTCCCACCCGTCCCCCTCTCTCTCTGTCAACTCGCCTGCAATCGTGATCAATAAAATCAATCCGCATTTACGTTTATGTCGCCTCGGCTCTTCTCCCCTCCCTCCCCGAGACATCGTCAGTGATCCCACCCCCTTCTCCCCCCGGGATGTAACACCAGTGTTCTCCACTCGTCTACCCTTCCCTCCCCACGCTACACTCCTTCTAGGGGTCTTCACACACGCAATTCCTTCGTCCACATAACCCCCCTCCTCTTGGCGTGCGCGTTTGGCGGCGCGGGGGAGGGGGGCAGGCCGAGCGGGAATTGGGCCCATCATGTGAGGGAAACTCCTCCCCTCGGACGAGACCCATGTATTGTCACATTTCAAAGTCTCTCTTTTTTCCCATCGGCGAGCGGGTTCATTCAATCAAACGCTCTTCAGTTTCTGAGTCAATAAATCTATTGTATTTTAATCCTACGTCACTTTATGGTCGGATTACGAACGTAAATATATTTCTCTAGAAGGGTTATGCGGTTTATATTACTTATTCCTAGACAGATTTATGGTGGTGGCGGCGAGGGCATATCATTCAGTCGTTCTGTCAATTTTTCATCTATTGAAAACTCGTTTGAATTTTATCAAAATATCACAGCGATCATCGATTAACGTCGTCCGATCCCGTCATTTATCCAATTATCCCCTTGTGTAAATGTCTGCCCGTTAAATTTCGCCTCGGGGTGAACCGATACTTGCGATAATTTATAATTCGGTCTCTTTTCAGTCGAAATCCGCCAAAATGATATTGGCTAGTGCCCAAAACCTTGCTAACGTGTCTGATAGTACAAATGGCTGCTATGTTTTTGTGGTAGTTAAGTCTCGTGGAATATGGATGGGCCTTATTCCACTTGTCAGCCGAGGCAATTTAAAAGAGTTCTCGCGAGCAAAGATTATTCTATCCAAAGCATGCATTTCGTGCCGGTTTTTCCTATCGGGGAAAATGATTCAAATTTAACTTGTTCGAATTGTTTTGGGAGTAAACTTCGGGGAGAGAATTTCCCCTCGAGAATGATATTCTTGGTGCCTCACTCGTCGCAACTTGTCAAATCATCTTCTTTGACCACATTTTAATGCGTAGTGGTTGCGTTATTTCATCGACTTCGTCTCCATTCGTTTGCAGCTTCTTTTTCGAGAGGTGTGTGGTGCTGCGTCGCGTGCGGCATCGGCCACATGAATGTCCCTCCTTCCCTCTCAATCTCCTTCACCCGAGATGCCCTCTTAGCACGGCAAGGAGATTCAGTCGAAGGTCGGGTGGCCGCTCGCATACCTGCACGTACACAGGCGTCCCGTCCCCCCAGAGCGGGAGTGAAAGCACCTCCCGACGGTCGGTCCGAGGATTATGTGGCGCGTAGGACTAATTTACGTGCGCCTCTTCCTCCCGCCTCAAAGGGAGTTGGCGTTGCTTGGGGTATACAGTCCTTCCTCATCCTCCCCCGCGACGCGCCGAACCCCGACTCTCCCCTTCAGGAGAGACCACGACACCTAATTGAGACACGTTTAGTGGGCTGGTTTTGCCTTTGTAGTTGACAGATATTCAGTCTCTGTCACTATGTCAGCGGCGCTGGAACTCTGCCAGGTTACCCGTCCCCCTCCATTCTCTCCGAGCCACTCCCTTTGAAACTGCCACCCTGCTCACTTAAACATGGTTTCACTTGCCTCCCGCACCTTCATTTCAGCCCCGCCACCCGCCCTACTTTCCCACACACATACACACACACCCCCTGCCGGGCGCCCCCCCTCCTGCTCATTTTCCTCGTCCCCGTCGGACGTTACCCCTGGGCCGGGGGGCCTCAGTTTGCGCCCCACCGCGTACACAAATGCTCCCTCTCCCTCGCCACCTCTTCGCTTCTACCCTCTTCCCCCTCTAATCCTTCCCAACATGCCCGCATATCCATCCACGTCCCTGGGGCTCACATTTTGCGGCCCTAATGAACGAAAGCCTGTCACCGGCCGCGCCTCTTTGGATATTCAGTCCATTACGGTGACCATCGCCTTTTGCGAGATGAAAAGGGAAGGGGTGGGTGGAGTTGAAGGTTTTTCCGCGGATGGAAGGTTAGGGGTTGAGGGAGGGGGAAGAATTTGATGGGGAGGGGAGGAGGCCCTCCGGGAAATGTGGGAGGAAACGTTTCACTCTTTTAAATTTTTTATTTATTTTTATACTTTTCCTCCACCCTCACGCCTCTGCATCCCCTTATTTAATTTTTTTTCTCCATCTCCCGAGCGCTCTCTTGCGCCCGCATCACGCCCCCTTCCCCCCCCCCCCCCGCATGTTTTGTTGTGTGTTTTTCAAGTTCCGCCTTTAGTTTTTGCGTTCCTTTTTATTTTTAATTACTCTGCGTCTTTCTGTCCGCTCTCCCGCAGTGCATGGACGCATTCCCCTTCGCCCGCTTTTCTCTTTTCTCTCCGAGTGTCATTAGCCCCCCTCCCCTTCCCCTCTCACAAAACTCCGCCCCCCTTACACTCCCTCCGTTGTGACGTGCTCCTAGCGGGCTCGAATTTGTCCGCGGCGGTGACGATGCTGCTTTGTTAATTCCCTTCTCTCTCTCTCCATTTCCCCATTCTCTTTCGTCGAATGTGGATGGATGGCTGACGCACAGCTTTCTTTTTTCTCTGGAGAATTTTCCGGGCGAATGTGTCACTCACTCCTCGCCACGGCCGTTAAGTGGTCTTGACTCTCCGAAATAAGCAGCACAAAGCTCGAAAACCATACTTGTCCTATGGACTGTGTGTCCTTCCTAGCAACGCACGCGGCTGTTTCAAGATTTAACTCCTCTTGTACCGTCTGAGGCCTAGGTTGCCCAAAGGAGTTGAAGCATTACTTTGGAATTCGTTTTTAAGTGCTTCTTTTTTAAAATTATACGTCCATAATTACGAAAACCGATCGTTTTCGTTGCGGGTCCGTTGTTGTTTGTCGCTGGCTTCCTTGTCTCTTCGTGCCTCCGTTGTCTTTTCTTTTGTTGGCATCGAGTGTTTATGTTCAGTATCGGAGATTGTGGCGGACACTTTCAACTCTCAGCATTTTTAATTTCAATTATTGGAGAATCTCAACATTTATTTCCTTGCATCAGTGCTTCATGATCACTGTGGAGTGACGCCGTGAGGCAAATGCCGATGGATTCGCGTGTGTAGCTAATTACTCTGATCCTTATAATAATCTTTTTGCATATTGTCCTGGTTTGTGCTGCTTATTTCGCCGAGTCAAGACCACACAACGACCGTCGCGTGGAGTGAGTGACACATTTGCCTGGAAAATTCTCCAGAAAAAAAAGAAAGCGTGCGTGTTTTCTTTTAAGCACCAGAACAATTTTATAGTTAAAGGTAACATTCTGGAGGGAAAATTATTCAGTCTTCTATATTTTGATTTTGTCTCAGAAAGTGAAATATGCCTCTCCAAAAGTCTTACTGCAGCGTTTTCGGCGTACACTTTCGGAGAAAATATTATGATTATTAACATAACATTATGATGCGATGCATCATGATGTTATGTTTTTTCCGCCGACACACACTTCCGCTCACTGTGAATAAGCGATAAATATAATAAGAATCCCTCGTTTGAAATCTCTTATGGTCGAGGCAATTTTTAATAAATATATGATTTTTCTTTATTTGTGCGTGCGTGTGCATATAGTGCTCAGAGGACGGGGGAATATGGATGATGATTGGCCGACGGCTGCGTCTGGTTACGGGGCGTCCTCGGGCCCCATGGCGCCAACCGGTTCTGCCACCCTCCCGACTCTCCCTGCCCACTCTGTGTGTATGCGCCGCAGTTTCTGTCCCTTTTCCTTTGACCTCTCTCTCCTCCTCCCTCCCACCTGTCCGTGCACCCCTTTTGTGAGTTCCCCCTCCCATTCTTCCCAACCGCAGGAAACGCATATAAGGTGGGGGGGGGGTTGAAAAGAAGGACGTTTGAAATTTTTTTGTTCCTACCATTTTTCAAAGGGCGAGAAGCAATGAGTGTTGTGCTACGGGGTTCGTGTGCTCTCGGCTCTTGGGGAAGCTAGAGTTTAGGGTGACAGGATGACATGGAGGGGGGTGGCGTGATGTTGTCGTGGGGAAGGGGGTGGAAGAAAATGTCATTAAAATGCCATCATTGTCGTGTCATTTCGCGACGCGGGCACCATTCTCCTTCCTTCGTCATCTCCTCCCCCCTCTCTCTTCTCTCACTCTCTTTCGCGCGGCTATCAGCCAATCCATGAGGCTGGGGTGAGGGAACCAGGTCTCCCCTTCCCTCCTGTAGAACTACAAGGGTTCCCCTCAAATTCAATTCCCCCTTTCCGGATCCCTCCCTTTGCCCCCTAACCTTTTCGCTTTGTTTCGATCAAGGTGGTCGCAGAACCAAAAATTTTATAGTATTATCGAAGTATTATCAGGGAATGTTTAAACTATAGAAGTGTAGGGGGAAAATCTGGAGTATTAAAAAAAGAAGTAATCTAACCGTAGAGAAACGAACCTCATCAATTTGCGGTGTAAAGGCAAGCCAAGGTCTTAATTTTTTTAGGAAATGTTCGAATGAATTATTTAAATATTTTTAGCGATATTTTTTTCTTCTAAAATCTTTGTGCATCTTCCAAACCTATCCAGAGCTAAGAAGATTCGCTGCTAATTGGACATTGGACCTTGCTGGATATAGATGGAAAATAGAATATTAATTTTGAAAATTAATACATTTGGAAAATAGTCTTAGTAACGTGTAATGAGCCAGTGAATACTAGAAACGATGAAATATTAAATAAAAACGTCGTGTTATATGTTCCTATTAGCCCTGATGAGGCTTTTTATCTTTTTCACTGAAGATAGTAGTGAGAATCACACAGCAATAATAATCCTTGCTCTCTCTCCTCCGTCATTTTTTTATAGTTTTCTCTGTCCCGAATTCTTCCCTCCTCTCTCACCCTCTCTTTTTCCTCTACTTTACTCTAATTACACGCTTGCATCATAGGTCAGTCAGTTTGAGATCCTTCATCGGACGGAGGTTGAAGTGAGTAATGTTCGAAAAACTCGCTTCGCCATCTTAGCGTGTTGCATTTATTTAACTATTGTTCGGCAAGGATGGTGGTTGCCTCGTTCACCTATGGTAAAACCCCATCGGCATTAATACAAGCCTTTTAGCGGTCCTGGCATACGCTCAACATCCGGTTCGCAGAGTGCACCATCAAATTACGGGGCTTAATACGTAATTGAATGGAATAGTGGTGGTTAATATTGTCCGGTTTTCCCCACGTTGTTGTTTTCCACTAAAATTTTTAGGTCATTAATTTAGGATTCGAAATGGAAGCCTGCAGGTGACATTTAATTAATTTTTTTGAGCTTGCACTTTCGGTGAAGTTTTTCGGGCAGAACCGAGAAAAATTACGCAGTTTTATTTTGTACCCACCGTAATAAATGTTATCGGTGTGGGCACCTCCGCACTCTATTCTCCTTTTTTCTGGTGAAAACCCAACTGCTGGTCTGGTATCATTCAGTTAATTTAGTTAACGAGGTTTAATTAGGTTTACCGTTTGGGTAATTTACCGTAACAAATGTACGCAGGCATTGCACGTAAGTCTTATTTCATTATCGAGAGTAAATGACGGAAAATAGAATGTATGTTATTCCTGTCCTCGAAAATTTTCGAAACGTGCAACTCTGCTACTCCGCCATTTTACTGCCTGGTTTTTTCTAAATATCCCTTTTGGGAGCGAAGTTTTTAAACAGTCCTAAGCCGCAAGCCATTGAAACAATATCGTATCATTTAGGTTATGTACGTGACTCAAGCGAATAAACGCGATTTATATTCAGCTATCATTTGTTTCACACTTTCGCTCACTGAGTTCGTTTATTTATTTTCGTCTCTGGGCACGTTTGCTTGGTGCTTTCGGGTGCGATTTTGAGCGAGGATTTCCAGCTCTATGGTTGTCTTTTTAAACTGCATACATTTCGACGTCACGATCACTCGTCACGCTGTCTTGTGGTAGGGTGCAGTTTCGACAGTAGGCAGGACCGTCCCCTCATATTCTGCTCAATCGCATCCTCCCTGTCTGCCCGTCATCGATCAGAATTAGGTTTTCGGAAAATGTAAAGGTTGCGTTGGGTGAGGAGGGGATTTTGGAGAAGATATTTGCTTTCGTTTCAGGCAAAATGAACGAATTAAACACTTTTCAATAAAGTAATTAATTGAGTGCGGTTCAGGGTAATGGCACAACGGCCTTTCCTCTGTTTTTTACCAGCGGAGAAGAAAATAAAATGAAACAAGAGTGTTGCTTATAATCCTCTTCCGCCAGAAGTGTTTCCGTATTTTTTCTATTCGTGTTTATCATGATATTTTGAATGTTGGTTTCCCCTTGTTATGTTTTCATTTCTTTTGTGTTTTGGATGCCTCCTGCAGTAATTTTCCATCCATGTTCTGCTTAATGGGATTTTGTCTTGCGTGCGGGTAAACTTACATGGTCACAAGAAACACGATCCGTGAATTTAACAATAATGTTTTTACCTGTCATTCTTTGCGCGCATTGTTGGTTATTATTTTTCACAGCCTATCCGAAATCCATTAACAATGACAGACCCCGACCAACGCCTTTTGTCATTTATCCTTCTGGGAAATGCCATATCATGTGTAATTTTATCGAATAAATACCGAGTCCGGTCTGAATCGAACGATTTTATGATGAGTACTTGGAGAGGCAGGATATTGTTAAATTTTCAGTCAAAGTTTGACATTTTTCTTCCATTAGATTTCCCCGTTAGCCGCCGTTGGTATATCAAATCTATCACTCTGGCGATCGATTGGAACGCTTATAGCCAGTTTAAAATTTATTTCCCGCTTGAAAGAATATCACTAATTCTGAGGATATACCTGTAATTTGAGCTTGAAATTATTTTCCCGGAATTTCAAAAGATAGAGGTCAAGACCCGTGCCTGCTTCTGTTAGATGAAGGTGCTCTGCATTCTTTAGAAAGCTTATGTGGAAACATTTTTAAACTATCGCCCTTTCTTTGATTGGCTCCGAGTGCGCAGATTTTGGTAAACTGAGCTGTTTCGTCACCTAGCAGATTTTTTTCCGAATTGATGCCATCGGCGGGGTAACTTATGAATGAAATATAAGCATTAAACATATAAATATTTGTTGACATAACGGCTAGGGGAATATTATGTATGGTAGGTAATATTAACTACTACTATTACATAAAAGAGTTGTTTTCAAATGTCACTCACCATGGTAACGATCGCTCGCCGTCTCCCGAAAATTTTTGTATGACAGACGAAGAAACCAAATTGTCATTTTTCCTTAATTGAGTTCACCATAAATCCTTTTAATTAGTACCTAAGTGCTCTCCTCCTTTTTTCAGGTGACCCGTGCGATTGTGTGCCTGCAATTAGGGCTTTAAAGTGTGTTGTAATGTTTTGCATATTTTGCGTTCCAGGAGTTTGGTGTATCTAAATTGGTGATCTATTGGTTAAGGTAGTTTTTGGATGGAGGGGGAAGCATTCTCTCCCCCGCTACCGGGCACAACACACGGGCCCATTTGGCCGAGTCCATAGTTGCCAGGACTTATTTTCGTCATAATATCCAGCCGAAGTGTGTTAAGATAAATAATTTAGGCTGTTTTCCAGCAGCCTTCCCCAATAGTGTTTTTAACATGACGCGTTTTGTGGAACGTAAGTTTTATTTTTCCACCTCTCCAGGCTGCATTTAGTCTATATTTAACATGAATCTCCCTCCACAACATCAGAGGTCGGATGAGGTGCAAAATATTTCATTCCCCTTAAACCACTCTTTAAGTTTTATGAGGAAAGTTTGCATTAACCCACGTGCGGAGGGAGCAATTTTCCATCGCTACTTCTCTTGTCGAAGCGCGCTCTCTGTTGGGGAACCAAGTCCTTCCCGTATCCAACCGCCGGGAGGCCTAGACGGTGCCCAATCAACAGTGGGACCATGCACGCACCCCAAACGGCGTCGCACGCACGCACGAGCACGATCGGGACGAGGGAACCCGAAAAGTATTGCGTCGGCTTAACGGGGAATTAACAACGTTAACGAGATTAATATTTGTCGAATAAAAACGGGCGGGAGAGATGGCGCTGCAGGGTGAGCACGCGCACCTCTCTTCTCCCTGCTGAAGAATCCGCTCCCGTACCATTTCGCCATTCCCGGGGACGGGGGACCACTCGAGGGCTGTCCCCGAGGGAATTCGGGATGGTGAAAAAAAATCACCCCTCCCCCCCACCAGGCGCCCTCCCGCGGCGACAACCCGTTGATTGAATCCCCGTGATTCCTGCTTCGGCTGGCGCGCACGCTTCACTCCGCTCCCGTGAACCCTTTTCATTTCCCTCGCCCTCTCATTCCGATTGCGGCGTAGTAGGGTGGTCACGTGACGGTCTCATTTTTACGCCATTCCATCCGGACCCCTGTCTTCCCATCTAATTCTACCTTGCCCGTGGGAGTGGTGTTCCTCTGCAACATTGTGGCGGCAGGAAGCTCGTGGAAATTATATTCGGGGTTTACACGAATTCCTGTGTGATTCGAGGAAAGAACCCCAGTTTTAGACAAAGTTGGGATCACTATGTTTCGACTTTGGCGATTCCCGATTAAAATGACGTTCGTGTCAGTTGAGTTGCGTCGTCGTGCGTGGAATGTGTTTGCGTCCTTCCGCTGCTTGGCGTGTAAACCATCGCGCGTGCAATCCTTGTCAGAAACCACAGGTAGTGTTCGTAGTAATAGTACTGCGGCGATACCAGTTGGTTGAAGCCACCATCCACGAGAGATATATCTCGATAATGAAGCACATCAGAATCCGAACAGTCGCGTGAAAAACCGGGCAAAAGTTGATATGCTCGCTGGAAAAAAATGAGGAAAAAGTCGGGAATGGGAATCTTGAATATGAATGACATCACTCATGACTCAATAATTTCCGCTAAGTGTCCCTCCCTTTGACGAATTTTCCTGCTTTTCATTGTTTAGGTTGAGTTGATCCGCTCTCAGAATGTCTAAATAAATTGGTTGTGCACTATGTCTCTAAATTTTACCAAGTTTAGACGCAGGTGTCGAAGTGCCATGGCCACTAGATCTAATTATCCCAAAGTCAGTTTCAGTGTTAGCTTGTCTACTCCTTTCTCAGACGTCATCGCCAAGCATTATCGGAAGAAGAGCGAGTCCTCAGAAGTAGATTTTGCTGAGCAATGAATTCAGTAGGCGACTTTTAGAGAAAAACTACCGAACAAGACGATGGATTTTATTGTGGATATCGAGAGGCAACTTCTGTTGAGATATTGAATAGTAGCAGACGGATAGTCAAATGTATTAATAGTTAAATTAATATAACAGTCGTATTAATATTAATGGTGAATAATGAATATGTCATCCTTCGACAGATATCTCTCTTTTGACGTTCCTCAAGTCTTAACGCACTCCTTGCATGGTATTGTGGTCAGAGGTATAAATTTAGTATCAAGTTAACGATCCAGTGAACGATCAAAGAAATTATTTTATTATGAAATTGACGAATAAAAAAATCACTACCAGGTCAAACAATGGCAGTCGAGTAAACATTTCGTGACTTTCCTTATTTTCGATCTTTTTATTCTTCCGTGCGTTCATGTTTCCTGAAATAATAATTTCTATCGGCGGCATCCTTTTTTGGGAAAGTAGCCTATTGTCACGAGGCGACGTTTGCGGTGAAATTTAGTCTTAGAGTGGAAATCGTAGATGAGTGAGTGTCTTATCTATGTAAGCAGTTCCTTTAAATTCCGCATTGCCCATCGGCATCACCACGCACGCCAAGCAATCGAGGGAATGCGAAAATATCACCCTGAAGAAACTCCAAAATGTGTGGTCATTAATGTGCGTGTGGTATCTTCTGGGTCGCCGGGAAAAATTACCTAAAAATGGAAATTTATATGAAGTCCGTAGTTTTCATCATAAAATTCAACATTTAAGATGCAATCTGCAGGTGGGAACAGGAATCGTTATGCCCATCTTCAACGTCTAATATGCATCTTTATTGACGCTTCCTACCCTGTAAAAAGTTGCTGCTGCTTCGGGTGCCTCCGCGTCTCGACTTGTGATGAGCCACCTCGACTGCGGCACTCACGGAAGTCACGTGGACTTGTCTCACCCGTCGTTGAATTTTTTCCCGTAATTCCACGCCTCGCGCTGTCGTGCCTCCATCATCTCTGTCCCTCGAAAGAAATATGAGTGGCACTTTTATTGGAAGCAAAAAATTGATTCCCCACCAGTGACCCTCTCCTCACATGGCCCGCCCTCTCGGGGAGGTTTTTGACTCCTCTCGGCCCCTCCGCGGTCAGCTCGAATCAAACGCCTGGATTCGGACGGAGACCCGAAATCAATCGAGATATATATTTCCCGATCGAATCGGAACCCCCCCCGGTCGTCTTCGCATTCCCTCTGGGGGAGTGGAACTCAACTCAACATTCCCTCTGCGGGCATAACATCTGCGCTTGCCGTTGTTGTTCATTCCCGTCATTTCCTGCCGTTCCCTCTTTTCCGACTGGCCTGCCCGTTCCTTCTCGTTGTTATGGTCATTTCGACTGTTTTTATGAGCGCGGCTTTGAAATGTGTCGAGGGGAGGGGGGGGTGAGCGTGTGGGGAGGTGGAATAAGGTGAGCGTGGAGGGGCGGGAGACGGGAATCATGTTTTGATGACACATATCTGATTCCATGGCACGCCGCGGGCAATTAGTCCGATGATGAAACGGCATTCGCGATGAAATTCAATCCCTGAGAATGCATCATTAACTTGTTGACGTAATTGCTGCCATCGACGTGGTACGAGGGGAATCTGTGTTTTGGGAAGGAGTAATAGGAACTGAGATTGGCGGAGGAATCGCGGGGAGCGTTAGAATAGGGGTAATCATGATGGGTCATCAATGCGAAGATTGGTTTGTATCAGCTCTCCTGACTAGCTATCCTTGTCCTCCGCAAATCTCCACATTCCCTCGCTGCTCCTTGTACCAACATTTTCCATTTTCTGCTTCTGGCTGTTTATTCTCGCAGGTATTCTTACGTAATTCTTATCCTCCATGTTAACTTCGTTTACGGTATTTAGTCAGCCATCTCAGATTAATTTTAGTTAAGTTATACTTTATTTTCTTATTTTTTTTCGTATATGGGAAATCCTATGTCATCTTTTATTAACATGCCTCTTATTAGGTGTGCAGACGTGTCTGGTTCTTATTTCCTGAATTATAAATTAGTTCAGAGGGTACTTAGTCGATTCTTGGTACCTTGTTTGCCCTCGGTGTCAAATTCAGACCCCCGGTTGCAGTCATCTTTATGGTCATCCTTGTCAGTATCCTTTCTCTTCTTCCACCATCCCTTCATGCATTCCTTTTCAGTCGTAAAGGTTATCTACATACATATCGTTTCAATCTCTTTGCTTGGTTTTATTCAAAGAAATTGAGAAACTTAGTGAGCAATTCATCTCCCGGACGGTAATGTGGCTGTTTCCCGTTGCCTTCCACATCGTAATGCTGTAGCCATCAAACATAATTTTACCACACCTACAGTGAGATGGGTATCTCCCTGCCAACCGCTTTGGTCTCAACCTTCACTCTTGTAAAGGTGGTCTGCGGTCCCCTTTTCTGAGAAATTGGCAGTAAATTGTCCGGCGGAAGTAATTCGCTAATCTTGTTTGTGTTTTGTAAAATTTTAGGGCATGTTATCCTACGATTATCTACGCCCTCCTAGCCTTCATCACCAATTGTCCGCGACTGCAAATTCGTTGGGTAACGTACGCTTTTTTCGCAGCTAATATCTATTTATATGTAATGGTCGACCAATCTTCCGCAAATCAATCGACCCGCTCAATGACTTCAAGCTTAGCCAGGAGAATGGGTTAGTAAAGGTTTGTTTTCGTAGTTCAACTCTGTGCTCTCATTTGAGAATTTTCGATATTAATTATTATTTCGTCGTGGATATCAAATAAATCGGAAAGTATGACTCAGTATCCTTAGAGGAAAGTTATTGCCAGTGGCACAGCAGTGTACCGTAACTTCCATCTCCATCCTATAATATGCCCTTATTACATGTAAATAACCCCACCTTGGCCCCCGTCTGATCGCATCCCATCCTTAATAGTCGCCCCTGAGTGCAGTCCCCATCCAACACCTCTTCGTTCTTCTTCATCATAAGAAGAATCTCTTCTTCGAAAAAACCACGATGCCTGATTTTTTACTTTCTTCATTAAACCCACTTCCACAGTGTCCGATCTATGCTCGCTCCCATCTTATCCTTCCAGGCAATCCACGGTGCCTTCCTGCCCCCAAATCTTGAGCTTCTATTAATGTCAGTGGTAAAGCAAAAGAGTTCGTCATGGCAAATAAATGTTTCAAAGTTGTGAAAATTTATTTTGGAGTATTTCCATTGTTGCTTGTGATTACGCTCATGTAAGGAAATTCTTTCGATTGCTTCGAGTGCTCAAGGTCAGTCGTTAATATCATACTTAGTTTTCATATTATTGACCGTCTTCACTCTTTGGCTCCTGCATTATCTCTCGGTGTATTCAGATGCTTGAGGTCCCTTGTCTGACAGCAACATCATTAGTTGGCTTACTGTGTGAATCACACTATCAACGAGAATTATTGCCGAGTGTTCGACATTATTGTACAAAACGTGTGTTCAAGTTCTCAAGTTACAATTTTAAAATTCTCACTTCATAGCCAGCAATGCCTGGAGAGTCGGGCTCCAAGACTTGGTGAAGCCACTAGTAGTAGAGAGTGCGCCGGTTCCATAATCACTGCTGTGATGAACTTTACCCTCCACGATTTTCGAGGGGTTCCTTCGCCTCGTGGGCTCTTTTAAAATGCATTCCTTCCCGGGGTGTGTTCCAGCCCCGGGTGTTTGCGAATGCGTTTGGAGATGACGGAATATCGGTGGCGGGCGTGCATTTGTACGGAATCGCGTCGTTAGGATTCGCCACGCCTTCCCTAGGGCGACGCCCCTTTCCCCTTATTATTTGGCGCTCTCTCTCGTCCCCACCAATTTGACTCCAACCCCCTCCTCTCGATCCTTGCCTCCCAGCCTCCTCTCTATGTCGGTCCTTCCGCCATTTATATGTTAAATTTTATCTCTCTCGTTCTCCTCTTGCAATTCATCTCACGTATCCTTCCCTGCATTTGACCCCCTTCACCCACCCCCCCTCCTTGCCAGCCTTTCAGCTCCCATCCTGCCCCTCTCCCGCTCCTCATCAATCCCTCTCTCACGTCCTCTTTGCGAGCACCTCCTCGGCAAACTTCCCCCCCTCTCGCCTTTCCTCCTTTTCCCATCCCTTCATCTTGCCTCATTTCGCGGTCGCTTTCTCCTCTCCCGCCAGCACGCCGACGAACTACCCTCCGCGCCCCCCCTTGCTCTCCGTTTATCATCTTCCTCCCCCGCCCGCCCATTTCCGATACGATCCCCAGGAATTTCATCCCCGTGCACTCTACGTCGAGTCTCTTAACTTATTCCGACGCCCCCTCAACCCCCCTCAACCCCAACGCCCCCTCCCGATACACACGCAAACCCCCGTCGAATGACAATTTTAACTTTGGTGTCTTTCCCCTCGCTACCCTTTTGCTCCGACCCCATCCTGCCTCCCCTCCTATCCACTCCCACCCTTTCTCCTTTCCAAGGGACCCCTCCCATTCTTCTCCCAGCATTTTCTCTTTCTCTCTCTCAGCCATCCGTTCGATTTGTTCGATATGTGGCGAGTGTTAATTCCGTAGGCGCGGTTGGTCCCGTCCCGCCACTTGATTCCCCTTCCCCGACAACTCCCCATCTCTCACTCGATGCACGTATTCATTCATCTCTGTGTGCCCTGCCTCTTTTCTTTTTAACACTGAAAACCTCGGGCCCGGGCTACCCTTACCCTCCGATGAAACCTGTGCGGCCCCCAATCCCCCAAATACTCTCGCCCCCCAACCTTCCTTGCCCTTCCGACTCTTCCCTGATTGCGGGTCTTTTGACTCGTTACTTAATCTTAACCGTCTCGTCACCCCACCGGCGTAATCCGCCGCCGCCGCATCAGGGCAGTGTGTGTATGTACATGCCTTTTTATTTCCCGTTGGCTCTCTTTTCGTGATCTCCACTCCTTCCTTTCGCCTATGGTTGTTCTCACTCATTACTTGAGTGTATAATTGTAGTGAATGTGGCCCCGGGGGACGCCCTTCGATCCCGAAATACTGCTCGAGGATGTGCTGTTTCAGTGATGTGAATATCTGCAGTATATGCTAATGTATCATCAGAACTGGCACTCATGATTCACCGTAGCTATGCCCTATTAAGATGTCAATAATTTCTTCACCTTTGGATGTTGTCAATGCGTACATGTTTCGCTTCCTATTTTGGCACCAATTCGAGATACTATTCCATTATCTATCGTAAGTTTCAATATTCTATGTTGTTTATTTTTATGTCATTTTTTGGATTGGATTCATTATAATTGCATTGGTTTTTTTAACATAATATTTTTTTATACTTTGGGATATTAATATAATCGTAATTGTAAGTGCTTTGTTAATGGATGTTAAATTATAGGTTTTCACTCACACGTTTTATTTTCAATAGGATGTTATTCATTAATGATCGCTTAAATTTAAATTCTCTAAAGATCTTTCCGAAGACTTTTTCTTTTATACCCACCTTCACGTTTACCCTTTGCTTACCCATTTTCCATTGCGTAATATCTGAACTGGAGTTTAAGGGCGAGGCCAATAGCTCCTGGAGTGTGTTTTCTCATTCGAATGCCATGCTCCCGCGAGAACATTGTTCTCATCTCCGTAATGGAATCCTTTTAGCGCCCCCCCCCGCGTCTTTTTTTCCACGAAAGGGGCGAGCGAAACCAAATTGTGCCTTCACAAGTCTCAATTCGTTCTCGTTTCCGTCTTTGCGGACGGGAGTGTCCTTTGGAGAATTTAAAACGGTATTTTCGCCACGTCTCCCGTGGAAGCAGCATCTGTTTTCGCCCTCCGTCTTCGCTTAATTCGTATTTTAAATTCTCTTCCAGACTTCGTTCGCTCCGGTGGAGAGGAGAGGGATGCTTCGGCAAAACTTATTTCGTGCCTCCGGGCTGTTGATTCCTCATAACGCTCGCTTCTCCCCTCTTCCAATGTCTGACTACTGCGCCAAATTGCTTGCGTGGCTTTTCTCTCTCTCGCTCTCTACTCACTATTATATGCCTCGCGTCTCCTTTCCCTATCAATAGGTTTATTTTTCATTATTTACGCTGTATGTTCCCGGTGAAACTCCATTTCTATATCACGGGTTCATTTTTTAAGTTTGGCATTTACATATATTTTTCGTTCGCTCATCCCCTGCATTCCAATATGGCTCCAGCGTGTCTCATTTATTCGGCCAGTCACGTGCCGTTAAACGTCGTCTTCGTAGAGATAGGGGTATGCGATGGAATACGCAATTTGTAGTAATTAAGATGCAATTGAAGCGTCCCAGTTTTTTCTGACTCACCTGATCAGATATTTTGAACATTGGCTATGCGCAAATGAAAATTGGTATTCCACGTAGGACTCAAGTCTCGGCCTTTTTTGATAAGGAGCATTAAATCGTCCAGGTCCGAATTTCTATGTTCAGGACGAAATTTTTGGAGGGCCCAGAGTCAATATTTTCATTCGTGAGTTACCAACTCCATATGAAGACGTACTTGATATTTAAATAAGTAAGTAATTAATATTTCTGTGTTAAATCCTGTGAACTATGCCATTGAACATTAAGGTAACTTTCCTCATTTTGTTGGGTAGAATTGTGAAAATTTGAAATTGTTTGTGTAATTTTATCTTTTAATTCGATGTGGCATTGTATTTAATTCCATTGTCCACTTTTCTTATTAACCATTGTCCATAAAGTTTTTTAAAAATCTATAAAATCTTCTAAAAATGCATCAATTTTTTATTAAATATGTGTAATATAGGAATTTTATTTTCGCATTTTTAATTTAATTCAAATGTCTGTGGTATACTTATGTTGTTAAAAACACTTTTATGGGTATAGATGTTTCATTGATTTTTAATTGGCAGACACAGCCATGCGTCAAGGCTTGGGGCTGGATTTTGCCATTATATCTGATTCAGTTATGACTTGGAGTGAGCGTGGCGGGAGAGAAAAAAATGATAAAAAGCTTTTCAAGCGCATACTCCTGTGCAGACTAACTTAGTGCCAATTTCATTAGCCGACGTGACTGTTTTACCGAAAATGGTTTGTCCCCCCCCCCTCACTGCCTTTACCATCCCCCTTGCTCCCTCCACTGGCTTGATTTACTCGTATATTTTTTCTTTCACTCCACGAAAGATATATAGATAAGCGGGAAAGATATCGCGCTCGTTCATCCTCATGTGTAATTCGTGGGAAATTACGGGAATGTTTCAGTGCCTACAATTTTTAGGCTGTTATTGTGTATTCTAGTTCGCTGATCAAATTATAAGCTATGCAGAGCCGCATTTAATTCCCATTTGGATTCCGCTTTATTCTTCTTTTCTGTCGTCCTTGCGTTCAAGTCCTTATAAATTCGAATGTAAATCATTTTTTTTATAACGTCATATCTCTTTTAGTGGTGGATTCGTGGCTTTTGAAGTAATTGCAGTTAAATTTATCCCATCGTCAAATATTGCGTGATTATTTATGTTTACACTGTTGTAGCCTTCGTCGTGAATTCTGTCTGCGTGTTATCGTTGGAAAATATTTTACCATTCATTTTTTTGTGCCTCGATATGTTCTTTGACATAAAATACTGGTGGGATTAATTTCGAAATAACAAGTGAATTTCTAGTTGTGAAGATCTACGTATTTGATTTTTATTGGCTTAGGTGTATTGCATAAGAGTTAGTACCCCGCATTTGCCGCCACTTAATAGTAAGATACAAGGTTTTGAGTGGATTCATTTGACATTAGTCGAGTGCATGCTTAGTTATTTCTTTCGCTCAATGGAAAATCGTAGAAAATTCCAATGAAAGTCTTTTGAATGGCTGAACTGATGCTCACATATTTAAATAAGCTGGTGTATTCCGCCAATTCTTTTGTTTTAACACTCTCTTCAATTCTGGTCGGCGTCTAGGAAATTACCGTAGCACATTGAGAGACGTACCTTCATTCCAGTAGTCCTTCGCTTGTGATTATTATTGTCGGCATCATTTTGAGCAAAATACCTGTCCGGCTACAACCGATTATGGTTTCGCTGTATATACAGGTAGTTTGGCATGGGGTACTATTTTGTACATGTGCTTTCTTTCATTATTTTTTAATTGGATGAGTGTTTTTGACCTCATTCCTTCTTTAATCCCGATCAAGTGTTAATTCCCATATGACCCAATGGCCTTGTTTCTTAAGTTCGTATTAGACTTCTGATTTTTTTCCTTGAGTGTCTTAAAATCTCAGAATTAAAAGTTTCATCCTATATATATACAACCTATTGCTCCTGCTCGATTTTCAATGCTGACATATTTAAGTCGGAAGCATGGTGCACAATGTTTCAGCGTTCAATGATTTTCCAACCACTTTAGTAGGAGGTGGCTGCTGACTGTTTATGGGCGGCCCTGTGTTCATATCATGATCGTTTAATTCGCTTGTCGACTACCATGTAAAAATTAAAGCGGTACGATTTTCTGTGTGATGGATCCACATCAAATTCGAGAATCCAAATTCACACACTTCTGGAAGTTCACTTGCAAGAAGCGGGCAAACTAACGGAGTGAGCTCCAGGCGAAGAGAGATGGCGAAAATGCGGTGGTCGCACACGATGACGATGGTGAGAGATGCCGAGCATCACTAACGCTTTCACATGTACATTAGTGACTACGTATATTACTGAGATACTTCTTCTTAGAACCCTTTGTATTGCTGCAGTGTAGGGATCGAGATGGTGCGGGGGCTAACGTACTGGCTTCCCACCCTGAGGGCGCGGGTTCAAATCCCGGCGGTGTTGAATATTTTTCAGAGGTATCTCGATCCCTACTTGAGGTGCTTTGTGGAGGGTACTTTGAGTGAGTACGCCGTCCGTCGGATGGGACGTTAAACTGCGGACCTCTTGGCGCCTTTCGTAAAGAGTAGGCTAATGCCGACGCCGGGTTTCTCTCCACCCTTCATCCTTTCCTGTCCATCCCCTATGGCGCAAATGACCTTAGCTGTCGGTCGCCTCCCCTCAAAACTACTACTACTGCTGCAGTGTATAAGGGTACATTCTTATATGATCGAAGCAAATTCAATGTTTTAAGAGATACAGTTTTTTTATCAATTTTGCCATGTAGAAATAATTCAATTACAGTTTTACTTTATCAAGAAACCTGTTTAGGGAAAAAGTATTTTTTATACTCTGACACGAATATTTTCCTCGTATTAATAGTGTGGAGTGGCGGAATCATGAACTTTCATTTTTTCGTACACATCTTCCTTAGAATTAAATATTTGCTATTGCAGAGAGTGCATTTTTTGTCACTTAAACGTGTCGTTGTTCTCTTGTTCATCGGAAATTAGATATTGTTCTGTATATCCTACCCGCCGCCTCACAATGTGATACAGGCTGTATGGTCATACTACATCCTACGGTGGATTCGAACGTACACTCGCAGCGTATACCAGTGATTTCCCTGCGTGGGATGGTAACTAATTCTATCTTTCCATGTGAACCCTGTTGATTCTTGCGAGTGAGTCCATCGAGGAGGGATTAAGAATTTCTTCACCCGTTGCCATTTAACTCCGTCCGCGAGTTCCTTTTCGCTCTTTTTAACTCTGCTGAGAGATCGTAACACTTTTCTTTGATCTTCTCCCGAGTGTACTCGATCGAGCGTCTTCATCTGAGAGCTGACGCCCATTTATGATGAATAATAGCGCTGTTTACGCCCAAGGGACTCCTGGACTAGCTCCTCACTCCATGGAAATGCTTTTCCTGAGCTCTCTCCTTCCTTCCGTTCACCTCATCCCTCCCTCGCTTCATTTCTCCATTTCACCTCGTATTGTTATGGTGTTTTCTTGTCTTTCCTTTCCTTGTTCGTTCCTCTTCTCGGTCTCTACCCTTATCTGTGTACACTCCTCCCTTCCTTCTCCTTTTTTTCTCATTCTCCCCTACGCCACGTCGTTCCTTTCATCCTCCGTCTTTTGTTTCGCTGGAAGCGCGCAGTCCTTTACATCTTCCTCGCCAATCACCCTCTCATCTCACAATCGAGGCCATCCTCGAGCTGACCTCGTGGATAACTCGCCCCGACCACGACTCCCACTTCTCGCCTTTTCTGTTTGAGAGCGTTGGTGAATTTCCTATGCGCATTGCGACCCCTTGCTCCTCACCAACCATCGTCGTCCCCCCAACTCCCATTCCTTCTGACATCGATTCGATGCTTGGAAAAACTCACATCCATCTGTCGGAGTTTCCGTGCGTATCCTTTGCCCCCGAATCGTTTGGACTTGATTTTCTCTGTCCAGAATTATTTTTTTCGTAACGAGATGGACGTTTTCAAGGTCATAGTTTTACGCTTGTGCGAAACCGACGAGGGTGATACCTCCTTTCCCTGGGGTTTTCTTTGACCTCGGGTTCTTTGTCTCGATCCGATTTCATCTTCTCGCAAAAACCGTTTTTTTGGCGAAACGGCAGGTGATTTTTTCCCTTGTCTTTGAGATTGGTTTCACAGTTATCTGTTCATTAGCTAGAAAATCTCGCCAAATGAGATGTATATTTCATAACTCCTCTTGGATGCGCCTACGGTAGTTGTGTTTTATTCCGGTTAGATCTTTCATCGATACACTTTTTCTGTATATTACTTTTTCCTTGGTAGTTGAATATAATCCATTTGATCCCAAGATTATTCCCTGGCTACCGCTTTCCAATGATCCTACACCTTTTTGCTGTCCCATGTCTCCAAGGCATAGAGAATAACGCTTCAGTTATATGTATCAATTAAGTGCTTCCTTGATTTCATGCTTTTGGGGCCGTCACTGGACCTTTTTTCTGGTGAATTGGTCTGGTATCTGTCTTGGACTACTGCTTGAATTTTTTCCCTTTTGTTCCTTCCATTCAAATTAATAATTTCGAAAAATGCTTCCCCTTTTGATTTTTTAAAGAAACGGTCTGTAGTCTCAATGGTGAGGATTTATTATTTTTGATAAAGAGGGAAAGGCTTTTATCATGGCAAACACTTCATAGCTATGTAATAATTAATTATAAACTGGGTGACAATTCCAATTTATTTTTTCCACATCCATCTCCTGTATCTGTTTGTTGTTCAGTATCATTAGAGAGCAATCAGGCCTGTCCTGAAGAAGGTTTCAGAGAAGGCCGAAAGCTCAAACAATCTACAATGTGAGTGTCCTTGTGGAATCTATTTTATTTTGTGTTCTATTGTGCCGTTCAAATTAATGTGAATGTATATAATATCTATGTGTGGGTATATATATCTATGTGTGTGTGAGTATATATATATATATATATATATATATATATATATATATATATATATATATATATATACACATAAGCGATAGGAGCACACATAAAGGACGAACACATGCTTTTTTTATGTAGCTTCTTCATTGTGTTCCTCGTTAGAAATAATTTTATTTCTTTGGTAATTTGTCCTTCCTGTAGTCTAATTTCGATTTTATCACTGATCAGCTACTCTTTATAGATGAGTGTGACATTTATTCGGTGGGTCTTTACTTTTATCGTCCAGAAAAAAATCATTAAATGTGGTCATATACACGTTCCACTTCAAAGTCTTCTGGGAATTGCTGGCCTTTTGTAGAATTAATCCATGTATTATCTCAGTAAGGTTTTATGGTGAGTATTATATAGACGGAAGGATAACTAATGGTTGCCTTCCGCTACTCCAGTTACGCCTACTGATTTTTCCGCAGCCAGCTAGTGTATTTAAATTTGGAAAGACGGAATCTATGCACCTGGTCTCACCTTTAGTCACTTAAGTTGCGTCAAGGGGAACCACTTTTCGGCGGCTTGGTGAAAGGGGAAGCTACCGAAGTTATTGACCCCCAAGCATTTTACGCCACTTCGGCATCAGCCTATTTGGTATGGAAATATTACGTGGATGATTGGAATATGTTTTTTTTGGATCCATTTGGTAATTTTCGAACATCCTTCAATTGAATTTTTGTGAGTTTTAATCTGAAACGTTTTCAGAATCATGGTCTTCTTAAAGCTGATCACCATCTACATATTTATGTGCTTAAGATTCAAAGTAATTGGTTCCAGAGTGATTTGCAGCTTATCGTGGATCTGGATATCATGGGGAAACACGTTGTCTCAGAGTGAATTTGTATAAATTTATTGTTTCATCTATTACGGTTACAATCAGCCCAAGATGTAATTTTGTGGGAAAAACCTAGAGAGTTCAGGCATGAAGACCCTACTAAAAATCCACGCAGAAAAACACCCACAAAGAAAGGGGGCGCGAAAAACCTTCGGAAACTGCAAAATAATAAAAAAATAAATGATGTACAATTAATGCATGAGAATGTGTGACGTACAGTAGAAAACATTATGGTAATACTTATACAATGGGGTACCATACAATAAATACATATAAATGTACAAACATATGACTAATAATGTAAAAATAGAAATCATATGTTTTAAACCAAGGTGAGGTTGATGGTCAGATATTGTGCAGGTAATGAGGAATTTGGATGATAGATGTCTGCATAGGAGTAGATTTATAGAGAAGTGTTTTCGTCGTGTAGAATCGTTTTAGTGTGTCTGTAGTGTAGGAAAGTGACAAATGATCCCACGGCCGAAACCTGTCATATTAGATGAGGAAATTCCTTGCTTACGTATATCTTTTCCATCGTGTCTATTCAGGGCCTGCCATCCCAATTTTTTTCGTTGATCTCTTGTGATTACAAGGCTTCAGCGTTCCCCATCCCCTCAAACTTTTGCAGCCCCTGGCGAGCTAATATGTCAGACTTACGTAATAAAAATGAAGAACGCGGGGAGTAAAATCCTTTGCGATCATTATTGACGCAGAAAACTTTAAAAGCAAGAAAACAAGTATGTCTCTCATCCCATCGAAATAATAAATGCAGTTGGTGGATAGCGAGATAGTGAGCACCAAGGTCTCGTTTGCGTCGCATTGCTTGCGACGCGTTATTCTCTCGGAAAATAAGCGCAGGGTGGATGGTTGGCGGGGGTGAGGGGGAGGGTGATGGGTAGGAGAGTGGGGTGGGTACCTTACGGCAGATATCGGCAGACGGCGGCTTCAACCAATTTTCCGACGAGGAAGTATTAGTTTTTTTACTCCCCTTTCATCCTCCCCCTCCACCTCCTCTCATCCGACCACCCTCTCGCTTACCGTATTTGCACAAACCTATAAAGCCATTCATCTCCCGAATGATTATTCCCGTTTGGTACAGAGCGGGCGCGCGCATATTCGCCGTCACTCTTTCTCTCCCCCACCATCCCCCCTTGGTCGCGGAGGAAGGCTTCATTTATTCCGATGCTCGCTCCGTGTATCGACTCTGGCGACTTCCTCCCCTCCCCACCCGCGCGATCTACCATCACGACACTCCCTGCCACCCACCCACCTACCGCCCCCGCTATGCAGACTGGAAAAAGGGAGGTTTGGGGGTGTGGGGAGGATACTATCGAAAGCCGCCCCTCGCTCTCTCTTCTTCCTCTTCGCAAGTAGAGGGGATTTCCATGGCAGAGTATCGAGCCTTGCGCCACTATTTGAATCATGGTCATCGGTCGATTCCTTCGAAATACATATACTGTAGGTATTACGATCGCCCATCGCCCTTTTTAATTTCGAAGCGAGCAGTAAATCCCATTCAAAATAAAGGGGAACATATTACTATTCTGTAATTCATCTGTAATTTTCAAAACATCGGAGATGCTCTATTATTCAAAGTAGTCAATGACGAAATGGCACGCGACGCCCCCTGGGGGCTTGCGCCGAAGGTCGCGTCTATAGCTCATATTTCCATGTCCAAATTTCACGTCGGACCTGATGTGATTCGGTTGATCAAGGGCAGCATAGATCCCAAGGTAGCCTATATGACCAAGCATGCGTATGATCATAATTGACTCATTCGCATACTCAAATATCAGAGGAATAGTCCAAGATTCTTCAGGAGAACCAATAGTAAACTGAATAACAGATATGTTAGAGTGGTCCTTGGTAGATGTTACGAAATCTTGAAAGAAATGTACTTCTCGCAAAAAAAACTGTTTAAAATAAAAACTCGATAATTCCAGCTACAGCATACGGCAAGGCATATGTAATTACGTGGGAGGACCGAGGGGAGGCAGAGAGAGAGAGAGACGGGCATTATAGTGCAGGGGTGGATCCTGACGGCGGCACCCCTGCGAAAGAGCGCCAGGGGTTGGTGCGGCGGGGAAAAGGCTTGGGTGGCGAATGGTGCGCGCGCTGGTCGGAAGGGGAATGAGTTCCTGGCTTGAGCGTGAAATAGAAGCTGGTTGCAAAGGGGGCAGAAGGGTTTGGGGGGGGGGGAGCGCGGTGTGCGGCAAGGAAGGGGATGCGGTGAAGTGTGGGTTGGAGAGGGAGAGAAGGGAAAGCATGGATGGGACTGAAAGTAATACCACCACACCCAGAACGTCTCATCCTTCAAACTTGCGGGACGCAATAGTAATGAAGCGCAATTGCTGCAGCGGTGGAATACATCTCGCCGAGTTTCTGAAAAGAATACACACTGTGTTTGTCGATATTTTTATCGTTCTAAGCAATCTAGGTGTTAAGGAATCGGGGAGATATTCTTTTATCTGTCCTTGGCCAGCGCCTTACTCGCGAGCATGTAAGCGATTATCCCTCTTTGGCGTAGGGAAGCCGGGAAGACGGGCTCAGAGAGGTTGTCATTCCCATCGCCGAAGGGTCTAGGCGTGAAATTGGGGTGGGAGGTGAGAGACTGCGAATATTTTTCTTTTTTTTCTTCTATTTTTTCCCCCTTTCCCCGTCTCCCTCTCTGTCGAAAGAGCGAGGGATTTTCCCTCCTAATGACCCCCCGAGGTGAGCAGAAAGGGTAAGGATGATCGGGCCGATGGAGTCGGGGGAGGAGGGGGTTCTGGTGAGGGGGGGGTAGGAGGAAGTGAATTGAATGTCGTGGATGCCGACAGAGGGAGGTGGCGCATGGCGTGGGTGCAGTGCGTTAGTGGGGGGAATGGTGCGGGAGGTTCTGTGAGGGGTTCTCTAACCCCATCCCCATCCACGCAACGCCTTGGCGGGTCTGTCGTCATGTGACATTGTCCAAAGCTCGCGCGAAGTTCTCAAGCTCCGTGAATCGAAATCCATGTATATACTCTAGGTATCCCTTCTGGGGATGCTACAAACGGCACTGCGACCGAGGATGCGCTTGAGGTGACTACCCTCCAGATGAAACTCATAATTCATTATCCTCTTAAAAATTTGGGAATGCCTGTGGTAGTTTTTAAAGAACCTGCATTTTTTTACAATTAACCTGATTAAATTTACATTTTTGGGCTATTTTAGTGGTCCGTTCATCGTTTTTTCCCTGATAAAATATTTCCTATATTATCTCACCTCATGTAAATATTTATAGAAACATATTTGCAATTTATTGCAACTTTTTAAATCTGGTGACCGTATGAATATACAGGGTCGCACCCAAAAGTGGTAGGACTGATTTTTTTACAAGAATTTTATTGAAGATATACTTACATCGACTTAATAATCTTCAAAGTATGCTCATTGAGCTGCTACACACTTAGTATAACGTTGCTCCCATTCCCCGTACGCCCGCTAGAAATTTTCTTTGGGGATGCCGTTGATGACCCTCGTCGAAGCATCTTGAACGGCCTTTATCGAGTCAAAACGTCGTCCCTTGAGCTGTCTTTTCATCAGGGGGAAGAAGAAGAAGTCTGGTGGTGCCAGATCGGGAGAATAGGGCGGGTGCGGCAACGTGGCAACGCCGTATTTGGCGAGGAGCTGTCTGACGACGAGCGCGCCATGGCACGGCGCGTTGTCATGATGAAGCACCCAGCAGTTTGTGATGGCCGGTAGGACTCTTTTCACGCGTTCTCGGAGGTGGGTGAGCACCTGCACGTAAAAGTTCGCATTCACAGTCTCCCCTGGTGGGACAAACTCCTTGTGAACCACTCCATGACGGTCGAAAAACACAATCAACATCGTTTTGATTTGCTCATGCGATCCTTTTTTGGACGTGGGGACGCGGATGTGTGCCATTCCGCGGATTGTCTTTTCGTTTCGGGGTCATATTGAAAAACCCATGTTTCATCACCAGTTATCACATTGTCCAAACAATTTTCATCTCGGTGTAAATTGGCTAACACATCTTCGGAAATGCGCACACGCGTTGCCTGTTGGTCGACACTCAGAATTTTCGGCACCATCTTGGCGCACACCTTGCGCATGGCCAAATCCTGTGAAATAATGCGTTGGACGTTGGATGCAGACACTCAACTGGTCTGCAATTTCTTCACTGGTTAAGCGTCGGTCTGTGTTCAGCAGTGTCCTCACTCTGTCCACATTCGGGTCGGTTCTTGCCGTCGACGGCCGTCCGGAGCGATGGTCGTCTTCAACGAGCTCCCTACCCTTTTTAAACAACTTGTGCCACTCAAATACTGTGGAACGGCTTAAGGCAGTGTCCCCATAAGCCTGCTTGATCATATCGAGGGTCTCAGTTGCCGTCTTCCCGAGTTTCGCACAAAACTTCACGGAATAACGTTGCTCTAAATTCAGATTCATTTTGTTTTTCGACGCGGACAAAAAACTTGCTTCACTAAAAACGGTGTCCTCACTCAACGACAGCCCGCAGGCGACTGATGTTGGTGTCGGTCTATTGCTAAGAGCCCCCTCCACCTTACCCTGCATGGCAGACCCCACGTCCACCGCTCCGTTCGCGCCAGAGGAAATCAGTCCTACCACTTTTGGGTGCGACCCTGTATATGTTGCATTACTATCACATAAATCCAATTGATCTTCAATTCAGGATTGAATCATCGAATGATCTACGGTATCTATTTAACCGAGGAGATATGCGCTCTGTTGCTATCTGGAAAAAGAAATCCACTGACCCCTACACCTATCGAAGAGGCAAATGCGGATTTTCCTTTCCCATAATATCGCCATTAAAAGAAAATAACGGCCAAGGTGATCCAAAGGTCCAGTAAATCTATTCAATCATTTAGTAACCACTTATGTATGCTAACCTAACACTTAAGTAACGATCGCCATAAGTTGGAGGCGAGCGACATTTAGTAAAAGCAAGTTGCTCAAATTGACGAACATTCTAAAGCGTGGAAAGCCGCGGACGTCATGGATGTTTCCTTACGGATTGATGGATTTGTGGCATCACGGCGGTAGATCAAATGTTTTGGACTTTCTTCCTTTGATCTTATCGACACTCCTCTTGATCTCCCCTGTTTCTTCGAGGTTGTACGCATCATTGGATTCTTGGCATCCGGCAATTAAATGAGAATGAATTCATCATCACTTCTCGTAAGGAGAGGAAAATCTTTACATTGGTATTCAAGCTATTCGTCGAGCGATTCTCTCAGAGATAAAATACCTGACTCTTTATAACGGTAATTTATTTGATAATGAAAGTGCTCTTTCACATTTTAGTGCCTACGTTCCTGACAGTCCTCTTTATGTACCTGTAAATGTCCAGTTGTGCATGATGCGGTGGAAAACTCGGCGTAAAACTAGCCTTATACCGCAACAACCTGTGGCAGCGCGGCCCTTTTGGAGCGCCCCCGGCCGACTAAAATTTTAATCTTCCTGGTTTATTTACTCAGAAACATAGGAGCGATTTGGGCAGTTATTTTTTATTTTTTCACCTTCGGAAACTGCCTGCTGAAGAGTGATTAAGTATATTTTTAACCAAATGAGGTCAAATTGTAGTAAAGTAACTGATAGGAAATCCTATTTTGCAATACTACATTGGTCAGCTTGAATGCACGTAGGTGTCACTGCCCTAGAGCTAAGATGTTTATTTAGGGTTCGAATCGAGTGAAATCCAAGTAGGGTTCAGAAGCGGGGCTGGCGAGGGGACCCGTTGTAAGTGCCCTGCAAATTTGGAGAAAGGGACGGATTGCCGTTCTTCATTTGTTTGTCCCTTCTCTCGTTTTCGTTTGCCGAAATCCTTCCGCCGTCGTCTTCCAATTGGGATGAAGTGTGTGCCATCTCGGGAGTGGAGTTGTGGCGCCACCTCTTCCGCCGTTGGAAGGGGAGCGCCCAACCCCTCATCCCTCTCCTCCTCCCCTGTTCCTCTCCCTGCCCCAACCCCTCGACCCCCTGCTCCTCTCCCTGCCCCATTCCCTCGATCGCCCGCTCCTCGCTCCGAAGAAAGATAGGCAAATGAGATTCCAAATCCGTATGGGCAATATGTCGATACGTCTCGAAATAATGGGAGATAGAGTCGGTGCTCTGGTGCCCGTCCCCCCATCTCTACCTTTTTTATTCCGGTTTTTGTGGGGATTGGGGGCTATACGGTGGATCTGCGAGAATGGAGAACGGGGCGCGAGACTAGGGAAAACGAGCGGCGGGGGTTGTTGTCGATGGGGGCGGGGTTCTGCGGGGAGGCGGAGGACCTAGGGGGAACGTGGAGCCTCCATAGCTTCGCTCGCAGCTTTGGGGGCTCCGCGTTCCCCCGTGGTGGTCCTGGGAAGGCTAAGATCCAGGGATCCTCTTAGTTCCAGGCAGAATGGGTGGATATAGGCGGGGAACTAATGGTGCTGGCGAATTCCGCTTTTGCCGGAGAATGGCGGTGGAAATTTTCTCGCCTTTCTGCTCATTCGGGTGATCTGCTCGATTCCGCCTTCCCCACCTCTCCTGTGTTCGTCCTATTTATGTGTTCCTATCCCGTTTCCTTATATCTATTTCCATGTGAATGAATATTTTTTTTCGCCATAGGGCGGGATTTCCTGTTGCAATGTGTGTGGGTGCATAAATAAATAAATAAAAATGTGTATATATATATATATATATATATATATATATATATATATATATATATATATATATATAGTACAATACACAGTAACACACAATATAGAAACACAAAAAAAGAAGAACACTCACACGTTATTTCTTGATATTTCGACGGAAACACTCCGTCTTCATCTGAAGATATAGAAGTAATGACTTATTACTCAACGAGTCATTACTTCTATATCTTCAGAGGAAGACGGATTGTTTCCGTCGAAATATCAAGAAAATACGTGTGAGTGTTCTCTTTTTTTGTGTTTCTATATTATGTGTTACTGTGTATTGTACTATTCGGCACTTCCGTGTTACGTCTATGAAAGCATATATATATATATATATATATATATATATATATATATATATATATATATATATATATATCCCTCCCCGGACTACAACCTTGACGTGGTGGAAGGGCTTGTGCGTTCCGATGACCCCTAGAGCTGTGCTGGCGGGAGTAATAATTATTGCTCCTGGTAGGGTCACCCATGCCAGATAGGTCGAAGGTTAGGAGCCAGACGAAAGGTAGTCCACGCAGCGTCTGTTCCTCAGTGAGGCGGCTGCAATGGCGTCTGACCCCAGTGGGGCGGCCAGTAAGTGATGGTGTCACGTTAAAAACACTATTGAGGAAGGCAACGGGAAACCACCTCAATTATCATTCCCTAGAAAAATATGATGGACAATAGAGATATTTTGAGTCCTGGCAACCACGGGGCTCGGCCCAATCGGCCGTGTGTCGTGCCCGGCAGCGGGGGAGGCAAGGCTTCCGCGGTCGTCATCCCACGAAACCCTTGCAAGGGAAAACCAGCAGCAGCAGGACAGAAGACGCAGGAGAAGACAAAATTAGTTAGAATAGGAACGTGGAATGTTAGGACAATGATGAGGACAGGGAAATTGGAGAATGTTAAGCGAGAGATGGAAAGGGGAAATATAGATATTTTAGGTCTATGCGAGGTGAGATGGAAAGATAGCGGGGATTACTGGAGTGATAAGTATAGAATAATATACAGCGGTGGGGACGAGAGCCAACGAGGGGTTGCCATAGTATTAAATGAAGAGGTAGGAAGAAGCGTAGTCAACATAGAGCAGGTAACGGATAGAATACTACTAGTGGAGATAAAAGCAGAACCGACGAACTTAGTTATTATTCAGGTATACATGCCACCGAGCAACCATAAGGAAGAAGAGGTCGATAAGATATACGATCAGTTAGAGGACATGATCGCGTGTGTTCCTGCAGGGAAACATTTGATAGTGATGGGGGATTGGAATGCGACGGTAGGCGAAGGAAGAGATGGTGATGAGGTGGGCGACTACGGTTTGGGCACGAGGAATGACCGCGGGGAGAGAGCAGTTGAGTTCTGCAGGAGACAGGGGTTAGTCATCACCAACACTTGGTTTAGACACCACAAAAGACGCAGGTATACATGGAAAATGCCAGGTGACTCAGGAAGATATCAGCTAGATTATATCCTGGTTAGACACAGGTTTAGGAATAGTGTGATAAATTCCCACAGCTTTCCGGGAGCAGATGCGGACTCAGACCACAATTTAGTTGTTATGAAATGTAGCGTACGTTTCAAAAAGATAAGGCAGGGGCGGCGAGTTAGAAAATGGAATGTAGAAGCATTAAATGGGTTGAAAAGGAAGGAATACAAACAGGCGGTAGAGAAAATCATGGAGGATGGTAAAGGGCTTATTACTATCGAAGAAAAATGGGAAATGATCAAAAAAGGGTTGTCTAAAGCCGCAAAAGACACTATTGGAACCGTTTACGCTAAAAGGACTAGGAAACCATGGATCACGGATGAGATGATTACAAAGATGGATGAGCGGCGAAAATGGAAGAATATAAATACAGAATTAGGCAAAATGAAGTACAAAGAATTGAACAATAAATTGAGGCGGGCAACAAATAAGGCAAAAGACGCATGGTGGAAGACGCAGTGCGAGGATATGGAAAGTCTCCAGAGGAAGGGTGAAATCGGTGCGCTGTACAGCAAAGTTAAATCGTTATCGGGAAGTAAGAAAGGAAGAGCTATGCTAACAGTTAGCGATAAGGCGGGTAAGGTAATAGTTGACGCAGGAAAGATCCAAGAGAGATGGAAGGAGTATATAGAAGAACTGTATAGTAAAGAACTCAGACCTACAAAGTTAGACATTGAAAAAGAAAATGACGTAGAGGAAGACAGCTTAGGTCCAGGCATACTAGACAATGAGATAGAAAGGGCATTAAGGGAGATGAAACTAAAAAAGGCCGTGGGGGTAGATAACATTCCCGTGGAACTGTTAAAATGCTTAGGGAAATGTGGGAGGAAGAGGCTATATGGGCTGATCCGTAGCATTTATGAGGAGGGAATCTGGCCGGAAGACTTTGTGAGAGCAGTTTTAGTTCCGATTCCGAAAAAGGTAAAGGCCACGTCATGTGAGGACTATAGGACAATTAGTTTGATATCCCACGCAGCTAAAGTTGTTCTCAGGATCATAAACAAAAGGATAGAGAGTAGGGCAAATGATTACTTAGGGGATGATCAGTTTGGGTTTAGGAAGGGGAGAGGTACGCGTGATGCCATTGCAGTAATGAGATTATTAATCGAGAGGAATATAGAACACAACCAGGAGGTATTTGCCTGTTTCGTAGATTTCGAAAAAGCGTTTGATAGAGTGAATTGGGAAAAACTAATGAGTATTCTGCAGAAAATAGGAATAGATTGGAGGGAAAGGAGGCTAATCCGCAACCTGTACATGTCTCAGACTGCTCAGGTGCGGGTGGGAAACGGGGAGACAGGATGGGCAGTGTTAGGAAGGGGTGTAAGGCAGGGTTGCCCATTATCACCGTTGCTGTTCAACCTGTATGCAGAGGAAATGATCAAAGAGGCATGGGAAGAACTAGAGGTAGGAATGAAAGTGGGCGGGGAATTCGTAAAATCAGTTAGGTTTGCTGATGACCAAGCTTTAGTTTGTCAGTCAGCCAAGGGGCTGCAAGCATTGCTGAGTGAATTGGAAATTCAGTGCGACAGGTATGGGATGAGAATCAACATTAATAAAACAAAGGTTATGCGATTTTCTAGAAAGAAAAAGGGCAAGCTTAACATTAAAATAGGAGGGCAAAAACTAGAGCAGGTAGAACAGTTTACGTATCTCGGTAGTGTTTTGGACCAACACGGTCAAAGTAGTAGGGACGTAAGGAGAAGAATTGCGCTAGGCAAAGAGGCTTTCACGAGGAGGAGGGAGTTGATGACGGGGACTTTGAGTAAGGATGTTAAGAAAAGACTCGTAAAAACTTTGATATGGAGCGTAGCTATGTACGGCGCGGAAACGTGGTCATTGAAGCAGGAGGATAGACGTAGACTGGAGGCTTTTGAAATGTGGGTGTGGAGAAGAATGGAGAAGGTGAAATGGACAGAGAAGAAAACAAATGAGGAAGTACTTGGTATGGTGGGCGAAGAGAGGGGTTTGTTGGGAGCAATCCTATGGAGGCAGGAAAAGTGGATGAAGGGGGTGTTGACCGGCAGTGGGATGTTGAAGACTGTGATAGAGGGTAGAATGTTGGGCAAAAGAGGAAAGGGAAGGAACAGGATAGGGATGTTGGACGGGATGAAGGGCGGAAGAAAGTACTCAGAGATGAAGAGGGACCTGGTGTAGAGTAGAATTTAGGGTTGTGTTTTGTTAGTAGCCACAAAATATTTGTTTGGTAGTTGTGTCCATCGAAAAACCTACCTTAACCGGTAGATTACCTTAAAAAAAAAAAAAAAAAAAAAAAAAAAAAAATATATATATATATATATACATACATACATACATATACACGCACACACGCACACATATGTATATAGCAGTTTTTGAAAGTCTCACGGACGTGAATAATAATGTATAACACTTAGCACTAGTGGACACAGACAAAAACACAGAAACACACAAAAAAGACTCACTATTTTTCGAATTTTCGGTGATCGTAGCCACCTTCATCAAGGAAGAGAGGGATAGAACTGCTAGCTCTATCCCTCTCTCAGAATTTTATTTTTGACATTAATTCAGTTATATGGTTGCTGTAGAAAAAGTTGCAGCAGAAAGATGTTTAACTTTGAAGATTTTTAGTGCGTACCAGTGTCTTGGCGTTTATTTGGATGTTAGCGGAACGAACTTTGTGGTAATAGTTTGTGTGAGACTGTGAAGGATATTGGCACGCTTGTTATATCCATAAAGATAATTAGTTCGCTTCAAGAAAATTACGCGGCTTTTACGCAATTTATGCTCTGGGGCAGGTGCCTTGCCTTTGTGGTCAACGTCGGTCAAATAGGAGCTAATTTTTCCGAAACTTGAGTCGTAGATTATGTGGCAGATTTCAATATCGTCCTTTTCAGATTTTTTTAAATGTTCTTTGAATTTTAAAGAGCAATTACTCTCGAAATAAGTGATTCTAGCTGCCATATCATCATATAGCGTATAATGCATTTAGCGTAGTAGAACTTCTTAAGGCAAGCGCCATTTCAAACTCATTCACTCTCAGTTGGCTAAATTGGTAACGAATGGGACTCTACGAACTCCGTAGTTAAATTGCCTTCCCGCGGAAATCGTTTTAAGCTACTACGATGTTCGTGTTATATGCTTTCTATTATCTTTCGTGGACACTCGTATTTTTTAAAACATTTATTTTCCGCTCTGAAACGTATAGGCACACCCATCCGATGATTTTGTCCATATTTTTTAATTTTTTGGGGTAGTGACCTCATGCGTGCTGAGCGAAATAAAGCTCAATCTTATTCCACCATAGATCCATATAATTTCCGCCGAGCGAACGAGTTCGTTGTTCTTTTTACCTAATGGATTTTATTTCACGTGGAACGCGTTTGCGTGTCCCCTAAACAATATATTTCTCCCCGACAGACGGCCGGTGTCTTCCCATTTCTGTTGGCATTCATTCCTCCTTCCATTTGGTGTGAGGAGGGGGGCCATAGGTTAACCAGCCCTTCTCGAGCACCAGATTCGCAACCCCGGGCGCCACCCACTCTTCACCCGGCTTTAAGTTGTTTGCTGTTATGTTCACTCGTAATACCGATAAATAGATCACTGAGGACGTGTTCGACTGAGTATTTGTGGCCCCCTCGTCTCCCTTTCCCCACCCCCTCCCCGATGAATATCGCGGGCGGCCCCTTCGAGAGGGCCGAGGAGAGGACGGGAGTCGGTAAGGTGGAGTGAAGGAAGGGAATAGTGCCCGGGGGGTGAGGAAGAAGAGGAATAGCAGCAGCAGAAGCAGCAGTGGTTCGATGCCTGCTCGATCTTTTTTAACGGAAAAATGCGAAATAATAAAAAATTTCCTTTGAATTCAAAGACGTCTATCGCGTCTCACTGCTCCTCCCCCTTGCCGGTGTGGGGATGGGGAGGAACGGCAGAGAGGTGGGAGGGAGGAAGAGAGAGAAATTGCGGCTCTCGAGGAATACATGGGGTGAAATGAAAGTAATCGAATGTAAGAGGTTTTTTCCGCGGAGGGAATGGTCGGGATGCTTCGGGAGCGGCAAGGGGATGGCGGGGTAGGGTGCGAGGGTGCCTCCGCCCGATGGGGGTCCCCGGGATTGAGGAGAGAGTCATGGGGGAATGGGAAGGGGTGGGGGATGGATTGTTAAGAGAGCGATGCGATTGAAAAATGTTCGAGGGAAATATTGGGATCCCTCCCGCGTCGCCGGGGAGGGGACGAGTGCGCTCGCTCCCCAGTGGAGAGCGATGCTCTTCTCCTCCCAGCATCGCCCCCCCTCGGTGCGCGTGTATCGAGGGTCCTACGTCAACGCCATCGCCTTCCAAGTCGGCGGCGCGTTCGATATCCGTGCACCTCGTCACAGTGAAGCCTTAGGCGGCCCTTTGCTGACTACCATTCTGCGACATTTGTCAGCATCTAGTCCATATGCGTATTCACCACCCATCTAGAAATATATTTAGAGTTGTTCTATTCTCTAGGATAACATGAAAAGGGGTCAGTTGTTGTGTTGCCGTGGTTTTTTGTTTTGATAGAAAACTTACCTTACGTTATCCAAATCTATTTTCTTCATTTCCTCGATAAGCCGCCGTTTATTAAAAACTGCGGCCGCCGGTTACCATTCGGCAGTAATTTAATAAGGAAGTATATTATGCACAATTCGGTGGAAGTATCCTTTTTGTGAATGTATCGATACTTGGTATGAAGTGCACCCATTCCAAGTCGTGCTTTTAATGGCACAGCAAACAAACTAGTCCTTGTTCACTATCTGTTGAAGTCAGCAAATGGATATGTCGTCCGAACTATGACTCACGGCACTACATTTTTCTATTTGCCCGGGGTTCACCTCAATGATCCCCTCTTTGACTTATTGAATTTGACGAAATTTCTTCCCTTAAATTGTTTTTGCCTAAATCCCTCGTCAAATAATTGTTCGGTAAAAATTCTGTGAAACTCGCATGTGCGTTTCCTTAGGAAATAGCCAGTCGTCGTCTGCACATGTTTGCTCAGCGGTATCAGATTTTCCAAAATGTTGGAGGAAGGCCGATGTTGCCAGCGCATCGACCTCCCGCGATTCCGCTGTATCCTTCCAGTTACGAAGAGGCGAGGGGATGAGTGGGGGAGGTTGGAGTCTGGCTGGAAATCGATTCCATTGGGACAATTCGATTGGTCGAATTTCTCACATTTCTCGAGGAGGAGCACCCCTCTCCTTCGTCCTTTCGTTTGTCGCCACCGCATCCTCGTCTCTCTCTCCGCCCCCTCCCCCGTTACCATTGGCACCCCTTCCCCCCCCACCTCCCCAATTCCCACACTTCGCCTCCCCCTCCTCCAATTCGCAACCCCTCTCCCCTTTTCATTCCAATCTTCGAATGAATATCTGTTCCCTCGGCGGAGTGAGGCGGCCGATGGGTTGGGTTGGAGACCTATCTGTCAAACTTATGTTGCGCAGATTTCCTCCCTGGATTTCAATCCCCTCCCCCGAACTCTTTCCTCTTCCATTTCCTCTCCGCCCCCTCCCCGTGCAACCGACACCTCCGTCTCCTTCCTTCCTCCTCCCCTCCCCCCTCCCCTTCTTCCCTCCTCTTCTTACTTTTCATTTCCGAGTCCTTTAAAGGTGCTACCTCCCTCTCCCGCCTCTTCTCCGCTCCTCTTTCGATTTAGTTTATTACTCTTTTAAAAGCCGTGCACTCCCCTCTGCCCTCGACTCTCCCATTCCACCCTCCCTCCCTTCCTCCCTCATCTCTCGCCGGAGCTTCTTAACAGCCGCCACTTGTCCCGGGAATGACGAATGGGATTCTAGGAGTGAAATAAGAATCCATGAGCGTTTTTTTAATGCCTGCCGGTCTAAGGGGCCCGATGCGACGGACAACGGCGCTGTAAACGAGATATGTGAGTCGCCCGAATTAGTGTTTGTTCAAAATTCGTTAAGTATGTAGTGTCAAATCTGAGAGCAGATAATTATGCCTTCTGATGAATTTATTTGGTATCAATAAAACTTTACCTCCGGTAACCTTGTGGTTTTCCTTAGTATATTTATTTTAAGACAAACTTTGTAAATACCACCATATAAATTGTACAATTAGTTTTTGTATAACTTGTTTCTCACTTTTCGTAGAATAATTGATTAGGCGGAGTACTTTTATTCGTTTTATTGATATTTTGTCCGTAAATTTTCGGAATCTTCTTCCAAATTAATGGATCGTAATGCCCTAATGGTCCTTTCCAGGTGACAGGGCTTGGCATTATTTTTTTAAGATGATTGATGGTAATATTTTTCTCACGGGGACAGAATGTTTGATTATTTTAAATCATCATCCGTTCTTTATGGTGTATAATTTTCTCTTTAAGCTATGGGCTTACCGTCCATTTCGAATCGGCTCCGGTATTCCGTTTGAACTGATTTCGGGACACAAATTGAGACAATTTATTTTTTGAGAAATTTTGTTTTCATTTTTGTCTTAAAATCCGTACGAAAATGGCGAAAGAGTATTCCTCATTGAAATTCATCGTCCCTGTTTTCTGGTGGCTTTATCACCTTGGAATGCGTGCCCTATTTTTAAATGGTTGTGTAATGTATTCTTTTAGTGCGTAGTACCCGGGATATATCCTTACTATCATATTTATTGACTAACGTTCGACGACGTTAGGAAGGAGTTGTTCTTTCATAAAGAGAAAATGGAAAAATCTCGTAATGTTTTTTATTGTCACTCTGTTTTAGCATTGTATTCTGGCATCGGCGTAACATGAGATCTGACGCTCCCTCCTATTCAGCGAGTGAGCAATCGCATAATCATTTTAAAAAGATACCTCTTATCTACCATGTACGCAGTGAGCTTTGACTAGCCTAAAAAAAGTCAGTATCCATCATGATCTGATGGTACATCTTTGCTAAACATTTGTCACGCGATTACTTTCTTCCACTGCCATCTTTGAATGGCGACTTATATCGCGTTAAATTTCATTCAATCATGCCCAATAAAAATGCCACTATTTCGGCTGCGGTCCATCGGATTTGGTTGAAGGATCAGGGCTAAAATCCATCCATTGGTAAGATTTGAGAAGATTTCTCGCTCACGCCGATTCCTTCCCGTGCCATCATCCCCCGCCCCACGCTACCCACCATTCCTCCTCGCACACCCTCTCCTCGCACCTTTAAACACGCCCTCCCCTCGAAAACTCGACTCGTAAGAAGGGAAGAACCAAACTTGTAAATGAGGAATATTCTCACGACGATTAAGCTTCGAAATTCCAAAAAAAAGATCGTGGCGTGAAAAGGGTTCGGAATTTCTATTTTATGTGAAAACATTTTTGAAAAAGGAAGCTTGGAGGTGTGGTGGTGGATGAAATATGTGGCGGTCGGAGAGGGGTGGGGGAAGGGGGAGGAGGCTTAATGCGGATTTCCTTCGCGGCGAATGGGTGTGTGGGGAGGGAGATGGGGTTGACGAGCGATGGGTGTTTGGGTAGGGACGGAAGAAATGGGGAAAGAAGGAAGGCGAGGAGGCTGTTTTCGAGGGGCGGGAGGGGGGGCAGTTCGCCCCTCTCTTATCATTATTTTCTTCTTCTCCTCTCCTCTCGGCGATGGGCATGGAAGTTTACCCGCCGCTGGAGGAAGTGGCAAGGGGAGAGTCGTGAGGAATCCCTTCTCTTCGGATCTCCCTCTAGCTATCTCTCTCTCGTTCCGGGGGAATGGGGAACGGGGGGTCGCGTTCCCTGGAGTGCTCGTGTGGGGGTGGATAGCTGGTGTGAGTTTGTCTTGGAAGGGAAGAGGAAATGAGTGCACCTCCGGATTTTGCTGAGAGAGAGAGTGGGTGGTGCCATGGATAAAGGGCAGGGCCCGCCCACACGCCTCGTCGTCCACCCCTGCTTCTCGATTCATATTTATTTATTTATACTCGAGGGGGGCGTTTACGGCCGTGCATCCTCGCATACTCTTCGGCGCTCACTTTCTATATCGGAGAGAGCCATTTATAGCATACACATGCTCTCTGTGAAGCATTTGTGCTCGCACATAAATATTTATCCACGTGCGCTTTCTGGTGCTTTGGAATGCGCATGCATGATGTGAACCATCATGTACATTGTAGGTAAACCACCCAATAGCTCGGAGTTCATGACCTTGTGATTTATTGATTTTGCGACCCTTCTAAGATTTATTGTCAAGCATTGGAGGGCCGAAATGTTGTTATGATATTTCGGATGTGATATATATTGAGTCGTTTCGGGTACTATTACTAAAGGAGGTAAGTGCGAAGGGTTTTTACAATTTATAAATTTTATTTATAAATCCCTTTTCATCGCTCATTTACCGAATCGTATATCTATTTTGGTATAGTACCAAGATCGCAGCCTTCGTGTATTGAACAGATGTCCGTTGGTGCTACAATAGTATTATTTGCGGGATAATTTTAATACTATTACATAAAAATGCGGGAGAACCGGCAATAATGAAAAACTTCACGAAATCTTTAATGTAGTTTAAGTTTATAATGTGCAATCATTGCTCAGAATTAGCTACGGTGTAATCCCTTTTATGGTTAAGTGCTCTAGGCATATTGGTACTCAGGGTAAATGCAATTAATACACACCTAGCTATGTGATTGTAAGGCTTTTGAATCATTCTATCGCTATATTTAGTGGGTGAATCGGTCATCAGATCGAGATCTTACTGCTCATCATTACCTCCACTTTCAAATGGTGTTATATCAGAGGAATTTGCGGACATAATCTGTTAAGCTTTATATATGTATATAAGTATGCCGTATCATTTATCAAGCTCCAAAAATGTCAGAATTCACTATAACGCGGGGTTTTCGTGATTAACACGTGCACGTATTGCGCGCGAAGAGCACACGACGCGCTCTTCTTGTCCACTTGTCCGTCCAGGGAAGACTTCAGCTCTGCCTGCGTAATTGAGAGGATGGAGAACCCCTGACATCATTTTGCGGAGGGTCTTAAGATGAGTCGAAGGGGGAGGATTTTTCAAAGTGAGGGGGACCGCCACAATCCCCGCCCCCACGATGAAACGGCGGCGGCGGGGATCCCCTTTGGGAAGGGTTGGGCGGTAGAGGCGGGAGTGGGACCCTTGAGGGGGTGGCATAAAACTATCGGCGGGGTTGGAAAGAGGGTGGTGCGAAAAGGAAGGAGCTTTGAGGAGTCGTGGAAGGAAGGAGTGCCGGGGAGTGGTGGGGGGTAGTGCATCCGGGGATGGTTGGCCTCCTCACCCTCTCTCTCTCTCCCTCTCGAAGGGGGAGGCGGGGGAAGATTAAAAGGGTTTCGGGGACGATGCAGGGTGGGTGCGATGCAGAGTGGGAGAACGAGGCGGGTCTTTCTTTCCCGGCAAGGCGAAGCGAAGTGGATTTAGATTGAGAGATGACTCGGTTTTGTATAGGTTTCTCTTGAGGAGCTCTTTAGGATATTGCGTATTTTTTGAACCCATCTTTTTATTATATTTATCGCTTTTTCTCGTAATTCGCTCTGTGTGATTCTTTGGGCTTAATGGTGATATATTCCTGTGCTTCGGTAAAATATTGAGACGGATCCCGGTTAAGAGCGTTATTTATTATACGCGCCTGTTATCGATCGTTTTTCCGCATTCTTTTTACGATATTTATTTGTTTACACGTAAGCACCTCCACGTGCGTTTCTCAATCCTGTCTCTTTGTTCAAAATGATTTCATTGCTTTTTTCCTCAAAGAGCTCTTGGTGACTGAGGATATACTCTCTTGATTTTTTTTGTTTTTTATGCGTTCTCCTTAAACTTAAAGGTGTTAAATATTTTCTGGCGAATGATTTTACTTCTGTGTTGAAATAAATTCCCTAATGTTTTATATTTTAATGTATGGTCTAATATTTCACTTGTATTTTTGGGCAAATGACAGGGAAATGGCCTACTTTTGCTTTCATTCAATAAACATGTTTCTTTTCCTCACAGGTTAAAGGAAAATCAGTCATGTGCATTACGTGTCTTTGCCCCTTCGTCAGTCAAATTATTACCATTTTTGTGTGAGAGACGTCACTGAGAGTCGAAACATTCTCGCAGTCACTCATAAATTGGCATCACCTGTTGTTGTCTTGAGATTTAATTCAGTAACATCCGAATCTTCGTTCATCATTTTGTGAACATCTCCTTGATTATTTATGCTAACGAAACTTGTGTTACTAAGTATATTTTTGCGCAAGTATGGATTTTTTAAACCAGGAATCCACTCGACAAACCTTCAGAATTAAATTTATTTGAAGGTGCAAATTTTCATAATTATAATAAGAAAAATGAATTGAGCTTTGAAAGTATTAATCTTATAACATAGACATGCTCAACGTGTGATTTGATATTACGCTTTGTTTTTTTATTCGCTACCCAACGGTTAATTCAACTCGCAAGTCATTTATTCGGAATATTTATGGGTAATGTTCTCGAAAATGTTATCTGAAGCTGCGTGTTGAGGCCGGTCGTATTTGGCAAATATATATTTTTTTGGTTATTAAATTGAAATGTCTCTGTGTTGGACATTCAGTGAAGAACTCGGCAAGTTTATATGCATAGCGAGGATCCACCTTAGTGATAACCTTAGGCTTTTGTGGCATATAAATATTTAGGGATCTTTTGGATACTTCTTATTCGTGCTCTGCCGTCTAACTTCATGCAATTTACCATCAACACTGTCCAGTATATTTTGCATTAAATAATTATATATGTATATATATATATTTATATAGTATAATATCATACACGAATGGATGCTGAATTTGGAAATATTGGTCTTATTAACATTTTTTCTGTCCGTGGATTTGTCCTGGAGGAGGTCTTATTCGGATTTCCCCAATTCGCTATCCATGCCCTTCGCTATTCTCAGTTAATGGCCTGTCCTGCCGAGCTGAGAATTCGGTTGAACAGCCTAGAATATCGTATCAGAAAAACGGACGACCATTATCCATTGTATTTCACTCCATAATCGCAATCGCTCTGGCACCCTCCTTCTCTCCTGTTTGTACTCTCTGAGCAATTCATAATCCTAATCGCGATCCAATCTTTTCATGAAAGGATATCCCTTCTGCCCGATCTCTCTCTATCTCCCTTCGTTTTAAAGGACGGAAAAGTGAAAGGATTTCCTCTTTTTTCGGCGAGAAGAAAAGGACAAGCACGCGTCTTTAGGGGAAGAATTTATTTTTTTCAGAGGTGGTAGAGGCTTTTACCGGAGGTGTGGGAGGGAAAGGACGTTTCTTATTTATCCGGCAGAGGAGGAATGGGGGGAGGGAGGGCTTGTCGGAACGGCGGACGAAGGGGACTTGCTCGCTCCCCCCTCCCCCTATCTTCACCCCCTCTCCCCCCGGGGTACTTCAGAATGGGGTCGTCGAGGGGAGGGAGCCATTCCTCTCGGCGCGGGGGATGTGGTATATCGGATGGGGATGGGGGGCGGGGAATTACCATGGAGCGAGCGGGGTGTGTGGGCTCTTGGAGATGAAGCTTCTGGAAAAAGAATTGGGGGCGAGCGGAGAGGGGATTTGGTGCTACGCGGGGATGTACGGCAAGAAGGAGAGTTATTTCGCGCGTGTGTGTGTTTGTTAGGGAGGGTGGAGTGGCGGGACGCGGGGGGATGTGTGTGTTTTGTTAGAATTCAGGATAGGGGAGGGGGCGGGAGCTTGCGGGGGGCCGCCGATCCTCTTCTAAACGGGATCGCGGAGGTGGGGTGGCGGAGGCGAAACGGGAGAGTGAGCGGCGAATATCGAAGCGAGATTGAATCCAGGCAGTTTAATTTGGCTTAGAGCGGCAGGCAGGCAGGTATCCATGGGATTTGCCGAAGGAGATATTTTTGTGGTTTTTGAACTTCTGAAATATTGCTTGAGAGATGGAATGTGTTGCCGTCCTTAAAAAAAATAAGATTGCTGTTACCCGTGAGTTGAGCACCTTGGGTGTTTTCCAGCGATGAGGGAAGGCAGCGGCGTGTTAAGGCTCGCGTATTTGGGGGGTGGTATCCTCTCCCTCCCCCCCTGCCTTCCCTGCTACGAGCTCGCCCCAAAAGCGGCGTCTGAGGACAGGTCGGGCGGGTGAGAGGAGCGTTGTGGCGGATGTCAATTCTCACGGGCGCGTGTGCGCGGTCCTAGTAGGTTGGGGTGGAGCACCGACGTTGAATAATATCCCCCTCATCCTCTTGTCACCCTCTTTCGTTCTCACCGCAATTCCTTCTCTCTCTGCTCCTTAAAACTTCCCTCCTCTCCCCCTTTCCTGGGCGGAACGGTCCAATTGGAACCAATTACCGTCAATCAGCTATTGTCGGTCAGACGCGCCCGCTTCTGTGACTCGAGCACCTTCCCTTTCCACCAGTACCCCACCCACCTGTCCTGTTATTCTTGTCCCTTTTTCATCATGGGATTCTTCCTCGGTGAGCGAATTGCTTTTAGTAAAAACACAGATATAACGGATGTGATATTAAGTAAAAAAATTTAATACTATTCAATGTTGTGTCCGAGCTCGTAACGCTGTTTCAGGAATGAGTTAGAGATGCTATCACCATTCCACGCCTTATAACTGATTATTCAGTTCTTCTGTCACTGTAATATTTGTTTGAAAACAGTTCTTTGAGTCCATCGTGGGGAATAATTACGCTTACTTCCCATATGCATCGCTTTGTCATTCGTTTCCTCAAATGTTCGCCATAACGATTCCGCGAATGGCAGAATGGCAGTAGGGTATCGAACCAATCGTTTTCGTATGTAAATGAGAAAGAAATGTCATTTCTGTTTTCTTGAATGTTACCTTCTAAAATTCCCAAGAGTCCCTGGTATCATTTCGGTTTTCTCGCCTCCACCTTTTATCTCGCATTCTGACTTAATGTGCAATAGCTTCGCGATTACTGCACCCCAATTTCACGTCGCACGCGGTCAGTGCAGGCGAGGCGAATATTGTGATCGATTAGTTTTGGAAAAGTATTAATGGCCGAAGAATGGTTTAGAATTTATGAACGTCTTAAAAACTACGCAATGGTGATAACCTATTTTGTTAGACTGGAGAAAGTTTTAACTGCGGGGAAAAAAATATTTTTCTGGCACCTGAATCTAAAATTGTGTTGTATATTTGACCCACCAAAATTCACTCTTGGATTTTTAATTACGAGTTTTGAGGGATTTGGAAGAACCAATTCAGTTGGCGCTCTATGTAGCGGTGATTCAACGATTGGTGTTTATCAAATATTGAAGCGGAACCTCGAAGTACGTTACATCTCGAATCATTAAAAGGCAGAGAGGTTTGCGCTCCATGTTACCCAAATTTCTTGATATAACTAAATATTTTAGCATACAGGAAAATATTGGCGTCGTCTTAGGGCAGGATAATATTGCTACTGGCAGGGAAGAATTTTCCCTAGGACATAGTAAAAATTATGTTTTTATATGGTTGTATTTTCTGTAAATATTATTTAATGAAAATTTAGAAAATATAATGTTTTGATTTATTTTTTTATTCGTGCCTCCATTCGCACGCGATTTCAATACTTATTAATTTATTTTTAAAAAGCATTCGGCCCGCAGGTATATTTTAAGGGTTCAGAGTCGGCTAGGCGGAATCATTTAGTGTGACCTTGGTCATCCCCATCTCAGAGGGGTGGGAGGGGATCCTCGCCCGTTGATTGCTCCTCTTCCTCTTCCGATGCCCCGATCGTCGCTAAAATAGGGAATGATTCGTGAGACATTAGTTGTGAAACTTAAGTCAAATCCTTCTTAGCCTTACACCGATTTATTCCTTCGAGTGGGTTTTTCATGGGATGAACCGTGAGGCGAAGTCGTGGAATCAGATATTTCGTTGCATTTACCTGGTGAAATAATATTCTGAAATTGACCTCCCATGCTTCACTTCGCAATTTTCGCCCAATAATTTAGGAATTTTTTTCCAAACTTTTCTTCAAATTATTTTCATATCGTACTTTCGATCCTCGTCTGTTGCCAATGTTTGTCAGTATTTCCCTTTGATCGCTTTATCGAGGATTATCTATCAGTTGCAATCCGCTTAAGGCGTTAATTGTTCCTGGCATTGAACATAGTATTTAGTGAGAACAATTAAGGCAGAAATGTGTGCACTCTAGGCTCCACTGCAATGTTACTTGAACCGCGAAAATGAGAGCTCATGGTTCGATGGCAGTCATGTAACTGCCACTTTGGAAATGCTCCCTTTTCCGTTGATAATCGTAATTATCTAATGTAAAATAATCCGAAGAGCAAAAGGGGAGATTAAAATGCCTGTCATGGATGAGTGACTACATGCACCAGTTATCCTGTACACTTGAACTGCATATGTAATACGTCGTTTGTGCTTCCCGACAGTAAGGAAATCTCTGACGAGGGGAACGATTGAGTCTGCCACGTTGATAGCGCGCCCTAAATGCGTAGTCGTTAATTTCCGCGTCAAGTGAGTTTCTGTAATGGTTGTGGTTCACCATCACTCGACAGGTAAATCAATTGGCAATAAAAATCCACTATTTGGAGCTCAAAAGTTCCGGGCTTACGGTGAAATGGGCGGTTTTACGACGAATCCTGGTGATTAGTCAATTCATTTGCTTCTACGGTTGCCACCTTAACTTCTCGTTACAATGTCGTCTCACGTCTGCTTCTTACTGTCGACTCAATAGAGACATAACCTTTCGACATTCGCGCTCAATGCTCATCTAAAACCAGTGATAGCCATTTTGATAAAACGAGCTAAATAATCGGACCAAACTAATCTAAACACCCCAATGGTTTATATTTTAATTCTTATCAAAAATAACTCGTTTAGTTGGACTATTGCAGTCATTGTAAAAATTTCAGATTTTAAATGTTGCCCTCTGAAAAATATGCAGATCCTAATTCAAAAGCAACTTTAAATAGTTGAATTTTCTGTTAGTTTTTTTCAGATATGTCGAACAGAATCACACTAGTTTATAACGACGTGTCTATTGTCTGAACATCAGTCGATGTCAAATAAATTAGAAACGGAAGTAAGTTATCCATAGGAATATGAATCTTGTTTTGCTGTAAATGATGTCATTTGACTCCTCAAAGAGAAGAGGAAAGGGTCTATTCCATGAAATTTAATCCTCCGCCGTGTCGATAAATTGACGGCGTTTCCATTCTGATTTGAAGGCACATCGGTATTTTCCGTTTTCTTCTGGGAAATGCAACGGTGAGGTGAATTGCCATCATGCCATTTTATACCAAGCCGGAAAAATTATCGGCATTCAGCACCACTCTTTTCAAGCCCCTCACTCCCTTCCACTTCATTTTTTAGCCTCCTTACTCATCTTCCGTCTTTTTGTCGGCTTTTGATATGTTATGTTTGCCCACACACGGTCCACCCTGGCGTCAAACCCTATTAATCTGCCCAACCACGACCCCCTCTAAGCCGTGGTGGCGTAGCGATGAGCGAGCAACCTAGGGATCCCATCCTCCTTGACTGTTGTTCCGATCTTAGGGTTGCACTTGAAGGGCACTTATTGGCGCCTCGGGAAATGGCGCGGCCGGGTTGGCGATACTGAGTGAGGCGGGAGTGGACGTCACCTCCGTCCATTGCCCTTGGAGACCCGTGAGGGCGAGGAAGGGGGTCAGGGAGGCTGCTTCCTAGTTGCGAAAGAAACACTTGGTTTTTCCACGTAAAATTATGTGGAAATTTTATGTGGAAAAACCAAGTGTTTCTTTTGCAATATGTATCGTTTCCACAAAGTGACGCCTGAAGTTATCTCCTGCTTCCTAGTTCTTAATTGGGTGTGGGGATCTTTCATAACCAGTCCTCAATGCCGACTATGGTGTAAAGGGGGTCCTTCTAAAGGCGGTCGCTGCAACTGGGTTTCGCGTAACCTCGTGTGTTCGGGAGGAGACATCGATCAGACGAGGGAAGGAGTGACCAACAAAACGACATCCAGTCGACTTTCTTCATCTTTATCCCAGTTTTTACTCGAAGACAGTTGTCGTTTGCAAGTACGCCCGGTGATTTACTCATGTTGATCTCGGGCTAGTACCTAATTGTACGCTTTCATACTGGCCAATGAGAGAATAACTCCAGTTGTGTCTTGCAGCAATTAATGATGTGCAGTTAGTTGTAGCGGCAGTTTTCGTGAATCTCAATAGTATTCTGCTCAGTAAAATTAAACGCAGTCATCAAAGTATTACATTGCTGATAAATTCACTGATATGATGAGTACAGTTTCGAATGACAAAATTTTTTTTTGCGCCAAAGGAAATTAATGATATTACTTAAACCAGGGCAAAAATTATTGACCTAATTTACTAATTACCTAATTTACGTGATTGTGTACACCGAGAGCAATTTAATATTTATGTATAACGAATGTGTGAGTGTAAATTCAGTGACCGAGTGAGTTCTCCCATTAATTCCAACCGCAGTAGAGTTCCACCACCCGGTGCAATCGCTGCTCCTTTCCCCTTCTTTTCCGAAATCCGTATTTCTTCGGCAGATAATAATTTTCTCCTCTTTTTTAGTCAGGAGAATTGGCAGTATTCATCTCCGAAGGGCTTTTTCACGGTCATGTAGCAGAGAGAGAGAGAGAGAGGACTTAATTGTTTCTCCGTAGTGATCTGACATATCTTGGACGTTGGGATGCTAATCCCCACTTATTTCTTCGAAGTCCGTGGAAGGTGCGTGAGTTTGTTGGACGGTTCGTCTATCTTCGTCGAGTAGTCTCCTGCTGATTTTTGCCGGCGCTTAAGTACTTCGTTTGGTATTCTATCGTAGTCTGTAGCTTTTTTAAGCGGCAGTCGTCTGATGGCTGCCGCCACGTCGCCCGCGTTTGTTCCCGGCAGCACTGACTTCTTCTCATCCTCCTCCTCCTGTCGTGTTCGTAGAGATCGCCTCCTTGAGTTAATTGCAACAGCCATCTTATCTCCCTGTACCGCGTAAAAATATGTATCTTAATTGTATCTATTCGCTGCGGACGCGGCGTCTTCGCTCCAATTGATTCTATGGTGGAGATTTATATATCTTTTTTTTATTCTTCTTATGGATTGCCGAACAATATAAGGAAACTTTATTTCACCGGCGTCGGGGCCGAATGGAGGTCGTGAGGGAGGGATGGTGGACTCGGGCCTAAACAGGGAGCAGAGTCGGGGGTGGTGGCGGCGTCCGCAGTGGAGGACATCGATGGTGCCCACGCTCATTCGGCTCCTCTTATCTTTCCTTCCATCCTGGTGTCGTCTGCATTCCTTGTATTTTCTTAATTCGAACGGCTATCGGTAAACGCTTAACCGACCTTCTCCCCGTTCTTTCCCCCTTTCGCTCTTGTCACCGCGCGATCAGAGATGTCTTCATGTTTTTGTGCATGAATTGTATTCTTCGTCGCCTCTTCTCCGTCCCTTTTCTGGGTGCCGGAAGTCTCCTCCCGGACACGCGCAGCCCTCCCTCCTCCCCCTCGACCTTCGCACACTACGCACCCCTTATACTTTCGCTCCCGTTCGTTCACGCCTCCCGTCTTGCCGCGAAGTGCACCTCTCCTGGAATGCTCTACCTGGGAGCACGTGCTCTTCGGTGCGTGGTGCAGTCGCTCGCTGTTCCTCCAGTTGCTTACTTCCAGTAGCTGGCTGCTGCACACACTATCCTCCCCGCGGAGGCTCAGGTGAGGGCGGTGGTGATCCCTCGGAGGGTGGCGTGGCGCTGTTCATGCCCGCGAATTATTGGGCACTCCCACGCTCTCCTTCCCCACACTCGATCCACCTCCCGCTCCTCCCCCGCTATTCCCCCCCTCCCAGCCACCTCCTGCTCCCGGCGCCGCCACTCATCGCGAGCAAGCGTTCCCACTCGCGATTTTAATCGCCCTTATCATCGTCCGTGGCGCGCGCTCCGCGTCATGGCGATGATAAGGGCTTTCTCCATTCCGGCCGCAATCTTCAGTCCCTTGATGCATGTCACCATCTTCTCTCCCTCTCCCCCCATGCCGCAACAGATAAGAAATAATGGATTTAATGTCCTCGGTTTTATACGAGTAGTTGTTTTTTTTACATGGATAAGAAAGCGTCGAGTCGAAGCAAACTTATTGAGAAAACATCCCTCGCCTCAAATAGTTTGTATTTCTGTTTACAAACTTTTTAGTATGGTATTTCAAGGGCAAAAGTGTGTGTGTGTGTGTGTATATATATATATATATATATATATATATATATATATATATATATATATATGTATACACACACATATTAAATAATATTGGAAATATATATATAAGAAAAAGGGATACGAACAACCACAAAGGACGTACACTGGAGAGGTACGGAAGGCGGAATCGAGCAGATCACAAGTGAAAAAAATATTTCCGGGACCGGCACTTGAACCACGGATATTTCGACCATCCGGCCGATGCTCTTAACTCCTTGAGCTATCGAGGAAACGTAATTTACACAGAATTCTGCTCGGGGTTTATGCATCCAAGTGCCGCGATTCTTCGGCCAAGATACGGCGTTAGGGAGCTGTTTCACCAAAGAAGAAGTAGACGACTTGGTAGCCTTAAGCAAAGATCCATGTTCTTCTCCATTCTATCGGCGAACATTCAATTGTAAAAGAACGCAATTTTCGTCAAGGGAATTAAAATTTTTCCGTTTTGCGACTTGATCTTTTAATTTTCCCTCGTCATGAGATTCTACTTGGCTTTTATACCCAAAAGTCACGTATGAAATTTGTTTCGGGTGATCGTCATGCTAATAATTTTGTCGCACCTTCTCTTGTTATTTAGAATCTTCCATAGATTTTTCGCCACTGAATCTCATGGTTTTTCATAGCGTCAGACCTTAATCATTCAGGCTGGATTCTTCCTTCTCTCCCCTAGCGAGAATGGTCCACTGCATTTCCACGCTACCCCTCCTCCCTCGCTTCACGGCAATCACTCCCTCGTCATCTTACAGGCGACGGCGGCCTCTTTCTTCGGATTCCTTCTTCAACCCCCCCCCCCCTAACGCCCCCCTACTCAGCTCGTTCCACGGTGTCTTATTCCCGTCCTCGTGTCTCCCCATCTCCTCCTCCGCCTCTCGCTCAAATATTTAAGGGAACGCGAATACCTCTCTCTCTCTCCCCCCTTCCCTCTTTACCCTTCCCTCCTGTCGTTCTCCATTTATCGAACCTTTGTGTCACTCCAAGGGTTGAAGTTGGAAAACGCTTTGCCAATATCTTTGACGGATCGAGTCGGGTTGTTGGAAGAGCAGTGAGCTGGTAGGGGGAGCCCTCGAGAGGGGATTCCTCCTCCCCTCCACTCGATCCTGGTATTCTTCGTTCGCTCTCCCCTTTGACGTCCGTCCCTCCCGACCCCGTCGCACTCCTTGCCAGAATGTGTAGCTACTCGAGCAATTCATTTGCTCGCAAACTCTTCGTGTGCGTCTCCCTCCTTTTGTTTACGCTTCATGTTATGGCCTGCCTTCTCCTCTTTCCTTCCTCTGGAGTCTCTCTAGGCTGGTGACGAAGCAAGTCCCAACCCGAATCACCTGCTCTTATTCAGAACTAATATCTTTTGTCTTTATTCCATTCGTATGCACTCGGTAATTTGTGCTGTATACTGTATATTATATATATATTCTCATTTACACAGACACATTCTATGTAAATGAGTATTTGTTCGCCGTTTGGCGGGATTTCGTGTTTGAATGTGTGTGTGCGTGTATATATATATATGTATATATATATATGTATATATATATATATATACATATATATACATATATATATACATACATATATATATATCTTGAAAATATGTAATAGGGCACCTTACAACTTTAAATAACTGAATAAACAGACTTCGATGACTCCACCTAAGCACGTTTTCATTATTATGCGGGTTACTTCTCAATTTTTTATACTTATGACCCTATTTCTCTTGGGATAAAATAAGATAACGACGAAAATTTGTTATACTCTAGTTTACACAATGCTTGCCCAGTATTTCAGTTTTTTACTGATGCCTAACTAGTTTTTTAACCGGCACTTTTTAGGGCATGAGTTGGGTGTGGATGACATTTATTTGTCGAAGATGAGAGTGCCGTGTTGATCACAACGGGGTTATCGACGTTTTGCCTTGCCTCGCGTTTACTACCGGTATGCTTTCCCACCCTTGGTAACTCTCGCAACGGCAAACTAGCATTTGTTATTGTCCTTCTTGTGACCATGAGCTTCTCTCGTATGCGTAGAGAAGTACATCTCTCTTGTATACCGTACCGCATATACCTGGAATAATCGTGATTTTCATCATTTGAATAATTTCTATATATATTAAGAATAACATAATTTTTAAGGCTTAGTGCGTGGTGTGTAGTCACTCCCTGCCACACGCTCTAGCGTTGGCTTGCAGGCTACCATTTAAATAGATAATGGAGCTGGGCCTATGAATGGAGCTGCCTCCCGCTTTCGTGTCCTAGTCCCTCTCCTCTCCCGCCAGCCGCTGCCGTCTCCCCCGAAACTCCGCGTGAAGACGCATTCTGCACAAGTTTCAGTTCCGTCGTCCCTGCGCTAAGGTTTACACAGTCATCTTCAGCTTGGCTGCTCTCGCGTGTCCCTTGGCAGACTTTTGCAGTCGGACCGTCGACTGGGCAAATAACTTACACATAATTTTCTCTCCAACCCTGTGGTGTTACTTTTGGTATGTTCCCCACCTCCCACTCAATGTTAAACAGTTCGACAATTCAATCAATCTCAGACGGCGCATGTTGATTTTCGGTCGACGACTCGAAAGTGATTTCATATCATGATGAGGAAAACTTAGGAGAAAGTGATAGTTATTTGCAACGTGATTTTAGTTGTCATGATATTTAAAGAATATGTTTTAACCTCTGGGTCACCTTTAATCTCTTCATCTTTGTACTGCGTTGCAAACTCGGGAATTAAACGCAATGAAACGTAAAAATCTGTCCGCATATGGGTTTCCTGGGGGAATGCGCGGTAAAAATATTCAATTCGTTAATTGGATAATTGAAGTGCGTTGCTGTTCTTTGAGCAAAGCTGCCTTGAATGAAGATGAGTTGAATTGACTCATCAAACGCGAACTCGTCGAAACCCATTCGATTGGTCTTTACCGCATAGGTCTTTTTTTATCGGGAGGCGCACCATATCTATCTGTAGCGTGGATTGGAGGTTGCGAATTTTTTCCAGAGCCTCCGATTAGTCACGAGAACTCCTTGTGTCGACCTCCCGTCGCAGTCCTGTCGATTCCAGATTTGAAATGGAATATGGTGTCTTTTTATTGTGTCTTCTTGTCGAGGGATGGCGCTGGGGCGTGCATGTTCAGAGGGCTTTCCACCCCTCCCTCTATCTCCCTCCACACGAGGGCCTCGTCCCGAAATCGCGAGGGTCAATGAAGAAGCTCTCGATAAATCTCCCTCAAGTGTTTTGTTCTTTCTCTCCGCGAGAACAAAGAAATTTCGCATTGGCAAAAAGATGACTTTCGCCACCTTCCATCGCTCTCCTTACCTCATGCCCTCCATCTACAACTCACGACCCCCGTCAGAATTATGTGTAAAGATTTCACTTTCTCGCAGGGGTATGGGATTCTTAGCTTCCTTGCAATTCGGAAAAAAGTAAAAGGGTAACCCGCGCTTAAATTACAGTCCGCCGGTTCATCAATCCTCTTTCCATCTGTCCCATCCTCCGTCTCCACCTCTCCAGTTCTTCACTATAAACGAATTTCGACTCTTTTTTCTTCCTTTTCATTTTCCCCGTTTTTCCACTCCCGGTGACGTGGCGCTGTAGCTCTCGTGGGTGGGTGGCTCGTAGCCTTCGTTCAAACCCTAGCCTCCCTCTCCCCTCTCTCTCGCCCTCCTCCCGCCCCCTTCCGGGTCGTGGCGTTGCGAGGCAGTCTGTGAGAAATCAAGGCACCTGAACAATGAAAGACATTCGGGAGCAGTCGCCTCACTTTGGTACGAGTTACATTCTTTATTGGATAAGTTAAATTTTAACCAATCATAAACCTGAAAAATGCATAGGGAAAAAATGTTATTTGGTGGAATGGATTTCGAATTACTTGTGTCGGAAAAGGAGCTAATGTGAAATAAATATAGCCACTAGAACATTGGTTGCGCAGTAAGTGATGGCCAACGTAGTTTTCACGGTTAATATCATCCCTAGCCATGGCACTGTACAATACCCAAACTGTGGATTTACTGTAGCTTATGTTGCACAATTGATATTTTTAGAATTATTTCACGAATTGCTTTCTTGACTTGAGACTTACTCTAGACTTGGATTTTGATTCATATGATGTACCACCTCAAACGCATTCACACAGCTTTTAGGCGGTAGTGGAATTCGCGGAATACCCGGATGCTATCCTGGAGATGTCACATTCAGAAATACACGCGGGGGTGATGTCGATTCCCTTGCCATCCGCCACTCCCCTCGGCTATGCCTCCCACCCGACTACCCCTCCACTCACCCCTCTCACATTCTTTACCCTCTTTGCCATCCCTCCACCCTCTTCCGCCTATACTCGAGCGCCCCTCGCCGTCTTACCCCCTTCCCTCCGCGGACGCCGCCTCCCGCGTTGTCAATCGCGTCTGCATTGCCCGGGGAAGCGGATCCTCGCCCAAGGTGCAGCCCCCGCCGCACGCGATCGCGTTTTTTCCTTGGGTTTTCTCCTGTTCCAATTTCATTCACTTGATCTTAGTTTAAGGAGGAGGAATGTATCCGTTAAGTTTCCGATTAGGGTTTTTTTTCAATTTTTATTGATTGTATCATCCGAACTTTTTACCTGTTTCTTTGAGAGGAAAGTCAAAGCATGGCAGTCACTGTTAAGATAATTCAGTTTGCCATTCAGTTCCAAGAGCTATTGTTTAGTTCTGATTTTGAGTTAGTTATAAGTGAAGTGTCTAGAAAAAAGGTGAATGCCGCTCTTCAGTTTTTTATCTATCATTCTTTCCAAACATTTATTCTATCGTTCAGTGTTTATTCGCTGCCCCTTGTCGGTATAGTAAGAACTTTTTTATTAGTTCTCTTTCCTATGATTTGACTATTTGTTTTTATTTTTCGGAGAATCATAGAAATTTATAGTTCCATCTACCTCTTCGTTTTGAATTAGATATCATATTATGACCAGTGATTCTTTCGTCGCCGTGTGTTTATTTCAAGTTAGCCGCTTTACCGATTCTTCTTTTACTTGGCCAAGAAACAGATTTATCCGAAATAGCCACAATGATATATCGTACTATCTACATTGCTGGAAATCATGGAAAATGCCCTTCCCACCAAGTTATAGCTAATGTGTAGCAAAGCTATCCACCATTACTTAAACGTGATTGCTGTTTTATTACGATGATACAAGTCATACTAATGCGGCATGTGATGCAGATAATCTATAATGTTATGATTTTAATTAAAAACTGGATAATCGGCCATGTGTTAATTATCAGCCTTAACTAACGATATTACATTGAATCAGAGCCCTATGGTTGATATGGAGCACCTCATATAAACAGTTGTTATTCAGTCACCGCAATGGCTTTCGCGATCGCCTTACTTTCTCTACGCCCATAGATGCCGTAACAAGTAGGGATCTATGCAAGGATCTAACAAGTAGGGAACAAGCATCTATGGGCTTAGTTCACCAAGGACGTAATATTTACGATGTGGCCCATAGAAATATGCTGCGCGCAATATTTTTTTATGTAACGAGGGAGGCCTCGTAATTTACGAGTATATTAATAATGACCTCACTAAGTAATCGAATGTGAAAGCTTGTTAATAGCCGTGTGTCCATAATAACGACCAAAATGACTCATTATTTGATTGCTATTTTTTCTATCTTTAACGTTATTTCTATATAAATTGTTTTTTAGTACTTAAAATTTCATGACAAATAATTGTTAGTAGAAAGCACTAATTAATTTTTGACTCATATCTACCAATTTATTTTGGTTGAACACAATACCAAAGCCACGGCATCTACGTAGCAGTGCACCTGCTCCTGTCCCTTTTTTCCCCAGTGGCCTCTCGTCCCTGTTCATGGAAATATGTTCTTAATGAATCCTTTGCCCGTGAGTCGCGGTCTTTATTCTAATCATGTGAAGGCAGTCACGCCCCCCTCGCGGTCTCCTCGACTTGTGTCCTCCGTTTCGCTTCCTCCCCAGGCTGATCGCCCCAAGATTTTCCTTGGAAAGTTTCCTGCCTCCTCGCCCGCCGCCCACTCCAGCTCGTGAGTCTCCACCCCACCCCCTCAACACCCCCCCCCTTGACTCCCACTTCTCTGGGAGGGTTTATCTCGCGACCACACCCGACGCCTCCTCCACCGAACACCCCCCCGTCCTCCATTTCCCAGAAATAAGACTCCCCATCATGCTCTCCTCTTTCCTCCCAGAAGGGAGACGAGGCAAAAAATATGACTGCTGCCTCCTCGTGTGGGAGGCGGGGGGGGGGGAGACGTGAAGGGGCGTTGGTTTCTTCTTCTGCCTTCTCCCCTTCGCGAAACTTGGACCTCGCTGCGTAACTTTGGGTTGGCGGGAAGTGGCGGGCAGGAGGTGTGTAGTGTTTGGGGAGAGGGCTGGTATTTGCGGTTTCGGCGAGGGGACGGCGGGGGGACGTGTGAGGAATAGCTTCGTTTGTAAGGCGAGGAACCCGGGGGGAGGGGGGTGGAGTTTGGGCGCAGAGTCTTGCCAGAGGATGTAATCGTGGTCGGATAAGAAGTTTTCGGGCGTGGAGTGCCCCAGTGGGTGGCCCTGCCGAGTTTTCGTCGGTGAAGGTGAGTTGGGCAGCGTGAAGCGAGGTCGACCTGAGCTCAGTTGCTCACGCGGAATACCTCAATGCATAAGGACTTGTGACTTTAAATGCGGGGAAATATATTTTTATATATTATATTCTGTCGGTGATTTTATTTATGTCAAATAGTTATGCATCTGTGGACCCGCGCGTGTATGAATTCGTTGGTAGTCTTCACTACGCACGAGGTGCCAGCGGTTCCCAGGTGGGGGTAGCCCTAGGGGGCTGAGAGAGTGGCCCCTCGCGGTTGCCCCGGGAGCGCCCAGGTGTAGTGGCGGGGGAAGTGGGGGGGTTGCTGTTTGGAGGAGGAGGAGCAGGGCTTTCGGAGCGAGCGAGTGTCGAGGTCTTAAGGCACGCGGTTAGTGGTTCTTTGTCCTCTTCTTGTGAAAGGGATGTAGTGAATGGCGGAGTGGCGCCAAACAATTCGAGCGACGCGGAGGAGGTGGAGGGGGGAGGAGGGGCGCTGAAAAAGCGATGCTTTTATGTTTCCCACCGAGATTCAAGCCCTGAGCTGCGTTTTTTTTATTTAATTCTCGTCGTTCCTCCGGGGTGGTGGGGGGGGATAGGCGTAAGCCTCTTGAGGTTGCCGAGTACTGCATTCCTTTGGGAACTTTAGGAGCCATGTTGTCGTAACTGCGGTTCTCATTTTGGTTGTTTTATGCCCTAAAAGATTCAGTTAAGTTTTCAATTTTATTAATTTACTTAGTTTTTCACGACTCGGTTAGTATAGGCGAATTTAGGAGGTGTCCTGCGGTAGATGTTTCATTCACGAGTCCATACATCTTTCTCTTGTATAAATTTACTTTTTAAAGTTCTGGAAGTTGCTCTCTTCTTTATTAAAGTTTGAATTTCCATTGATATACCAGTGGTATGAATGATGCATGAAGTTCTAACTAGCGCTGCAATTTTCCGGGAGATATGTCCTTAGGTTAACAGTTTAATGCTCACTCCCTTTTTCTTTATAAAAATGTTATTTTTTGCTTACAATTTTTTTTTAATTTTTCATATAAATGATTGGAACGTAATGTAGTGCTCATAATTGCGGGAATGGGGGCGCTCTCAAAACTCCGTATTTCATAGTGTGTCTGATTGTGGGAGTCACGCGAGGAAAGTTCGCGAACGCTTAAATTACGCGGCAACCGAAGATCGAACCTTGATGTATATGTTATAACCATATAGCGAAAAGTATTTTGCATTATTTGCCGATAGCCAATATGCTTCATCTTCCATTGTTGTTTTGTATCGATTTTATAGTTCAATACTTGTTTGTTTCGTTCGGCGATATTGTTCAGCACTTTTTGAGCGCTGCTGAGTCGCTGATTTGTTTTCTCTGCGTTTGGGTTTAATTTCATGAAGAAAATTACCACCAGCGTTTAGACATGGGTTTGCGAAAATGGTGCCGAAACAAGCGTCACTCATTACAGCGGTTGAGAAAGTCCTCGCGACCTTCAAGGACGAGGCCATGTGTTGTACTTGGCTCGCTATTTTCTTCGAATCTGAAAGTGTCATTCACCATAAATTTCTTCCTCAAGGGAAGGCAATGAATAGAAAATATTCTCTGAAGGTGATGAAACGCCTTCGTGAAGCACTGAGAAAGAAAATACTGAATACTTCGAGACAACATTACTGGGTTCTGCAATCATGTCAATGCGTAAGTTCGCCCATCAATGCTGATAAGAGTGCTTCTGACCGAGAACCTGACTCTAATGGTTCCCTTATATTATTGAACAAACTGTAATCCCCCTGAAAAGTCGTCGTTTTGGCTCCATTGTCGCCATTGAGGAAAATTAGCCAGCGAATCTGCACATCATCCCGAAGGAGGCAGTGTTTCCTGGAATGTTTCCTTTCTTCGTAGAATCAGTGGTATCAGTGCTGTGACTATGGGTGTACCACTTCGAAAACGGCAACGATGCGTAGCTTCAGGTAGAAGCTACTCAGTGGTCGGTGGTTGGATAAAATAAACCATTAATTGTTGGCCCTAATACCAGTGTTTTTTAGCTGTACGTCTATAGACTTGTAACACGAATGTACGCCCCTCAATGGCTGTATATCGGTATTCGCGTTTCGCTTTTATTTATTAAATTTACCTTAGGCAATAAACTACCAAAATAATACCTGTATTTTAATATCTATTCAATTTATGGCCTCAGAAAAAGTTACAATGTAAAAGGGTCATGAGTTTTCTGGTCAGACCTTTCGTATTTATTACTTGGACTATCATGCTAAATAAGCCCTTTTATTAGATTTATACCTCGCCGGTGTAATTCATCGATTATAATTCATATATGCGTGATTTCTCTTGATAACAGTGATTTCCCTTTATGGAAAATGGTTTGCTTTTACGTATGCTTTTACTCTTTAAACTTGCCGTCGACAGCATCATTAAATGGATGCCCAGTTTTTTTTTCAATTTCAGTGGTACTCGGCATTTAATTTAAAACGATTTTTCAATAATTGATATTCTGTATCTTTTTTTTCCGCGACTCAACGTTATTTTGTCGATAATCCTCGGTCACATATTCACGAGACATTTCCCGTGATGACAAAGCATTCAAAGGTCAACGCGGAAAAAAGCGAATTTTCGATTTGAGCGGTGTGAGCGCGGCCCTTTGTAGTCAGCCCCGAGGACGTGATTAAGTTGTGAAATTGCATTATTATGTTGTTTTTGTTGGCAGCTCTCTTTGCTTGTTTTTAGACTTGGTCCCATCAAAAGCATTGCGTCGGCATTAACAAGGGTAATTGGGGTTTCTGCAGTTCATAGGTCGTCCTTTGAAGTGATTTTTAATCTCGTCTAGTTTCTGCGCCCGGATCAATCACAAATGCATCCACATAGACGTCATATTTAATGCCAAATCGATCGCCATTCTCTCAGTATTCTCTCTTTCACTGTCACCCTTTAACTAAATTCCCGAGGCCGAAACATTTCTCTGAAAGAGAAAGTGTTGTCGGAATTGGAAATGCCATTTATTTGCCGGATTATCCTCCATGTGAATCAAAAGGATATATATATATATATATACATACGAGGGTCATCCGGAAAGTAGTACCCGTTCGTGAAATAAAGACACAAAAGTAAATATTAACAAACATAAAAAATTTTATTTGAAAGAGGATACTTTAAACTACTTCTCAACATAATCTCCAAGCAAATTAAGGCATTTGTCATAACGTGTGACAAGTTTCTGTATTCCTGCTGCATAGTCCTTCGCCGCCAGCTCATTGAGATACGCGAGGGACCCATCTTGCACAAATTTTTGCATAATGCAGATGGTGTTTAACAATTTCATGAACAATTGTTCGAGAAACATTGGGAAAATGCTCACAGATGTCATCAATTGTGACGCGCCGATCGTTCCTCACGAATTCGTCAACTGAGCTCACCAGTTGGTCTGTAATGACAGACGGTCTCTCCGAACGCTCATCGTCGTGTGTGTTCCCCCTCCCCATGTTGAAGTTGCGACACCACCGCCGAACAGACGACTCGTCCATTACATTGTCTCCATACACCTCCTTTAATTGGCGATGAATATCACATGGGCGAACGTTTCTTGCATTGAGGAATTTAATCACTGCCCTCACTTCACAACTGGCGGCGTTCTCAATTTTTTTAAACATTGTAAACAATCACAGAAACAACACAGGCAATGCTAGCGTCACGCAACTTGGCTCAGAGAAGGCAGACAAGCCACTGAAGCTATCTGACCTCGTCCAGCGGCTACTCGCGTCGTCAGCACTTCATGCGGCACGAACGGGTACTACTTTCCGGATGACCCTCGTGTGTGTGTATATATATGTATATATATATGTATATATTTTTTTAAGGTAATCTACCGGTTAAGGTAGGTTTTTGGATGGACCCAACTACCAAACAAACATTTTATTACTCCTAACAAAACACAAAATCCATCATCCTACTCTATATCAGGTCCCTCTTCATCTATATATATATATATATATATATATATATATATTTTTTTTTTTTTTAAGTAATCTACCGGTTAAGGTAGGTTTTTGGACTGACACAACCACCAAACAAATATTTTATTACTCCTAACAAAACACAAAATCCATCATCCTACTCTATATCAGGTCCCTCTTCATCTCTGAGTACTTTCTTCCTCCCTTCATCCCGTCCAACATCCCTATCCTGTTCCTTCCCTTTCCTCTTTTGCCCAACATTCTACCCTCTATCACAGTCTTCAACATCCCACTGCCGGTCAACACCCCCTTCATCCACTTTTCCTGTCTCCATAGGATTGCTCCCAACAAACCCCTCTCTTCGCCCACCATACCAAGTACTTCCTCATTTGTTTTCTTCTCTGTCCATTTCACCTTCTCCATTCTTCTCCACACCCACATTTCAAAAGCCTCCAGTCTACGTCTATCCTCCTGCTTCAATGACCACGTTTCCGCGCCGTACATAGCTACGCTCCATATCAAAGTTTTTACGAGTCTTTTCTTAACATCCTTACTCAAAGTCCCCGTCATCAACTCCCTCCTCCTTGTGAAAGCCTCTTTGCCTAGCGCAATTCTTCTCCTTACGTCCCTACTACTTTGACCGTGTTGGTCCAAAACACTACCGAGATACGTAAACTGGTCTACCTGCTCTAGCTTTTGCCCTCCTATTTTAATGTTAAGCTTGGCCTTTTTCTTTCTAGAAAATCGCATAACCTTTGTTTTATTAATATTGATTCTCATCCCATACCTGTCGCACTGAATTTCCAATTCACTAAGCAATGCTTGCAGCCCCTTGGCTGACTGACAAACTAAAGCTTGGTCATCAGCAAACCTAACTGATTTTACGAATTCCCCGCCCACTTTCATTCCTACCTCGAGTTCTTCCCATGCCTCTTTGATCATTTCTTCTGCGTACAGGTTGAACAGCAACGGTGATAATGGGCAACCCTGCCTTACACCCCTTCCTAACACTGCCCATCCTGACTCCCCGTTTCCCACCCGCACCTGAGCAGTCTGAGACATGTACAGGTTGCGGATTAGCCTCCTTTCCCTCCAATCTATTCCTATTTTCTGCAATATACTCATTAGTTTTTCCCAATTCACTCTATCAAACGCTTTTTCGAAATCTACGAAACAGGCAAATACCTCCTGGTTGTGTTCTATATTCCTCTCGATTAATAACCTCATTACTGCAATGGCATCACGCGTACCTCTCCCCTTCCTAAACCCAAACTGATCATCCCCTAAGTAATCATTTGCCCTACTCTCTATCCTTTTGTTTATGATCCTGAGAACAACCTTAGCTGCGTGGGATATCAAACTAATTGTCCTATAGTCCTCACATGACGTGGCCTTTACCTTTTTCGGAATAGGAACTAAAACTGATCTCACAAAGTCGTCCGGCCAGATTCCCTCCTCATAAATACTACGGATCAGCCCATATAGCCTCTTCCTCCCACATTTTCCCAAGCATTTCAAAAGTTCCACGGGAATGTTATCTACCCCCACGGCCTTATTTAGTTTCATCTCCCTTAATGCCCTTTCTATCTCATTGTCTAGTATGCCTGGACCTAAGCTATCTTCCTCTACGTCATGTTCCTTTTCAATGTCTAACTTTGTTGGTCTAAGCTCTTTACTATACAGGTCTTCTACATATTCCTTCCATCTCTCTTGGATCTTTCCTGCGTCAACTATTACCTTACCGGCCTTATTTCTAACTGCTATCGTTGATCTCCCTTTCTTACTTCCCGATAAAGCTTTAACTATGCTGTAAAGCGCACCGATTTCCCCCTTCCTCTGCAGACTTTCCATATTCTCGCACTGCGTCTTCCACCATGCTTCCTTTGCTTTATTTGTTGCCCGCCTCAATTTATTGTTCAATTCTTTGTACTTCATTTTGCCTAATTCTGTATTTATATTCTTCCATTTTCGCCGCTCATCCATTTTTGTAATCATCTCATCCGTGATCCATGGTTTACGAGTCCTTTTAGCGTTAACGGTTCCAATAGTGTCTTTTGCCGCTTTAGACAACCCTTTCTTGATACATTCCCATTTTTCTTCAATAGTACTTAGCTCTTTACCGTCCTCCATGATTTTCTCTACCGCCTGTTTGTATTCCTTTCTTTTCAACCCATTTAATGCTTCTACATTCCATTTTCTAACTCGCCGCCCCTGCCTTATCTTTTTAAAACGTACGCTACATTTCATAACAACTAAATTGTGGTCTGAGTCCGCATCCGCTCCCGGGAAGCTGTGGGAATTTATCACACTGTTCCTAAACCTGTGTCTAACCAGGATATAATCTAGCTGATATCTTCCCGAGTCACCTGGCATTTTCCATGTATACCTGCGTCTTTTGTGGTGTCTGAACCAAGTGTTGGTGATAACTAACCCCTGTCTCCTGCAGAACTCAACTGCTTTCTCCCCGCGGTCATTCCTCATGCCTAAACCGTAGTCCCCCACCTCATCACCATCTCTTCCTTCGCCTACTGTCGCATTCCAATCCCCCATCACTATCAAATGTTTCCCTGCAGGAACACATGCAATCATGTCCTCTAACTGATCGTATATCCTATCGACCTCTTCTTCCTTATGGTTGCTCGGTGGCATGTATACCTGGATAATAACTAAGTTCGTCGGTTCTGCTTTTATCTCCACTAGTAGTATTCTATCCGTTACCTGCTCTATGTTGACTACGCTTCTTCCTACCTCTTCATTTAATACTATGGCGACCCCTCGTTGGCTCTCGTCCCCACCGCTGTATATTATTCTATACTTATCACTCCAGTAATCCCCGCTATCTTTCCATCTCACCTCGCATAGACCTAAAATATCTATATTTCCCCTTTCCATCTCTCGCTTAACATTCTCCAATTTCCCCGTCCTCATCATTGTCCTAACATTCCACGTTCCTATTCTAACTAATTTGGTCTTCTTCTCCTGCGTCTTCTGTCCTGCTGCTGCTGGTTTTCCCTTGCAAGGGTTTCGTGGGATGACGACCGCGGAAGCCTTGCCTCCCCCGCTGCCGGGCACGACACACGGCCGATTGGGCCGAGCCCCGTGGTTGCCAGGACTCAAAATATCTCTATTGTCCATCACATTGTTCTTGGGAATGATAATTGAGGTGGTTTCCCGTTGCCTTCCTCAATAGTGTTTTTAACGTGACACCATCACTTACTGGCCGCCCCACTGGGGTCAGACGCCATTGCAGCCGCCTCACTGAGGAACAGACGCTGCGTGGACTACCTTTCGTCTGGCTCCTAACCTTCGACCTATCTGGCATGGGTGACCCTACCAGGAGCAATTTTTATTACTCCCGCCAGTACAGCTCTAGGGGTCATCGGAACGCACAAGCCCTTCCACCACGTCAAGGTTGTAGTCCGGGGAGGGATATATATATATATATATACTATATTATATAGAGCATTATATATTCATTTTCTCAGCCACACCAGTAAAAATAGGAACGTAATAAATAGATCCTCACCAAGGCCACTCATTTGCTCAATTTATATCGTATTGTATATTCATTACTAGCGCCTATGTCCTTCGCCGGACCGATTGTTCTGTATAGCCGTAATGGAATTATGTCATATTATAGACCCTTCTACGTACCTGGGAGTTTCTTCATCTCGGTTTCGTTTGTGGGCACGCTATTTTGCTGATTCTTTGGATAAATGCGATTTGATTGCGATTTTGAATGGACACTAAATTTGAAAAAAAAAAAAAAAAAAAAAAAAAACAAACTGATACACTTTGAAAATGAATCGTGAAAGAATTTTTCCATGCGATAGTTTAACTTTCACTTCTCATCGAAATGAATGAGTTGATGTATTAATTCTTAGTAAAACTTGTCCAGCCATTTGTTAGTAATAAAATGCTTTTTTCTTAGTCGATATTTTTGATCTCGAACCTTTCTAGAAAAGAGTACCCAAATCGGATTTAGACTATGCCACATTATATACATACCCCTATTCATGCTACAAATTAGAAGCCCTTACACCGTATCGTCCGGGCGTAATGGGTTCCCAAACAAGCAAAACAATTAATTTTCACAATTCTACATTATTAATATAAGATTGAGATTGAAACACTTCCTGTGAACCAAGACCCTTGAAATTGAACTTTGGTTGTGAATCGGCCACACCGCCGGCCTGCGAGATCGTTGCCGAGCAAGTCCTGCGTTTCCCCTGATATTTGTCGGTTGTCCTACAGTTACCTTGTTGGGCATACGAAATGGCATAAAGCATCCGAAAAACTTAAATAGGTGTAATTTAATAAATTCATATTTCTCGGGCTTCGGATAAAATATTTAACTGTTTTTCATCCAATATAAAAGCGTTCTATGTACACATCTTCAGCGGGCTTGTTTCATGAAGATGGTCCGATTCGGATCTTCGCTTTCCACGTTCGTTGCCCTCTCTAACAAACGAGATGTGTGGACTGGTATCTTCTCCATTAACCTTTCGCAAAACCCTCAAATGGTTGCCATGGGAACAGATTCTCCCTCTCCCTTCCCTCACTTCCTCCCCTTGCAGCTTCCTCTCCGACCACCCCCTCAACCCCTTCTTTCTTTCCTCTCTCTCTACCCGCATAAACTTCCCGGCGTGCCTCTCCCTCCACTCCAAGGCCTCTCTGCCGCGCCGGTAGAAGCTTCCGGTATCCGACTCGGGAGCCGATAATAAACGGTTTTTTACGGCTTCCAAAACCTCAGCATCGGATATTGAAAACGTCGGAAGTTTTACTCATCCCTAAGCCCAGGCCGACGCCCGAAGCTACTGCTCCCGAGCGTGGAGGAAATAGATCGCAGCGTGGGAGGCCGTGAAATGGCTGTGCGAACATGCCCCTCCTCTCGTTTTGCTTGCTTGCCTTTGCCTGTTTTGCTGTGAAAATAACCGATCAATTCCTCCTTGAGAAAGTTGGTTTATAATCGACTGTCCCATATAATTTTTTATTCGCAAAATGAGCTTCGTCTAACTTTCTTTAATAAATTTAATCCGTCTGCATGGCTGCAAGAATTCACAACCCTAGGTGTCATTTAATTAGCTAAAATGTTCTCATTCCACATTTCAGTTATACCATCATTTATTCTCTTCGCACCATTAAACTAATAATTCCTAAAACTTTTTAACCCATCCTGGCAAATCTAAGGGTTCGTAAATGATTACGGTGACCGGCTTTGGGAAGAGTGTATCTACATTCATCGGTAGCTCCATGTTGCCTTGTTTTCGGTCCCTATCCATGGTTAGGATACCACTGGTTTCGTAACCAAAGCGGAAAATAAAGTTCAAGGAAGGAAAAAATAACCATTTTTTAGTATTTTATCTGTTCGTCCAATGGTTGGATATTTTTTCACGGTGAGATCTAATTTAATTTTTCATTTGGCGGGTCAGTGTGTCATGTTCTTCGTAGATATTTTCGTAGCGAATCGCTTGCAGTTATTTCTTTTCGCCTTCTCGTGAAAGTTTACTTTGTTAAGATATTCTCCTCAACTCGACGTGAATCCCCCGTCGGGCTTAAATAAAAAGAGACAATCTCCTCCTTTAAAGCTGCATATCGAGGAAATATTTATTATTTTCTCTTCCGCCCAATTTAAAACAGACTCCTCGTCGTCATTTTTATTCTCGCGTGCTTCCAACGAAACTCCCGTTCGGTTTTCTCTTCGTTTGATGAAATATTGGGTTTAGCTCCGAGATATTTCTCGAGCCAAAACTCTTCTCGGTACATTTCGTTTAAATGTTTTCCGATATATTCTCTCCCGCAACGCGCAACACCCAACTCCACCCTCCCGTTGGATTTTTTTGCGCGTTTCGTTGCGAATTTCCCCTCCGAAGGGGCCGGGAGTGTTTTCCTTCAAATCGAATTACTTTTGCGAGCTTTCCCGGAAGAGAGAGACCTGGGAATCGGGGGCGGGGGAGGCGTGGGATGAGCGGACGAGAGTGCGGGCGGTGGGTGGGGGCTGGCCGGGGACGGCGGTTGCTCCTCCCACTGCACCTTCGTCGCATTTATCTCTCGCAAGTCATCCTCCCACATTTTCGATTTTACAGTAAATGTCTTTTTATGGACTCCAACGGGCGGGAGAGCGCGAGTGCAGGGGGTGTAAAGGGTGCCAAGCAAGGAGTGAATTTTGACTCGTAGAACTACCTTGGTGGCGAGGAGATATGATGGAACTGGGAGCTTGGTTTGGGTGGGTGCAGTGTGGATGGGCGGATGTGGGAGTTTTGAGCCTCATATTCGACGACGGAGAACTCTATAGTTATTGGTCCTACGTCCGTGGAATATTATTTATTTCAATTTCATTATTAAGCCCATGAAAGCCCATACTAAAACGTCAGACATACATTTTTTGCTTAAAAATATATTTACCGTTATTACATCTACGTTATTTGCATATGGTGCGTATTCTTTATATAATTATTAACAAAATTATTATCTCAGTCATACCTATGTGCATATCCTACTATAATTTTACCATTTATAATCATGTTACTTGAAAGGTAAACTTCTAGTTTGGGTTCAGTCCTAGATTTCTTCTCATTCAATGTCCTCTTCTCTGTCTCATCGTAACCGCCAATTATGATGAGAACTTATTTTTACCTGGATAACGTTAGCGTATGACGTGGCCGAAATGAAGCGAAGAGGCGACTCTCCCTGGCTATTTTACTTAATTTTCCTACAATCCGTGTAATGAGACCTAGCGTGTTTAAGGCTGACTCGCACATTTTTCTGAGAATAAGTACCCCTGGAATGGTTAGATTTCAGTGTAACATATTAGTCTTTTTCTAAGATTCTTAATTTAATTCCATCTATTTTATAATGCACGTCAAGTGTTTTATTTTTTCCCAAAACTCCAGTGATCTGCATTTTCAGAATTTGATTTCTTACCCTTCATTCTTTACACCATTCCGATATCTGGCCTAAATCTCTGGAGGAAGTCAGCCAGCAGCCTGCGTGAGGAGTAAGTCGAAAATATGCATGGTGCATTTATGACAGATTTACTCATTATTTTACATCCTAGAATAACCCTCAGATTTCATCGGATTATTATTCCCACCCTCCCTTTGCTCTTTTTAATGTTTCTCAGGAATTAAATTGCCAGATAGTGATCAGGCGACTTTTATTGCTTTGTGCAGCTCTCATAGATAATTGACACACCAGGTGGTTGCTGTTCTCCGCGAATCGTTGTGTCCAGGAAACGTTTTATCTCTGTAATGTGTTTCTTTCAGACTTTTAATTTTATTCCATAAATTTAAAGAACGCTAACTTATTCTAAACCTCTCTTATCGGCTACTAGAAAACTTATAATTCCCACTCTCCTCTCTTTACCAGACTCTTAAACTCTTAGGTTGCCATATATACAAGCGTAGGGAAAACGGAAATGCTGTGTTTTCACGCTAAACGAATTTAAAGCGCTTTATGAAGTGGAAAAGTTTTTGTGAAATTTATTCGCAAATGGAATATTTCATCTTTCTTTAGCGATGGCGTATTTTTATTTGTATCATTATGCTTAATATTATTTTCTCGAATTAATTCTTACGAAAAATATTTATCATCTCTATTGGTTTGTCAAAAAAGAACTTGAAAGTAAAATTGTTGAGCGCAGGAACTATTTTCGAGGGAATAAATTCACCACGGAATCCTGAAAGGAATACTTTGGGAATATTATTTATATCCATAACGTAATTTAAAAAAGTACTTCTACCTTGCAAGGGAAGCGCGATCACTTTGATCAAAGGAAGAGGACATAAATGCTTGTAAAGTTTAATGTAAATCTCTCAAGGTTACTAGGAGCTTTTAAAATGAAAGTCAATCGAGATGAACCTGTAGAAAGAATTTGCAGTACATAACCCTACGTTATACCTAATCTGTATGGTGAATTTTACATCATAATAGTAATGTAGCCCAATGATACAAGCAGAGTTTATAAATATCTGACGTGAATTATTAACGATTCGATATCATCGTATCTTTGAATTCATAATACACTTATTTCTTGGGAGTGGAAAATCAGATATTCGCATCATTATTATTTATGTTATATGATTAATGATCGTCCTTGCTTGCGTTTTTCCTCTTTTTGCCGTTTGGATCATTTTTGGCTTACTTTGGAAATTTCGTTCCGTGTAAGGAATGTTTTTTTAATGCGTTATAAACCATCGTCGCTCGATTCACACCCATTTCCCCTTCTTTCCCGTTTTAACCCTCTGCCCATTCTCTCTCTCTTCATCTTCTTCTGTTTGCATCCTCACTGTGCCTCCCCACTCGAACCATTCGATTTTTCAACCCGTCGTTTCCACGTTATTGGCCAATAAGAAAATTTACGGATTCCCAGTCTCGTTTTTATTTCCTCTCCTCCCCCTCCCAACTCCCCGGCGCCTCTCCCTCCTCTCCTCGCCTGTTTATTTATCGCTCCCGTTATAAACTCCATGGCTCTCCGGATTCTCTTCCACTTCGCCGTCTTCAGCTCCCCTTTCGGCCAGGCTTTCTTTTGTGTCGACCCCCCCCCCCTTTACCCCTACCACTTGCCATCCCTCATTCCCCTCGCTCTCACCGTAGCGATAAAAAGATTGATACTTAGCGCGGTTGTTTTTCTAATATGGAAATAAACGCAGTCTTTTTGCCTCATTTGCTCGTTCTCCGTCACTGGATTGCGGATTTATCCCCGCGTGTCTGTGGAAAGGGATGAGCCCCGATTGAAAGGTCCTTTCGTAAAAAGGGTCTACGTTGTATCCACAAATAGGTATGCGTCTGAGTATTGGGTCGGTAAATCCCGCCGACTTTAAGCATTCCTTTTCATGGTCGCGAATTTGCATGACACCGACCAGACGGAATGTAGACTGAAAAAGCTAATGACGGAATAAGGGAACTCAGTTGTTCTGATTTCACTTAGGATGTAACTCAAGTAGACGTGTATTAGGATTCCTATTCCATTCCAATGTTGCAATCTTCATATCCTGAAGTTAATAACCGAAAGTATCACAGTATTACGATCTTAATTTCAGCATATTTTTATCTTTAGAAATTTTTCTCTGTCGCGAAATCTGAGCTGAAGCCAGAGACTTGAGGCGAAAAGATGTGGCCATTGCTCATGCAATGTGTTCGTGAGGAAAAGTTGTCTGCGCGTCAAACAATCAGCTTTATCGGTTATTATGCAGGATAGAACCAAGTCAGGAGAATCAGTTGAGGGTCGCACCAGCAAAATCTTCGGCGAAAAGCAGTGATCATTGTCTATATATTTATTTCTTCGCTAACGGAGTTCATTTTAATAAAACTTCATGTGATTTTAACCTTTGGTTTATTTGCAGTTCATTATCAAGCCATAAATCCGAAAAAGAGAAACTTTCGCCTCGCCAAAGTCTTCATTCGCATTTTTAACATTTAGCCTTACAAATGTTAAATATGTAACAGCAGCGAATAAAAACTGGGGATGGAAAAATCTTGAAATTCAATTTAAGAAATCTATTATATTAACTGAATTGGGACAATAATCTTTGTTAAATGAGAAAGTCATTCTGATTTTTGTCTAATGTCGTTTCTTGGTGACACAGACGTTTCCTTTTTACTGTAATAGATTTCCACCGCGAAATAGTTTCCCTGTGAGACGAGGTACCATATATTTGATTTATTTCTAAGGAATTGTATTGATATAATTTCTAATATCTAACCATTGAGGAAATTTCGGTGATTTCCTCGCAGATAAAAATGCACTTCTATTATCAATCCTCGTGTTAATTTCTTCATTTTCAAAAATAAGGTGTTCCATATGTGGAATTTGCCTGGAACCTAGATTTACTTCACTTGAACTAAGGTTCTTTGTCAAAGGTTACGATGGAGAAAACAATAAACGGAAATTATTTTTACGTAAAGATCATGAAATAGCAATGAATTTTTTTTAGTTATGTAGGTATATGTCATACTTATCATAGTATTAAATATTAGACGATAATATAAATGTGATTGTGTGATATAACACAATCACATTTATATGTGTATAATACAAAACCACTCCTTTCTCAACCAATGTGTCCAACTTCTTTTTGCCTATTTTATTTCAGATTTCTGAAATCAGCGATAGATTGCTTTCTACCACCTCCTATTTCTTCCGTCAACCTTTGACCAGCCATGATGCCAATACTTCCTTATCCTTACCCCAACGATGACTTCTTACGCACCAAATGCTCACCCCAACCTTATCTGCTCAACATGGATATCAAAAATTGTCATTCATCGCCCTGCCTTCTCGCATGCTATGCCATCTATTTGAGCCAATGCACTGCCTCTTCCTTTCAATGCACATTAACAACGGTTGTTATCTCACCACATCCTCTGTTTTCTTCAATCATCCCCATTTCCTCCCAGCTCGCCTCCCATCACCGAACCTACTTGCTTTCCCTCTGCGTAACAGAAGCCCTCCCGGGAGCAGCATTGTAGGGATAACCGGAGAGATGGCCAATACCCTGTCCCTTCGTGCATTTGAAATTACCCGGCTTAACAGAGCTCACCGATCTCTGCCCTCTCCCGCGCCATGGATACACCCTCCACTCCCCCCCCCTAACTCCCCACATTCCGCTCCCTTTGTCTAATTCCGCGTTGTGGCAGTACTAATTACTCTTTTGAGGGGGACAGTTCGTGCCATTGAAACGTCATTACCTCCATCTTATTCTTGCGTGCCCCGTATCCTCACCTCCATTTGGCCCCCCCCCCCTCGGCACGGTCCTAGCCCGGTAATTCCCGAAGCCTTTTGCTCCCGGCCGTTCCAGTCCCTCCCCTCGCACTCGTTACCCTTCGCCATCCATCCTCCACTTCTTGTTCCAGTGCGCGAAGGAAATATGCAGTGTAGTCAGTGTTAGGTTTTTTTCGGTTTTCCTGTCTCGCCCCCTCTATCTTCAATGCATTTCTTGTCCGCTGTCAGGTAATTCGCCCGGGAAGAAATTGGCCTTGTTTCAGAATCTTGTCGTGTAATATTTTTTCTCGCAGACACTTAATTTTTTTCTTTCTATTCGTCAATAATGGTTTCCTTATCTTTTTTTTCAACACTGTTCTTAATTTCAACAAAAACCACTATGGGTAACAAATATTCCAAAGAAGCCAACTGCTTCTTTGGAATATTTGTTACCCATAGTGGTTTTTAATACATTTACATATTTGGGACTCAACCTCGGATTAAGTAGTTAGTAGTTTCTTTAATTCATCAATTGGTGCTGCTGAAGACTTTCTGCCATTTTCAGTTCATTTTTTTATGTGTTTTGTGTTTTAATACCGGAAAATGATCAAAAATTAATTACAAATTCAGGTGTGATGTGGGAGAATCGTGGTGCCCTTATACTTAACATTAAGTGGTTAATTGCAAGAGTTTTCGCCCTTGTTATTATGGAACATTATTTGTTTGAATGTTTCAATATTTTTTCTCGCTTGAGTATGATTTATATAAGTTTTGATTATACCACATCCTATGCCATGTTTCTTGTTGGTCATATATTCAATTTTTATCCTTCGGTTTATGCGAGGAAGTTAATTGCATCGCATTGCAATTTTGAAATAATGTATGCAGTGTTTTCACGGTTTCATTTAATTGGATATTTTTATTTTCTTCCGTAGTTAATTTCTGGCTAATGTTAATGTGATGACTGATCTTGTAGTAACGCAGCCATTGTAAAAAACGTCTTTCCGGAAGAAAAATCGTGTGGGTATTCTGCTTAAATGGCTTTGACCCACAAGCACTCGTAATATGAAATGAATGCCGTGAATTTTCAGGCTTAATGATAAAAGTGAAGCGTCGCAGTTTGGGCTTGCATTGGCGTGGATATAAATTATGCGGCAGTCGCAATGATGCTCACTTTGAGGGAGCTCAATCCGTGACTCGAGGGAGTCACACTCCCTCGTCCTCGCTCTACGACTACTTCCTTCGTCCTGCGGTGCGCGACTCCTGGCCCGGCCGCGAAGAGCCAATCGATGCTTCTCTTATGCCTCTTTGCACACTCTCCGATGCGAGTGATTTCTCGAACGCCTACCCGCCCCCACCCCTCCCGCGTCTCTTCATTCCTTGTTTTTTTGTACCTGCCCTTTATTTTTTTGACGCTTCATCTTCAGCCTCTTCCCCCGCCCGCCATCATCCACCCCGCCGCGTCGTTTCCTCCCCAGGGCGGCGGAATGGGTGCCAGCCAGCCCTCCGCCGCAGCCCCCCATTCTTCATGGAGCGTCTCCCGCCCCTGCCAGTTTTCGCCCTCCGCGAAAAGTTAAAAAAAAATATTTTCCTCCTCGGTTGCTCGTTCGCGCGTTCCACCTTTCCCTCTTCGTTTCCCTCATAGCCCCCTCGGATTTTTGATTTCTCGGGCCCCGTTTCCCTCCCGCTAGAGGTCGTAGAGTTGGAGAGAGTGGGGGAGAACGTTCTGAGGGCATCCCGCCGTACGACCATTTTAAAACTTCCAGCCGTCGGCAGGTGGGTCCCTTCCACTTCACTCCCTCCCAGTCCTCCCTATTGCCCAGTCCAGGATTTAAATTAGAATTTAAGTGCACAACTCGTCCCCGAAATATTCGCCTTTTTTAAATTTTCGGTGATTGCCTTTTCTTTTCTGGACGTGTTTCCTCGGCTTCTTCCACCATTCCTTGAAGTCTCTCCGGGGCATTTCCGTCCTCGTTCTCGTGAAAGAATGGGAATGGGAATACTCACCGTAGAGCCTGTCTCCCTTCCTCCTCTAATTACGTAAGTCGTTTTCGGCGCGCCCCGCTTCCTCCTTCCGCGGCAATGCTCGGGCGAGTTTGGGACTCTCGACAGCTAGTGCGGCATGTCGAGCCGTGTTTGTTAAATGTGAGGCTAAATATTTATAATTGAATGAGTCCGTTGACTTGCTTAGCCGAGACTTTGTGATACAATATTAAATCGGCCGAACAGGGGAACAAACCATTTATAAAATTGTGTAGATTTCACCAGCGGCTGAATTGCTCTGGAACTAACCTTTGAAATTATTCGTTCTTACTTACTATTAACTTTGCTATTCAAAAACACGATACATTTGAACTCTAATGAGCCGAGATTATAAAAGTCGATGTTGTCAGGCTTAATTTTGCGGAAATCCATTATCACTGAAGTAAAAACAGCAATGTATCTTTCCACTCAATTTAATTCGGTACAACTGCTCGTAGTTTCGTCGCATCGGTGCATCCTCATGTACGGCTGTACCTAAGGATGACCCGGATGCGTCGAAACTAGGTATACCGAATAAAATTGAGTGGAAAGATACATTGTTATTTTTACTTCAGCGGACCAAATTAGTTATCAGTATATTAGTTGAATCAGTGAGTAATTTTTTCTCTCGGGAATTAACTTCTTTGCTTAAATTGATTACGTTCGGAAATTCTATTTCACGACCAAACTGAATTCGTGTGAATTATTTTAATGAACTTAATCGAGGAGTTACCTGAAATGTTGCTTCATTCTTTATGGTATGCAGTATTCCAGGAAGTCTGATTTCCGCGTAACCTTTTTTAAACGGAATACACCCATTTGCCTGCATTCCATTTTTAACGTGGGCGATTAGTCTGAGAATGTTTAGCGCTGCGAGGACAAGCTTGGCCATTCACCTGGGCAGTCCATTTCCAAAACGTATTGCTGTTAATCGCGGGCTAATCACTGCCATAATATTTGCGCTGTGATCCCAGTGGAGAGCGACTGACGTAAAGTTTCGCCCTTCTCTGTGGCTACGTTTTCAGGTTTTTTTCTGCGAACTCGACATTTTTTTATCATATTTCATGTTAACCATTTAGACTCACCTTCCATCCCTAGGTTTTGACGATTTCTTGGGTGAAAAATGGTTTTTGACGTCAGTTTAAACTCATTTGTCTTCCGTAAATCTTGAAACGACAACTTGCAAGCGAGTCAATTCGATTGCACGTCCCCCGAAGGCACAGCCCGGTTATGTTTTTGTCAAGACCGTCGCAATACGTGCGTATCTTCAATCTCGGGGACTTCGGCATTTCTCTCGTCTTGTTCCTCCACCGAAATGGGCGAGGGAAAAACCTATTCACCCATCAAACAGACTCCGTTTCCATCCCACTTATCCCTGTGTCGCGGAAGTCGGACGAGGGGTTAGAGGAGGGAGGGGGGGGGGGAAATCGGCCTGTCGGTCGACAGCGGGGCTTTGCACCTTATCTTCCTCCGCCCTAGCGCAGACATGAGTCCAGCTGTTTGTTTTAACTTGACAGATTGTTGACAGTGGAAATTCCTTTTCCTCCGTCGCCACTCCACCACCTCCCCTTTCATAATCCAGAGCCCGTCAACCCCCTGCTTTCAACCCTCCCCCCCACAGCACCAACACCACCCCCTCACACGCACACCCCTCCTCCCTCTCCTCTTATCTCTTCCCACCCTCCATCGACGGCTCCCTCCTTGACCATAAAAGCACCCCCTCCCCCTGCCAGTCAGTCTGCACTCTCGTGCGAAATCATACGTGCCCGCAGACGATCCCCTCCTTTCTCGATATTTCACTGCCTGCAATCACGCGCGCCCGCACACAATTACGCGCATACCTTCTGCTGCCTCCCCCCCCGGCCTCTCTCTTTTAAGTCCGCAAATATCTCTTTCCGCCTCCTCTTCTCTCCCTCTTTGGTAGAGACCGAATGCCTTGGCTGTGTCCCAACCCCTTCTTTCTTCACTTCTCTCTCCTGCTTTGGTAAGTGATGGCGTTATTATTTGACGTATCCGGGAAATCGAGAAGGGAAGTTGGGACTCGGGGGAGGAGGTGGGACGGGGGATGACGCGAAGAGTGGGGGGGGGGGTTGCGGGCCGACTTTGGGGCAAAGATATCTCTGGAGGAAGGAGTTGACTGAGACTAAAAGGGGAGAGATATAGTTTTTGTTTGCCTTCCGTCATTCTATTTTCCCAGTTTCCTGACATGCGGAAGGTTTAGGGAGAGCGAGAGACGTGTGAGGGGGAAGGGTTTTTTCTTTTGCTGCGAATCGTTCGTAGGAGAACACGGACTGTCAACCCCGCCCCGTTTCCTGGCACACCCTCAAGCTTCGGTCGGGAGGGGGGGTGCTTGCTAATGGGGGAGCGGGAGCGGCCGAGGAGGAGGGCTCGAAGAATGTCGGCCGCGCGGTGGCTGACCAGCAGGGCCGTGGGCGGCGTGCGCCCCTGGAGGGGGTTTGTCGCGGACTGTGGCGGGGGGGCGGGATTGAATGGCGAGATGTGAGCTGTGCGTACGAGGGCGACTCACATGTCAAGTGAATTGTCGTCCTGGGGACTTCCTCGCTGGAAAGGCGTGGGTTCGAAATCTCCGAGACGAGCTGTGTGGATGTGTCTTCAATCGACGGGATCCCCGGCGAATCCGTATTTGAGAGAGACGTCTTCGGATACTCGGTGGAGAGGAATTTGGACATATGATGTTGCTCTAACGTGAATTAGCACTTCATCTTTCTTTGAATCCAGGTGATTTTGTTTGACGGAGTGTAATAAAAGAAGCGGTGTTGGGAGTTGGAACTTTAAATAAATGGATATAGGGATTGCGATATTATGTTATAAAGATATGAACACGAATGGTTGAAATGTAAACTCTGGTACAAGAGAATACTATGTTTTCCTAGTTGGTATTATTCTAAGAATTATATTTTGCAGATAAGGAAACGGTCTATTAGGTGTATCAGATCCGTTTAAACGATATTTGAGTATCTTTGATTTTTTTGGTTAAATGCTGAAGGCTAAGGATGGTAAATTACTATGACTACTCTGTTAAATTGAAGCTTTTAGATTACTCTATATGGTAAATAGAAGAGCTGTATTATTATGCCATTATTTGCGTAAACAGTTTTTCACTGACTGTGTTATATGCCACTCCCCGACGGAAAAACCTGGTTCGAATTTTTTAACTTGTTTGTATTGCCATTCGTGACCATATTTATTGCAAGATCGCAGCTTTCATTGGTGGATAAGTATACTTGACTCGCTTTTTCCGCTTAAGCGAAGAATGCAACTGTTTGGGAGTCTGACCCAACAGACGTCTTCATATCAGAATGTGAAACTGAAGTCATCATATCAAATATGGTTGCTTCCACGTGCATTTGTCGAGATTACCTGCATTTATTTCTTACATATTGGGTAATTTTTTTCATGTCAATAAGTATGCCGAGGTAATGGGGGAGGATGATTGGCGGGAAGCACTTACATGCGCTAATTTGTTCTCCCGATCGAGGGGACACTCAACCAGCCAGATGTGAATAATGCGCGTAAAGTTGGAAAAAATAAACGTCATGCATTAATAGCATTTCATATATTCTTGTAGTTTTTTACTATTTTTTTATCGGCAAATTAAATATTTTGGTTTGCCTTAGTAGTAGTTTTAGGGGAGGCGACCGACAGCTGAGGTCATTTTCGCCGTTGGAGATAGATGGGAAAGGAGGAAAGATGGAGAGAAACCCGGCGTCGGAATTAGTCTACATTTAACGGAAGGCGCACAGGGGTTCGTAGTTTAACGTCCCATCCGACGGACTACGTACTCACGTTGAGAGCTCTCCTCAAAGCACCTCAAGTAGGGATTGGGGATGCCACTGAGAAAGATCTGCCGTCTTCCAGGATTCGAACCTTGGTCCTCTGGGTGGGAAGACAGTACTTTAGACACCCCGCCATCCAGGTCCCCTGTTCTTGTGTTGCTTTTAGGATTCTTGCGTGGGGACGTGGCAAGTGGCGTGCAGGAAGTAGGCGAGAGAGCGGGATGAGGGGCGGGAGATGAGTGGGTCGGAGGGGTAAGGCGCGTCCGAGAGAAATTGCCCGTCGCGTAATGCAGATTGATTCGGCGTCTCCATGCCACCGTGATTCTCTCCCTTCCTTCTACGCCGCGCCCTCCCGGAACCGCCTCTCTCCTCCCGAGACGCCCTCCTCCTTTCCCCTCCCCTTGTTCTCCTTTCATAGTGCACCTACCTCTCATACATTTCTCTCGCCCCTTTCCCATCGTGTTATTTCGACCCTATTGGCCTCGGTTCCTTTCCCGGATTTTGGGGCCTTCGCCCTCTCTCGCCGCAGTGAAGGCCGGTATTTCGGTCGGATTGAGATTTCTGAAAGGAAACGGGTAAAAACACTGCGCGTCGGAAAACACTCTCTAGCTCTCCTTGTTACCGCCGGGGGTTGAAGGAATGAGAGGCCTTGCCCTGGATGTTTCAATTTGTCCGCTCGTGAGCAGCCGTTTATAGGTCGTTTAGTTTTTCATGGTGGTGATTTATGGATTAAATCGCGAGAACTGTGAAGTTATTTTTTATTTTCTGCTCGAGGGACAAGGTGTCAGCTTCCTTAAGTAGTTTGTCCTTATTTTCAAGATAAGAAAGTGAAATCCTGCAATTTTCTTATTTTTTTAATTTCATTTCAAGACCTCGCTAGATTTCACCATTGGCCACTGCCTATTCGCTGGATGTTTCCCCGAAAGCAAAAGCATGACCGCGAATGTGCTTTTGTTCCGACTGAATATTTGAATGCTACAAGGCTTGTCTCAAAAGTAGTAGGACTGAGTCAATTAAATAAATTTATTTTCATAATTGATGCATTCACTCTTAAGTCTTCGAAGTAGCCCCCTTGTGCGTCCACACACCGCTGACACCGGGTTTTCCATGCTTCGTATGCCTTCTAGAAGATTGTGTCCGGAATGCTGCTAAGCTCCCTCGTCAGGACTTGTAATGCTCCCACCAAGCCGTGATGACGTCCTTTCAGTGCGGATTTGAGGCGGGGGAAGAGGAAAAAGTCTGTTGGGGCATTGTCTAAAAAATTTGAATCATCACTCACATGGGCGCACTCTTGGCAGATCCACGTGCGAGTTTCCTTTTTTTCGAGAACACTCGTGACACCAACTTGGCACACAACTTCCTCATGCCTGTGTTTTCGGTCATTAGTCGATAGACATCACTTCTATGGATTCATCAGAAAACATGCGAGCAATTAATCTGCGATCCCTGTCCAACTAAGCTTCTGGCTAGATCTTTGTCACTTTTTGAGGCCGAAGGGCCTCCTGAACCTTCGGCGTCTTCAACATCTTCTCTACCTTACCGAGGCAACTTGTGTTGCTCAAAACTACCCGACATACCTATCGCTATTAGGTGCCTTGAGCCTGTCTTGAGTCCCTTTCCCGGTTTTGCCAGGCCCGGTTCCACGCAGTAGTTGATGGCGTAGCGCTGTGCCAAAAGCCGGTTCATGATGGAGCTTAACGAGGTTATGTAATTGAGGTTTCGCAAACAAATGATCAACACTCCGCAAAGGCTGAGAGCCTACTGCCACCGGTCTCCAGCCTTTACTGGGACTTCCCTCCCTCTAACCCAAACAGAGAAACCGCCGCCCGTCCGTCTATTAAAAAAAATGTCATGCTATTTTAGGGACAGACCTTATATGTACTTAGATTGTTTGTCTCTCGTATGGTATGGGTGTTAGTAGTTTGTTGAGTGTGATGATATATTAGGTAAAGCGACAATTCAGTTTCCTATTTTTTCAATCCTAGGTCCATTTTCTAAGGTGTTTCTTCTGCAAGTTGTTTTCTGGAACAGTTATAAATCAGGATCACTGAGCGTGGGTGCTGTCGCAGCACCCGATTGTAGTATTTCGTTAACTGCATATTTAACGGAAGATAACTAACGCTTGCCTTTCTCGTGTTTTAAAAATATTTTTCCTCCGGATGTCAGTGTCATGGCGTCATCCAATTCCGTGTGCTGTGACAGTTCGGGTGTCCGCCTTTAGTTTTTCGACCGTTCTGGAGTAGTGTGCGTAGTCGTCTGCGAGGCACGTGACCGGATGTAGTTTTTCGAACTTCTTCCATGTTTCCTTCCCACGCTCACATCGTGCATCTATATCTGTGCTCACAACTAACATGAAGTTTCTCCAGTATCGCGTGAAGGTTTTGCCATTAGAAGGAATCCTCTATTTGTTAAAACGCCTAACTTTGCGGTAGTGACAGAAATAAATAGAGAACTCTTCATATTAATAGGATTTTGCGGAACCGTGACATTGGTATTTGAAATCTCAGAATTCCAATTAGTCGCACCTAGCAATAGCGCCCCCGAACTCCTTTCTCGTACCAATCTGCCCGTGATGCAAAAGAGAAAACTAGGCTGTATAGTGGAGCTATTTTTACTGTTAAATTTCTCTGAATTAATGCTGGGAATTTTTGTTTATGTACGGAAAATACTTTCCTGAAATATGCGAGTCAATCACTTCTTGCGTCCCGGGAGTTATTTTTGCGGCCATGTGTCCGTATAAAACCCTTCTCACGCATCAACCCTTGTGCTACCGCCTTTCAGTGTGTAAGCACCTAGTTTTCCTACCTTAAGTGAGAACTTATTTGCCCGAATAGCTTTATTTTTTCACTCATGCCTGTGAATATGGAGAATTTTTTTTCCATTTTACGAAATGAATTAATATTTGTAGATTTTTAACTTTTATATCGCAAGTCCAGTGTCACTGATTTGATATCCTCACATATTTTATCGTTAGCACTACAGAGGTGTTTTTCATTTTGAGCGAAACTTTTTGCGCTGTTTGTTTATTTTTCCATTTTCACCGATCCCCACGGCTCCATTCCCATCCTTCCCACTTCCCTCTCCCTCATATTCCTTCCGGGGGGTGAGGGGGCTCTGGGGGAGGGTGATCGATTCTACGGCGGGGGGCGGGGGACGTACGCCTATCTCTCCCATCCGTCCACGCTCCCCGTCATAAACGGCCGACCCTCTTCCCCTACCCTACCCTCCCCCACCGCAGGCACCACGCTTTGGTGCTTCCCTCGCGAATCCTTTCGCACCATTTGGGTTCGGAATATGTGTATATGCGCACGTTTTTGCGGGGGCGCAGAGTAGGGGGTGGGGGTGGAAGACGGAATGGATGGATGCGGCGGAAGGAATATTTTTTCCGCTCCCTTTTCCGACGTCGCGTGTTGCCGCGGAGTTGCCCCACTCGGTCAACGGGGAGTTGCTCGGTCGTTATCCGCTCGGGCGATGTTTCATCGCTCTCTCCCCCCCACCTCCTCTTCTTTTTATTTACTCTTCGTTTGTTTCCCGGCTCCGTTGAATTTCCGTGGAGTCGTGGACGGCTTATCGTCGAGATTTCTGCCCAGTTAATATAAATGAAAGCGATCGCTGTCAAGGATATTTGTGTGAATGGCGGCCGTCGGATGGCACCCTCCTCTCTTCGGCGCTTCCAATCGCCAGTTTCTCGCGCACAGGCCCAATGTGTGGCCGCCTGCGATTTTCATCACCTGGGAAATGAGTTCATTGGGTGGAAACTAAGATTGGGTATCTAGCTGTCTGAAGAGAAATTATTGAATTCGCGGATTACATTCGATGCAAGAAGTTGCGTTCTTTCCGCTCGCTAGATCGGGAACTTTTAATCCTGGATAACAGCCTATTAACATGGCATACGTATTTGGTGAACTGACACTTTCTGTTAAATAGGGCCGTTAAATTTTATTGCCTAAGGGGATATCTGCTATGTTTTTTTAGGGATCCTTCAACCTTCCGTTCAACAATTCCTGCTTATGGTCGTCTTCCCCGTATTGACTAGCAGCCATAACGGCCAACGGTTTTGCATTTCGACCGCCACTAGGAATCTTGAGCTATTTTTATCTACTACTATGTCATTATTTGCAATGAGTAGAGGCTATTTTATTGACTACCATGTCTTTATTCGCCATTATTAGAGGCTATTTTTCTACCGTGCCCCATTTGAATTTTTGTTCGAGTTGAAACCAGGCCAATGGGAGGCCGGTGAATGGGTTTCTGTCTCCTGCGGAATCTTCCTTTGAGGTCGCTCTGAGATAGATAGGTTCTTTGGGCGAAATTGAGATGTAATGGTCCCTTCTTCCATTCGACGCATCATCATATACATATAATGATGGCCATAATATTTATAAGGTAAATCTCACTCTCTACCTATACACGTGCATAAACTTAAATACATATGGATATAGCGACATACGTACAACAGATATGCATATCTAAACATATATATATATATATATATATATATATATATATATATATATATATATTAATGTACGCTTACACACGTACACAAAGTAAATCGCTTTGGAGAAAGCAAACAGTAGAATAGGAAAAGTGTAACCAAAGAATGAGGTGTGTGAGAAAAGCTAGGGAGAGCGTAAGAGAGGGATGAGTTAACGGCCCACGGGTTTGCATCTGCCGTGCAGAGTGTGTCATATGTTTGTGATTTCGCGGATACGGCGTGTGTAACAGCTCCCTAATAAACGTCACCTAAGGCTATTACCGTCCGTCTACGGCCGCTGTTAATTCTTCCCCCGCTCCCACCCCTGACTGAACTAAAAGGAAATACCGTGTCCAGAATGAAATAAGGAGTGTTGCGATAAATTCAAGGTTAGAAGCTGCCATGCTCAAATCTGAGTTTGAAATCACTCATGGCCTTACAGCTAAATTGGTTGCTACATTCGTTTCCATTCAGTTGGTGTATTCGTTAGTTTTTCTTGGTTGCATTTAATTTGAGAAAATGTGTATAAAAATAGCTGTCACTCTAGTTTTATTAACATAATTTCTTAATAGAGGGAGTTTCTCCGTGTCCATTACATGGTGTGGAATCCCTGAAGTATTTTACAGTGCTCCTGCGAAAATTCCTCTGGGAAATATCGGCGGTCAGACGACGAAAATAATTTTACTTCCGTTGTCAATGCACGGTTTTTGAGTCCCCCGTGGGAGAAGCCGGTGCGGAAACAGTGAGCTTCATCAATCTAGAATCAAGGCTCTTCTTTGACTACACAGATTTTTTTTACCTTTCGGATTTCGTAGTCACCGGGTGCTTTTTTTATTGTGATCCGTAGGTCTTCGCGTATTTTATACCACCCTTAAAAATAAGCGGAACCTGTGTGCTTACCTCTGCTTTTACGACACCGCCTCCTCTCGGTGTTGGTCTCCTTTTCCAATAACGCCGTCTGCAATATTTTTATGGCTCCACAAGCTCGCTTATGGAGTGTCCGTGCGTCCTTCGCTTTCCACATTTTATCCCCTAGTCGCCCCAAACGACCGTGGGCCGTGCTGTATTTTTCTCTCGCCGTCAAGTTAGCGTATTGATATTTCTCCGCGTCCCCTCTTTTCCCTCGTGCCCTCCTCCCCTCTTCGCGATAGCATCGCCTCATTTCACAGTTGGGCTGACGCGGGGAAGCGAATTCTTTTATAGTCGCTAAGCAGAAAGATTCACGTGTTCGCTCAGATAGAAATCTCAGCCTGCGGACTCCGCCTGTGACGCGCCCCTCGTGTCGAAATGCGGCATGCTTTTGTTTCCCACTTTAAATTTTTTGCGGAGTAGAGAAGAGAACAAAAAACATTCAAGCCTTTCGTCGGTGGATGGAGGTAGAGGCACCGCGTCGAGAGAAGTGATTCTCTACGTTCGCAATTATTCTGATATCCTGTTATGACAGTTCGGTATGCGTGCGATGTAATCTTCTTTTTGCGATTTCATCACGAGGCAACCTACAACTTCATTTTCAAATTGCAGCAACAGCTCTACAGCGCAGACAGAGGCCGCTTAAATCGGTGTTGATAGTTTTTTTCTCTTAGATTCTGTGTAGGGAGGAAATTAATACATTGCTGCTGGCTATATTAAACACGAATTGCGATCAGCCCAGTAATTGGTTTGATAGCTTTGAGGGTAGAGCTCACCCATTACTAAGCTCAAGCTTGCGAAATTCATGCTACATCAGGGTAGTGGGGCCAGTTCCTTTCCCTGGGCCGCCCATGGTCTCTCAAAAAAGCCTGGTTCCCGAATAATCATACAGTTTAAGAGTGAAGCATTGGCTGCCCAGAGGCGTCCGGGCAGTAGACTCAGAACTTTCCGGCTTTAAAAAGAGTGATTCGGAATATCCACCAAAGGTTTAATGTAATAGAAGCAACGCCAGTGTTTAGAAATGCGTCATCTTTTGTCAACAATCACGTGAAAACACACTTAGTTGCCTTACCCACCGTCGCAAAATGGATCAGATTGTTCCAAGGGTTCTACTTCCAGCAAGTAGGATATGACGCGTCTCCGTCATGGTTGCCCTTTTGATTAAGTGCAAGGAATTCTACGAATTTTTTCTCTCGCCAAAGCCACCTCCGCTTTATTTAAAGCATCACGCCATCCACCTGCTATTATGATTATTTCCCCTTCTTAATCATTTTGAAACTCGTCCAGGGCGTGAATTATTTCGCCTCCGTGAATCGCTGATGATCACTCAATAGGAAAAATTGAGAGGAGGCGGAGGAGGTAAGGGGTTTGCGCGGTCCACGGCCACATCGTCTCCCCTCACTCCGGAGCCCCTCCTTCTGATGCGCATCGCACTCGTCAATTGCCTTATCCAACCCCCCCGCATTTTTTCCCTGCTCAAAACCCCCTCCACCCCAACGCCTCCCTCGCCACTCCACCTCTACTCATTCTTTGGTATTAACCCGCCCACCATCATCACTCTCTTTCCCCTTCATCCCCTCCTCAGCTAACGACCCCCCCCCCCCGTCCTCCGCACCTGCTCCCCGCCTTTATACCTCCCGGTACACCCAGTCTCGACACCTTCCTCCGTGCCCCCGAGAAGTCTCGTTTCTCTTGCTCAAGCCGCGCGATTTCTCACTTCTTCGTCCCAACAACGCCCCGACAATGATGCTCCATGGCCGGGATCCCGAGGATGGGGGAGTGGCGCAAGAGATAAGGTCGTGGTGCCAAGGCGGGGAGGGGCGAGTGAGATGGGACCAAACCCCCCAAACCCCGTCATTCATTTCTTTCGCCTCGTCACCTTCTACCCTTCCCCGTGGCGAAGCGAAGGCTTTGGTGCCTCATCGAATCCCCGCGGTGCGACGTTTGTATTTGCTGTTGCGATGGCGACAGTCGTCAGTCCCATCGCTCCTCTCCTCTTCCCCCCAACCCCCCTACTGCTCTCGCTTTAAAAGCAATAAAACCTCCCACTCGCTACACATTTCGCAAATTCTTAAGTTATGCTGCATCCTCGGGCAGTCTCTTTCACTGACGACACATTCTGTTAATGGAAGGACATTACAGTTTCATCCCGTTCCGAGCGAATAAAGTCAAGGAGGTATTCCTCGAACGGTTCTTCGATTTTCAGTGAAATCATTAGATGCAAGGCTCAAGAATTTCGTTTCTGTCGTACGCTCGGTTATGTGAATATCTCAGTTAAATACTTCCTCTCCATGTCATCCGGGGAGACCTCCGAGAACAAATGATGGGCAAGCTTGGAAGACTGAGCTGTAATAACATTTGGCGATTTCATTCCAAGGCAACTTACCTCTTAAAATATTATTACCTTATCTTCTATTTATATTTATCACTAGGATATAATAATGACGGGGACGTGGAGTTAGGATGTTAAGAAAAGGCTCGTCAAACCTTAAATATGAAGCGTGGTTGTGTACGGCGCGGAAATATAGTCATCGAAGCAGGATGATAGACGTAGATTGGAGAAAGCGGAGAAAGTGAAGTGGACAGAAAGGAAAACAAATGAAGAAGTGCTAGGCATGGTGGGGGGAGGAGAAGTGATTGTTGGGAAAAATCATAAGGAATAATGGATGAAAAGCATATTGATCGGTAGTGGGATGTTGAAGAATTCATTAGAGGGGAGAATGATAGGCAAACGAGGAAAGGGTACAAATAGTGTGGGAATGTTAGACGGAATGGAAGGAGGAAGTATAAGGAGATAAAGTGGGGCTTGTTGTAGAGTAGGATGATGGGTATTGTTTGGTCGGAGAAACAAATTATTTAATTGGTAGTTGTTTCCATCAAAAACCTACCTTAACCAATAGATTACCTATTAACAATGACGATTCGACCTATGTCTGTCTGTCGCTTCTTCTTCCTACGACCATTAATCTTCGCAACTGTTTTGAGATGTCAGAATTCCCTATTTCTTAGCATACCAACAGAAACACCGGGATATTTTTCTTTCGGTTTGGCTTATTTCATCCTACTCCTTAGGAATGAAGTTGATGGATTCGGCGATTAAAAATTCCTGCCCTGGTCGTTGTGCGTTCTTTGTTCTTATATTTAATGATGGCATAGTTAGCTGGCAGTGATGCCCTCTGTTGCACCTAATGTGTGCTAAATTGCAAGCACTGTGTTCAGCCCTAAAAGTGACTGGACGCAGACCTTGGCAATGGAGAGAGAGCATGCACATTGCCCACCACGATAACACGGCGTAAAATAATCGAAGTTTCAAAATCTCTTCGATTTCATCCCCAGGAACGTCGAGTCGTCGTTACTGTCAAGGTCTTGATATATTGCAATCCTGCATTTCAAATAACTTAAAATTAATCTTATTTTTAATTAATGGCCTTTGCCATTTGCCGAATGCCTTTAATGAGTTAGTTTCTCGTTCACCGTATGCATTGTGTGTTCGCTTGAGGATGTTATCATGACGTGCACACATGATGATGCCTTCAGTGCACTCTCTCGCTCTCTCTTCGGCTGTGCGACCCTCTTTCGACGCTCGCGAAAGGCTCACTCCCCCGCCACTCAGCCTGCTCTTCCACTCCTGGGGTGTAGCCCGAAAGGGGAGGCACCCGAGTAATATCTTACTCCCTCCCCTCCCCCGCTCAGCCATCCATTCTCCCGGACCCGCCCATTCTTGACATTCAGTCGGGAAAAGAGGCGGTTATCCTAATATATGTTATTCATTCACATGCTGCGTATGTGTGTGTGTGTGCGTGTGTGTGTATATTTGTGTGTGTGTGTGTATTCTTCACTCACACACACTCCCAGTATATGTATATGCATACACATATACACACACACACACACTTACGCACATGACTCGCAGTTTACTTGGCTGTATTTCCCTTGCCATTTATTCCTTGACATTTGGATGCCGTCTTTCCGTGGCCTTCCCCTCTTCCTTCGTCGCCATTCTCCGACACATCGCGTGTGCTTGAACATGTTTCGGGAAAGTAGAAATGGATAGAGACATGCAGGTGACACATTTCGGTAGAAGGGGAGGATGGGCTTCTTAAGGAATTGGAGTTTCATGTATTTCCCGTGTTTTATTTTTAGGCATACATTTATTTTTCCGTCGCCAAGGTCTTATTACAAGTTTTTCGAGAGGAACGTCGATCCGTCAAAACAGCCTCGATTTTCCGCCGAAGTTACTTTTTTTATTGTTTATCGATGGTTGTGGCCTTTAGGGACCGTTTACCCCGTCTTTCTCTCCCTCCTACTCTCTCTCTCAATTCTCCCTTCCTCCCAAGTCCCCTTCTGACATTTTTGCGCTCTCCCTAAGGTTGCGAGGTGCCGCCTCCCCCTCTCCCTCACTCGCGTCTCCCCCACTCACTCCCACCTCCCTACTCCCCATCGGCGGATGCTAATCTCTCGCATCCTCTTTTGCCATTGCTATTTTGTCGAGTTTGCGGCGCAGTTTAAACATTGCTGTAACTGTGGCTCGGAATTTCGGATTCGGATGCCGTCACAACTGGTCTCTACTTCCCCGCCCTCCCCATTCCATCCCCGTCTCTCCCTCCTCACGTTCTGCAGAGTTTACTTTGAGTATGGGTTACTTCCAATGTTTGCGCGTACATTCCACGGGCGGCGACATTGACGAACAGCTTCCATGTTTGATGGAAGGCACTTCGCTTTAATTGGGTTTGATTATTCAGCAGGCGGCTTGCCTTTGATAAATCGCTTTGCTTATTTTAATTCATGATTGATTTATATTCGTTTTACTTACCAGGTATTTGATTTGCAATCTTAAAAAGTGTTCAAAATAAAAAATTGAGCTGTGGCGGTGGCGGTTTCATTCTCACGAGGGGACGAAATTCGGACCGAGTGGTCGTCTCCCGTGGTGCGGCCGACTGGCGACTTTTTCTATTCGTCACTGTTTTCGTTTGGTTGCAACTATCTCATTCTCAACTGGTTCTAATTTATATTTTAACATCTCGTCAAGAGTTTATTGAACTCGAGTGGCAGTGGTGTCGACCACCTTGCAGGACCGGGGAATTTTCTGGAGAAAACTGTAGGAACTGATAGAAGGTTCAAATAACCGTGTTAACCCTCATTTACCGATTAGGTTAGCAGGTCACCGTGGGTTCTTCTTAGAAATATCCATCGCATGGCAGCAGTAACGTGCTTGATTTATTCGAATGCTGTAATCTCCTACTTTCGTGTTAATCTGCTCCTCGCCGTTCTAACTGGGAGAGACTACAGGTATGGCTGAGATGGCATCACGTACTTTACAATTCCTTGATGTATCTTGATCACAGAAGGATTACCAGGTGAAATGGTGTTATGTAGACATTAAAGTGATCTTGATTATTAATGTAAAATTTGTGAGATATTTCTCAAAATATTCCCGCAAAATCAAAGAAGATTTTTTGTAAAACTTGAAGTTCTAGTGCGTAGTAGTAGTTGACCAGTTTAAATTTTAGAAGTCTCCGAGAAACACAATATTTTAGTCGCATTCCCAAAAATCCGGTTAATATTCACAATCAACGGCGTGAACGACTAGCTCAAACATTTGGAGGAGATTTATTGTAATTGCCGCTTAAGAGTAATGGTATACCATAGTGGCAACTCCGTTTTGACGCATAGTGAAGGGGTTTTAGGCACTGCCTGAGGTTTAGAAACCGACGACATGTGTTTCAGTTCTTGAAGGATCGGGGATTACAATGGGACGGTCAAGGATAAGGGAAGTATTTCACTGAATAGAACTTTTGGACCATTTTTGGCGCTAAGTTTTAATGATTTAGAAAGTAATGTGAATTGAAGCATTGACGATGTTCCTCAGTGTTTAGTGTTCAGTGAATTATAATATGCTACCGGAACAATGAAGTACAAAATGATCGGCTGATGGTTAAGTAGATAATCGAAACGGGACCCTGTGCTCGTTTATCTAGGTATGGTGTTCAACGGCGATCTCTATTCCATTTTGAATTCTCGGTTTTTAAGTGTCTCAGGTGTCTTGAACTTGCTCTAATTGTGTTTTTCCTTTGCCATTCCAGGTGAGTTTCCGTGCTTTTCTCCAGGGAGTCGGTTTGTCTGGCAATTCGAGTCGATATGTTGAGTACGAAAGAACGCTGGACTCCATTCTCGTCCAACAGCCGCGGGCAGTCCTGCGGCTCATTGGGTGCGTATTCTCTGCTGCTGTTTTTTCAAATTGATGAAGTCGAGTGCAGTGGGAATTGCACTTCAGTCAGCGAATATTTGTCTGCAGTCGCCTTGGTGACCGTTGCACACCCGTCACTCCATTTGGGCATTTCTCTTCTTTTTGTGTTTTACCTGCTGAATGTACGAGGGTAGTCTTTAAAAGTTTCCGACCTAACTCATAAACTAGACTTTTTTCTTCAAATTTATTTTTTATTTTTGAACATAGTCGTTACACTTTTTCCAACGATGCTCTTTTAACTCTATTTTAACACTTCCAAATAGTTGACGAATTGCTTCGCAAAATAGGGTTTTGCGTTTGCGATAACTTCCTCGTCAATGAAAATATCTGTCCTTCAGACTTAAGTTTAAGGTTAGGATACTGTTATTTTTTCTCTAGTTGAACTTAACGATTTGTATTCCGTACGGAACACGAAATTCTCAGCCTACGCCACCTCACGGGCCTATGAAGTAGTAGTAGTGGTGGTAGTAGTTTTAGGTGAGGTGACCGACAGCTGAGGTCATTAGTGCCCACGTATGAAGTATATGATTTTGTCAGTACTTGCGTTGAGGAATCGTTAGTTTGGAAATTTTCGTGGAAAACAGATAGTGAATGTCTTATAAATATACTTTTGTTTTAGTCTCTTTGCCCAGTACAGATTTACGCTCTTAAAAAGCAGTTTATTCATGAAAATAAAAGGATATTGTAACTTTACGCTACGGTTTATTTCCGCATTTCTCGTTTCGATTCGAACTCCCATCATCAGATCGTGCCTAGGATATCATATTAGGTGTAAAAGCTTGATCATTTAAGTTTTAGCTCGGGAGGAATAAGTAAGATGCAGCCGTTGGTCCAGGTGTAATTTTTCCGCTTACACGATTAATGGTCGTACTCAGTGGATTAGTTTCTAACATTTTACTATTCATAATGTGACGGATGTTGAATAAATGTTCTCCGGTCGTCCTCTATCACTTGCTCTTTAGCTGGATTAAGGGGTGCCAGCCATGTGTATGTGAAAGTAGTGGAGTAGGAATAGAATAGGTGGTGACCTTACATCCCCTGCCACACGTCCTTGTGACGACTAGCGGGCTAGTTTATGAATATAAATGCTTCCTTATTTCGAGCAACTTTCAAATAAAACGTTTCAGAGCTCTTTGGAACATTCAACTTCGACCCTCAGTGACGCGCGATCCTGTGTAGTATTTTTAAAATTGCTGAGAAAAGAAGCGTCCGCTGAAATAACTAGTCTGATGTGATTGTAACCAAGAAAGTTTTAGTCAAATTAAGGACCAGAACATGGGTTTTTAGTCTCTGTGAATTGAGATCTGGCCGGCCGCGCAATTAATTTTGGCAAGGGATATATGCATACGAGTTCAAGACGCCCAAGTTGCGGTATTACGCGATCCTGATTACGGTTTCGCTCCTATTTACCAGAGGTTGCGCGGATAGAAGCGATTACCGTTGGTGTTTTACGGGAGGGAATCCTTTTCTGTTTTCCCCGCCCCCATGCGTCGGAACCCCGGACATTTCGGAGCCAAAAACGCCGAGCCCTCGTAGCACAACTGTCGAGGGGATTGTGGCAAGAAATTGTCGGAAATGCACTGTCAAGATAGGTCCAGCGTGAATTAATAGTCTGGAAGTGACCACCAAGAAAGAGGAGACACCATGAATCTTTAATGGATAGATGGACTCGGATACATGTAGAGATATTAAGATGGACATAATAGGTATAGGTATATAATACGGATTTAAAACAGCAAGTTTTAACTGAAAAGTTCCATCATCTACTGGAAAGGCAGATCTGATATACTAGGTGGAGTTTTCATCGTGGTTAACTCAAAACTCGCTAGTATTCGATTTGAATGCGACGGCAACGATTTTGAAAGTGTTTTGCTGTCACGCCAATCATTATGATCATAGGATCTTATCAATATGTTTATCTTACAGACCACCTGGCTTTAACATATACGTTCTCTTAATACTCGATGACCTAATTTCCAAACCCTTCACCTAGCATAGCAGCAATATATTTGATGTCGCAGTCAATTTAATATTTCAACAAATGATTGGCACAGGTGATGTGTAGGAAAACATGCGAAAAGTTGCGATTATTGTCGAATATTTTGTGCGTATTTATTAGCCAAATTCTCGCTAGAACAAATAGTTAAATCGCTGACACAAATTAATGACACACTCGACGAATTTTCGATTATTGCGATAGAGATTATTGCCAGCTCAGATATAACTTACGTCATCGTTGTTAGCAAAGATGAATAAGAAAAAATGAAAAATAAGTGCTCGGAAATGATTAAGGAAAATCATTAAGTATATCGTTGCACTATAGGCTCCCGGAGAACTTAGGACTCGCTCTGCAAACATTCACGTTTCAAACTCATAACGCTGTAAGAGAGCTTAATTAGGAATTTTGTTGCGTGTTATAAATGGGAGGATAGATAAGTTTTTCCACACAAATTGCTAAGCAATTTTAAGGACCCACGAAGAAACAGAGAGGTCTTAACGGCGTCAAGGTGGCAAAGAAAGATGCCTCCAATTTTGAAAACAGTTTAAAAATTAAAGACCAAAATCTAATGAATACGTCGGAAGTTAAATTCGTTAAATGTTAAGCATAAACGGAAAGGGTTATGCGAAAAGACTTACGTATCTTCAAAAGGAAATATTATGCGATTGTTCGGAGAATTGCCTAAAATAATTTCGGTCCTACATTAGGGATAGAGAGGTAAGGATTCATTACGAGCTCGTATCTTATCTTTCTCTCCCTGACGTAGCAAGTCATGGTAGAGTGCAAAAGCGTCCATCTGTACTTTCGTTAAATGAAAAAAATACATGTGCAAATCGCTGCAGACAGCGTAAATCAAAACCGTGCACATTTTTAGCACGTTTCATTGTTAACATGTAAATATCCTCTCTCAAATTGAGGAACTTAATCTGCCATAACAGCGACGGGTATAAGAAAAGCAGATGGTGCGAAACGAATGTGTTTGCGATGATGACGATATTCTGAAATCGGGGGGAAGGGAATACACAAGTGTATGCTTTGTTTTTCAATTTCAGGAAAGCCTGCGACAAGATCCCTCATGACAAATTGGTGCACAATCTATGGTAACATCGTATTGACGTGAAATTGGCCAATTGAACGACAAACATCTTATCTCATCTAATCAATAGGAAGTCAGTCCCTACCCATGTTTCTTTACGACTCCGTAGATTCGTTTTTTTTACATTATCGCTTGAACATTAACGAATGACGATCATACAAAATTGATGATTGCTTTTGGCTTGAGTTTTAGTAATAATCAGACGCGGGGGCACTATTGTCATTAACGCAATAATTATAAATTCCTGTACAGTTGATTTAATAGATTCGAAGAAGTGCACGGTGTTACCGTTAGAAGACGACACAAAAAATCCATGTGACGGCGTTAACAGAGTAGTATCGCGTTCCAATGCTAATATCGGGTGTCTCCTTCATCAAATCAAAACACAATCCGTAATTTAGACTCCGAGATAATATTAGTAGGTAGGATAGAATGTAAAAAAATTCATCTTTTCGGTTCATCAGTTTGAATGGAAGTTACATGTGGCGCCACTTGCCGCTATTTACTGATGTGTGGGCGTGGAGGCATTTGATTGGCTGAAAGGATTCTGTTGTGTGTTAAGGGACGGGAAGACGGACCGTCATCGATGATAGGATTCAGTCGTTGTTATCGTCACTACGTCGGTCGTTTAGTAAATCCTTAGGAAAAAATAGGAAAACAAATTATTTTGGTTTATTTTATTTTTTTTACGATCTCGTTTTAGGTCGATGCACTTCCCCCAGTGTTTCTCCGACATTGGAATCGTCCAAAAAGTAAGATTTGGGAAATTCTCAAAATAGTCATCTGTGTTGCCTAATCAACCCAAGCAAAATCTCATTCTTGCATAAATAGTATCCAAACAAATTGGCAAAAGAATCACATTTCCGTTCAATTGGCAGCTCATGCCCCTGCTTCCGTATACGTATTTGCTTCGTCACAAAGGAGTCGAAGGGCTTAAAAGGCTCGCAGAGTGGTCGTAGCAGTAGTTCTGGTCCTACTTTGAATGCCTCACATTTATTTGAAAAAAAATAATCTTGAAAATAACGCAGAAATGTTTTCCCAATTCTTGATATTTTTTATCGTAATAGTTAGATTTTGATTAATTTGAGTGATCCTTCCGGTTAAATATCATAGTTAGCAAATTGGTTGTATATTATTGTTCTTCGAGGTCCCACATGATAAATATTGCTCCCAGCGGAATAAGGGCCATTAATTTAATGACCTCACACACTGCTCAGTGCAGACCTGCAAGAGCGTCGGTCAATCACTCAGGCTGAGCGGCGCAAAATACATATTTGAGTGAGAAGATGACGCCGTCAAGAGGAAAGGGCCGAACTTGGTTGGGAGGCTTGGAGGGTCCATAGTAGCACGGTCAAATACACACACTCATACCCCACCCCTACATAATAAATGTTTATATTTACTCGTCGAAAGCAATCCAAGCTCCTCAAAAACCTCGTGCATGGACTGGTTGAAGTGGTTCACGCGAGGGTGAAGTTGTGGTGATGGGGGAGGGTTAGGTGGTGTTTGGGAATTTGTTTCCAAGGATAAGGAAATGTAGGGGTGTGGGAAAATATATATATTTTTTATTTGGTCGGCGGCGGGCAGGATAACAAATGGAAAAAGTTTTGGATGGAAAAAGTGGCCTGGCGTAGTTTTCAAGCGGAGAAGAAAACGGTTTCCTTTTTGTTTTTTTATTTATATCCTGTGAGTGGCGTGCCGGGAGGAGACGAGACCAATATGGAGGGCGTGGAGGGGGGAAAGAGAGAAGAATGAGACGGGGGTTGGGAAGGGAATAGGGCCCCCCTCCGCTCCTCCCTGATAATTGGCTGGATCGCCTCTTGTCCCCCCCCCCAAACCCCCGTCCTCTCCCCTGTGCCTCCATGGGGCCTTCGTCCACCCCGGCCAGCGCACTCGCGATGTCTTCCTTGCTCCCTTACTTCCCTCTCACCTCTCCGAGCGACCTCCGACTGCTATGTACTGAGATGTTTATCGAATTTATTTCTGGTTGGTATATGCTTAAGGCACACAGTAGGGACCGTAATATTCCGCCGCGTTCTTGGTTTGATTTGATACTCCATCGTTTCTGAGCCCCAGAGCATAAATTTCTAATTCATTTGGTTTTCAGGAAATAAGCGAAAATTAAGTATTTCCTGCAACGCATCTCTCAGTTAATTGCTGCAATTGATCGCCGTTGACTCGTAGGGAATTAGATTTCAATACGAATTAGCCCGCACAGTTGTTAAGCTATGTCGGTCTTCACTCCGGAGGGACCTTTCCGGTAACCACTGCATTGAATTAAGTTGGAAGCTTTTATCATTTGCTGGCATGCGTTGAATTCTTGATTTAATCTGTTAAAAAAGTTTTCCGAACATATCCTAAATAACACCGAACGTTTTTTTTTATTTCCGGGATCGAATTCGATCGTATTTCTTAGACATTTAACCGGAAACTGAATTCATCTTTCCCTGTCACTTTGTTGTCATATGCACAGCTCTTCAAATCAGGGCATTAATCATATTTTGACGTAGCTACTCTTCATGGGCTTGGCGTTTGCTTGCAGTTACAAATGATATGTCATTTTAGTACAGGTCCTAACTTTTATATTCAGCCTGTTTTAATACGGAGAAGCGAACTCGCGGATAGATCACAGCTCTTGAAATTGCGAATGACTCCCCGTTCCAGTGCTCCATTATGGCATTCGCGTTCATAGTTGGCGGATGATGTTGGCTGATTATCATTGCATCCGTATTACAAGTGGAAATTATTCTATCATATGTGTTCACCCAAGTAGACATTGCAGCGACTTCGACCACTTTTAGCCTGGAAGAAAGTCCCTCTACTTCCTAGGCAAACGGTTGCGATTCTCTCAAGGGCGCGGCGTTAGGAGTTGAATTCCCTGAAAGCTCTCGGAACTTGAGAGGAATGCGCCCTCGGGAGGCCCCCGAGAAATTCCTATGCATCCATTGAGTGCCCCCACCACCCCTGTCCTTCTCAACTACAGATTCCCCGCCGTTCGTTCCAGCCCTTCCCCTCTCGACCCTGCTCGGCGGGAAATACGGCGGGGGGCGTGCGCGAATGACAGGAATAGGGTTAGGCCAGCCAGATTGATACCCTTCTTTCTCCTCGCTTTCGCTGCTGTGCAAGAGTAGATTTCTTAGAAGCCGGCCTTTCCCTCCCTCTCCCAATGGGCTCGGCTCAAGGCGGGTATTGGAGCGAGGGAAATGGTCACTTCGAATTTGAGGGCGAGACGCAGAGATATTTATCTCGACCAAGACGTTCGCCCGTTTCCGGGAGGCGGCAGAAAGAGAATGGGAGAGTGAATGACCCTCTTACACATCGGCTGGCTTCACTTCACAATGATAAATGATAATAAATAATAATAGCTCCACTATGCGCAGATGTTTCTGTAATTGCGCCCGCCATTAGTTAGCGGTAGGAGACTTCGCTGCCGAGGGCGGACGACGTGTCTAGATGTCAGTTAGTGCGGCATGTCTTGTCCGGAGAGACGATACACGTGGTTCACTGAAGGCGATTCGAGATGATCCGGTGGGTCTCTGCCGCGACAATCCTATCGAGTAGCATGCACTTGCGAAGTAATCATCGAAAGAACAATAAATTTAACGCCAATCATTGATGTAAATATTGAAATGAGCGAAACGAAGTGCTCTTCTTATTAATTGGAACAGTGTAATTGCTATCTTGGCATTAAAGAGTTAAAGATCAAAGTTCATCATGCTTCAATCCCTTCATATGTGGAATTCCTTTAGAGTAATACCAATGCGGCTCTTGTGTGGCTGATTAGTGTAAACTCTAAGAGAAAAGGATGGGATGTCCGAGGAAGGAGCCCGGTGGCGGCGATGTAATTTAATTATTTCAAGTTGGTTTTGAATTATTTATTTTAATGCGAATTTAAATGGACGCATCGGCTTTCTTAGATTTATTTTACCGTTGTAAAACTTTCTTTCCTCTCAAAATCACCTGTCATTCATGATCCGGTTGGAATATAAAAGCGTACTCTCAAGGGGTAATATTTTCTAATCGATGCATTGCTCCATTTCCCGATAAGTAAACTATAATGTTAATGCTCAATCAAGCAGATGAGTGGTGGAAATGAATAATCTGTTATATTTTAAATCTATCTCCCCCATTACTGCCAGCCTCCCCACTATTAATAATCTCAAGTGCTCCTTTTATGGAATCATGTTCGCTTTTGGATGATGAATACTTCGTAGCAAGATGCGTGGTTGAATTGCCTCGACTCCTCGCGGGGTCCTTTCCAAAGGGCATCTCCTATTTTGTCTCGCTGCGTAGAGCCTGACCCAAATGGAGTTCGCCATTGTTTAATCTTTCCTTCGCATTCTCCTCAAGATGTTAGAATCCCTTGTGCTTCCTCGCACTCAAATATATTTGTACCTCCTATGAAGTGTGACAAATTTTCACCTGGGAAGCATCTCGGAACTTATGTGACGAAAATAAAGGAATAAATTAAAGCCTTCGTTTACAAAATGAACCTTTTCCCCTCGGGTGAGGGAACGATCTGTCGGAGTTCCCGCTTGCGTGGCCGGAGGGAGTTTTCCTCAGTTCCCTCGCGACTCACCCAACCCGTCACTCTCATCCCTCTCCTCAATCTCTCTCTCCTTCCCCTTCCCTCCCATCCCCTCCGCCACCTTCGCTCGCGCCATCGCGGGGGCTCTCGTCCCCCTCATGCCTTTTAACCGACCCCTTTGCGTCCTAGTCGTACGCTGAAGAGGGACATTGGAATCGCAGTCTTTTCTCCTTCCTTTTTTTCAATTCGCCGAATTCGTTCTCCTCCGAATCTGCTTAAAGGCGTGGAATGCGAGATGTGGGCACGCCCCTGCCCAGTTGGAGCTGTTTGCTTTTGTGTCACGGAAGAACGGAGATGTGCCTCCGTGACTCGGGTGGCAGGAGTGCGTGGGCGAGGGGTGCGTGCCCCTCTCGGGATGGGAAAGCGGGGTGTGGACCGAGGTGGAGGGGGATAGACAATTGTCTTACACTTCCTCCTCGAGTGTGACCTCATTTCTTTCGAGAGCTCTTCGAGTCCTCCTCGCGCCCATCACGCCCCCTTCCCCCCGTGTCTACATGAGCTGCATTGCTGCAGTTGGCGCGCGCGGTCTGGAGGTGGGCAACCACCCTCCCCCCTTCCACCCTTCCTCCTCCGGCGGCTGCAATCTTCCATTCTGCCCTTTTCCTTTTGTGGAGACCCTGCCTTCTTTTTTTATTTTTCCACCGCGCTGGCAGGAAAGAGCCTTCTGAATCGGAAGCGTCGCGTGGCGCGACGCCGCTGTGCTATTCACTTGGATGTTGGCGGAGTGGGCGTGGTTCCTGAGCGCCCAATATTCCTCATCCCCAAATCCCCTCTTACTGCCCCCTTTGCTGTACCATGGTGCCCTCTATAAATGGGGTCCTCAGTTTTTGGAAACCCTAAAAGCTCATTTCGGCTTGAAATGCGTCTTCGTTTCCGATTGTCTGAGGAAGAAATTTCCCAATTTAAGATCAGGATCGATGGAAGATGAAGCATGTTGGCATGTCGACCCATTGTTATCCAACTGTTTTAACTTAGAAATAATTCTGTGCAGGAAGGTAGGGCCATAAATCGGTCAAAGACTCTTTCCAGTATATGGGAAATAGAAGGACGTGCTGAGGTTAGAGGAGGTTTTTTCCGTTGTTTTGGAGCCCATCCTTGAAGTGCATTTTTGGGCGGAAATCTAGCTGTCGGAATATCGGGAGGAATAAAGGTCATCCGATAGAAATGATATTCCGGTTCGCCGCTTGTAGTATATTACCATAACTCACCCTTCACTGTAATGTAGGAGATCACGGACGCGTTGCAGCTCATCGTCAATAAACCTTTAATAATAAGTTGCGAATATGATGACAGATTGCCTTTACGCTACGCGTATTTTTGTTGATCGAGAATTTAAACGGCTTTGTTATTTTTTATTTAGTGACACTAGTCTTTATAACCACATTACCATCAACTTAGTGTAGTAATTTAAGATTTCTAGTATTTTCCAATCTCGTAACGAAAATAAAGTCTCACCAGGGCATGGTGATAAATTGTCAACTTACGCCTCTAGGTTTGTGAGTCGCTTGCTATGAGACATTTAGTCGAATGCTTATCGAAGTCTAGAAAAACGGCGTTTACTGGAACATTTGTTTCTCCCTAAACTAGAGCATCATGAACCAAAAGCGAAATTTGTGTCTCCTCAGGGTTAACCCTTTTGGAAGCCGTGTTGGGTTTTCGTCAATTAATATTGATTATCGAGATGCCTCATTATTTAAATGACACTTATGCATTCCATCATCTGGATGTGAGGGGGATGGATCTGTAATTACTCGGTTTATCCCTGTCGCCGATATATATATATATATATATATATATATATATATATATATATATATATATATATATATATATATATATAATATCAAAAATATATATATATGCAAAATAAAATATTGGCCCAATATTTTCATGAAAACCTATAAGCATTTTATTCTTATGTCCGGGGGGATCAGAGCAAGTCATCAGTTAACTCACTCAAAAATCATAAAGACGAAACTTTAACAAGCAGTTCAGACAAGATCATATTATTAAATACCTCATTTCCAAGTGTCGCCGATATTTTATATATATATATATATATATATATATATATATATATATATATATATATATATATATAGACACTTTGAAATGAGGTATTTAATAATATGATCTTGTCTGAACTGCTTGTTAAAGTTTCGTCTTTATGATTTTTGAGTGAGTTAACTGATGACTTGCTCTGATCCCCCCGGACATAAGAACATAATGCTTATAGGTTTTCATGAAAATATTCGGCCAATATTTTATTTTGCATACAGTTAACGCTTCACAAAATAATTTCATGGCATTGGCCCTTGATATCTTAAGATCTGAGTAAGTTCTACGATAAATCTATTTTACCATTTTTCATTCCGACGTTACATTGCCTTTGACGTCTAAGCGGTTTCTCACTTCCGTGCTCTGCTCTGTGGGGACCAATCCCTTTTATAGTTTCTATATTTAACACCTTTTCGGGTACGTTCGTTGCTAAGAAATCAAGAATAGTAGCGCCCCTGGTTGCAAAAGTGACAATTTGATGTATGGAGGTCAACATAAAAGAATGTAATAGTGACTCGTAGTTGTCCTTGTCTTTACCCCCTTTTTTAAAACTCCAAAACGTGCTCCAATTGGAGTCTTCTCCAATTATAATGTCACGAGCGTTGTCTTGGGATGAGAAAATGTTGATATCATGATCTTGTTCTAGTTCTGAATATCCTGCGTCGTCCAGCGGCCTGCAAATACGCAAACACAGATAATTTTGGATTCAAGACGTTTAGTTGAACACCCAAGTGCTTTCCAAACCGTTATCTGGAATTATATCAGCCCTATTAACGCTTGAGTTTTTACGAACTTTGCTTCCGATGCAATATGATTAGATACCCAGTGGTCGACCTATACACTGATCTAAAAACTTCAAATTCCTCCGGTGATTATCCTAACCCCATATTTAACTTGCGGTTATAAAAATCATAGATTACGGTGGTAATGAGTCATTGAGCATACTTGATTATATTGAGGTCTGTATTATATGGATGGCTGTGGTTCATTGTTATTCCCTTTTTTCGCAGAACAAATAACTAATTCATTTGCTGAGTGAATTCCTGCTTTGAATTAAGTCTTCCTCCAGCATACATACAAATTTGCACGTTGTTTGAAAGTTTTCACAGAATATTCTTCCTTTTTAGCTTCCTCTCCCATATCTTGCCTTGCTAATTACCCTTCCCGCCTGGTGCTTGAATCCCTTGCCACACACTTTTTGTGAATCACGTGGTATTTATGTCGATATCCGATATAAAATAAAATGATTCTTGGTCCTTTAGGCCTAATAAACAGGTTTCTTAACTTGAAAATTTCCACTTGGAGATATGAGATGTAAATGGTAGGATTTTAGGATGTGGTGAGCGTCACAGTAAAAATCCACCCAAAGGAACATAAAGCGATGAAAATCATTTCACAATTGCGCTGAGGGAGGGATTTCAAGCGCAAGGGGACAAAAGCATCCGAGGACAAATTCAAGGGGCGGCATGGAAAATATCTGAGTGCGTGGATAGAAGAGGGTGGGGGAAGGTGGGCGCTCCTCTCGGGGGGGGGGATATGTCTGCCAGTGACGCACGACACATGAGAGGGCTTTCGACGCTCCGGCCCGAGGATCATCATTGGGGATGAAGGTTTGAGCCAATATGGACGCGGCCCGCCGCCGTCCTCTCCCTCGTTACTAGAGGCAAGTGGAGGGTGTCGGGGGCGGGGGAGCGTGGGTGAGGGAGGGGGGCGGGTTGAGAGAAAGGATGCCTATGGCAGCCCTCCACGGAAACCCACCGCTCACCTCTCCAAAAGCACCGAACTCATCGAGCACTCGCCGCCCGTCAATGGGAGGGCCCCAACGGGACCCCCTCTCCCGGCCCTGTCTCCCAGCACCACCAAATGCATGGCAACTACCGGGCAGGATATGCGTATGAATGTGGTTGGAGTCCCTTTGCTACGTATATTCCATTCGTTTCCTTTTTTTAAATATAACACAAATTTTCCCCTCGCTGGCTCGAAGAGCTGGCAAAAAAAGGATAAAAAGTGCGCCCTTCACAATAATAAACGTCAACGAAATCCACCACCCCACACCGCCATCTTCCACACTCCCCATACGAGGCTTCTTCATTCCCTACGCTAAGCCCACTCATGGCGACCATCGCTCCATCTCCGATCCCGTGATTCCATCCCTCCGTTTAACAGTCATTTACACGCTATCTCCTCCACTAACCCCTGCTCCCCCTTCCCGCCCTCGCCCATCTAGCGAAAAAAACTCACCCTCCCGGCGTGATACGGACCTGGGTTTTCTACCTTATAGCGCTTACGTATACCATTGTTTCCCCTGTGCGAATTGCACAAACACTACCGCTGAAGGGGTGGACGTTGTCTCACCGAAGCAGCGATAAAAATGAGGGCAATAGCCCAGTCAATAGGGGGTCTGGTCTTATATGCGTATATGTATTGAATGGCGTTTTCGCGAACAGTCCAATCTCGGGTCCAGACGTTTGAGTCGAGCAGGCGGACGGAATGCACGCGAAGTGCGAGGTACAATCAGACAGACACCACGGCGCCCTCCCCTGACACATTGCCTCATCTCTCCCCCGGGAATTTTTCTTGGAACCGCATGCCAGAGATGGGGTCGCACTTCAAGGAGTGTTGGTGTGACGCCTTTTTCAAAATGTGCACCTTATATTTCCTTGCCAAGCGGAGGGAGGAAATGAGGGAGTTTTCGGGAGTGAGCGCGCTGGAGTGCTTTGGTGTCCTGGTGGATGACGGTCAAAATAACGTTTGCATGAAACGTGCAACGGCACGCAGGATACCTTTGCATCATTTTGATTTTTATTTGACGAGAAGATCGTGACTTCCCGACACAAATTTCACTTTTTGCTCACAATGCTTTGGGTAGGGGAGAAAGAAAATGTTCCAGTGGAGGCCGTTTTTATTATAGACTGTGGAAAAGCTGCCGAAAAAGTGTCTCATGTCATTTTACTCACAGAACTAGAAGCCTATGGCTCAGGTAAAAAAATCGTCGTCTAAATTAAATACGTTTAAATGGTTGCGTTCGAAGGGTTGTCATAGATGGTGTCAGATCTAATGCTTTCGAAATCACATTAGATACTTCTTAAGGAAGTAGTATTTTGTCGCTTTTCTCCCTTCGTTGCCTTGATGATGCTAACAGCGTGAACAATTGTAAAAGAGTATATTTTCCGACGACGCATGCGAATTGTCATTAGCGAATCGTAAACTCATCATTTTGCACGCATATGCCGTAGTTCATGTAGCTGTACCTAGAAGGTCATACAATTATTTAGCATTTTTTATTGATATTTTTATGCAATATTTATTTGTTAGTAACATTAAAGCATAACTTAATGCTGATGTTGCATGCCTGGTTTGTCAAAATCACCTTCTGCCACGCACCTTAATGGTAGCCTTACTCGCTGTAATGTATTTGACGAACATGCCTATTTATTCTTATTTTCATTAGCTCTCTATTATTATTGGAATATATAACATTGGAATGTTTATTTATCGTTTCTCCGTTAATATGAATGGAATACTTTTTGTGCGCTTTAACTGTAAGTATTTATGGTGTACAACAGGATATCTGTCATATGTTTTCTAACAGTTATCGTATGACATTAAAGTATGAACCGTTTGAGCGCATATAGGTTTTAAAGTTGGAACGAAAGTGAACTTTCAATTCTCTTTGTAACATTCGCGTTTGATCCATGTTGTTTACTGTACCTGGAAATTTTAAGTTTTATTTTAGAAATGAAGGGCGATTATTGAGTACGTCGTCTGCATATCATAGGGTTAGTGAAGTTTATTTCCTAATCAGCCAGTTACAGAACCTGATAATGGACGCATTACATCTCATTAGGTGGACCTTATTTTGTGTCTAAACTTAATCGAATCCCCTCCACTCATCCGCTTTTCCTTCCTCCATAGCCGCTACTTTCAGGTGTTCAGCGGGTCGGGTGTATTTTGTTGTCGGCGGTCTCTTGACAAACCCTTTTTTGCTTCGTCGTCGAGTGCGTGGTGATGTCGGCGTTGGCTCTTTCGGCTCCCGCGTGAGTGAAGGCAGACTGCCCGCGAGGCACGCGTGTCAGCGGCGGAGTGCTTGCTTACGCGAACGCATCCCTTGTCGAGGATTTCTCAAAACGCCAAACAAATGCGTTCCGTTCGGGTGTTTACTTTGTGGTTGATGCCCTCGTGGATCTGTCCCTCCCGGCTGCTCGCATACACAGTTTGTAATGGGGCAACGGAGTTTTTGAGGCTCTTCATTCTTGCTGTGACAATTTTCCTTATGTTTTTTGTCATTTGTATTCCGCGGGTCAGCGGCGTTGTGGACGTTTGGATCTAAATTTATGTATTCTTCATGCTTAAAATTCGGCACATTACCTGACTTTATTGTACCAGGCGGCACATTTGCAGTGGTAGTAATTTCAGAACCTTTCCTGCCAAAATTTTATTTTAAAATGTTTTGAAAAGTAATGTTTCTTGTAAGGAAATGCCGCATTTATTTTTACAAATCTTTCGCAACGGAATGAAGACCAATATTGATAGATATTTACACATTGGAAAAGTTTTAGCCTTATTATAGATGGATTACGTTTTGAATATACGAGAATGTGAATAATCCTAATAGTTTACGTGTGCTTGACTTAAGTCTCTTTTTGGAGTACGTGGAGTATTATTAATATACAAAAAGAAAGCTTATTGGGCACCGCTACGGGATATGCATGTCTTTGGGATAGCAGGTCCGAATTTTCCAATCATTCAATTCGCATAATCTCAAAGAATCGTGGGTTCTAAGGCCACGAATTTATTATTTCATTTTCAACAACGAAATTTTGATGGCATAGAAAGGTGACGACCTGATGGTATTGTCGAATATGAAAACCCAGGTCATGTCTAAATGAAGTACTGTGGAATTACATGCTTAAAGTTATGAATCGATCACATAAGTATCACGCCTCAAACAACCAACCGACCAATTGCTGCAGTAATAGGCTAAAGACGATAGGTTCCCCCAACTCAAAAACCTCAGAAAATATCGTAGCTAAAGCATTTAGCTAAATCTTTATCATGACCGATTTAGTTAGGCGTAAGGTTGGATTGCAGTATATGAGTGTACATATTTCACGGATGAAATGTTGAACAGGTTCTATACTTATAAGAAAAAACTTGCTTCTCCAGGAAAACACATTTAAAAAATATATCTGATTTCACACAAATGTAATGGCCAGCTTGCTAATGCTTGAGTTTAGTAGTATTTAAAATGAAAAGTGACCCAACAATCAGACTAAATCTGAGAAAAACTGTGAACACGCTAAATATCCCGTAAAACCCTGGCTGTTACTCACGAATGTCTCTTCGATGTCGAGAATAAAACGCCCTTCTAACTTTGTTCTTCTACGGTTTAATTCAACAATCAAATACCTAGGAGTTATCCTTAATCACGATCTCTCCTGGGTGAAATACAAACGCGGAATATGTGGATAAGCTAACAAAAAATAAGGGTTTATTAGATGATTACTGGGTAAATGCAATGAAAAGGTCGAAGAGAAATGTTATCTTTCGTTGGTTAGGCCTAATTTAGAGCATACTTCTAGCATATGGAATTCTTACGAAGTTGGATTGATTGCCGAATTGGATCGCGTGCAGCGCAGAGGAGCGAGATTAGTAAAACGTTGTTATGATAAACTTGGTAGCGTATCCAAAATATTAGAGCAGCCAGGCTGGGAATTACTCACGTAGCGAAAGTTAAATTACAGATTGAAGCTCTCAGCATAATTTGGAAGGTCTCTTTAGCATTGATGTTGGAAGTGTATTTTTACCCCCATCATGCCACAATAGAAGGGATCATGCTATTAAAATAGGAGAGATTAAGTGTAGAGCAGATAGATTTAAGATATCATTTTTCCACGAACGATAGGGGGTCATAATAATATTGTTCGACCGCGGTGGGGTCATGTTCGGGTAAAATTAGTCTGGTGTGTATTCACCCCGTGCTACACACCCTGGCCGTGACTTGCAGGGTATATATGTATAAATTTAAAAAAACAAACGCCAGCAATTTCATCGGTGGCGCGCAAACACGTACCAAGAGCTGTGGGATTGCGAGCGAATGTATCTAACATATTGCGTTATGAAGCGGCCTCCCGCATTGATGTCCCTAATAAATTCAACTTGAACTGCGTTCTGTTGTTCAGTGTGGTCATGATTGGGTGAATTATCATCATTTGGACAACCGGTAGACCCGTTTGAAGATTGTCCGCCATTCAAGCTACTTCAACTAAAAATTCGCTGCGACGCGTCATGGCTAAATGCTAGTTTCAATTGTGCTAGTAAGAAAATATTGCTGCGCATTATATTTTGGTAAGGAAGTTTTTCGGTGCGCTGGCGGTAGTGACAAGTGTCTAATTAATAGAGAAGGGTAGCCCAAGAGTCGGAGGGACAGAAGCACATGGATATTATTGTTGAACAAATGAATTGAAGCAATCGGGTAGTGCCCACCGCTAAGTATATAAGGAAATACCATTTTTCCCGATTTACATCTGGCTACTGGCCTCAAACTCCCTGCTGCCACTTTCACCCCTTCAGTCAGTCGTACCAGAAGAGCGTTGTCAAGGACTGAATGGTAGGGTTGGGGGTATTCAGTCTCTGCTCTGACGGCCGCGAAGTTTACGTACTTCGGTCTGCTCTCGACAGTGCTGCCAGAGGGTGTCTTGTCTTCGACAAGTGTCTCAAACTCAATGCGGTCGAACCTGCGTTTATTCGCCAGGTCTAAAAACTGTCGCCCCACTCTGAGCTCCAATTGATATCCTCAGCAACCCTGAATAGGAAAAAACAGTCGAGGACTCCATGTCTAATTTTATTATCTGATGATATATTTTTTTCTTATCTTAAAGGTTTAAATTGAAGCTGGAATTTTCGGTTCTCAAGAGTAGAATAAATTTGGTTATTCCCGTAACTCTGGGTTCGAATCCCGCGAGTAATGTTTGTTCTCCATTTCATTTACAATAAATGAAGTCTCCGTTTAGTCCTATCCCTTCGTTTTATTTTCCAAATTTTGGAGCAGTACTTCATTATTCTAAACTCAAAAAATATCGTGAAATATTAATGCGCATCGTTTCAGCAGCAACAGGAAAACTATGCAGATATAGGAAAGGGCAACAACATCAGTTCCATAAGGTTCCAAAAGAATGAATACGCGCGTGTTGTGTCGAAAATCCATTAGGAGTTGTTATCAAGCTTGTGAAATGGTATCCACGGGGATATATGGGGTTTTGTCTTGAAGGTTACCAGACTTTTCAATTAATGTCCCTGATACGTTCGTTCGGACGGGAGTTCATAATACGAGCGTGAGCAACTCGCTGAAATTCATTGTTCTAAGTCTCTACAGCGCCCGTCTATGCTAACTGCTGGGAATTTCAATTAAAGCTGGGTCGGGTGAGAGTGGGCAGCCCGAGGGCACGCTTTCAGTTACAATTTGACTGGCGGCGTGTCGCGTATGCGGCGAGGCTTCTGCGTCATCCTCCGTGAGGCCGGGGGGGGGGGGCGAAGAGTGTCGAGACCGCCTTCGAAACGCTCGCGTCCATTCGCTATTCCCACTCTTTGCTCGTCCCCCCACCCTCTGCCTCTTTAGAGATGCAACTATACCCTCCCCCCACTCCACTCGCGTGCGTGGCTATCCTTCCGTCCCTCTCGGGCTCGCTGCCTCGCCTTCTTTTGTTTCGCAGTTCATTCTCCGTGCTTCAGCGAGGAAGAGAGGGTAAGTGGTCGTCATCCCCTCGCGTCTCTGTTGGACGGCGGGGGGTTGAAGGGGGACGGGGTTTAATTCGTCGATTCCGTGGGAAGTGGATGGGACAGAGCAAACGGGGGAAGATAAGGGATGTTCCACCTCACCCTGCTGCTCACATTTTAAATATAAACAATCCCCCTGTCGCCAGCACCACCTCCCGAGTGTTACGCTCCGGGAAGCTCGATTCACGTCAAAACTGCTGCGATCCCTCTCTCTTCCAAAAATGTCCACATTGTTCCCATTCACGAGAGATTCAATCCACTTCTCGGTATTTGGTCTCTCTATATTTCTGGATGCAGATGCGGAAGTGGTCGTTGCCCAAGGTTCTTTTGTATTCAGAGCGTGTCATTCACCCTGGAATAATGTGCAGGCTTGAACTGAATGCCTATTGGTGTACTTTTAACTCTCACGATAGCGTCCATGCTGAAAACGGAGGGAACGATATATTCCGATGTCTCCGAGGTCATTATTTTATTGAAACAAATATAGATTCCATCTCGCAGATTCTGCCTCGAAATTGGAATTTGCATCTCAAGGGATCGTCTTTAAAGTAAATCGCTGATCAGCTGGAAACCGATCGTTTTGCGTGCTCTATCAAGTATTCGTAGGGTGTTGATTCTCCATCTCTAACGATTATTGTGAGTGTGACTCGTCTCTCTAACTTCTGCTCTCTCTTCATAGGTATTGTCGAATGTTTTCAGTGAAGAACCAAATTTTTATGTTCAGCTCTGTGGCTTATTTGTGGCTTTCTCTAATATTCTATCCGTCACAAATTTCAAACTAGGCCATATTTTTATTTTCTGTAATGATAATGGACAATTTAGGACATTTTCACCGAGACAGCCAGTCGATTTCTGGAACCGGATCTGTACATTTCCTGGCAATGCCTATCTATTACCTCGCTAGACTGACATTCCCGGACAACTTCGTGTACCGGTGGCATCGTCATTTCTCATTAAGCAATTGTCAATCTTGAAAAGTGTTACGTTGTTATTATTCTAACATACCTCTCTCGCTTCCTAATGCTTTGAATTTAAATAACGAGTATTGCAATAGGTGCATGCGTATGAAAAAGTATAGCCACAATTACGGCAAAAATTAACGTAATCCTGATTACTATGAAATGGCTATTACAGACTTTCATGGCACCAGACATAAGGGCATCCAGTTTCAAAGCCGGAGTGGACCATAGTGATATCAGTGACGGTAACATTTGTGGATTTCATTTTCTAGTTTTTCGTATTGTGATTTCTTTATGGAAAATGCCATAGTGCCCATGTATACGTAGAATCTCCGGTTGAGTATGAGGTGATAGTCGATGGGTGGGTTGCTCAGCCAAGGAATAGGTGGGCTCTCCCGCTGGAGACAGCGGCCCTCGATGCCTCGCCTCACGTGGCACACCCCCCCGCCCTTTGGAATCTCCCAGCTCGCACTCACGTCGTCCCCTTCGCATTGTGTCAGCCTGCGCTGGAGACCACTTGTCTCCTCCACGGCCTGAGCCTTTTAAAACACTCGCCCTGCGAAAGAATCTAAAAGGATGTTTCTCTCTTGTCTGCCTCGAACACAGGAAGCACACGAGCTCGTTCGTTCTTGAGCCCCCCCCCCCCGTCTTTTATATTTGATGCATGAAGCAACTCAATGCATGCGTCTACGGCGTTTACTAATAATTGCTCAAGCTTTATCGCTTAAGCGCGCCTATCCACTCTTACTTCCAAGATCATCCTCACGACGAAGGTCATGCATATGACGGGTTATTTTTGGCGTCATATTACTTGAGTAAAATGTATGTGTTACTTTTTAAGGCAACAATCTGGTTTTTCTCTGCCATCAATATCGTTCCTGAGGTGGATCGATATTTAAAGGATTTAAGCTGTGCCGATGAGTGTAATTCCGGATTAAATTTCGTATAAGGTAATAAGGTAATTATTTATCCTATGTAATCGTTCAACGCTCCTGATTTTGGAGGTAGTATATCAGCTAAGTCAATTATGAACAATTAGTTTATCAGGTGCCGAACACTCGTTGTAGTAGGTGATGCATGCGATTATGTGCTTTAGGGTGTGAACATACACTAACACGCATTACATACGTGATACAGCGGTCCACTTCAAACATCGCTCACCCAGAAAACAGGCGTGATAAATTGGAGGTAATCGGCACCTCTGTATTTACCCGAAATTTGTATTTCAGAGTTCATATTTTTAATTTTTAATTGCCTATAAATACTCACGCAGAATTAATACTTGCATTATTACATATGCATGGCCATAATTGTTACATTTGTTAATCTGGTTTAATGCCTCGTTAACATTGTTAATAGATTGATATTAAAAACGATATGTACGCATTATGACGTGCGCTCCTGACTACTGCTTGTTTTACCTACGTTGCCACGGTTTGAATGATACATTGGTGAAGTCCTATCTTCCCGGGAACACAAGGAACTATTTCGTCATGGAAATTATGTAGTGCAAATTAATAAGATCAAGATATTGTCTCATTTTATGTGATTTCATTAATCACTAGGTTATTTCTCCGCAATCGTGAACTTGTTTTTCAAAACTCAAAGGCTGTATCGGCTTTCCTTGTGGAATCGTCATCACGCCCTTAACCATCCTCCTACCCCGATTTTATATCTTTGACAGTGGGCATTTTTACGCAGTTGAGTCGGAAGCCTTCTTTTGGCAGGGATATTTCGATCCGGCCGGCTTCCTCTCCAGGACCCTCATCCTTTATCCATCTCTCTCAATCTCCGCGGTCACTTTATGCACACTCCACGAGTATCAGCCTTCGTGATTTTCAAGCTCCACCTCCCTCGCCATTACTCCGCTCTCCCCCTCTTCCCTGATCCTTTCTTCCCCAACTCCTTAATGTTCTCTGCATACCGGGAGTTCTCTTATGTTTTCGGATGTGCGTTAAAATTGCACGGAATAGTCGTTCCTTTCAGTACCCATCCTCTACTCTAGTCCCACCTTTATCGGTAACTTTTGTTCTTCCTTTTCTTCATGGTCCCCATGCAGTCGCTCCATTTGCTTCCTTGGCATATACTAACCATGGGATTAAGGCTCATTAGTTAGTGCACGCGTGAAAAATGTTTTCTTATTGGTAAGATTCTTTATCGGTAGTTACACAAATCCGGTATCGAATGATTTCATTGGTTGGTTTTCAAAGTATAATCAGGAAGGTCTATTCGAATCAACTGCTTTGACTTTTTTGATTTATCTCTTCTACCGGATGAAGTGAGTACTTTTTATTTAAGACCTTGTCATTTAATTGTTTTTGCATTATATCCATAGTGATTAAGATTGTGTCCCTAGGAAGTTCAAAATGACTTGTCGATTAATCATCCTTGTGAGGGAAGATTGCAAAAGTATCAGAGCCGAGTAAAAAAGTATCTTGCGATTTTCTCTTCCGTTCATTTTTTTATTTAATTTTTGATGCCTCAACGGATTACGTCTTTTGCATCTTTCATTAATTCTGATAAATTTGAAATAATTAATTTCTACATTATCATTGAAATTCGTCCATTTCAGCATATTCTTATTGGATTATTCAAAGGTTTATCTAATTGTGGTCCATGATAAGGTTCTTGCGCTTCAAAGTGCTATTTCATTCTTCACTCGTCGTTACTTGCTGTGTCAATAATTATTGATAGCATTCATTTTTGGTGAGACCTTACATTGAAAGCATTTCAAACATTCCAGGAGTGGTTTTTGCCTCTCTCAAAATTGCGTGATTATCTGCGGGTCATTCAGATGCGGAAGGAATGTTGCTGAAACATGGAATTTGTATGCATAAATGTAAAGAATGGAACAATGTATTCGATTGTGCACTGTGACGCAGAATTTCACTCTCAACCATTGAATTCAAATTATTGGCCTAAGATTTATTTGCTGCGCATTTCATTTTCCGCTCATTAATCGCAGAATGTTCCAGAACATTTTCGTGCCATTACCAGCAGATCTTAAATGTATATCTTCCTAGATGAAACAACGTTGTATTCATTCATTACATTACAATCCCTTTTAAGGAGTATTCTCCCTCCATGGCCTTACTTGTGATATGGTGTGTACGTTTTGGGAGAGAGAAGGCGTCCTGCGCGATGCCGGTTGATACGAGAAATGTGCGAAGATAAACCAAGTTCGGCATGACGTGTGAATGGGTGCAATGTAGAAGCTGTTTTTTTGGTTGTCAGCCAGCTCGCTAATTGGCTAGCGAATTTCAAGTTTTAAGCACTCATTTGCGACCGGTTGGGAATCGGGCCGAGACGCCACTCAAGTCACTTGAAACCCACGAACCGAGTGTCTTCATAACTCGCTCCGAGTTATGATTATGCTTGCTTCCAGCTCCTCGCCTCCCATTCGAGAGGAGAGTGTTTGTTTTCTTCTCTCACGAGCGCCCGCTCTTCCGCCTTTCGTTGTTTCAGTCCACTCCCAGCCGCAGGAATGCGCCCTTTCCTCTACTGCCTCCCCCGGAAAATATTTCGACTAATTTCTCTCTCTCTCTCATTTTAAAACCTTTGGGGCAATTAAGGCTCCTCTCAGCAACGCAATCCTCCCCCCTCCCCGTTCCTTCCCCCATCCCCTCCGCCTTCCGTGTCCTTGGATCACCTGCCGGCTTCCGATGGGGCGAGCCGAGTTTTTTGTCGCGCGCTCACGTGCTCTCGCTATTCTGAGTGCGGAGGGCGCACCCTAATCCTTATCCTCGTGGCCGCCATTTCTACTCGTTAGTGCAAAGAAAGCTTCTTTTTTATTCAGGGGCCTGCAGAGCTTTGATATTCGACTCTTAAGTTCAAACAGTCGATTCCATGTATCGAATTGTCTTTTATCTTGTACGTCGAATATCGAATGGCAACATTCAAGTAGTTTTATTTTAGGGAAGGCGACCGACTGTTAAGGTTATTTGCGCCGTTAGGAATGGATGGGGAAGGAAGAGTGGGGAGAAACCCAGTTACATCATTAGCTTACTCTTGACGAAAGGCGCCATGGGGTCCGAAGTTTAGCGTCCTATCCGACGGACGTCGTACTCAATCGAAATGCTCTCCGCAAAGCACCTCAAGTAGGGATCGGAATACCACTGAATAATATCTGTCGACTCCAGGATTCGAAACCGGACTATCAGGTTCGGAAGCCGGTACGGCTTCGCATGGACCCAAACCCCGGCAATGTTGAAGTTCGTTCTCTTTTACCAGCAAATATTCAAGTATTGCGTACTACGCAAGTATGGAATTAGCACTTGTCACGGTACGGAACTGTGATTTCGACAATTCGCCTTGCATGTTTCGACAATTCATGTTCCAAGTAATTTCAATATGAGTCGAATAGTCAGCACAATTATAGTTATATTGGTAATTTCGCTCACTCTCTCCTTCCTTTCCAAGCACGCATTTCACGGGAAAATAGGAAGGAAATCGCCCAAGCAAGAGCACCCGAATGGAAATGACGAAGTTTCTTTCTTAAATCTTCCCCGAGATTTAAGTAAATTAGTTTTTTTTGCTATTTCTCCACGTTAAAGAATTCTGCCAACCCCGCCTGGGGATCCTTTTGATGACGTATTACTCGGTAAGTGTTCCACCAGAGCACGTATCATAATGAAAAGCAGCTGGTTCTTGAGGGAATTCAGTGGTGGGTATTTAATTTAATTCTTTGAATTCCCTCTACCTCCCGCATTTTAATACCGTTGCCATTTTTCCATGTTCGTCCGCCTTTGGGGGCAATGCTTCCGCACTCCCAGGACGAGGGGGATTCCCTTCACCGCTTAAGATGGAGTTTTATGCTTGAACCAACAAGGTTTGGTCCCTTTCCGCGTTGGTCACCACGAGGGCTGAATCCTTCTTTGGATAACGTGGAGACGTGGGTCCGTTTTTCCTTTCTTCGGCTGCTGAGGCCTAATGACATTTCTCCGACCCCCCAGCACTTTCAGAGAGCACAGTTATTTCGTCTTCGTTATAACCTCGCTAGCAGTGAGTAGGAAAAAATAATAGTTCCGTGTCTTCCCGTGTGAAGTTCTCCGTCAAACCCGATCGAAGAAAGCCGCTAAGACACTTGCTCTCAAGGCTCACGCAGCTGCCCAATGACCCGCTCCCTTTCATCCTTCATAGCTAATCCCTTCACCCTCCATCCCCCCCCCCACATCCTCCGAATTATTTCCTTTCCTTCCCTCTATCTCCCTTCTCTCACTCAATTCTTGTATTTCTCCTCTTTCATTGTTCCCCCCTCTCCACTTTCCCTCCTGCCATTGGCCCCTGAGTCGATATCTCCAAGCACAGTTTCCCTCCCTCCTCTTATCCCCCTCTTAATTGCCTCCTCACTCACTGTGCCCTTCCCGTCCACATCATCGGTCCTCTCTTCCCAGTGTTCCTTCTCCGCCAATTGCCCTGGCCCTCGCCCGCTCTTCTCTTTCGCTAATCTCGTCCCTTTTTTTATAGCCTCGTTCTTTCTCGTTTACCCCATTCCTTTTTTCTTCTCCTCCCCTTATACTCTTCCTGTCGTCTTGGGCTCCCGCTCACCGTCTTCCCCGGCCTCTGGTCGCTGTGCTCCGCCATGTCGTTGTGGCGTTTGTGCGAAACATTTGGTCTGCATAAAGAATGACGGGAAGAGTGAATTAATCCAGAAAAGGATTGGTAAATATCTCAGATTAGTCCCAATTGTCCATTTCCATACACGCGCACACATTGTTTAAGAACATGTGATCAGCAAATGAGCTGTAGATCGTAAAGTGGAGACCTTTGTTGCGATTGTGCGTGCTTTTGTCGCGGTGTATAATCATCTTTAAATGAAAAATTAATTATATTTAGTTGCCGGTTTGTTTTCAATCGGTCTACAAGGCTTTCCTAACGCTTGGGAGTGCTTCAAATGAAAGGTCTGCCTTTGCGCTAGGTGTAAGTTAAATGTGAACTTGACGTGTGGTAAATTGCTTTTGGCTCTAAATGTTGGATAGAAGAACAGGGGCGAATTCAGAATTCTTCGCTTTTTGATACATCTAACGAGTAAATAGTTTGAAACTCTAAATTTGATCTTTTGAGAGCCTTAACGAATGAGACGTTCGTATTTCCGTGGGGAGACATTAATGCAAGGAACAGAAGAGGCATATCTATATTAAAAATGGTTAAACCGGGCAAACAAATAAAAATACCTTTTAAAGTGATTAAATTGGTACCAATGAAGCACTAAGGGTTTAACATAGTGACTTCACGCTGACTACTTACCGAAACCCTGAGTGGAAATATCGCTTTATGAATTTCTTGATTCGCATAGAATTGACGAATATCACCGTGTATACGAGAATTAAAGCCCTCATTTATAGATTTCCAATAGTGAAAGGAGTCTCATTTCATGCATTTCATGAAATAATGATACAGATATGCATTGCAGGTGTTCATTAATTGTGAGAAAGTAAATAATAAACATTTTTTGGAAGTTATCACATTTCTTCATTTGTGAAACCCACAATATTTCTTCTATTAAGGAATAATAGGCGGAAAGAGATGAACAAAGTACGAATTTGTCTTTGTTTCAAGAGAGGAGAAGTTTCTGATACAGCGATAATGAACACGGTGGCTGCATTGAAGGATCTTTTGTTGGTCTCCTGTTAACATAGATGATTTATCTCTGTGCGAATGCTCATCATAATGCCGGAATTCTCGAGGTTTTGCATTTTTGAATCCTTAGACCAATGGCTTTGGAAAAGTGATTCCCTTTTGTTCCCTTCGTGGTGTTCCTCTTCTCATCTCGTTCTCCTTCTTCCTCGCCCCTTTGGCTGCCCCTTTCAATCCCTCCCTCCCATTTCCCACATCCACCGTCTCATGCGGTTCCTCGAGTCCACTTGAGAAAAGGCGATGGCGGAATTAGGGACCCTCGTCGGGATGGAGAGGTTGGTCTCAGCTGCTGAGTACCAAGCAATAACAATTCCTTCGCTTAAATTTGCAGAGTCAGTTGAGTGCTTGGGTCTCCGGTTGATGGGCTAGGGTGGGCGGAAGATGGGAAATGGGAAGGAGCCCATGGAAGTTATATATACTTATTATTCCTGGGAAGCGATCCGGGTAAGGCGAGGCAACAAATTAGTGCATTTACTTATTTAAACTCCGGAGTGAGCGTCGTCTTCAATTTTTATCTTACCTCTTCAATGCAATTTCCAGAATTTCGCACCGTCTTATACTGTCTTCTTAAGCTGTAAACTAATTGTCTATCCGCTACGGCCTTACGAACCGTCAGATTCTTTTTGATTTTCACGATAAGCATACTATCTAAGTGACGCAACGTCTAATGTCAAAATGAGTATTGCTCCCGAATAGGCTTTCTATTTCATCCTTTCCACTGACTAAATCTCACGGTGCTTTGTCTATCACCTTTTATCATGTGTATACGAGTACATGAATGTAGTTTTATTCTTTCGTTTTATTCTTTCACAATTGATATATTCGAAAATCCGGTGTCTTAAGATGCTACGTACATATTGAAGCATTTTTCCCAGGAAGGCATATCATTCCAGTTACCAGTGTTGAGGGATTAAAGTAAGCAACGTCGTACTTCTCTTGAACCTGAAGCATTTGAACCATTGGCATAAAGTTCTTGGAAGCAATATCTGAAGCCAATACGGTTATAATGAATAAAGAACCCCCTCTTCCGGTGTTACGGTCGGCCTGGCAACCATCTACGGCGGGAGGCATGCGTTGCAAAGTTTTCGTGCACCATAGCCTCAGCATCCCTATGAAATCGTTACCGAAAGTAATCAATTATAATGAGTGAACCGATATTTTCCTCATTCGATTCCAAAAGGGAGGGATACGCGTATCTCCTGTGCCTTTGAAGTAGATTTTATAATGGATGACGGACTTATCCCTCCTCGAAGTATTTTCACGTCGAGGAAGGGTGCGGCTGGGGGAAGGGCCCTGCCTACTCTCACCCTGCATCCTATGTTGTCGTTGGGGTAAAATATCCGCCCAGGAGGGGAGCATTGATTTTTTTGACCCGAACACGCTGGAATTAATTTTCCGTGCTGATGTGAGTTAAATGCGTGGAGAGTAGAAGTTGGGGTTTTGTGAGTCTTCGTGGAGAGAGAGAGGGTATAGGGGGATGGGGTGCGAAAGGGATGTGGTGTAGCGGGCCAGAGTTATCGAGAACGTGCTAAATGGGGGCTGATGGGAAGGATTGGGTTGGAAGGGGTGGAGTTGGGGGAGAGGGAGGCGGACGGGGGGGGAGGGAGGCGGACGGGGGGGAGGGTTTGTGTTGCGTGGACGCCGTAAGACTGGAGGGAATGGGAGGGGGGGAGTAAACGAGGTGGGGGGCGGGTTGAAGGGAAAGGTGGGGGCGGGGGGTTGGGGTAGGGATGGAGGGACGTTGAAAAAGCGTCCGTCGAGGGACGAGTTTCCTATCTAATTTAATAAAGAGAGGAGAGCAAAGGCAAGCGGGATAAAGGGAACATTTTTGGGGGAGGGTGAAGTGTGGCGGGTGGGGAGGGAGGGAGGGCAGGGCTGGTGGGTTGGAGAGGCATTTTTATTTTTCGAGAGAGGGGGACTGACTGGGCGTGTAGGGGCCAGAGATGTGGCGGTGGATACATATTCGTGGGTCTCGGGGGCGGGGATCTCGCACGTGTGCCGGACGCCCCTCTTCCGCCCACACCCCGTCGTCTCCGCCATCGGGACCAGCTCTCTGCGGGGGAATTTGTGTGCTTGGTGTGTGTGCGCGCGCCGGACTACCCCCCCCTCCGACTCTTTTGGCCTGTCTCTTCATCTCGTCGCGCAACCTGGAAGTTTTTTTCACATATTTTTTGTTCCATTCGCTCCACTCTTCGAGTTTAATTGACGTCGTCGTTGGTGTTTTTTGCGTGAGATGGGAGCGGCGTGTGTGTGTGGGGGATAGGATGGGGAGTAGGCGTACGAGTCGTTCGGAAGGGATGAGTGTGGTGCTGTGGGGTGTTAGTCTTCCGGGATGAGGATTGGTGTGGCCTGGGGACGGTCCCTGTCCCCGGGGGGCGAGGGGCCAGGGGTGGGGGCGAAGTTTCGCGGCGGGAGGGCGAGTGTGTGTTGCGGGCGGAAGGGGTGGCGGGGGAGGAGGTCCATAGCGGTTGATCAGTTGGATGCGAAGTTCTTTCCTGGGGCGGCTGCGGGCTGTTCCGGGGAGGGGGAGGCGTAAAAGAAGGCGAAAAAGAGTGACCGCCATAAACGCCATTCGGTCCCCCTAACCCTGTCCTCCATCCCACCTAAGACCCCGCCCACTTCCACCCTCGTCCCCATCGCGCTGTCTCTCCCGCTCGTGGCCGACTCAGAAAGGGGAAAGGTGATGAAATTGGACTCTCCTTCCCAATCCATCCTCCTCCCTTTCTGCTCCTCGACTCCGGTGTGTCTCCGTCAGGTCGAACACGTTCGGATTGAGAGCGCTGTGGATTGAATACGGGAGAGCTCTCTCCCTCTCTCCATTCCCCGTTCTTTCGAGTGATTCGCCCTTCGTACTTGGGCACTTTTCTGCCAGGCAGCGTTTATTTTAGAAGGAACTTGGTCTCCTTCCCACTTTGTATCCCCCCCCCCTCTCCCCTGCCGAGTTAACGATGGCGCTCTAATTGCGAGGGCTGGCTGCGGGCCAGTCCACACGGTGTGCCTATCGATTTGCGCGTGATGCCTTTTAATCCCAGTTGAAACTATTTACCATGCGTTAATTCATAAAATATAAAGCGCTTTCCGAAGTGCGAGGTGAATCTCTTTTAAAGTTAAATGGTTCAATTGCACTCTGCTTGTCGAAGGAATGGGATTAGTCGTCAAACGTCTTGTTATTTACCACGAATGTTCTTCCACGTGTCGTTTGTCGTGGTGCGTATACCATAAGTCTTTTATTTCAATGGTTTTATTCACAGCATTGAATTTAGGCTAAACTTTTGTATATTTATTTGACATTGATTTTAATTCAATGTATGGTTAATTTAAAGTTTTTTGGCCCCGCTTGTCTGTCAGTATGATGAAAAAAGGCTTTGGATTTCCCTTGGGATTCCCGTTCCAAAAATTTAGTCACAAGTTTGGCAGAATTGTAGACCTGCAAGTGGATTGTTTTTCCCCTGGAAAAAATGTGCAAGGTTTGTATAAAAAGTATCAGGAAAAGTTTTGGAAAATACATTTCTTTCAGATGTTGCTACAATACCTTAAAATTCTTCAAAGTACATCCCTTGAGAGTCTACACGCATTTGCCGGCGGTTTTTCCACGACTTGAAGGTTCCCTGGTAGGCAGATTCCGGTAGATCGTTAAGGGTACGTGTGCAAGCTTCTTTGGCGGCACTTAGGATCCCGTGATGGTGTCTTCATAGGGAGGATTTCACTTTTGGGAATGGGAAATAAACTACTGGTGCCAAGATTGGGCTGTAAGGGGGTTGGGGAATCGTCGTGATGTCGTTGCAGGTCTTCCAAAGCAAACACTCGACTCCGCTTTAGGTCGTCTGTCAAAACCTTCGAGTCGAATTTAGCGCGGATCGTTCGCATGGATTAATTTTCAGAGATTACGATGTGCAATGTCATTTTATCAATGTCAATACGATCTGCCATCATGCTCACAGTCAACTGATGGCACTTCACGCACACGTTTTTATTTATTTCATTATTTTTTATTTATTTATTTTAGTATCCTGCAATCCACGGCTAGGGTGTGTGGTAGGGGGTGAATACACTCCAGAATAATTTTGACCCGAATAAGACCCTGCCGTAGTCGGACAATAACATCCATACCTAATCGTTCGCGGAAAAAATGACATCTAAAATCTATCTCTTCTACACTTAATCTCTCTTGCTATTGACATGATCTTTGCTACCGTTGTACGATGGAGGTAATGATAGATTTTCAACTTCACTGCTTAAGAGATGTCCTTGCATCTGCAAACCTGCAGTTTGTGACACGCTGTAATCCTTGAATGCTTGGTGAAATAATGCCAAACGTCTCCTTACTCGAATTTCCCACTCCCGATTTCTAGGAAATCTAGTCGATTTTCCTAGAAAAATAATATTCGATGGCGTACCGTTGTTCAATCGTTTGCAGCAATTTGCTGTTGAACCGAGTTAATCGACCGGGATCCACTAAAAACACGGTCTAGCTTGAACGGCCACTCGTAGGCGATTGGCGCGTGTTGAAGGCCAAACCCCTCTTCACCGAGCCTGCGTGGTGCGAGCACGCTGCGACGTACAATTAAGTCAGGAAAAAATTGTTACTGATACTTATCATCCAGTTGACAGTCGCTGTATTCTGCACTGTTTGATTTGACGTTTTAGACACTTTTGTCAATTTCGGTGAAAGGGCATCAGTAGACCTCTCGAACTTCATAGATATTAAAATATTTTTTCTTTGATTTTTACAAATCTTTGTTTAAAGTTAATTAATATTAATTTTCACTGATTTGATAAATGAAGGACACAGGAGATGAATAATCTAAGGTGATAAATTGAAATGTAATATTTAATTCTTACTGATGAATTTCATAAATATTGGTCACATCCACTCGGGCAAAAATAGCTTCCCTAATGGGTGATCTGCCTCATCTATATTGGTGTGGCAGTTACATTTTCCATCCTTGGTTTGCGTGTGATGTTTGTTACCAGCAGCGCAGGGTTGAGCAGCTTTCCATGAATGAAATTATAGGGATTACAATGGAACAGGGCCGTGCGGGAGACACCCAATCTCCGCGCGGTTCTCTCTCTCCCTTCCGATTCATTGTGTGCGCCTGGCCTTTTACTCAGCAGCTACGCATGGATTTCGGATCCAACGCCTCCCGGACACAGGCGGCCCCGGCCGAACCCTCCACCACCCCGCAGCGGGTAGGAGAATGGGAACGTGTGTGGGTTCCGTCCCAGGGGCGGTTTCCGGAAAAGGGGTGGAGAAAAAGGTTGAAGGTTTTGACCTCCCGAGGCATGGAGGTAAGGGAAGGTGGGGCACAAGGTCAGCGCCGAAAGGCGAAGCATGAAGATGGGATCTACGTGACCGGCCTAGTGCCCACCTGTCGTCTCCCCATCCCCCCCTACCCTGGTCCTACGGGCCGTCGGCGCTTCCGCCCAGAAGGTTGCGGCCGTTGAATTGGTCGTCCCCCAGCCTCATCAATTCATACCAGCAACCCACCTCCCGCTGTTGTCTCCCTGTTGGAGGTTCCAACTCCACGTTTTCGATTTGTTTTGTTGAGGACAAAAATTGATTAGCCCTTACGGTTTCATCACCAGAAGTTGTAGGCAAAGTCTTTTTAATTGCAAATGAGGCGAAATATTGACTTAGACGTTGATATCCATTATTTTCTGTTGAAGAGTTACCGAGAAAATCAATTCCCAGTCTTAAAGTATTTATATCCCTTTGTGATTGAGCCGTATGAGCCAAGAAAGCAGTGACTTTGTAATCGGTATTCCACACTGCCAATACAGGTTAGATAAACGCTGGACGTCTCTTTGTGACTTCCAATAATTTCCTTCCATTTTGAAAGCGTTTTCATTGGATTAGCTATTTGTTTCCGCCGCAGAAATAAGGGGCTTTCTTTTTTCGATCAAATGTTTCTCGTGAAAAGTTGTATTTATTGCGTCATTGTAATTTATTGGTCCTATCATCAACAGTCATCATATAGAGGTTACGGCTAATTCAGTGCCTTGAAGCCGCTGCCATTTTTACACCGTCAGCAGAAAAGTAATAGTTTCTCTCGTTAGAAATTCTCCAATATACGTATACTTCACAATTAAGTACTGACTATTGTATTACCTATTGATAAAAGTATTTTATCATTAGTTGGGTATTTGTTGCTATGCTATAGAGAAGAACTTTCTTTTTCCGGGTTCTTGGTGTCGGAAAATTTACGAAATGTCATAGAAGGTTAAGTGAGGTCAATTTGTAAGTTCTAAGTCAGAAAGGTCATCGTACACGGACGGCTTCCATTTCATGGCCTAACGGTAAGATCTTCGTCGAAGTCCATAGATTGCGTGAGTTGGTTTGCTCTTTCCTCACATTGGGAGGAGGTAGAGAGCCGGCCGCAGAAGCCGGGAGGCCGTTTAGAGCAAACAAACCAAATTTGTCATTCCGGAATTGTGGCCGGCCATTGGTCCTTTTGCAGTACCATTATATTTTTGGCAATTTAGAGGGTAGGCAGTGTTTGATTTCATTTAGTTGGGGTCGATTGAAGTTACTTGGTAATTTAGTTCGCGAAGGTAGGGAAGGAGAACGGCATATTGACTTGCGGATGTGATTGCTGTCTCTGAAATTCTCTCATACAGAAATTAATATGTATTTTAATCGTATTGACACTTGTGCCGCACCCACTCGGTTTTCCTTATACGAAAGGATGGCAATGCCTTGAATACTTAGCCACTACGAAATACTCCAGATAAATTCATTCCCAGTGAATGTTTTTGACGAAGATTGTCGCGTGTATGTATACTCCTTATGTTGCCCGCCTTGTGATGTGTCGAGGTGATTTTATATGAGTGAACTTTCTCCACGGTAATCTACGTGAAACCCTCGAAGGGGACTGAAGGGCCGTTTGACGCTTCAAAACGCGTAAAATGTTTATGTGACCCTTAAAAAGTAAAACCTTGTATTTCCCCAGAGTGAAAGAGGAGAAAAAAACAAACAGGTAGTATTCTCTCTGCCCATGCTTCTCATCGCTGCTTGTATTATTTTTTGTGTTACAGAAAATTTCCTCGTCCATCTTCAGTTTTTTTTAAATCGTTATTCCATTTCTCCCACCCTTATTCACGGCCATGCAACGTTTTTTTTTATTTTATGCTCTCCCGATGACGACAGACGCAGGTAATTATACAGCGACTGTGAGAGAGGGCGCGAAGCTCATCACGCGAAAATTTAATACTCGTAACGGATCAGCGCTCGTCAAAGGCTCTTTTACGCTTTCGAAGGGAAGGCGGCCCCCCACCTCCGTCCTTTGCTCTACACAACTCACGCACACACACACATCAACTCACCCTCGCACGCATACACACACAGAAGTTAACTGCCACACGGCTGGATCAAAACCCCCACCTGCGCCCGGCGTCATCCACCCACGCGCCGCGCCTTTGCCTCCGGGGGCGGCCTTCGAAGGAGCGGCGGCAAGGAACCAGCCAACCCAGACCTAGCTATTAGTCGACAGGGAGGAAATATTTATCCCCGCAAACCTCTAAGCTCTCCAACTTTCTTCTCCCTCTTACCCCTTCATTACTCCCCATCTCCCAATCTCTCAGTCACTCCTCCAACACCCACCCTGTTTTACCCACCCTCGGTCTATCTATGCGAGGTGACACCCGCTATTGTCCGCAGACAAGTCTGGCGCCTGCCCGGACCATTCGGAGCTGGTCCTATCAGACTGCTTGGTGTTGGTCTACGTCTTAAGTGCTGTCTTTTTTATTTTTCTTTATTATTAAGAAGTACTCTATGTATACCCATGTTCCGTTGACGGTGGCTCTGGCGTCGGAATGGAGAGGGGGCGGGAGAGGGTGGCGGACTGAGATCGGAAGTCAGTGACGAAACTATGTATGCTCTCTGCTATTCTCGGAAAAGTATACAAGGGGGGCTCGGAGCAGAATGATTTCATAACCAGAGCTGGAGGAGTAAGCTTTGGAGCAAAGTGCCGAATCAATTGAAATCTGAGGGAAAAGTTGGATTAAATAATATTGCATACGCACATAACAGTCGATTTAGGCCCCGAGCTTCATTGACCTTTCTTGGAGCGTTGTGCCACCACACAGTTTTCCTAAATCACCAAGTATCGAAAAGACCGCGACTGTCGATGCAGGATTGGAGCTGCTCCCCTCGTGAACTCCAAAAGTGGTTCCCATTCTTTCTATGGAATGAATTACCATTGCACCATATTGACACCATTGTCTCGGGACGAAAAGGTTTGAGAGATGTGGGGACTGCGGAGGTTACTAGGAATAAGGAAGGAGGCTGGGAGAGGAAAGAAGAGGGATAGACAAGGGGCGACGGTTGTGTACAGAGGAAGGGAATGAAGTGGTGGGGGTGAAGACGGGGTTAGGTGAGGGGAAGGCCGGGGGTGGGGTCTAGGGAAAGGAAGATACATAAAGAAGAAGGGTCGCCCGGGGTGCAGTTTGGGCTGGATCCCGGGAAATTGAGTCGGGCCCCGCGTTCGGAGAGGGAGCGCGCGGGGATGGATGTGGGAGGGGTTGGAGAGGCTGATGTATTATTTACCGGGAAGGCAGTGGAGTTAAGGAAGGGGACTCCTCGAAGGAACGGGAGGGGTGGCGCGATGGGGGGGGGGTCTGCCGTGGAAGTAACGTTTCGCCGTTAGAGGGAGGTGGTGGAGGAGGGCGGCGGTTGGCAAAAGGGAGTCTGATGGGAGAAGATGTTGAAGCGAGGGGTCGCGATGGGAACGGAAGCCGGGGGAGAGGAGGAAGTGGCGGGAAGAGGGGATCCGAAATGGGAAAAGAATGAAAATGTGGGGTGAGGCCTCAGTGAAGTGGGGAGTGGCGTGGATTGGAGGGTATGAAAGGGTTTTCGGATGGGAAGGAGTCATGGCAGGGCAAGGCCCGGGAGAGAGAGGGGGAAGAAGAAAGAGGAAATGTGGAGATAAGGGGGATGGGTGACGCATTAGTGTGGGTGTCGATTGTGCGGGAAACGAAGTGAATTATCATCCATGGGACGCGGGGTTATTTATTTCGGTGCACATCCACCACGGCGCATCGACTCGCTGGGAGAATGTGCATCGTCTCGGGAGGCGATGAAAGAGGCTTGGAGGGATCTCCTCCTCGTCCTTATTATGCTGCTCTTCCGAGATGTTGCTTTCAGCTACCGCTGCATAATTTGTGTCAACTTGCCTGTTCGAGCACCAATCATGGGAATCTATCGAGTAGGTTCATAGACGCTTCGTTTTAGTTGCTTATTTCCTAGATGGCTGAAATTGTGATGAAATACGTATACACACCTGGATATGATATGCTCTATTGATTTGGTCCAATTTTACCTATGAATCCCGATTGTTCCATAACCTTTAGAGTTTTGATGAGTGCGACCCGGTATTTGTACTTATATTTTAAGACCCTATGACAAATTGTATGAGTTATGAATTTCTTTTGGACAATACAGCGGAATGATCAAATGATGTTTTATTAAAAGTTATTTTTATTGGAATGGTAATCAAAGGTATATACGCCAAATATACGAACCAATTGTTGTTAGGTTTAGGTTATATATATCTACCGTACGTTTATTTACTCTTACACTTTTAACTCAATGAACGTATATCGAACATGAGTGGTCTAAAAAAACCGTATCGTTAACCTGATATATATCTTTTAACTTAATCCAATGTTTTTGCAACGCATTTTGTCCTGTCTGAGATAGGGCAGAGTGTTTAATTGACACTCGAACTTAATAATAATAATGCTAATTCGTTTCCTTTTTGTGCAAAATTTTGGGAAGGGATGCTTATTTTCTGTATCAATTTAAAAAAAATCGATAAAATATAGGCTGCGGCCTTCCTAATTCCAGCCATTTCATTGCATATTATTTTATAATAGTACCCCTGACACATGTTTTTCAGAATAGGAGGCATACACTAATTTTGTTTCATTGTGCCAAACTGAGCATACCCGATAATCTACGGAAGAAATATTTTCTTTAATTTCTTGATGAAGTTCAAATTTACGAAGTAAGTTTTTTAAATGTGCCTCAACAGTCACCCACGAGTGGGAAAAAATAATCGATTTGGCGTCGATGGAATGTCGGCTTCAAAGAAAGGAATGTTCTGGTGATATTGACTGCAGGCAAACCTAACCACGAACCAAATTGTAAAAATACAAATTAGCCCTAAGAATCACGTAGAGATGATAGCGGTTGGTTTTTGCGGAAAAGTAAAATAATGAAAAAGATTGTTTTGCCTCATTTCTATGATTCAGTTTAATTAGAAGCAATATAAATAGCATCTGAAAGCACCAAATTCCATGACGATTCATGTGGAAGTACTTCCAATTTGTTTAATTACTATTTAGCGTGTTAAACTTTTGATTGTAAGTGGCTCTAAAATTATGAGCCCATTTATAAACGCGTTTTATGGGAATTATGAGCAATTTTTGCCACTTATCGATGTGAATTCAATGCATGTCTCTCTCTATTATTTGAAGAGATCACAAATATGGCGGACTCTTAAAAAGACTCTCATGACTTTGCCAGGAGACGGCCGGTGCGCATGCGTGAAGAAAAACCAATCAGCTGCCTCTTTTCGTCAAGAGTTTACTAAGTTCCCTAAATTGCAGAACTTTCCGGAGTATTGGCAGGCGTATGAGCACTCTCCCTCTGTGATATTTCGTAAATTTTTCATGAATAAATTTCGGAGGAAATTCCTGGAACATCAGCTTATGGTTTTCAATTTCGTTTGCTAATTTCATTCTAGTTAACTCTCCTCACTAAATGACTTGCGTAAAATGCTGACAGAAATACCATATACATGTAGGTAGCCACATCTCGGTGAATATGTACATGCTATTACGGTGGTTCATAGCTTCTTCAGTCAAAGTTGATGCTCTCATTGTCCGCTGTAATAGTTGATACCATAGTTTCCTTCTTGCTCTTTGCCATATAGTCCACAGGAAATCCACACGTACGATAGTAATATTAATGCTCCAAAATGGACCTAATTTTTTTTGATTTCTATACAAAGGAAAAGGCAGCTCCATTGAAGGTGATTGACCAGGTGTTTTCATCAATGTCCGCCATTGGCTTGTGGTAATTTTGTGAAATGAGCTAGGGATCAGCCATGCCAGATCATGGTTAATGCCAGGCATGGTATGGTTTTCTCTTTTTTTGTGTGGCCACGGGTTTTTCAACGAAATGACTTTTGATTAGTTCAAGCCGTAAGCTCTTCAGAGTTAACCTCGGTGGGCGATAACAGTTCGTGTAGATATGAAATTGTGATGGAGATACGTTTTCGCCAGTTTGGCTAGGCCCACAAGTGTTTAGTGGGGCTGTGCTGGAATTGAGTCAGGGAGGAGGAGGAGCCGCTGAGCAAAGAATTTACCCGCTCGCCCACTCACTGCCCCACCTCCTGTAATCTCACTAGCTCGGACTCTCCGCCTCAATCCCTGCATCAAGGGAACAGTCACCGACGCGTTGACGGCCGTTAAACTCGCGTGCGCTTCTGCCCTTACGCCATTCTTCTCCATCCCGACGTGCATTTCCTTCTCGTTCCTCGCATCCCTCCCGGCCCCGTGGGTCCGAGTCGAGATACAGTTCGAACCACGGCGTTACTAATATCCACTTTGGTGGGGTGGATCTCCACTTGGTGATGCTCTTGTTCCCAGACGGCCCTTGCTAGCTCGCCGGCGGCTCAGGGCTCGTCGTTCCTCGGAGTGGTTGGAGGAATGGCGGAGGGGGAGGGTGAGCGCCGAGAAGCGGCGGAGGAGGAAGGGTTGACGATTCTTTTTCCAATCGCCCGTTGTAACAGCAGAAAGGGTTGGAAAGGGAAATTGTGCGTTCGGTTGGCCGGAGGGGAAGAGGGGGGTGCGAGGAATGACAGGCGTCGGGAGTGGAGGGATCGGTTCTGTTCGAGCGCTAATGCACGGTTTGATTGATGGTACTCAATGTTTTATTCAGGGCTTTCCGAATCATTCAGTTTTTATCGGGTAATCCAAACCATTGGCTATCTCAATTTTAATCGGACTATATTATCTTTTCTCCCACCTCGCCAGACCCGTTTATTTTGCTCACACCACCAGCATCGTTATTTTCTTCATTGTTTTTTCATTTCGCACATCGTGAAGAGCACCACTTTTTTCACGTCCATTCGCCCCAGATTTTTTCCCTGTCGTTCCGTCGAGAATTGGTGGCCCTTGTCGGGAGTAGGACGGGGGAGGGAGGCTTGCTTGAGGTCGGGCTCTCCCTCTCCACCCCATTCCGTCGGGAGCGTGGAGGACCAGCGGCAGGCTAATAACTTTCTATCGAGTTATTAGTGCGGGTTGCGGCCATGCTTCCTTGGAAATAGTTCTTCACTTTTATATGCTGGGGATATAATGATTAAATAAAACTTTGAATACGATTTGTCGTTACTATGTGTCAGTTTAACTTTTGGCGCTGTGGATACTTACTTTTCACTATGCCTAGTTTTCAAGTTAAGGTAATTCTATTACCTGAAATTAAGTTTGTATTTTTAATATGGTTGGTGACAATTAATCAAAATATTTTGCGTTAATCAAAAATATTTATATGCATAACAATAGTATCTTGCAAATTCCGTGGTGGTTTGTATTGTTGTTCAGTTCAAGTTAATCGAACTAGTATATTAAATCCGTGAGTGACTAGTTAATTGATAATCAGACTCTCGGTCAAATTTACATACAATATGCTATTCTCCATTGCAATGCTGAATGAAGGAGGAAAATTGTGGGTTGTTTCGCATGGAACTGTAAATATTTCGGCTGGGATAATGCAACGCATCATTCACACGCGGGGTGGGACAAGCCCCCTCCTCTTCGGCCACTAATTACAGCGTTTGTCATAGGATCTGCCGTATGTTTTTTAAAATGAGCTCTTATAGTTCAACCTTCTCTTTTCATTTTTGAAATTGTTTATTTTAAATCTCTTTTTTTTAAGTATCGGCTCGTTCGTCCCTGGTTTTTGGTTTCCGCTCTTCTATGCTGCAGCATCATCCCACGGCGGAAGGGGTTTTGCTGCGACTCACTCTTCCGAAAACGCGGGAAAAAATGCGCGAGTTGATTTACTATTCACTGTGTCTATTCCAGAAGCATTCCAGGAGTCGAAGTTAACTCTGGGAAATCCTTTCTAAGTTCCTAGGGCAGTTTTATTGTTTCTAAATTCGACCCCGTCGTGTTCCGGGGCGCTCTTGTGAACCCCGCCTCCAGACTGTCCCTCTCCTCCTTCATCATCGCCCCCTCATTCGCCTGCCTCTTCTCTCCCCGACCACAACTGTTTTACTTCTCATTACATAACCTTTTCTCTCGTGTGAAGTGGGCCTTGCCCCCCCCCCCCCACCAATTGCCCTTCTTGACTCTTTCTGTCTTGCTCGCTCGCCACGCTCCCGCGTCCACACGCAAGCGCCCGAACGGCAGCGTGGCTCCCGAGTGCGTGCATGCGTGCCTGTGTCTCTCCTTAGTGTGTCCTCTCCCATCACTCAACAGGAATTCGACTCTTCAGGCGAAAAAATCGATGTTTTTCTAAACTCAAGCGATTAGCAAACGGCTGCAGAGCATTGCATTTTCATTTTAAGTATTCTGTTAACATTCATCCACTCAAGGTAACACTTGGATTTTTGCAAGGCCCGCCTTTCGGAGCATTAAGATTCGTGAGGCCAATCGACGCCTCGGACCTTTTTTTAACCCGGGTACGCACGCTCCTTAAGGCCGAAAGTGATACAAAATATGTATACCTTCCAGTCTTTTTCGTTACCGAGGAATATTTATTTTTTCTAAGTTTAAATTGTCCTGGAATGAATCGCATTAGGCTTCAATCATTGTTCATAGATTTGAAATTTTCAAGTTATTTTAAAACAATACTTTCAAATTCTTTAAACCGTTAGGGCAATTATATGTGTGCGCTAAAATTTAATATTTTCATTCCTGAGAGTTTTTTGCTTTAGGATTGTTCATATATTTATTCAAATGGAAAATATAACTTAGAAACAGAAAATAAAGAGCCAATCACGGTTTTGATTTTTTAATATTTCGGGTGCACAACCTATTTTCTCAACGGAAGGAAGAGAACTGAGGTTACGAAAGAGAAGGGGAAAAGGAGGGGAAGGGAGGTTTTTGGTGGCGATCGGCAAGGGTTGGGGTCAACCGGTACGAGCAAGTTCCCAGAAGCCAAATACTTGCCGCCTCGTGGGTTTTGAGTTCAGTGGTGTCTGAAGGGGAAGGGAGGCCAAAAACTGGCACATTAAAACAGTCGGTATAGGAAACACTATGGAGAGAGGCGTGTTTAGGCACTGTTAGAGAGGCTCATGCGTAAGAAGGTTTGCATGAGGCTCGGAGATTTTTGATGCAGATGTTGAGGAGCGTGGTGATCTGCCCAACGTAAAAGGAGGGACAAGAGTTCACTCTCAAGTTGCTAGTTTATATTTCGGGATGTGCACAGGGGAGAGAATTGGTAGGTTCAGAGGGGTGGCAAGGAGGGGTGAAGATGGGACATGTTTTACATTTTTGTCCTTCGCAGGGACTGTGTTACTAGTGTGGATTAGTGGATGGCAGGGGATTTTCATAAACGCTTGGCGGATTTCAATATGTCTGATAAATTTGCGGGTTATTTAGAAAGGACAAACACAGGGCAGGTGGGGAAGGCGGAATCGAGTAGATCGCATGTGAAAAATTATTTCCTTGACCGGGGCTTGAACTATGGATCTTTCGACTTGCCGGGTCGATGCTCTTGAGCTATCGAGGAAACGTAATTTACTCTAAAATCTGCGGGGGTTTATCTAACCAAGTCCCCCGATTCTTTGGCCAGGAATGGCGTTCGGGAGCTGTTTCCTTTATACGTGTTCCTATCATTTTCCTTGTAGTTGTATCCATGTGAATGAATAAATACAGGGGATGACAGTGTGTGTGTATATATATATATATATATATATGAGGGAAATGAACTGGCCCCGCTACCATGATGTGTGAATGTCACACTGCTTCGGACATAGTACTGGGTGAACTCTACCATCACCTACCAAACCGACCTTTGGGTTGATTACTGTTTGTGTGTTCTGTGCAGAACAAACACAAAAGAATCACTCAATAATATTTTGCCAATTGTATATTTCGGCCCGGCCAACTTTTTTACAGGATGGGAGGAACTTTGCGCTTGGGTCGGTATGTGTTTGTCGGTATATATAGCACAGTTAAGGGGCTCTACTCCGGATTCGGCGAGTGGATGGCCGATCACATTTGGACATTGCCCTAAGCGCGTATCCGCCGCGTAAGTTTGGAAGTGGACGTGGTGTGTGGGCTTCGGGGGTTGGATGGGGGTAGGTTGGATCGGGAGGAAATAGGGTCGGGGAAATAGGGTCTACTCGTGTGTCTCTCTTTATATTTTTTCAACCCCCTTTAACTTCTTCCAGCGACTCCCCTCTCTCTTCATTTCCTTCCGCCCTCTCCCCCCAGGGGCCGGCAGATATCATTAGTCGAAGTCAACCTTTCCTCTCCGCCCCGAGCACATCCCCTCGTAGCTCTTTCCCCACCCCTCGTGTATGTCACCGAGAGGGGCGACGTCCTCTCTTTCGCATTCCTCATTCCGCTCTGCTCTCCTTGAGATCCCTCCGGTAGTTACCCCTTCCTCGACTGCCCATCCCCTTCCACCCGCAGACACCCAGACATCCCCTCTCCGCGGACGAGGCCTCCCCCTTCCAGGTCCCTCATTTTCTTCCTCGGTGGGACACTTCCTTCCCTCCATCTTAAGCGCTCCCTCCCTCCCCCACCTCGCTCGCCCCAGCACAGCCCCTTCTTGCGTTCCCATGGGTTGCATCCTATTTGATTGAAGCTTGGTTAACTTTCAGTGTTCTGGCATTCAATTTCGTCTCAACTCCGCATGCCCACCTCCCCCTATACTCTTGCTTACTCGTTCTCTCTTCCTCAAACCGCCCCCATCCACACTCTCCCACACCTCCTCCCACTTCACAGCCTTAAAAACCCTACGCTCCTGCCCCACTTATCCTCTAAATTCCCCCATTTCACTTTTGCTTCTTCTTTGGATCCCTCTCTCGGTTCATCCTCGGTCACTCCCATTTTTCCCCTGCGTTCCCCCTCTCCACTCATCGTCTCTTTTTCTCCTCTTCCTTCCTTCCCTCCTCTATTCACCACCGCTGAAAATTTGATTCCCTCCCTTCTTTCCTACATTTCCCATTTCCCTCCCTCCCTTGCTCGGATTTAAAATTTGTTTTGGAAATTTCGAAATTCCGTCCGGATTTTTCTTTTATTCTAATCTCCTTGGCCGACACGGCGATTATGTTTGACGCAGTTTAAAACTTTTTAAGGACCTGGTCCGTTGGTTCGATCCGGCTTTGGTCTCTCACATGTCTCTCACATTTTTTTTTAATTTGCTCATTAAGGTCTCTTTGTTCATTCTAGACTTTTTCTTGGTGAAGTATTATGTGTAAAAGTTGACTTCCTTGGTGTTTGATGCTCTCTAGGCTTGTCGGAGAGGGGAATGTATGTAGGGAGATTTAAATTAGGTTGCTTAAATTTTATCAATTTAATTCTAAGTTTATCGTAAGCTGGAATCCTTTTAAGTGTTTATTACTATTGAGCAGGCTATTAATTTTCCAGGAGTTCATTGAAAGTGTACAACTTTAAAAATGTCTGCTATGAATCTTTGTGTCGCCACATCACCCATTGCTCTGTCTTTAATTATTCCCGCATTCATTCTCTTTAGTCAAACTGTTTTTTTTTTTAACTCCTAGCTGTTTTTGACGCATGAGTATCTAAAAACCCTTTTCACTACTTTGTTTGTATATTGGAAACTAACTCTTCGTCGGTGTCTCACGGTAAGTTTCTTCAGATATTCATTCATGAATAATGTATGAAAATTTACGGAAGCGGTGTGTTCATGCGCCTGCCAATATTACGTGAAGTTCTGTAATTTGGAGACCTTTTTAAATTCTCGACGAATCGACGCAACTGAGGGCTTTTCTGCGCACATGCGCAAGGACCCTTTCCGTACCAAGTGGTTAGAGATTCCACGAATTTCGACTTCGCCATTATTTAAAAATAACATCAAATAAGAATAAAAAATTAAGAGATTGAGACATGCATTCAATTTATGGTCTCATATATTTAATGTCTTTCAAATTGAAAAAAAAACCTTGTTTCGTAGTATAATAAGACGCATATTAAGTGCCTTTATACATTTGTTTAGTAATGGGTGATTTGTTGAAGATTACTAAGCCATGCATCATTGTTATTAAACGAATTATACTTTAATGTGATACTGAACAAATTATAACACTTGTACTGCATCATCTTCAGGGCTCAGATGATGCAGTACATCAAAAATGGTAGTGAATTTAATCAATATCCAGCGGAAAAGTGCTATTATTTGTTCAGAATTGTGTTTGAAATCTACCATATCACTTGTGAAGGTACGCATTTTTTTCTTAAATTTGAATTGGCAAGAACCTCTGTGCTTTCACACGGTATTTATTATCGATGATAAGGAATAACAATCATTTTCATGTTATTGTTCAATCTAAAATGGATCCGCTACCATTTCCATGTGATTCTATGTGAAAATTGATATCACATTATGCTTACTTGCCATAGATATCACGACAATATTATGCCGTGCCGTCAAACCTTTGGCGCCAAAGTGATGCATAATTATGCCGGCTCGTGTGTGACATCGAGGCATACACCTTTAATAAACCGATTTCCTGAAATTTAACTTATGTAAGAAATGAAGGACAACATTTATAAACGTGGCTCCCCGGCTTTTAAGTTCTGTTCGAGTCGCCGACAAATATGTCGCGGGTCTCATGTGAAAATTACAAAAAAAACCAAAACAAATAATTACCAGACTTCAGGGGGATTATTCTCTAGGAAGACATTTTTTCAAATGCCAAAACAAATATATTCAGAGTAAAATAATGCATTTCCACCTCAGTATCGTGTTCTGAAAAGTGAAATAAGTCTGCCTATGCTGTTATTCTTCATTGCCAGTTAAGAAGTAGCAAAATTAAAGTGGCCTTGTTTCTGCATTCACATCGTATATATTAAACAGTATTTCTGGTGGTATTAAACGAACGGTAAAGTGTCTATTGCCTGCTGGTCTTCGTAATCCTTGTGCAATTTTAGGTTTTTTAATGAATTGTCTATGATTGTATTCTTTATATTTGTCTTTAATATTAGCCTTTTACTTTTTCCAAAGGTTTTAATGCTCAGTTCAAAAGATTGTACACTCTTCGCAGAATGAAATGAACTGTTTATTTCATTTTGCTCTATCATCTTTAATAAATTGCGTTGAATTGTTAAGACTGTTTTAATGAAACTTAATATGAATAGGGAGCCAGTATTCACCGAAGTTTGTAGCGTCTTCTCCATCTTACGAATGCTTTGAAGTTCTTCCCGGCAAACAAAAGTTCAGGAATGACTAATGCCGGTATGTTCTGCCAAATGGCGTTTTATTTAATTTCGCTTAAACTGCTCATATTATATTGGCGGAAAAACATTCTGCTTCCCCCTGGATTGCTGCAATTTCCTTGTCACTCTGATCCTCCCGTCATGCGTATGCACTTCTTGCGCATCCACCTTTTTAGTCTCGTTTGCACGCATTGGTCACGTCGCTGTTTATGCTTACCATTTAACGACTTTTTATTGCTGTAAAATGCCTTTCTACCGCACGCACGTCTCTCACGTTGTATGCCATGTTCGGGTCCCCTCTCCATTATCGAATATCGTTACCATGCCTGCATAAACTCCCAGCTCACACTACTCAGATCTCCCGCCTCGGCTTTTTTTGCATTCTTTCCTTCTTCCTCTATCTCGCCCACCCGCCCCCCATAACTCATCCTCCTGACTTTATAAACGAGGCACACGCACGTTTGTCTTTACAGCCCGCTCCCGCGTCCGTTCCACCCCCACTTGGGGGGAGAGAGCCCCCCCCCCCCCCCGCAGCAGCAGCAGCCCGCATAAAAACGAATGCGAGTGCTGCTTTCGTGGCATTCGTGCCTGCGTTCATTCCCCGCCCCCTCCTTCCTCTCGTCGGTCTCCCCTGCTCCCCCTCCAACGTCCCCAGTAGGGACGAACTCCGCCGCCACCTCTTACTCGATCGATTCCCATTTCCCGCGATACATTGGATTATATTCTATGGAGCCGCGAATCCACTTAAGACGACTCCCCGACTTAAGAGTCGAGCACCTTAGCGCGCGCGCACACATACACACATTCTGTGTTTTGTGGGCGCGCGGGCGTGTATCACCTCCCCCGAGGGAGGGGCGGCGAAGAGAGGTGAGTCGTCTCTGTCGTAAAGTCGGCACAAAGGATTTTCAGTGGCATGAAGGGGAGGAAGTAGGGGATGTACTTTTAACCCCACCCCACTAGTCTTCCCAAACCTCCCCTCCACCCCCTACCACTCGTGCCTTCTCCTCTCTTCTCTGCTTTTCAATTTGCTAGGCTGTTACGCGGATGAGCTGCTGAGGATCCATTACCTCTCCCCTTTACCCTCCCCCCCGCATCTCTCCCTATCTTATTTTCTCCCTCTTTATCTTATTCTCTCTCTCTCTGTATTTCACTGAAATTCTCTCTCTTTCTCTCTCTCTCTCTCTTTGTCGCTCGTTCCCTTTATTCCTCGTGCTCTTTACTCTTCTTGCTCAAAGAGTAAGTCTTCCGACATCTTCGTGTTTAGATCCATCTTTTCTTCGATACAACCACTTTTAAGGGTTGAACGAGAATTCGATCTTCTGCATATAATAATTATAATCGTCTTAGTTTGCAATTCCCTGAATGAGCGTAGCCAGTGGATGCTATTGTCATGTAAGGTTTGGGAACGTGGTGATGTAGAATTCCGAGTTGAGCTTTCATCGCCGTTTATTCCTATCATTTTATTGGCAATTGGATTATACGTTTATAATTTTCGAGAAATTTCTTTTCAATTGTTTGTGTTTTTGCGGGAGCAGAACATAATTTATAAGTTTTCTTGGGTCTTCCCCCGAGTTCGGGGACTTCCACCGGCTAAGCAGATACACCGGGAGCAGATCATACTATATATATATATATATATATATATATATATATATATATATATATATATATATATATATATATATATATGCACCAGATCATACTATAATTTATTAACTTCTATCGTTGAAAGTATGTATTTCACAGACCGGTGTCCAACCACACCGTAATGAATGAGACGTGTCTGCTTGTCAGAATATACATTTAATATTGCTGCCCGTGTATTTAGGGGTTTAGTACAATAGCGGTTTTCATTCAGGTACGCACGGATCAAAGACTTGGACAAGAGCACCAAGAAGGGGAGGAAACGAAAATACTTGTGAAGAATATTGAAGGTAGACGCGACGGCAGTACCGTGAGGGAGAAATGACAGAGTGAAATAGTTCGCTGACCCCATAAGTAGCAGAATATGGGATAATTTAAGGAAGAGTAGTCCAACCTGGGAAGGCGTTCTCACTTTGGAGGATACGATTGCAAGAAAGGAATGAGTTAGTTGATTTGGAAAACGTGGGAGGAGAATTAAAGGGAGACAGGGAGGGAGAAAACCGTGCAGGCCAAGCATGAATTAACGATACTTAGCTCTCGTGGCATGAAATAAATGGAATCGGTTAGGGATGACCGTGCCAGTGCTATTTGATAAAGAGTGATCATACAATTTTCATAATCCTTGATTTTTTTAAAACGATTTAATTTGATTACGTTACTATCGTTAACCTAAAAGTGTAACGTACATGTGGTACTACTTTCATGATTTGAATTCATTCTTGCGTGAACGGCATCCGGTAATATACGATGGTTTCAAATCAATCAAACTTATTCATGGTAAACATTTATACTTAAAGGCTAACTTAATGAAAACATTGAAATTTTCCACTATAAATTATGAGGATAACATATTTATGATCATTCTTTATTGTACACGCCTCTCAATCGAGCGGTTAAGCGGTAGTATTGAGTGGTGCAAACAAATCGGGTGGTTTTGGCAAGCGATGGTTAAGGAATAAAATAGGGGTTTCCCTCCCGAAATACGGGCCCTTTTGTATTTTGAAATTTTATCGTTAATTTTGAATACTCAATTAATTTTATTGAATAATCATCACAGGGTCAGGCTTATCGTCGTGCAAGTTTTTTGTATCCATCAAATGAAAGGGAATACAAGCAGATCAGTGTACTATGCCCTCTCCGCTGGTCCTGTGGCTTTTTTGTCAGTTCAGTATTATCCAGCCGTGCCCTGGTCTCATAAATCAATTCTTAATATGTTCTGTTGGTCGCTACAAAGAAGTTGTCGCCATTATGCATTTCGGTTGGCTTTCTAAAATTATTTTTGTTATTTCCCATTGACAATCAATTTAGGTCTTGTCCAGTTCCAAGAATATTAATTTCTTTCATTTCCTACCCACTTCATATGCCCAAATCACTATTGTTCAGTATTGTAGTAAGATTTCCCAATCCGTTTCGTTTAGTCGGCCGCTGCCAGGTGGATAGAAGCAGTTGTGGCAGGCTCCTAATTTTTGGAAATTAATCATTTTCTGAAACCATTAAAATATTAATTTTTCTCAGTGATTAATTACGTACTATACGATTAATTTCCACTTCCCTATGATCGAGTTCATCATGGGTTTGTATTTTGGTAGACGGGTATTTTGTGCATTCCAATTGAAACGTGTTGTAAGCAACAGTCGCACCGGAAATGCGCAATTTTTGCTATTTCGGAACATGTGCCGACCGGATTATGTCGGGGAACCGCGCGTACCGCTGGACCAACTAAACATGCAGGCTCGGCTGTTCGGCTTGCAACCATATTTCAAAATGCTTGGTGCTTGTCGTGGAATTTTTTCTTTGGTTAAATGGTGCCGTGGAACCATAAGACTTACATGTAGAATGTCTGTATTGTAAATGTACCTTAATCCAAATTATGCTGGGATTCATGCTTATATGGGTTTGATATCTCTGGAAAGCCGCGCTGGTTTGCAAGATGACCCTTCTCGTGATATGTGACTTGACTTAGCTGTCTTTATATTCTATAATTTGGTTAATCTATAAACTTCCTTCAACTTGAAGTTACGAGTTACTCGTATAACGTAATTGATTACGTGGTTGATAAATGGATAATTTTAGGCGCGGCAGCGTTGTTCCTCATGACTGTGTTTCAATTTTGTAAATGTTCGAAAACTTTCAATTCTCTTCACCTATTTTTTCGAAAATATGATTGGACTCAATTCTTTTCAGTAATGAACAAAAGGATGGGCACCAAATGATGAAAAAATGATCGTTCTTGTTCCGTATTAGTTCTGAAATCAAGTGTAACATGACGATGTATTTTTAAGAAAAGAATTCCACTTTCTCTGACGTAAAGTTTGTTCTGCAAGTCAAGATGAATCCTTTCGATAATACACAAGAGTGGGGAATAGCGAGGATAATTACTTAATTTTGATAATTTTTGCATCTTCTAAATGTCTCGCTTATCAAAATTAGACTCACTGTTTTATTTTAGACGATTTTGTTCGTTCTCTTATGGATTGATTTTAAATTAATGAATAAAGTGTTTTTGCGATCCATCTTCATCAGACACACTACACTACTCCCAAGAGTGGTTGACTGAGCGCCACTTGTCGGTTGGGAGACGAGTCTCGTTGTCTCCCCCCCCCCCCCAATCATATGCGTGTTACGCAGCCGACACTGCTGGGGCCGCCTTCAGGGAAATAAAACTCACTTTTTTCAGAAATTGTCATTCGTTCTGTCTTTCTTCGGCGCTGGGTGGTCGCGTGTCGAGTAGCGTTCGTTCGCCCCCACCTCGTCGGTCCCGTGGGGCCCATTGAGGCGGCTCTGCCCCCCCCCTTCCACAACCGCCACACACGGATGGGAGGGTGAAGGTGTGGCGGGATGCGAAAATTTATCCTCCCCGCTTAGCTCGGTGCTACTTCTTTCGAATTGAGTTCTGGTGTGTCTGCAGCCGTTGCGTCACTGTCGCCCCCTTTCTCTTCACGTTTTACGCTTGAGTAGGAGACTTGGAAATTTTTATTTCCTCTTTATTCTTCTTTAAAGATGTCTAGTGTGTCTCTTGATGTATTTTTTCAACTTATTCTCTAGTTGCCGAGGGACGCCATCTATTTTCTTGTTAGCCTTCATGAGAAAGATGCATCATTATTATTATTACTTATTTCATATGTTGATTGTTTCTACGCTCTAGTGTCCGAATTTAAACTAATACAAATGTTCTAAAAACTGCAATGACTATGCACTTTGACTACCTTTGTATATAGTTATTTTTTTACGATGTTAGTCGACATGTCTAGCTTAGGTCTTATTTTTGTCGATATCGTTTGTCTTAAACGCAAGTACATTGGCAGATGCCACATATTTAACTCACATTAAGGGTAAATTTTTTCATCCTTCGATTGGCTTTTGTGTTAGTTTTCACGTGTAAGGCATTGGTATGATTCATAGGGGAAAATTCCTCTCTTTTTACTGACCATGGAGCAATAGGCATTCCCGTGGCCGATACATGCGTCTCTACCTAGTAGATATCGGCTAATTGAGTGTTATCAAAATGGGTTCATCACTATTTGAAGTCAAAATATTTTTTATTTCATTTATTGGAATTGGTCATTGGCAATGAATATTATGCGAAGTAAGATTTGGTGCTTTCCCGGTGTATATTCTTGATGAAGTTTTCTCGGGTCTTCCACCGGGTCAGGGGTTCCATGTTGGCCGACGTTTCGATGCCCGTGCATCGTCTTCAGGGATGATGGAACCCCTGACCCGGTGGAAGACCCGAGAAAACTTCATCAATATTATGCGAAATCAATAACTTTGGGCCGCAGATCGATCCTGATAATTTATTATTTTTTTAATAAATGGGAAAAGACCCCTTGGAAACATTATTCAAGAATCCTCGACGATTTGTTTCTACTCTTGGTGTTACTTATGGAGATATCGAGGCAAGCGCTAGCTGGAAAATTTGGATGCTATTTAAAGATAACATGTATTATTTAGTGAAAGACATCGGTTGAGCAGCGGAAGGAAAATAATACCCGAAATCTCTATGATATATATTCGTGGCCGTGGCTAAGGCCAAGGTTCAATGCTCTGTTTGTTTTTGGATTGTTTTATATCTCCAAGATGATTTATGAGTGTCACATTTCAAATAATAACTCTATTTCTCTGTGACTGGATTAGCAGCAGGTATAAATAAAAAATTATAAATGAAGCCATTAAAAATAAATTTCGTGTCACAACTCTTTATAATGTAACTCGTGATATCTGCCCAATCACCGGCCTCTGTTCTAGGAAGCATGGTTCCAACTGGCACCTTCCCGAGTGTGTAGCGCCTGACCCAAAAGGAAATGGGCGTGAAAAGGGGCCTCTTTCTCCTCGTGTCGGTTCACTTATGTGCCTCCATGCATATTCTTATTGGTCTTTCATTTTTAACACTTGGCATTTTAATGCCATTTGTGCTCTCGTCTTCTTTTGAAATCATTTCAAAATTTTATCTTCATGTGGGAATGCGCATGCAGTCCGTCAGTCGCCTCATAATTAGCGGTATCAGTTTTTCTTTAGCATACGCATCTCACTTCGGAATGAAGTATTGATTGGCGGAAATGGAAAGTTCCGTTCTTCCGTTCCATTCATCCACTCAAAAATTCAAATTATCATTTTGTATGGATTCTTCATTTCTTCGGTAATTATTGATGTACAACTTTGTTCCATTCAAGATGCTTAAAGGTTGTACGTCCAAGGTTTCATCTCAGGGTTTTTACTATTCTTGGTATTATTCAGTTCCTGATCAGTTTTTAAATTCTAAATTAATGTGTAATTATATCCTGAAGTGGGAAGGTTTAAGATTTCTTCGACGAATTCTGCTTTGTTGCACTTTTTCCGCTGTCTGCTGTCCTTTGGACTGCTTCGGGCTTCGACACGACGCAAGTATTTCTCCCCCTCGATAGCAGATGCTCCTCCCCCCCGTGTCCCTCCCCCGTCCTCCCCCCTTGAGCAAGAGCGCTCTCGCCTCGGTCGTTTTGCAGGGCGCATTGCCGCGGCAGCCATGGAGCATTTCTCGAGACTTTTGATGCAAGAGACGAAGTTAGTCGGCCTCCCTACTCTCTCTCTCTCTCTCTCTCTCTCTCTCTCTCTCTCTCTCCCGTGCCGTGCGTTCAAAGACTTGAAAGTAGCCTCTCCTCGCTGCTTGATTCTGCACAACCCAAGGGGGGAAGGGTCGGGGCGGGGGAATTGGGCGAGGCGCTCGGAGAAATCTGCGGGTGAGAGGAGTGGCCCGTTGGGTGGGGGGTGTCTCTGGGGGTTGATAATACGTGCCCGGGGATGCCGAGTTAGCAAGACGGCACACACACTCCTTCCCCCACCCCACTCCTCGCGGTCACCCGTCCCCGTCAACACCCCGTCCCCCGTCCCCGTGCGAACTCGCCTCTTTCCCTCCCTCGCGTCACGCCCACCTGCCGCCTACTCCCTTCCGCGACACCCCCATCACTCTGCTCGGCCGAGGCGCCGTACCCCGCATGCAGTCACCCAGCGTGCAGCCTCGCGCTCAACTTCTTGCCCAAGTCTTCTCTTTGAGAGACGTTTCTAACCTTTCTTCGAAGGCTCCCTCAATACTTGCCTCACGTCCAAATCTCTCTTTGTAGGAAGTAGTCTTTTGAGGTTACATTATTATTTTAAATGTGGTCTACTGGTTAACTCGTACTAGACCTGGGTACTAAGCACTTCTATATATTTAAGCCCCTCCTAACACGAAGCGGAACACCGTAGCCCCTTACGTGGGAGCGAATATTCAGATTCTTAGCCCCTAAGAGGGTTGCTTCGCGTTCTCGTGGTACCATTCGTGAATTTTCAAATGTCTCTCAGTAAATCTCCATATTTTCCCCCCTCAAAATATGCGAATTCTAATGTAATTATGCTTTTCGGTATCTAATCTACCATCGAAATTGGACCAACTCTTGAAAAAACCCTTAAATGGATATGCCTGCATCTTATGCCAATGCAATTTTGAAGGATTTGCTGCGGTTGATACCCCACTAGAAAATTTCCGATTTCCACCGCTATCGTCAATTAGTAAGGTGGATGGATAGGCGAGGGTGGACTCTCCCCGCCCCCCCCCCCGTTAGCCTCCTGCATGTAAAATCGCAAATTCAGGGGATTGAGTTGATGAATGCCTGCCTCTGTGCTGCAGTTGGTTTCCCAGATGAAAACCTAACCAGATTGCCACGTCTGCTAGCCTTGATATAGTGAAATAAATTTTTGACTTATCAAGAGTTAAATATGTAATTGCATCATCTCCGCCAGCTCAAGGATTTTATTTTATTCTATTTGGTCTTCGGAGTTGATTTAATCCTCTGATTCACGACTTTGGAAATACTATCAAAGATGAGGGAGATTAGAGCTTCTAAAGATACCCCTTAAAACTTTTAAATCCCTGATGATTTTTCTGGTGTCATAAGTCGTCTTACTCGGCGGTTCATTTCCCTCCCGTTGGTTTTCCTCGTTCTTTTTCCCTTCATTTTTTACCCCTCCTTCATTTTCCACCAGAGATTGGCAGTTTCTCTTGATACGATTTTTCTTAGCCGTGTCATTTAAAAAAAATCACCATCATCTGATTTTCTTTAATAGATGATTTTTGGGTTTTGTGTAAATCTTTTTAAAAATTGTATCAATTCCTTTTGCCTCATTTCTGGTACTCATGTGTAAAGGTTTCGAAAAGAAAAGTGAGTCTTAGTCCGCATTTACCGCGAAGCTCATATTCAATTCTACCACCTCCGATCTCATTTGCTCTACTTTATTCTATTTCATTTTGGTAGCTTCATAATTTATTTCAACTCCATACTTGAAAGCATTTTATTACATGGTGTTGTTTAATATTTATTTTCCCTTTCTCTTGCTGATGCCCGTATTCTGTGTATAATTAAGGCCTGCAGCACTTCGCTTGTAAATATGAACGTATTGAATATGTGGCATTAGATGGTGGTCTGCCTGTCAATCGTTATCAAAGTGGAATGCACTTTTTCCCAAGTATATTTTAGTACAGTTGTCGAACCACCTTAAACCAGACATATTGCATTCTATCCATTCCTACAACATGTCTCTAAGAGAGCGAAGCCAATGGAAGAACGAATTTTCGATAAAAAACGAATCTTGCGATTAGATAGTTAACCCTCGTGCTATTTCACATGAGTTTTGATGATTCTTCTGCTAAGTTCACTGACTGTAGGTAGGTGATATATATCTCTTTGAAATTTAATCAGTGCTCATTAGAGTAAACTTTTAGTAATTTTCCTTCTCTTTTGAAACATTGATTTTAAAAATACCTTAATATTATGTTTTGATTTGATTTGGCTCGTATTGCATTGAATGTTTCGGTATTTTGGGTTAACCCAATATTTTGTAATTACTTTTTCATGTATCGTATCATTACTATTAAAATGTTCATCTACCTCTCGTATTAATTCTTTCCTTTCTCTGCAGGTAAGGGACTGCAAGTAGGTGAGGCGTTCGAAATTCGACCCCGAGACCTATAACCTAACAATTGGTACATCGCAGGCAATCTTCATGTGGTAAAATGGGTGTGAGATGCGGTCGGTATGTACTTGTAATCGTTATTGTATCATGGAGTAGGTTATTTTTTACTTGATACGGTTAATTTTCTTCTCCGCTTCTCCGGGCTGTGTTACTCCGTTCTCAGAGACAAGCTACTGAGCAAAGTGACATTCATTCTCCTCTGTGCGATATAACTGTGCATCCATAGCAATACCTGTCTTGTTTAACCTATTGCTTGTCTACTTGGTAAATATAGCATATTTGAAAAAAATAATTTTCCTCGCAAACAATATCCGTGGCTCACATGATTTCCTCAAATTCTGATGGAGCGAGTTAATCTTCGCTTGACTACCTCGGGAACTTTCCTCTATCACTTTATTGGACCGTTTAATATATTTTCAAGAAACATTCTGTCGTTAATAGGGGCAGCCGCAAGGTTTTCTCCCCGAGGCGACACACATAGCTCCAAAATTAAGTCCCGCAGTGCCTTTATCGCCTCCATTTGTTTTTTTCCAAGCAGCCGAAGCATCATTTTCGTCGCCTTCGTTGGTATTTTTTTTCAAAAATGGCTCTGCGGTTTCTTATACGGTGATTTTAATGTGGTCGAGGTTTTATTTCGCCCCCTGCCTCAATATTCCCTCTTTCCTCCGACGCCGCCTAACAGCGCCGACCTAGACTGCACTCTCCGTAATATTCAAATTGCCACTTGTCCTTCTATCATTACTCGTCCTCCTCCTTATTATTCCACCCCCCCTCCCGGGCGTCCGTTTCCTCCACCTCCCTCTCCTTCCATAATAGAAGCCAAGAGGAGTTCTGTGTGCCCACTTCAATTATATTTGCTCCTCTCCTCCGCATTTTGAAAAAATTTTCATCTTTATTTTCTAGGTTTCACATATGTGTAATTTTTCCAGTGCCTCCTTCCCATTCCAGGCTCGCGGGAAACTCGTCACCTCTTTAGTTTCCTCCCCGGTTTTTTTTGAGAGAGTGCCGTATAAGAATTGGCCGGAATATAACCATGTCCCGCTCCGAGACTTTCCGAACTTTTGAGTGGAAACTGCGCCGTACATTGGAATATATTCTGTTCCCCCTTCCTCTCCCACGCCCCCGCCTTTCCGTTCCCCCAGCTTCATCCTGCGTCCCCCGCCTGCCCGCCCCCCCCAAACCGCTCCTCCCGGCACCTCCGCGACTACCCCGCCTCTTATAGTACCACTCCATCGACGCCCACCTGTCCCCTCCTGCACCCCCTTGTGTCGCCCTCCAGGGAGACACGCCCCTCCCCTCCCAGCCCTCCTCCTTCTCCTCCCCCTCCCTCTCCAGCAGTTGGCTGCACTCCGCCATGTCGCCAATCTCTTTGGACCATTGCACAATCCCTCGATTCTGCACGCCCCCCTTCCTCATTCATCCTCTGCTCCCTTCCGTCCACGCCCAAGCCGGTGCAACTGATTTCGCTCTGCAGGTTGAGCCACCCAAGCATCATCCTGCATGCCCAAGGCATTTGAACAGAGCCTCAGCGATGAGCACCTGGACAGTAAATAATCTGCTTAGGACCTCAGCCTACGCCAGTCGTTTGTTTGGTGTCCCCTGATGCACCCCCGCGTGAACGTATTGTTAAATGGTGTTGCCATTGCCGGGAAAAATTCAGTTTGTGATATAATCGGGTAGAATAGCTTGCAATTGATTATAATAATTGAAATTACTAGGAAGTTGTTAAATAATTTTTTATTCTGAATGAAAAAGTACAAAAAAATTATGATACATGAGTTTCAAGACTTTGAATCATTTAAATTATATTTATATATGATTAGGAAATGAACATAATTTGAAGATTCGTGTTTGGTGTGGTGGACTTAATTACTTTTCATGGCTGAATCCATTGGTCAGAATATTTGTTTGCTTGAGTTTACAGAAAACTGGATACTGAGAAATGTTGTAATTTTCCAAAAAGTCTAAGTGAATCTAAAGTCATTGACCTCTCTCCTAGTCTCCCTATGTTGGGCTCAGTGCTCTAATTCGATGGGACGTCATTTATGGCGTCAGATTCTTGTGTCTTGATAACCACCTCTTTTCGATGCTAATTCCCGCAAAACCGATTAACCTTTGTAAAAATAAGTCTTTTCCCCGAGGGGTCGCCGCTACCCTCTGACACTTCCGCTCTCCTTCCACTCACTCCTTCCGTTGTATCTCGCATCCTCCGCCGTTCGCATTTTTATGCTCAGCCTCTAGATTAATCTTCATCTTACGTGAAGATTCCCGTTGCTCGTCGCCTTTTTACTTCTTTCTTAGCCATGTTTCACGATCCACGGATGAAAAAATAATATCGCATCTACCCAATTGATGCTTGGAGAATAAGTGACATCTCTAATTCATTAGCGTCGTCGTTCATGAGTATATCTCTGCATCATTTGCTCGGCAATTTGCGCCAGTCGTTCGTCCGATGGGAGAACCCCGGTTCAATTCCGGGTGACGTCTTTCCAGATTCCAAACAGAAGCGTCACCCGAGCTTTGTGATTTTTCGGATACCGGGTGACAATGGGGAACCACCATCGAGATGTAAACCGTCTGATCCAATGGCTCTTATTATCTGTGAATTTTGAAAACTTAAGCTGGGCTTATCGTGAAATGGGGCTCTTTTCCTATCTATCAATACAGCCATCGGGTTGCTCATTGCAGTTTATTTTGCTTTAGTATGCGTGAAGCCACCTTTCATTTCATGTTATGCATTTACAATGTAGACATCGCCACGGGATGTACTGTGATTGTGTTTTTGTGTACAGTAGGTTTCGAGATGCGTCAAAGGTTTAGTAGAAAGTAAAAAAATGGAAAACTCGAGGAGTTATGGGGGGTGAGCTGTTGGAAGGATGGAGCTTGGGTGTGGGGGCGGCGTGTATGCAGGACTACTCACCACTCTGCTCCCCCTGCAGGAGTGGTTGAGGGAGGTGGTGGTGGTGTGTCCGGGGGAGGGGGCCATTCTCGTGGGGTGGGAGGAAAAAAACGCGGAGTCGTTGTCGCCATAGGTACGATCTCAACCCCCGAGAGTGGAAGGTTATGGGGGGGGGGGGGTGGAAAGGGCCGATGGGTTTTTTGGGAGGCGGAGTGGAATGGGAGTATTAGGAGCGGAATGGTCCGTAATTTGCATTAACGAGGCTAGTTTATACTCTTCCCTTCTTTTTCCGCTCCCCCCCCCCCTCTGTCCACCCTCCTCCACCCTTCCCCTCCCGCCCAACCATTGTGCTCCCCCCCTCTCTTCCTCTTCCATCGGCGCCTACTTCATTGGCTTCTTAAAATCGTCCTCCCCAAATGATCATCTTCTCTTCCCCACTCCGCCTTTTATCGCCTTCCCGCACTCCAATTTTTTTTAGTCGCACCCGAAATTTTCCAGTTTACTTAATTTTCTTTCTCGATCTTGCGCGCTTTACGAGTAGCTCCCGGTCCCTTTTCACTCTCTAATTATTCCTAGTAAATTTTCGACGCCGGCCTTGGATGTTCCGCCTCCTCGTTCATTATAGTAGTTTCCTTCTGCTCGTACTTCGTCGTCGTCGGCGATATTTTTATTCTTTTTGCCCATCGTTTTATGGCAGTATGCCTGTCCTACCCTTAAACGTGGACTCTCGAAGGAGAGACGGGATTCATATTGGCCGCATGAGGTGGTTCATTATCTTAAGTAATAAACTCGGCTCTGTTTATCTTGGTTTTATATACACTGAAAAGGTATTTTTGGATCATTTTCATGCTTATTAGATTTTTGATCCAAACTGCGCGTTCGTTAATCTCGGTCAACTTCGCGATGTCGTCTTCTTCAGTAATTGACTTAACTCTTCTCTCTCCGGCTAATGTGTTGTCTTTTGGCTTGGCGGGGGCGGGGCAATTCCTTCTCAACTGTTTTCGTTCATGCCTAATTTTTTTTTTTAAATTTTCACCGTAGGCGTACGTCTTTGTGTAACCTTCATTTGGGGCTTTTTTGGCAATCGCCAGTAAACAGTGAAATTCATACGACTTTTTTTTAGATTAAGCCTGTGAAAAATACTTTCTTCGAATTGCATTGCACCAGTATCAATGGCAATGGACACAGAAGACTTCACTTAGTGTTGCTCCAGATAGCGAGTCGATATCATTAGATTTTAACGGTTGATTATCACTTAGTAACGTACATTTAGAATGACTTCGCATTTTCCTCTCGAGCGATTGATACTCGTTTCCTGTTGAGGAAGGGCAGATGTAGTTGTTTTTTGGCTGCGGGCGAGCACAATAAGAGTTAATAAACTGGAAAGTGCTCTCATCAGCTATTATTCATTATTTTGTGTGTATTTGCTCTCGATAAATCTTTGCATGAAAGATATGTGTATCCTGTGACTGACCCAAGGGCCCTTCGGGCTGTGACGTGTCGCGTTGCGGCGATTGCTCACTCACCTGCACGAGCACTGCTCTCCTCCAGCCCACTCATCTCCGCTCTCTCGACTCCAGGTCTCCCTCTCATTCCCTCCATTTTTTTTATATTCTCCACTCGGTTCTTTTGCTCTTGCAGGATGCTCTCTTTTTAAACAGTCAACGCCTCCCACGAGGCCAATCCCCGTTCCTGGCCCCGAAACAGTTTCTCCGCCTTCCCCTCGGAAGTCGAGATGGAATGGCTGCAAACTCGGCTCTTCCGGCCCCGAAGGAGGAGGGCTATAGTTTTCTTTCCCCCGCCCCAGTGTGACTCTCTCCCGGGGGCGGGGGGGGGAGGGGTCGGGACGAGGGGGAGAGGCTAAGGGGATAAGGATAATTTTTTCGGGTGGGCGTGGTCTCTCGCCCTCCCCGTTATCTGCTCCCCGCGCTCTCTCCCTCGGAAGCATCTCCTCATCTCCGCGACCATTTTCGAGTTTGATGGTTGTTTCAAAGTCATCAAGGAACTCAACCTACCCCCTGCCCCCATTGGCGTCCAGGTTGCCGCCCATCGCGCACTCATTCTTCTCCTAGCCGAGGGCTTGTGCCACCGCTTCTTCGCCCTCTTTTTCTCCTTTCTCTATTTTCCCCCATAACAACTCCCTCGGCTTGAGGGTCCTAATGGACTTTTTTCATTCTACTCTAGACCGCGCGGAAATCTCAAAATTGAAATTTTTACCTCCCTTTCCCTCTTAATCTGTTCTTTCGGTACAGTTTGTTTTGAGTTTTTTTCCTTCGGAATCAGCGGCGAGTGTTTTTCCCCTCTCCCCTCCGCCCCTAAAGCGCGCTAGGAAGTTGCTTTTTGCATAAGAAACATCCGCGCTTCAGGAATTTTATTCTTTCCGCGAGATTTTCTTTTTTTTTCGCCTCGGTCGTTAGTGTCCCGTGGACCTCGCTGGGACGTCTCCGTCTCCCTCCCATTGCTCATACAAGTTTCTGACTCACCCCGCCTCCTCCCTCACTCCTTTCTCTCCCTTCCTCCCTCCCCTCCTACGCGAAAACCCAGTTCCTTCTCTTTTTTATTAATCCCGCTTTCAAAGGGATTATTATATTCTCCCCCAGTCCCTCCTCCCTCTACACATCCTTCCCTCTCTTCTTCCCCTCTTCCTGTTTCCCTCGTCCTGTCTTCATGTTGATTTTATTCCTTTCGTCTGGTGGGTGCTGTGGGTTATAAGTGGACCTTAACGAGGATTCAATTCAAATTACTTGGGATTTTTCGTAGTTATTTGTTCCCAAGGAAGCTCGATGAATATGGAAACGCCGTCCCGTCCATCTCCGCCGGCGGTTTGCTTATTCCGTTGCGCCTCCCGAATTTCCGGCGTGCGATGTTGGCGCTGCAAGGAAGTCCTGTCGCCGTGAGGGATTTATAAAGAGAACTGCTTTCGTTTCGTTCCGTCTCTTTTCCATGTGCCGCAATCGAGTTTGGTTAATAAGTAGTTTGTCAACGCCGCGTCGTGAGTCCACGCGTCCAAAGTCATTTAATTTTATCAGAAAGTGTTCATTTCTGTGACGCCAAGTTTTTTTTTCTGTATGGTGTAAGTTGTGCTCAGCTTTACTTATTCTGCGGGATAATTATTTTTGCGCTGATTTGGCTTTCCCCCTTTCGAGAGAATCGCGAGTGTGGACATGATTATTAAGTATTTCAATTTCTTTTTGACCAGAATTCTTTAAGCGACTGATTATATATTTATCATTCAGGATTAGTTTGGCGTAAAACTTCGTCCTTATATGAACACCTGTTTCTGTTTCTTTTAAAGCGCACTGGAGACTTTATATCTTAGATTTGAAAATATGTTTTCTTTCCCGTTATCTCTCCCGATAACTACTTCTCTGTCAGAGAGGTATCGTGTGTTAGAATTCAAATATTAATTAGAATGATTGTAATCTTATAAGTTGCTTGTTATAAAAGTCAACGCCATTTCCTGTACGAATCGTTACGAGGCTTCCTCTCTGAAGACGAGTGCTTGACCGCCGGAAATTGGGTCATGTGGGTGCCAACTCCTAGTCTTTGAACTATCTCCTTACTTAATATAAAGCCTCAGGGAGGCTTTAAATTAAGTAAAGATTCAATTAAACAGATTTATGGCATCATAATTAGTTGTGATGTGATTATACCTATTCGCGGCCTGCTAGAGCAGAGGAGAGAGATGATCACCCTAAGTGTAAAAATCTCTTCTACTATATGCCTGCTTCTGCAGAGAAAATGTTTCTTATGTGAACTTTGATTCGGCGATCGATCAAAACCTTAAAATGGATTTTGTCAATAATTTCTAAGGAAGTCACTTCCACTGGTCGTTCCGAACGATTTTCATCATTTGTTGATGCACGACTATGTTTAAACTCGTTTACCCTATCGTAAGCAGTCGCAATCAGGAACGGATGTGTCATGAACTTCATCCAACTGTTCTTTGATCTCTTGCAGTGTTAAGCTTTTAAAATAGCATTTAGCCCTAAAAAGGCTTTAGGTATATGGGAATGTTAAATCGCCGCACGAAACTAATTTTTCCAATTTCTTAATTAACCAAAGTTTGTTGTTTCAAGCGACTATGAAAATGAAACAACGTGATGTTCATAGCTGAAAGCTGAACAGCAATCTTGTGAGAGATAACGCGTACTATAAGTAAAACTTTTTGGATACTATGAGTGTCATCTCTAGGATTTTCTAAGTAGTTATTGATGCGTATGTCAAATATTAAATCGCACAAACGGGCTCTTTCTAGCGTAATCGTTATGCTAAATATTCACCTCACAGCAAAAAATCCGCTATTTACTTCTATTTTAGCATTTCATTCTGACTCATATCGCTGCATTTGAACTCCAATTATCCAGAGCGAGCACACATTATATTACCTGGCGGTAATTGAACGCCTACTCCAGTTAAACAATGTTTAATTGAGCAGCGTACCTCAGTGTCGCTGGGGTGGGCTCCGCTTTCCCAGCCCATGTCTTCGTCATTCGCCGCTTCCATTTTTGATGTCATTGTTTGTCCAGTGGAAATAATATCACCTCGGCCGGGGAGAATATCCCTGAGGACCAGTTGTTCAAATGTGGCGCGAATCGAGCCAAAAACGGCCTCCACGGCACTTCTCTCCTCTGATCTACTGCGTCGGCTGTCTCACGCAATCAAAAAATGTATGCAAGCTTATCTGTGCTGTGTGGTTGCGTAGACACTTTGCGACCGTAATTCATCACCTTTTTATGTCTTATTCCAGGACGGTAAAAGGGGGCAGGTGCCGGGTGTGGCACAGGGGGACGGACGGCAGGGGTCCTCTCGCTCCCAAATGGGAAGGTCCAACCCCTTTCAATACGGCCGGGGGATTGGAAAAAAATAATATCTTCTCTCTGAGATTGGCCCTCGGCCTCCTCCGTTCTTCAACGTTTCGCCATTCTTGTTGGACCTTCGCAAAATGCATTGCTCGAGAATTTATTGTCAACTCTGCATAAACGAATGTTATCCGAGTATTCCGTGATGTCCTAGATCATCCTGCCAACGTGAAAATTATATCCAGACAGCTCCCTCTCCTCGTAGTGTGGGGTCGTCGCACATTTTGTTTTATTTTTAGTGAATTAATCAGTACTTATACATGTCTACATCTACATCAATACCCTGCGAGCCACCAAAAAGGTGTAAGGCAGGGGCTGCAGCACCAGGAAGAAAGGGTAAGGGATGAGGGGGTTAGGGTTTTTCAAATGGATAGGGAAAGGTGGGTGGAACCTGCAAAAAAATATGTATAAATATACTAGTATAACCATGCGTAGTCGCTACCTTGTAGGTTAATACTTATTATGTCGAACCGACTAGTGGGCGATTTCGATTATCAGCATTCTGGTCCTATATTGTTCTAGGAAAAAATTATCATTTAAACCGTGTCCATTTGTCGCGTGAAGATATCCATTTCGGAATTGGTGTTAGTTTGTATAACATTTACTGTTATCCGTTATTGCTCTTGGGACCGAGAGGACCCGGGTTCTAAGCCTGTAGACGGGAGAAATTTTTCTGAGTATTTCGATCCCTACTTGAGGTGTTTTGGGGAGAGCCCTTTGAGAGTGAGTACACGGTCCGCCGGATGGGACGTTAAACTGCGGACCCCTTGGCGCCTTTCGTAAAGATTATGCAAATACCTATGCCGGGTTTTTCTCCACCCTTATTCCCTTTCCATTTTTTTCTATTGGCACAAACTGTGCTTAGCAGTCGGTCGCCTCCCCCAAAAACTACTACTGCAATATTAATCTGTAACTCATAGATAATCGCATTATGACTTCAGCTGCCGGGGCAGTTTGAACCTAAAGCCTTTATTGTGGAATTGTAGGTTCAGATGTGGTCAGGTGTCGGAAGTGTTCCTTTGGGAGAATGATATTTAAACCTCTGAAATAAGCGAGTGTTCATCTCATCACGCTATTTCTGTTCCCGAGTCATGTCATCCGGAGAATTATTTCTTTCTGTGAGCGCAGAAATATGGCAAGGAAAGGAAAAAGAGTTCCCAATGTCCCTCCTCGAGACCGTAAAAGTTCATATTTGTTGGATCTGTGCGAATTGCCCGTTTGAATGGACTGCGGTGAGGTGGGGAACACAAAAATACTTGTCGAAGAGGCTCTTTCTGGCAGGATGAGAGGGGGTGTGCGGATAGTTTAAGAGGGTTGGCTGAGGGGGGAGCGGTCCAGGTGTTAGGCGGACCGAGAAATGCATTGCCGATCCCTTATATGCATTTCGAACGGGGCGATATTGGGAAGGACCAGCCTGCCCCCCCCCCCACAACCACCGGCGGTGGAAGCTGGGGGGGTCGAGAGGATTGGCCGGCGTTTCCTCCCTGCCTTCAAAACCCTCCCTGGAGCCCCTTTTCCCCTCTCCTGGGTTTAGTTTATTTCTCTGCGGAGAGGATGGGACATTTAGCGATGGAGGTTGGAGGGAGAGCGCCGTGTGCAGGCGGGTCGCATTTTGACATAGCGTTGATTGAGACAGTTATGTTCGGGTTGCGCCCTGGTTCGGACATGCACGGGTGTGTCCCCCCCCTTGTGGGCGTGTCGTGGAAATCCGCTCGTGCGGCTGGAGATGGGGCGGAGGTCGGCGGCGAGAGAGGGGGGTTTCGTCTGGGTGGGATCGGAAGGAGGGGTGGGTATTTTTTTTGGGCATTGGGATATTCTGGGACACGTGTGAAGCAGGCTTCCCGCAAAGAACCCCTCCCTCCGTCGGGAAGGATTCCATCCAGAGCACTTTTTTCCCTCGTATCAGCCAGTTCTCTCTCCTCTTCCATTTTATGCACCCCCATCCCCCCGCTCTTGCTCTGGGTCTCCCGCAACCCCCTCCCCTCGTTTCCCGCCATCAGCGCCGTAGGTGGCGGGAAGAATCTCGGGCGACTCCTCATTTTTATGGTCTACCAATGTGAGATGGCTTCTTCTTCCTTCCTCCTGTCGCTCCTCCCTTCCCCCCTTCGCACGCCCTTAGCCTCAATCCCCTCACGATCGCATCGTGTTGGGGGGGTGGGGGGAGGACTCTCGGGGTGCTGATGCAGAGCAGCAGGCCTCTCTCTCCTCCCTTCGCCCCTTCCTCAGCGTCCGCGCGCTTGCCTCCCTCCCCACTCCATCTATCCATTCTTCCCACCCAACATGTTTCCACTCCCCTCTTCCCAGAAAGACTCCTTACATTATTCCGTTTTTTCCTGGGAGTCTCCTTCTTCACGCACCGCACTTCCAAGTCCTCCATCTCTCCCCATCGCTCCCCTTACCCCTTCGCTCCTGGCGCAAGAAATGTCTTTCCCTCCCCTCTCCAAGAATACCTACCACCCCACTTCCGCCTCTTCCGAAAGCCTTCCCCCCTCCCTCCTCTCTGCCCCATTCTTCCACCCCTGCCCCCCTCGCACTTTCACCCCGCCCCTCGCCCTCATATGCTTCCTTCCACTCGCGAGGAGGCGTACTAATGGTTGCCGTTTTCGAGAGTGCGGGGAGGGGTTGGTTGCGGGGGCAGCCGGCACCAGCAGCATTTGCGCTGCAGCCCTCGACACGCGACTACTATTGTTTGGGACGGATTGCGGTTTTCACAGATCTGGAAGGCTTTTGTTTTGTCGAACTCGATTGATATAATCCGATGTTCTGTTCGCCATAAGCAAAAGGAGAGAGAAAGAGCTACTAAAATATTTTATTTTCTTCTTATAGAATACTGCTACCAGTGCGTATCTCGTTGGAGGGGATGCTAAATCCAGGTGCTGGTGTCTCGTCTCCTCACGATAAGTGCTTGAAAGCAAAGATATAAACCATTGAGAGAATGAAGCGTGTTGCATCGAAATCCTATATTACACGTGTAAAGGGTTTTTCACTTAGGGTGGAATTTTTGGAGGTGAAACTAAAGAATCTTGAGTTTACATAGTTATAAATATGCGTAGTTGCCCGCAAAGAGTTTTTAGCCAGCACATTTCGCGACTATAATGAGATATGCAATACAATGCCATTTATATTTATGGAGGAATGTATTCACTTTTTAGAAAAAAAACGTTTTGTAATGCATCCTTCTGTGAACTACGCAAATTCTCTTCGCCAGCCCTGACAGTCCAGCGGCGCCGAAATGCCCCTTAGTTGTTTAATGCTACTACTTTGAGTCTCTCATCGACGCAGTATGATTTTTTGTTGAGATTAATCCAATTAGTGTCGGCTGTAGTTTAAAATGTTTTTTTGCACCTCACACGAAAATGTGGTTTTCCTTGTGTCTTTAAAATGTGAACGATTATGCTCTCGCTTAAGGTGAGCGTTCGCCGGGATGCTGTTTTCTTTAAATCGTATTTACAGCTTCAACAGCGGCGTAAAAACATTGTTTTTTCCGTCCCAGAAGTGACCACTTTTCCTAACTTCTGGCTAGAAATGATTTTTTTTCGATTGCTGCCGACTGTTATAGTATATTCTCTCGGTTTACGTACACCTTTTTATCGTAGGACTGGAATTGCAGAATAATAATATAAGAAGGATTTCCTCCTTAACGACCGATAGTTGTTATCCGTATGCGTCGTTTCTGAAATTTTTGGTTTGCTTACCGTATCTCCCTACTCATTATTGAATGCCAGACAGCTTTTCCATCGCATCATTTTTGCTCAGTGAAAATTCGCAACTTCAAGCGTTATGTTTGACTTGCCTCATTGTCTTTGAAGATGGCGTGTACTTCAGGGTTAGAGTTCACTACCCAAACCAGATTGTGGGGTAAGAGGTGTGAGGGTAAAAGTGTTTATTTTTGCTAGCTCTTGTTCGCCATTGCATGAGTTAACCGATAGATGGGATCAGTTGCAGGATTAAACCGAATAGTAGCCATGCAATATTTTGGGTTTATGGTTCACACATTGAAGTATATTTTCGCGATGTACTATATTTTTGACGTTATACGACTTCGTGGTGTACGAGTAATCAAGCCAAGCGATCGTGTGTTTCCCATTTAGGCTTCGAATCCTTGAATTGATTCTTTTCGACTGATTACTTGTTAACTATTTTACTGATACTTATGGTTGAAAATACTGTGTCTGTCTGGGCAAAAAATTAAGAAGAAACTATCGTTTTAAGGGCATCCCAACGTTCAATTTGCCACGCTCATTGTCATAAATTCTCAGGTGAGAAATGCAGGACACAAAGAAAATGAAGGGTACTCCTGGTTACCCTAGGAGGGGTTTCTGACGGCGAAAATAAAAGGAGAAATTAGCTGCTAACTGTAGCATAGGAATTTCATTCTCTTTTCCCTTTGGTCTCCTATTGAATTTCACAATTTGCTGGCTTTTGAATTCATGTTATTTCATTTCTGTGTATTTCGAGTGCCACAAAAAATTACAAATGGGGCACATTAATCCACGGCACGTATGCGTAGCGCTGTCGCCATCACTGTGTTAGCGAAATTTTCTTTTGTTTTTCCTGGGACAGCGTCTCTTGGCCGTTTCGAGCGACCACCGTGACGACACTGCGGCATGTTTTATTCATTATTCGGAAGCGATGAATTATTTAATCTTTATTTTTTGCTGCACTTTTGTTTCTTATACATGCGCACCTATCTCTGTTCCTTCCTTAGCCCACTTCTCTTGCATCACCTCTGCGGCGGAGGGCAGGCAGGGTGCGCCGGAGGCCTGGTGGGGGTGCTCGCTCTTTGTCTTCTCCTCCTCCAACCCCCACTCCTGCTCCACCTCCACTCCTCCACCCCCACTCCTCCACCCCCACTCCTCCACCCCCACTCCTCCTCCACTCCTCCACCCCCACTCCTCCTCCACTCCTCCTCCACTCCTCCACCCCCACTCCTCCTCCACTCCTCCACCCCCACTCCTCCTCCATCCCCCAAATCCTCCTCCATCCCCCTAATCCTCCTCCATCCTCCTCCATCCCCCAATCCTCCCCCACCCCCAATCCTCCCCCACCCCCAATCCTCCTCCACCCTCAATCCTCTTCCACCCTCAATCCAATCCACACCCAATCCTTACCACCTCCGGACTCATCCTCCACCTCCACCCTCCTCCACCTCCACCCTCCGCACTCCTCCACCTCCATACTCCTCCTCCACCTCCACACTCCTCCTCCACCTCCACACTCCTCCTCCACCTCCACACTCCTCCTCCACCTCCACACTCCTCCTCCACCTCCACACTCCTCCTCCACCTCCACACTCCTCCTCCACCTCCACACTCCTCCTCCACCTCCACACTCCTCCTCCACCTCCACACTCCTCCTCCACCTCCACACTCCTCCTCCACCTCCACACTCCTCCTCCACCTCCACACTCCTCCTCCACCTCCACACTCCTCCTCCACCTCCACACTCCTCCTCCACCTCCACACTCCTCCTCCACCTCCACACTCCTCCTCCACCTCCACACTCCTCCTCCTCCTCCACCTCCACACTCCACCTCCACACTCCTCCTCCACACTCCTCCTCCACACTCCTCCTCCACACTCCTCCTCCACACTCCTCCTCCACACTCCTCCTCCACACTCCTCCTCCACACTCCTCCTCCACACTCCTCCTCCACACTCCTCCTCCACACTCCTCCTCCACACTCCTCCTCCACACTCCTCCTCCACACTCCTCCTCCACACTCCTCCTCCACACTCCTCCTCCACACTCCTCCTCCACACTCCTCCTCCCCACCCCTCCTCCCCACCCCTCCTCCACACTCCTCCTCCCCACCCCTCCTCCACACTCCTCCTCCACACTCCTCCTCCACACTCCTCCTCCACACTCCTCCTCCACACTCCTCCTCCAACCCCACTCCTCTTCATTGTCCGGCCCCGCGTGAGAGCATTCACGTTCCTCCTCATCTTTCGCGCAGCTATGAATTAGCAATCCTGACCGATAAGTGCTCCCCTTCCTCTTCGGCTTTGTGTTGTTTTATTAATATTTTATTTTCTGGTGGCTCGGGTTGAGAAACTGAAGGATTTGTATTATATTATGAGTTATTATAGCCTAAGACATTTTCAGTCTAAAATTGGAGGGGGAGCGTATTTTTTTTCTCATCCTGATCTTGTCTTTACCGGAAATATATTTGCGTTAATTTATCGAAGGAAATCATTGATTTCATTTATGTGAGCAACTTAATAATTTTTGGACTTTAAATTAAATGGAAAAATACATGTTCATTTGACGGAAGTCGTAGGAAAAATCATTAAAATACGCTTGGTATATGTCACTCCGCCTCGACGTAAGTCACGATTGTCTTCAAAACTTGACTCCACATTCATTGTTCCCGTAAATTCCTCTTCCTATAAATCCTTTTGGGGCTTTTCATAGGATGCCATTTTTCCAAGTGCAAGTGGATTGAGCTTGGAGGCATTATCCTTCGAAATCGTCTGATGCCGGTAAATGTTCATGTACTTCGAATAGTCTCTCGTTGAGGCATGGAGACGCATTAAGCTTCCTTAATTATTCGGTTTCAGGCTATATCTACGTATCGAATATCTCCAGACTACGCGTTCCACCGTTTTCTCTCAATGATTCAAAATGTAGTGTACTCGAGTTTCCTTCAATCATTTTGTATGTTACTACCATAAATGGAAATAAACTGTCTGGTTTATAGTCGCTCTTAAGCAAACAGGGGTGGTGTGCTATCCATCGCTGCTAATCAGCCTTCGGATTTTTATTCCTATGAATTTCTGTTGGAGGTCCAACGGAAGTTGTTCTAACTAACGAGCAATAACTCGATCTATCAATCAATCAGTATTCTTATTTTCAATGAAAATTTTTTTTTCAATGAATATTTTGTCTGGTTCCACGCTATTTAGTAATTAACTCCTGAGCATTGTTTCCCAACATTCGGCGCGGGAATTATTTATACGCGGTTGAATTAAACTAAAGTTACGTTGAAGGGTAACTTATTTGTTTTGAACTATATTGAAAGGGTGTATTTTTATGACCATCGGCTGATACACGTTGCAGATTTTATTTCAACTTTAAAATTCGTCGTCGTACTTTGCACACGTCCTTTCTCCTGTTTCTTATCATCGGTCACGAGATGTGTATAAAAGAGAAAAGCGGTGAGTCCGAGGTTTTGGATTTATGTCTGCTTTTTGTCGCAATGCATGAGTCTGTGTACCTACCCGCAGACTTATGATTCTCTCCTATGCTGATATCCCTCATACACATGGAATTACTGGTGGTACTGCCATCCAGTCCACAATCAGATGCGTGGTTTCATGTTTGAACCCCACGGTTTCCTTTTTCACGGTGTCCATTTGTGGGCCATATTTCATTGAATGGAGATGGAATGTTGTGGGCAATATCAGAGGGAGGGAAGCCGGAGAAGAAAAAGAATTGCCATGATGCGCGGGATGAAGAGAGTCAGCTAGCGTGCGAAGTTAGAGAATGGTTTTTATCGCAAGGGTGTGGTTTAAATATATTTTGTGTCTGTCTCGCGGGGAGTAAAAGTGTAAGCTCCGCGCCCAATCAACTAAACCTCCCGATAGACTGGCTACCATTTGAAATATGCCATTCTACTCCGGTCTATCGCAGGTGGAGTCCGCGTTGAGGCGTGTTAGGGGTCCGGAGGTGCGAGGGTGGATCAGGAATGGAGACTACTCACGGGTGGGCGGGCGAGGGGGCATATCAAATGACCAAGTGTCCTCGCTTCCCCTTCACGTATTCTTCAAATATTCATCCAAACGTGCATTTTTGCCGATGCGTATGTGCGGTGGGAGGAGGGATGGCTTCCCTTCAGCCAGATGCTATTTCGAGCCACTAAAGGGAAAGGGAGGCAGCAGGACTTGGTCGTGTGCGGATTGCTTTGTTCGCCCCCCCCCCCTTGAGTATTATTTCAGCCCATTTCCCCCCGCTCTGCTTACTTCAAGCGTTTGGTTCCCCATCCCCAGTCTCATTTAACCAACCCCCCCCCTCCCTCTCCTCCTCCCCATCCCAATTGCTTGTCGCTCCCCTTCCCTCTTTACTCCTCCACTTCCCCCGTCTGACTATAGTATTTCCATTTTTATGACTTCTGCTCGACATTGAATCGATTCCTCTTTTATATTGTACCTTCTTCAAACGTCACAGTGCGTTCGCCACAATTGTATTGCAATTTACCGCTTTCCCGTGCAACGAGAACAAATATCAACTGTGCCTTCGTAAGCGGCCATCGAACGTTTTATGAGCGTGCTCTAAGAGTTGGTAAAGGGACACCCATGTTTTTGGAGTTTTTTAAAAATTTTCCATAGCCCGAGTGTAATTTCCCCCCTCCCCCCTTCCTTCGAGTACTCTTGCTGAATAATGATATTCACGAACGGAGGTGTGCCTTGAGAGATGCTGAAATATATTTGAGTGATTTCATGCACACTTGTACATAAATATATACGCCCATCTGTGTGTGTATATATACATATACATACATGTACATACATATACATACATATACACACATACACACAAACACAGTCAATAATGTAAACTCGCCAAATTGCGAACACACATTCATTCACATAAGGAAAAGGGATAGAAATGCGTATAAATGATGAACACCGGAATGTTGATGAAGGCAAAATCGAGCAGATCACTATCGCAAAAAGTTACCTTGACCGGAACTTGAACTACGATTCTTCGACTTGCCGGGCCGATGCTCTTAGCAGACGAAGTGGCGGCTATTACTCGCATGCCTCCGCGGCGGATTGGGTATGGCCTGAGGTGCTGTTGCCCTCGGTGCGAATGGCTTTTTGAGTCCTCAGCTGAGTGCACCCAATTTACTCATCCCGAGCTGTATTCATTTATAAGCTGCGAGCGAAGGCAGAACGGAAGGTAAAGCGAGTGTATCATTAAGAGATGAGGTTAATGAATTCATGATGATGGACATTAATTGCTCATGGCTTCGTCACCGTCAACGTTCAGTGGGGAGAAAGCGCGAGGACGTACACGCCAGTATTGCAAATGACGTTTTACATACGATTTAAAAATTAATCATCTTCGTGTTTGACGTCACGTTTCTGATCCCCCCCTCCCAATAAGTAATAATTGAGTGACATCAGCATTCTTGCGATTTGTATTATTTTCATTTTGTAATCAATATCCTATTTCAGCGTATATTACTATGAAATGTCTACGCTTAGGTGAAACTTCTTCGCTATTTATCTGGGTAATACTAATTTGACTTTCAAATGTGTAGCGGATGCATCCTATAACGCCGAACGGTAGATGTTTGCATTTTCAAATAGTAATGGTGTGCTCATTTTTCACCTGCGTTGACTGCTTGTGGAGCGAAATATGAGACAGTAAGTTCAGTATGAGAGTAAACTCTTGTACCCTCCTGCATTCCTCCTTGATAAAAGGAGGAATGTCGCCAAAGTGAACTCAATATGGTTTCCGATGCAATGAGAGGGCAAGTTAGAATGGAATATCTTTATCAACACTGGGAAATTATCATGGTAAGCAATCAGAATCAGTGAATACTCTCATTTTGCTTTCATTTTTGCCAACAAGGTGACTGAGGCAGCGATTGTTAAGTCGCTAGTCATTAAGAGACTGCTTATGACTTGATCTTGTGCCTAACTTAAATATAAAAGTGTTTCTAGCACTATTAGTTCAAATAGTTGTCTCATCTGCTGTGATAACTATTCAAACAGTGTGATTTATTCAGGTCAGAAAAAAAGAGTCAGAAGTGAAGCTGCGTAAAGAAAAGCAAAACGAAATCTGAGTGAAATTAGTGAGAGAAAGATGCAAAGTAATCGTTTGTGGATGTCGCCGACCCAGAAGTGCTTGCGTACGAATTTCAAGTTCGATAAGAGCCCCCCCCTCCCCGACCCTTTCGGTTTGCGCCCGAATGAAGGACGGTGGAATAACCCGGTAGTCCATTCGCCTCGGTCGGATTGCTCGGCTGGATCGCGCGAGTGTATTGTTGCATGTATGCTCCGCGACGGGGAAAAGCCTGGCAGTCGGGAGCGAGGTGGCGACACTGTACACGGAGCGATGAAGAAGGGACCGAGGGGGTGGCAAGGGGGGCTGGCTGGTTTGGATGTTTTTCGTGAGGTCAGATAGGGCGGGCTGTGGGGTTTTGACCTTCGCCTGAGAGCGCAGGCCGGAATCAGTGTCTCCTCCACGAAATTTGCATGAAGTCGTCGTCGTGTCGGGAGCGGAGTAGGTGTGGGGTGAGAGGAGGGGGAAGGGTTTGGGGGGACGGGCGGGGAGTGGAGATATAGGGGGAGGGGCATTTTCAGAAATGAGTTATTCGGGTAAAGGGTGTGTTTCGCGCGGGTTTTGGAGGTAGGCGTGGGAAGCAGGTATGCCAACCTGTGAATATTCGTGCGCGTCTGTTTAACCAAGGCGTCCAAGAATAGAGGGATAACGGAACTGAAGTCGCATAATTAATGTTTGCCATGTGGAAAGTTCATAACGCTTGGCATTTACATGACCTCTTTTCGATATTCGTTGTATGAGCACCGAAACGCTTTCGGGTAAACCGTACAATGTGCGTACATATTTCAGTAAGAAATCGATTAAGTGAAGGTTTCATGCATCATTTATGCTATGTTTATTTTGAACATATTCACCACTTGGTTTGGTACATTATCAGACGCTAAGGTTCACTAGCGCTGCTAGTTAATATACGATAATATATGATTGGGATGAACAGAGAACTTGGTAGTTTCATCTGTTTTGTTTTCTGACTCGAAGGGAACGTGTTTGTTGGGCCTCCATCTCGTGTTCATAATTTCTTTCCTTAGAAAAATAGTGTTTTTTTGGCCGCTCTAATGAAATCATTTTTAAGATTTTTCAAATAAGACACGTTGTGGAGTTAGGTAAATCTTAATCTTACTCTGCTAACTACTTCGAGGGCGTGTGGCAAGGGATGTTTGGTTACCATGATGTTATGTTAGGCCATCAGAGTACATGTTGATCGATGATCAATGGATTCCAGGAACTTTAATTTGTCCTAAGTTATGTGTACTTATGTTTTGTCCTCGAACTGTGAACGAGGGGAAAATATGACTGCTGATGTCCATTTCTTTAGCTGCCAGTTTCCCTCAGCTTCTCGCTCTTGGGTCCTGTCCGCCGATTTGACGTGACATTAGGATTATTCCCTATCCGGTACAGTTCTAAACTTGAACGATATGTGCGTTTGGAAAGGTTTTGAGTGCTGTATGCCCTCTCGGTGCTTTCTGTGCCTCTCAGTCAAGGTCTTTCATTAATAATGTGGCCCGGCCTATTTATTCATGACGACTCTCCCCGAAATTGACTGCTTTTTTATATCCTGTTCATTTCGTAATTCAGTCCTTCTGCGATGGATCCCTAGAACACTACGCGTGTTCATTGGACGAGGTCCGAATAATGCAAAATAACGTCTCTCATCAACTGTTTCACTCGATTGTTTCTCCACTCTTCGTTTGATGAACCTTTGTTTCCTTGATGCTGCCCTAAAGATATTTCTACCCTCCGAATTGTTAGGTTTTTGTTGTAAATATTAGTTTTCCCACCATTTCGTCTATGCACTTTTTTCAGATTTAATTGGAGGTCCCAATCCTGATACCTAGGAGTGATATTGTCGAGATCGTTAGAAAGAGCCTCGCAGTCTGTTTCATTACATGTATTGCAGTCGATGACCGTATCGTGGGCGAATAATCTGAATTGGTTATTAACCATGCAATGAATGTTATTGATGTGAATGAGAAAAAGGTCGGCCCGATTACCCATCCCTGTTCTCGCCAGAGGACATTAAAAAAAACGTAATTTAATTCTGTCAGTTTTTAATACCTGTTTCCTCCACAGATTAAAAGTCGCGAACCCAATTCATTACTTGCTCATTAATTCCAAGTGATCGCAGTTTGTAAATCGACTTATTATTTGGCCCAGGATCAAAAGATTTTTGGGGTCGAAGGATCAGATTTTGCTTGCTTTTTCGATTAAATTGATTTTTGGATACCATAGATGAAAAATCCCAGCTGTGTTCCATGAGTTATTCTCTTTTGGTACCCGCGACCGTTTCTGTTAAGAAACTATAATTATCTACGTGGTGAATGAGGTTGCATTATATTCTGAGGAATGTTTCATGAGAGAGTAGTCAATGATATCGATCTGTCATTACTGGTTTCCAGTTTATAATCGCTTTTATAAATTGGAGTGATGTGGGCATTGTTTGTCTTTTGGCACTTAACGTTCCGATAGGTATATTTTTTATAAGTTCTATAATGGAATAATCAATAGGTAAATTGAAATTATGAAATGGAGTGAAAAGGGAAGATTTAAAAATCCTTATTTTTTACTGTTCTTCTAATAGCATGAAAACGTGAACTTTTGATTCCTGAGGTTGCTGCTTAACATGATACTGATCCAGCGATGAGAATTGGTTTAAAGTGACCGAGAAATTATTTTACTCATATAGACATCGATAAACTCTATGCGGTACACTAAATCAATCTTCAGTTTCACTTATAGCCGACATCTCTTCATGTCATGACTCTGGGCATTATAGGCAAAGTTTGTGCATTCTGGCATTATGAGTGTTCTTATGCTTGTTTGTGGTGTAAATGACACTGCAATTGAAGCACAAGTTAGCAGGAACAAAGGATGTGTAGTGCCAAGTGTGAAAAATTGTAGACTCCTTAGAATGCAGAACCATTGCAAACGAAGGAAGTCCTTTCGCGAGTCACTGCGTGTTCACGCCAATGAAGGCGACTTTAGTCGCTGCCGAAAATAGATTACAACAAGTATTCTACGTTAATTCTTGGGATTCATTTAACTTCCTATCTCGGGTCCTCAGTGAAATTATTAAAAGAAATAAAATAATACGAATGAGGGATGAAGTCTGACGCTCAAGTATGTCAATATATGTTCGTATTCCCCGTAAAATATTTAGAGCTTGATGTAAACTTGTGAACGTTAGGAATTTACATTTCGTCCATTTTACAAATATGTGCTACTCCAATACTATTTTAATTAGAGTTCAGCACCAGCGTTCAAGTGGATCGATTGAATTTTTAGTAAGTGTTTTCATTATTTTCCAGGCATTAGGCCCGTAGGTTTTGTTCTCTATGTCTTCACCATTTATGCATTACGATGTGTTTACATCCTGTGGTTCCGTTCACAGCACTGCTACTTGCATCCGTACAAAACACGGCAGTCTCTCTAAAATACAAGTAACGGCAGCAGTGGTTTAGCCCCTTCTGGGACTTCCTCGTTGTTTCGTGGTGTCCTTCCTTCTCCATATATTCATTTTACGATTCGCTGGGCAAGCGGATACCCTCCCTCTATCGATTACATTTCTTCCACGCACTTGGCTCGTCGGAATTCACCCACACGCGGCCTCCAAAACTGCAAGCTTTGTTTTGAGAATAAAACGATGTCGTTGGCCACCGTGCCCCGCCCTTTCATTTCCTCCTCCCAAATTTGTTCACATTTTTTCCCTCGTGGGAAAGATAACGGATTCCACGCCGTCACGCGGCAGAGATACTTGCCTTCGCTGAATGGAGACGGGAATGTATCGCTTTCGGTTCGTGTGCCTTCCAGGGCCGTGCATTCATTATCGTTCGCCCTGGCCGTTATTTATTGCCGGAGATCAGTCCTCTCGCCGAAGGACAAGGGTTTTGCCGTTTGATCCCTAGCAACCCCCTCCCCCCTCTCGAAAATCATTTTCCAACCCGTGCCCGGTTCACAGTGGCCCAAAATGGAAGCGGCGCCGGCCGGGGCGAAGGCGGAGGGGATGTGTCGGAGATGGATGCGGTGCGTGCGGGGGGGATGACGGGTGCGGGGATTGGAGGGGGGGCTGCTGGTGAAAGGGTTGCCGGGAAGGAAGGGACGACGCCTCCGCTGGGGATAACCGCGCCAGCTTATCTCCCTCCGTCGCTTGGCCTCACATATTCTGTCGCATCTAGCGTCATCCATCCATCCAAAATCTTCCCGCAGCTTCCCACCCCTTTCACATCCCCTCCGAAACAAGAAGCACCCCCCCCCAGCCTTGCACCCCAATCAATCCTCTCCTCACCCCTTCGACGGAATATAAACGCCAGGATTCCGATTCGTCACTCCCAATACATTTTCGCCGCGTTATCTGAGCCGCAGAAGTTGATGGCATTGTCAAGGCTTTTATCTTCCTCTCAGCCGTCAGCTATCGTTCAAGCGAGCTGGATGTAGGGGACTATTCTTATGCGGATGACAATGGACGTGGAATTGTTCCCCAAGGGGTGATTTTTTTGTTTCGAATTTAGTGTAATCGTTTTCCGTAGGTGGCATTTAAACCTGCCTCCTATACTCCGTATGGTACAAGTTTCTTGTCCCATCCCCATTCATATTGCACCGCAGACCTTTCGTTTTTTTCATTTGATGAAATTTTTATGGATTTTTTTCTGCTAAATTTCGGGAAATGGTTTTGAATAGCCTGGAGTCAGCATTCTGTCGGAATGAATACCATTATTTTATTTTTGATCACACATACGTTTTCGGCGGTATATCTTTCGGACCGCGACCCCTTGATTAATTTCCATGCACTACTTAAAAAATCAGAATATTGGTCATTCATTATCTTTATTTTTCCGTAACTATAAAGTGGCGTTGGATGCTTTCTCGTCCATTGTCCGTTATTACGGAGTAGGAATGATCCCATTTGGTGTCACTAGCGGGTCATGGATAGGAAGGATGTCCGAAGAAACTAAGATGTCAGGACGCGCCTAATGCCAATGGCCAATTTCGATGTCATTACTCGCTCCTGAAATGCTCGGGCGGGTCTCGGTCCTCCTGTGAGTGGCAAGTCAAGTAAATCGCCGTTGGGAACACGAACCATTCGGAAATTACGTGCATTTTATTTTTGCCCTGGAAATTTTATTTCATTAAGTAACATAGCATTTCCTGCAGTCAAAATTTATTTCTGTCCTTTTCAATGTCTTAATCCTCCTAATCCGTTGGGACAGCATCTTGAGAACCGCATTTCTCTTTATCAACTAAGGAATTGAATATGTAGGACTGTTTCATTGGTGATTGTACTTGTGGTAAATAGGAATAAGTTACGGCCATGTATTACTACTGTAATAATCAGAGCAGGTATCACTGACGAGATTGAATTAGTGAAGGAATTTAATGTCACTAAACTTATTTTGACCTTGATCCAGTTCAAGTGCCAGAGAAATAAGCATTGATTAGCGAGATCCCTCCGACGTCCTTAAGGTCGCCTGCGTGAGAAGGGACAAATTTCGCCTTCTTCCGTTTGCTTTCCTTCCTCTGCCCTTATCATTTCCCGTCGATTCGGCAATTTAGATGCCGAGAAATTCCATCGCCTTATTTCTCCAGAAGGCCAAAAATTCCTCGCTTTGGCATTCCTTGATCACCACGACGATAGTGTTTCTTTTTGGTTCTTTGTGAAACATTTCTGTCCCCTTTCGGCCTTCTTTGGAGGTGAGGACCCTTCAGTTGCCCTAAAACCCCTCCTATCCTTTCTTCTCGCCCCCCTCACCTGCGAGCACCCTCAACCCCTGGCAACAGCAGGCCTTGTCGCCGCGCAGGGTCCCCTTCACTGAGTGCCGGAGATTCCAGCTTCACCTCGGTAGTGCAAGCACTTGAAACTTGTTGAGATCAGGAATGTACTTGTTGGTGTTTCCAGGTAGCCTACGGCCGCACTTTCCGAGCGTGGGCAATTTTCTCCTTTCAATGATGCATTAATGGTTTTCTTTTCCATATCCCTCTTTTAGATTCGATTTTGAATATGAATCGAAGACCTGATGAAATCCTGAGGAAGGCACTTCCATGTATTTATTCCAGCGAATATAATAATTGAAATCATTTTCAGTAGAGTGTTATTGATTCCCTTTTATTTGCCCGTAAACAAATTAAATTGACAACAATCACTGTGCTGCGGCTTAGAGTCTCCGAGTTAGACCTCTGCAGTGATACGCGAGAAATGTTTACATTTAACCATTGTCCATGAGTATGAGCCAGTTGACAGTGGTGCATCAGATTCTTCCTCGTGCGCCTAGCATTTTTCGTGGCCGTAAAATCAATGCCACCATTAAATACAAAAAATATGGTCATATCCATTTATGTATTTCTGGGGTGAGACCCCTTTACTGCCGTATCATTTATTATTGGCAGATGAGCCTGGATTTACAATTCCCGTGTACAAGTAGTTCTACTTTCTTCACTCAGGGTAGTTTTCAATTGTCAGATTAGTTTTTATACCCGGATCAGTGTTTTGAATTTTTTATGTTCCAATTCGCATATTTAATTTAGAAAAGAACGCAGCGAAATACGTACGTTTTATGTGATTGAATTGTGATTTATTGAGCGAATGAAATGAAATAGAATCAGTGTCATAAATTGTGGTTTCAGCCGAAGAGTTGGGAACGCATTTCGTGATTTTTTTCGGGAACCAAGTTCTGTTATTAAGTAAGCACAACGGGAGAAATAATAATGAATTTGTGAATCTGAAGTGAAAATTTCCTTACGTGTCGGTGGGTAGCCATCTTGCCGGCGGAACTGTCCTTCACCACGTCACCAGCCGTCCCACGACATTCCCAGCCTCCTCTTCCGCTCTCCATCTTCGCCGGCCTCTTCCTTCCCTCTAATTGCCTCCTCAGGGCCGTGAAAGTCTTTTTCCCACCCCTCCGTTCCGCAACCGGCTCCACCCCTCCCTCTCCCTCACTTATCGGGTCTCGATTGGGCATCGGGAATCGCCCGGCATACGATTTTGATGAGTGCCCTCTCCTGCTGCGAAAGTGCCTATCTGGTGCATCATGGCGAGGACGGGCGGCGGCGCATTTGGCCGGGGTGCAGGCGGCGGCGAGGTGTTTTCGAGTATGCGGTGGAAGTGAAGTTGGCGGGGGAGGGGTTCGAGCACTTCCTCCGTGAAGGGGAAGTGGTAAGGGGGAGGGAGAGAGAGAGTGGGGGTGAAGTTGGGGGAGCTGGTGGCTCTCGTAGCTCGAGAAGTGCGGCTGAGAGGTGTCGGCCTCGTCTCACGGTAAAGAATCTCGAGCACCCGAAACTTGACCGTGTCGTAAGGTCTTTTCAGTGTTGTGTTCTTTGGTGCGAGATAATCTCCAGGGTATGGTGCTGCTTTATTTTATTTTTATTTATATTACTATTGAAATGCATTATGCCGTGTTTTGGTCACATCGTAAAATACAAGATGGAAAACAATTGGGTGGGAGAGTAGCCGGGGGTCTTCCGTCTAATCTCGGACCTTCTTCCTAAATTCAAAGAGCTTATTGATGTTTAAATTCGGTGTTAATGTTCCCATTTACTTTACTAATCAGACTAATAATTATTATAATGATGATGATTATAATTATTTGTCTATGAATGGTGGACAACGAAAATGGACATCGCCAAGAGCATGTTAAAAAATAAAAACGTCACGAAAAAACTCAAGTTCATTAAAAAAGCAGTCAAGGTACTGGCAGATTCGCTGAGTAGAGGCTGAATGTAACAACCACTTAAGCACATTTGCTTCAAGTACGCTATTAATCTGTGCTCTGGCAGTAACTTATAGTTTTATTAAAGACTTTTTACCAAATTCTTGTGTGTTTTCAGCGCTTTGGATAGTCTTAAATATTCGGTGTTGATCTTCATTTCATTCTGTCGGTTTAAGCATGCGCATCAGTGGTAGTAGTTGTGTAGCCTCTCTTTTTTCAATTCCCTTCAATTTCCATTATGTTATTGTTCTGTTTATAATTATAATTGCTTTGTTTTGGCTGTAGGAATACATTTTTAAGTTTGCTTGCATTACCCCACAGCCATATAGTGTAGTCATGGAGTACGAAAGTGAAATTAAAAATTTCTGTGAATAAGACTAAGTACGTCGTATTCGGGAAAACATTGTTACGAAACCCAACTATAAAAATCTATGGTCAAAACATCAAAAGATCCTCCACATTCAGATACCTGGGCATTGAATTCGACGAGAGACTAACATTCCAAGAGCACGCAAATTACGCAGCAGGCAAGGTCAAGAAAATATTTAACTGCTTAAGAAGGCTGTGCATAAACCGATTTGGCATCACCGCAAATAGCTTAAGAACTATATACAACGGAGTCACCATCCCAATATTGGCATACGGCTGTGAGGTGTGGGGAGAGAGAGACTCGATTACAGCAGAATCCGGAGAAAACTGGAGGAGGCCCAAAGATCTTGCCTAATTGCAATATCCGGGAGCTACAATACGGTCTGTAATGAAGCTCTACAAATAAAAACTGGGATACAGCTGATAACGTTCTCAATAGAGGAAAGAAAAATCAAGGTATGGATGAAGCAGATGGAAGAGGCTACTCTAGGAGATGTAGCTTTGGCTCCAACTGAGAAATGGAGCAGGAACAGGAATTTTATAAGAGCGTATTTCCTGGGATTTCGTATTACCGTATGTGGGAACGGGAATGGGAAACATTAGAAAAGGGGAAAACAACCAGACAATTTTTACCTAGCGTGAAGGAAAGAATGAAGATCAACTATAAAACTTACAAAGGTATTACGCAAATTTTAACGGGGCACGGGGAGTTTAGATCATGCCTCAAGAAAATTGGGAAAAAAAGGAGGGGACGTGTGAATGCAGGATAGAGGAAGATACGGCAATACACAGGGTTCTTTATTGCCCAATTTATGCCGAGGAAAGACGCGAACTGGAGGGTATACTTGGGTATTTGCATAACGTCCAACAAATTGGGGAATAACTACACGAGAGACCGATTAGGAAAATATTGGAAAGATTTATCAACAAAAGACGAAGCAAGAACGGGGAGAGTAACTGAAAGGAATGGCATGTAACTAGTATTTTGTAAAATTAACGAAATTGTATTGGGGGTTTACACATAAGGCACCCCAAAAAAACTGAAATTGAAACAATAAATTGCCCGATCCTACTCGAAGGGGCCCAATTATTATTATTATTACCCCACAGCTTGAGAGGGTACAAAATGTGTTGGGGACTGACTACTGAATAGGAATTCCGTAAATGTTCACCTGGAATTTATATCTTCACTTATCTTACTGCATGGAATCCTCTGGAGAAAATACATGTTACAACCACCTTCTATTTGTTCTGCCCATTTCAAGTGTACACCAATGGCGAAAACTTATTTGTTGAACTAACAGGGTTTTTCATTTGGGATCAGTATGTCTAAGCAATCGAATGTGTAGGATTTTTTCTCTGTTTTTTCATCAGCCCAATACATTGCTGTCGATCGGAAGGCCATCCACACCTAACCTCGACTTATCGTCCTTCTAAGCTCCTCGCATTCAGGCATACCCTTCGACGAACATTTTCTCGACTTTTTTCAACCTTCTCTAGCTTTCAGATAAAGCCTCTTGTCACTGCTTGTGTCTCATTCACCACAACAATTATTAATCCAAGGGTTATTTGATAGGTGAGGGTGGAGCTCACATGGCACGAAGCCCAAGGGCATGTGAAATTCACACGTCAGATCCTTTACCTGTGCCGGCTGTGGTTTCCCAGGAAGATCTCGCAGCTTGAGTAAAGCTGAGGGTGCCCAGAGGCGTACCGGAAATTGAACTAAGCCCCTCCGGTCTGTAGTTCAACGCTCTACCCCTTAGACTTCCACTACCATTGTGTCACATTATGGCCTCATTAATGAGTGAGCGTCCTGTTGCTCAAAGTATTTGCATTGAAAGCGGACGAAATGATTCGCCGTAAACATTAAATGTGCTTTGTTTGAGGCAACATCAAATTTATTTGAAACACAATTTAGAGTAATTTATTTTTTGTAAATATATATTAAATAACTTTTATTTTCTTCATCTAATCAAATTATATATTTTAAGTTTTGCACCGTGTTTTTTGTAGTTAATCAGGAAGTTTAGGTACTTAATATTCCTGGGCAACCATTGATGACACAGGCAAGGGAACCGGCCTCCCTGCCCTGATGTATGAATTTCATATTCCATTCAGTTGAGTTCTGTAGGTGAGCTCTACTATAACGCATGAAACCAACCTTTGGGTTGATTACTATCATTATATTTTATTAACCTACGTTGAACCATTCAGCAGTCAGATCGATTGATAGAAAACATTTATGCCGCCAGTGATTAAATTGTCTAGGCTTCGTGAAGGCAAATAGGCTCGTCAAGGATGTAGCGCTGAATTTGACGGGATAACCATCCTCATCCCTTTCCGTCAAAAAATTTCAAGTTTTAAGAGTTCGTCCTTCAAAGGACTCCTGTTTGACAAAGGATAAGTGTTTGCTTTCCAAGCGTCTGGAGAGCTCTCTCTCGAGAGTCGGTGGAGTCCATTTTTTCCCTCGTGTCCTACTCCTTAGGCTCTCGCCCCCCTCACCCTCGCACTCGCGCCCGGCCACCCCTGACCCCCCCGACCCCTTGCCCTCCCCTTTACCTCCCTCTCCTCCACCGAGTCCCATGCGAGGGAGTCACATCTCGCCCCCTCCCCTCTCCCTTTCCTCTCCTTGTGCCGCTTCATCAATCAACTCCTTTTCTAAGTCGTCGACACTCTTCTCCCTTCCCCACCCGACTCCCCGCCCCCGTGACTCCCTCTGTCCCAAAGAACACTCCTCATCCCCTTTCCACTCCCCTCTGCCCCTCTCTTGATCCCTGGACCTCTCCCTGACTTCTACCCGTACCCTCCATCGGTTTTCCGATCGCACCTTTAGCTGTCGTGACGTAGCTCTCCTGAGAAATTCTGCATTCCTTTCCCTCAGAAGGGCGCTAGGAATCTTGTACAGATATTTTACCGATATGACTGGTTGCATTATACATATACTTCAGGTTTGATGTGTTCACTTGGACAATATCCTTCATTCACGATAAACTCAAAAGTTCACATGAAACTTTGATTGAGTGCCTGGCATGATTTACGCCGCCCTCGAATCGTTCCATGTATTTAATGGTCGAGTCTTATATCGGCTGCTGTATGATTGAATATTATGTTAAACCTTGTCTTGGAGAAATATGTCTAATGTCAGAATAATACGTGCCCCTTTGCGTATTTTCGTGAAACATTTTTTATGTTGTTAACATTTACCCAGATGTCAGTCGTTGTCATTTAATTCCTGGTATATTATAATCATTTATGCTGATCTTCTATCAATTTTGATCAAGAGTTATCCCGTTTTCCACATTGTAATATTGACAATAGTAAATAAACCATGTGGTGCCCCTAGACCTTTCGCCTGCGATGTATTTTTTCCGCTCTTAATTTAAGTCGCAAACCTTTGCTTCCATGCTCGAGTACTGGCACTTCTTGTTTGGAACATATGAAGGAATTTAAGTCTTCATTTTCCACTGTTTTCGCACTACGTGTGCACTTATCCCAATTGAATTATTTTGGATGTTATAACAATTGTAATATATAGTTATAGGGGTCGAACATGCCGCTCACTTCTTACCCTTGAGTTTCGAAAGGAACTTCTGATCGGTCGGTAGAAAATTCGCTGATACAATAATTATCTTGGTGCCATACCCTGATTGTATCCATTGGGCTAAGATTTTGAGAAATTCGATGTGAGTATGTTTTCGTGCTTTAAGCCCTGGAATGCGTCGTCCCTTTTGATTTCGGGTTGCCATTCTATATGATCGCTCTCCTCTCAAATGCGAGATGTTTATTCCGCCTTCCCCTTATCCTCTCCCACCCCCGCAAACGAGTTTCCTCTAAAGGAAGTTGAGGAGAAGCCCGTGAGATGGTGTCGTCGTTCCTTTCCTCCTGTGGCTTTATGCGTGGCTGTGTAGATGCGTGTGTGTGCGCGCCCTTTCCCTGCCCTTGAAATTTTCGGGAGGGGTTTGTTCTCTCCGGCTGCCCTTCCACTCCTCATCTCTGAGGTTTTAAAAAGTGTCGAATTGCCGCTTAGACCTTCTTCACCAAGTCCATGAGTGCACTTGGTTTGTTGACATGCATCAAATTCTCGACCAGAATTCTTAAGACTACATACCCTTGCTCTTCCTGGTTTCAAATCTGTTTTCCAACTGAATGTCTTCGATTTTCTGTTCCATCCGTCGAATTATTATTCTTGTAAGTGCTTTAGGGTACACGTAAACATATGATTAAGATTCCACTCTACTCTTATTCTTCAGTTCTCCTTTTCTTAGGTACTATTCCAATCATGATTTGATTCTCTACGCCCACCGGTAGTCTTCCGCTTTCGTGGCAGTTTCCGATTTTTCAAAACATGACATCGTCAGCTTTTTCTCTGAGAAGGAAGACCTTTATGATTTTTCCGTGAATTTCGTCGGCTCCCGGCGCCTTGTTTTCGCTTCATTTCTTTCATTTCTCTATCGAATACGCTTCCGATTATATCTGAACCGCGGTCATCTTTTCGTTCTCCACGCCCTCCTCTTCCATCGCATCGTCATATTTCAGTAGATTCGGCCCTTGATGTAGTTGTTCGATTCACTCTTCCCATCCGTTTCCAAGGTTTGCACCTTATAGTAGTTAGTTTATGACCCATTTGCATCTCTAAAAATGTTGGATTTTATTTTACCTTCTCCGAATCGACTCTTCGCCAGCTTACGCGTTATTTCGATTCTTCCATTCTTTATGTAATCGTCGATTACATGAAGAATTGAAGATTACATGATTGCATGTCGCATTGGTTTCCAAATCCGCTCTTCCCTCGTCGTCCTTTACTCCATAATTTATTGCATATTGAATTCCAACCTTTATTTCTTGGGATCTTTTGCTTTACTCCTTTCTTTAATTAGCCACCTAATCAACTCAATTATCCAAAGTCACCGGGCTTTAGTTCTTTATTGAGCGAGTGGCTCCTCCGCTACTCCTGCAATTGCCGTCTTCAGATCATTCCATCTTCTTTCCATCATTTTCCCTTGTCCTCTCTCCAATTTGTCATTGACGGCCGTTTTGAATCTTTCTCTGGTGTGTTTTTTCTTCTAGGGATTCGTGTTCCATCTCATTTTATGCTATTCCCTCATCTATTTGTATGGCAGACACGCTATGTCATGCTCACGGATGTTTTCGGCGTAGTTGCTCTTCCACTATTTCCACTGTTCCTTATATATCTCTATCTCAACGGCGTGTTTATTGATATTTTATCTGACTTTGCCTCCAGGTATCTTAGAGGAATGAAATCACGTAACTATGGCTGCAGAGTTGCATTATCGAGGAATTCTGATAACGCATCTTAATGTGGCCTTTCTGCCCTAAGAAATGTGTTGTCTTTCAGGTGTATTACCTCAATGCCTGTCCGAAGCCGAATTAAAATACTTCAAGTATTGTGCATGTAATATGAGAGTGTGGTGATTAACATGGAAAATCCCATTGGTGATTTATTTTAACTTGGGATGGAGGCATTTCTGCTCTGATGTCTAAAGCTGTGAATGCGTATTCGTACAGTCGGCTGATCTTTTTTCATTGCGAGTTCTCAAGATCAATGTTGGGTGAAACACTCGGACGAGTTCTCCACGCGTATTTTTTGTTGGTCCGGAGAGTATCTGCTGTGTGTTTTAATATCCTTTGTAAGGGTTGGGCGCAGCGCCACGTATTCTGAGTTTTAAAACTAATCAGATAGCTTTCGTGCCAATGGCCTCGTCTTTACGTTGAGGAACATCAAATTTTCAAGGCAAGTCGTCGTATTTGTTTCTGGTTTACTGCCCCCGGAACAGTTCTCATCCAGTTTTGTCGAGGGCAGAAGGGAAGTAAGTGGTTGGCACTGAAGGGCTTCTCGTCGAGTCGTATCGCAGGCGGAGGATCCCGGTGGAGTATTGTGTGAGCTTCAACTGGGAGGGGGGGGCGGGGATGAGGAGGGGGAGTGGTGGGGTGGGCGCAAGGATGTATCCTGTGGAAGGATTTTTTGTAGTTTCTTCGAAGGGCGGGAAGTGGGGGCCGGGGGGGTTGGGTAGAGCAACCAAAACGCCGCTCCTTCCGTCGTCCCCTCTTTAACACATCCCATTGATCGGTTGGGCAATTAATCATCTTCCGTTCGAGCCTTTCACTTAACCGTCTTCTCCAATACCTTCGGTTTTATTATCGCCGTACTTTTTTGTCAGCCGCGTTGCCTCTCTCTCCCCTTTCTAATCGCTGGAAAACTTCAAGTTTGGCCTCGATCTTCCCCTATTTCCATTTATTTCTTGCGGCAACGATCAACTTTCTCGCTTCCAGGAATTTTGTTGCATATTTTCCTCTAGATTCTGGAAGGAGTTAAAGTCGAATTTAATTCATCTCCGTAGTCGGGTGGCGCGACGCTTCTTTTTTTCATCACAGGAGCGAATTTGTAAAAATACTTCCTGTCGTGCGCAACGGAGATGATTATCCTGATGAGTTAAAAGCTTTGCACCTGAATGTGTGAAGTTGAAAATCCAATTTGCTACAGTGTTTTACTCTTCTACCAACCCTAGTAGGCACATGCGTGTTCGATGAGAGTGAAGTTAAGTCGGCGAAACTTTCACAGTTCACCAGGCACGTGCGTGTTTACTAATACAATTGAATTTGTCTTAAGATTTCTTGTTACATTGCAATGTTTTTCCCTCGTCAAATTTTGTTTTGTAATGTGCAAATTCGCCGGTGGCATCCGCGCTACCTGTCCTTGTCAAATGAGTGAGTGCAAATTAAATCGGCGAGAACACATTGAGCACTCAAAATCGTAGACACGACAGCCCTTTTTCTGTCGTGGCAATCAAGTGTTTCTTTTGAGTTTTTCTCCGCTTCAACATTTTCTACTTGGCCTTCGTCAGCGCCACCCCTAATGGGCTCTCTCCCATTTGCATCCGTCTTTGAACCCAGTTGAAATGTCTACCAGGAATCTATCCAAAAGGATGGAAAATTCTCATTTATATGCAAGTTATTTAATTACAAAAAAAGGCAATTACGCAACTTTGATGCGGCAGCAGGGAACGATGCCGTTATCATTAAATGGCATCAACCCTCCTCGCTGCTAAATAATATGAGAACAGGGTCGTCAAGATTTTGGGCGTAATTTCATTGGAAGAGTCGCATTTATATAAATAATGGATGAACAACGACATTAATGGAAAGGCTTTCTTGATTGTAATTGGCGTTACTAATGCGTTTGCTCTGCAGAGGAGACGGGATGTCACAAGTGAAGTCGAAGTACTGAACTCGCCTCTCTTCTTCTTGTGTGATGGAATGAGATTGTTTGTTGACTAACGTATTATCTTTCACAGTTCCGTTCGTTTAAAAGCTTTATTCGAAAAATGAATTCGTCCTCCTCTTGAGTTCTGCGAATATGTGAGCACGCCTAATCCAGGTGTCTTCGGCACGTGACCCGCCCCAGATCCATGACACACGCGCCAATTGTCCCCGCACTAATTTCTCTCCTTTTGCGGTTTTCCCTCCTAGTCTCTGTTCAACTTCCCCTCTTATTTTTTCGCTTAATCCGGCGGTTCTGCCAAAGAAAAATTCTTTGCATCCAGAAAATGAAATCAATTTTCCAGTGTAAGAGGTGTCCTCGGCGATCGGTGGTTGGCGTCCTCGGCGGTAGATGGTGCGGCGTGACCAGCTCAACTCCACTTGTCCCACTGCATGCCTGACGTGGCCGAGGTCTTCCCCGTGTCGTCCCCTTCGCCCCATGCCCCTCCTGGGCGGTTGGATCTTATCAGTGCACGACCCCCGCTCTCCCACTCCCCCCTACTTCCGTCCGCCTTATCGCTTCGAGTTTTTTGCTGTCTTTGTTTTTCGCTCGCCACCCACACCACACCCGTCCTGAACCTCCCGCCACTTCGCCTCCTGAAAGCAAAGCCAACCCCTCCACCGCCTTGGAGAGAGTATTATCGCGCTCCCTTGGCGTGTCGCCCCTGGTATGCTTTGCTGCTAGCAATGATCTGAGTTTGATTATATTTGGTTACAAACACCTATGGTACCAGCTTTTTTAATATTCAATCAAACTAAACAACCTTCCTCTCAGTTATGTGATGAAAGTCGATTGCCATGTTTTTTAACGAGCGCATTGATTTTGATGAGCTGCAACAAATTTACTGGATTTGATGATTTACTGATGAACATATCTTATTACTTAGGTATCTTTCTATTGCCATTTTTCGCCTTCACTTCTCTTAACATGACGTCGTATTGCCGAAATAGTTACATGAAACATGAGAAACGTTTTCTTGACTCAAGTCTCTCCAGTATTACTACTTGGAAGTTTCCATAGATAAATGATGGATGTTAATTGTCGCTTTCCTGGCATACTTATCATGGAATTCGATGAAATGCAAATGGACGGGCATGGTTTTCAGATCCCTCCATCCCCTTTTGTCCCATTAGGCGGCTTCCTTATCCGCCGTTTTCTTTGACTGATCTGCATTGGAGAAGGCGGATCGAGACGGTCTCAGGGCACGTAAGCGCGTAGTCAATGTGCACGCGTGTATGTACATTTATCGCGTGGATTGGCCGAGGATTCGCTTACGAACGGTGAAGTGATTAATATTTCCATGCAGACCGACTGAAAATGTCTATGCCGAGATGTTTGCTGGTAATTTTATGGCCTTTGATGAAAAATGGGCTGTGAAAAAAGTTATTTTCCGCTGTCTAATGCGTCAAATTTTATTTGCTTTCGTGGGCATTTCATGTGCAGAATAGCTCGTGGTGCACCAAGTCGAAAATCTATTGAAGTGAGAAGTTCCGACTCCGTGAATGCGCTAGGTGACTGGATGCGGGGGGGGGGTGAACACATCAGAATTATTATGCTGTTCTTTCTGGTGAAACTTGGTTTCGCTGGACGACATTTGGGAAAATAATTTCAAAATATTATTCGTACTCGGAGCATGCGGCAGCTTCCGTTCCTCCCGTCTCTAGCGCTCCCCTTTCGGCCTCATACCCCCGAAGAAGACCATCTCCCCACAGCCACTGTAGCTTGGCCTCTTCATTACTCCGCCACCCATTTCGCCAGACGCTCACATTCTCCCCTTTCGCTTTTCATTCTATAGTTGACATAAATTAATTTATCAATAGTTGACTTCCATTGAGTTGCCTGATTGCGCATATTTTTATGGCATTACGGTGATGACGGGTTTTTCGTGGGAAAAGATTTATTTATTTGCACAACGATTTATTTCCTTTGATTCTCAATGTGGTTCCGCTTACCTATGTGCATATAAGATCCTTCGGCGGGTTTGGTTTTTGGGATATTCATTTGCCGAAAAGGGATCTTCACTGTAGGTGGAGTGCATAGCATTTTAATCCTTGGACAACGGCATTATTGCCATGATGTCACGTAAGCGTGCGTTGTTTAATGAAGAATATAGCATTTGAATGTAGGATTAATGTACACTATTGAATATTCATCAGCAGTTCCGCAAAGAGTTGGGACAGGGAATGATGAAATTGTTTTGACATCGATAAAAATACCCCGCGATCAACCAAAAGGGTGTGTGGCAGTGGGTACAAGCACCAGGTGGGAAGGGTAAGTGATAATGGAGAATAAGGGAGAGGAAAGGAAAACGATTCAGCAAAAAAACTAATAATTAACGTGCAAATTTTTGTACATGCAGAATACCGACTTAATTCAAAACAAGGGTTAATTTTACCGAATAAATTATTTATTTGCAATGCGAAAAAAGGGAATAAAAATGAACCACGACTATTTATACAAGCCTCCACCATAACAAGACAGCAATTGAAATGTTTTAGTTCATATGGGGATTTATTTGAAAGTAATTTTATTACAACACCGGGTATGATGGATTTGTGCCTTTCCATTCGTAGTTGCACTCCCTCGTCCACTGTCACTGATCTCCCATCTCTATTCCGTCGAAATTTCGGGGGTGTGAGTATATTTGTTTCCTCACGTTTCCACTCGGAATCTCAATTCCGACCATCCCCGTGCTCCATCGTCACCTCACCCCTTCACTGCTCGTAAACCCCTCTCCCTTCCTCCTCGTCGCTGCGTAAGTGGCAACCGGAATCGCAATGCAAAGCGGCCCCCTCTCTCCTTCCACTCCGCTCAATGGCCTCTTCCCGTTGTATTTTCCCCTCCCCCTTATCAGTTGCTCCCCCGGTCTCGAAAGTGCGATCTTCCCTCCGCTGCCCCACTCCTTATCGCCCTCTCCTTCCTCTTATTACTTGTTTATCGCTGCACTCCTTTTCGTGTCCCCCCCCTCAATGTAGGACTTGAATTTCACACGCACTACTCGATTGCTTAGTACCCGTTGGCTGTAAGGAAAAACGCTGGCGCAGACGCGGTCACAGGGAATGGGTCTTTTATGTAGATAGAAGCAGTTAATAACTATCGGGACTTGAGGAAGAAGCCGTGTGAGCAAGAAAGAGAATTGACCCAATCGTAAATAATAAAAATGAAAGCAAACTTACAGCTACTCCATCACCAGGGTGTGTTAAGGAATAGCATCACTCTCGTAAATCGCATGCACACACACTCTCATTTTATTATTTATTTTCCCTTTTTGGTGTGTGATTCAGGTATACGCGGGTCACTGTTTCTTAAACACACCCAAGTGATCTAGTGCGTGTTCCCTATCCTACCCCTTACTTGTTACTTTCTTTTATTCTCCCACCCTCTTTAAAGCCTAGGGCCAATCAAGTTAAAGGTCTCGGCTATCCTGTTTTCTTTGCTTCACGACCGTAGGTACGTTTATTTTATATTTACCCGAGGTTTTACTTCTTTGGTAATGCAATGTTTGAAGTGCAATAGTTGAGTTAAAATTTTATGTTGATCAATTCCTTCTCCGGAGAAGTGCTGTTCATTTTTCTGGGGTTCTCGCTGAAATTATCATTGTCGCGACCACAAATATTTCCAGCGGATAGTTTCGTATGCTGGAATGACAAATGCAAAAGTGTGCTTTGGCCAGTGAATGGTGCAGCTTTCATCGTGATCATGATTAGCCTGAGGTCACCCATCGCTCGCCTTGGTTAGTGCCAACACCGACCGACTTAAAAATAGGTTCCTCCACGACCCCTCTCCGAAGCAACACCCTCCTTTTGCTTCCTGGTGTACCAGCCCAGAGAAACCCGCTTCCATCCCCCGCAGAGTCACTGAAATCACCCCTGGGGGAGAGTTTCGGGGACGATGGTTCCGCGCCCTGTATCGTGCTTTCCAATGCCGGGGACGGCTGGGAGCGAGGGTGAAGGGATGAAGGGGTTCGGGAGGGTTGGCGACCGCCCTCCTTCGTGTGGGTGGAACAGCGCGAGGGTGAGGGGGGATATGTGGACCGCTTGGATTTTTTTTATTTCCCATTCTGGTCCCCTTGCGTGCATAGATAGGACGAAACGAGGAGGATGTTCTCCCGCCCCCACGGGACGGAAGGGAATATGGACGGCGGGGGCAAGAGGAGGAAGTCCAGGAACTTCATGGGGGGAATGAGGGGGAGGATCCCTTTTATCCCCCCCACCAGCCCTCTTCTCTCCCCTCCTTCCCTTCCGCCCTCAAGTGCCTTTCTTCGTTGTTTGGGTTTGAGACGTGGGCGCGCCTCCTGTATGTTCATGCGATCACATATGTACCCATTTATTTATACATAGACGCGCATATGTGTGTGTGTGTTTTTCGGAAGAGTTTTTGGTGGGGCTGTGGATTGCTCTCCGAGGAGGCGCATGTTAAAGGGGATGGAAGGCGCATTCTAAGGGCGGAGGAAGGGAATCCTCTCAAGAGAGTGAGGGAGGAGAGGGAAGGGGGCGAGTCGCTCACACTCTACTCGTCTTCCTAATGTTGTGTTTCCCGACCGCCCGCTCCAGCTCCCCTCCTCTTCTTGGGTTTTATTTTTCTTCTCTTCGCTTTCCTTAAGCACTCGCTGCGTCGTATCACGTATGCATGTACACATACGATGGGTTCCTTGGCTTTTTCAGTTGGATGGCGACGTCTGTCCTTTCGTATTCAAATAATTTTGACTCTTGGAAGAAGGAAAAGAAAGATGGTGCGAAGAATTGGCTTTTTTTGCGTACATTGGTGTGCTTGCATGTATATGTAGCATTATGTGTTTATATGAACAGGATATATATATATATATATATATATATATATATATATATATATATATATATATATGTATATATATATACATATATATATATATATATATATATATATATATATATATATATATATATATATATATATATATTCTTCCCCGTAACCCAAAAAATCAGAACATACAAAATACGCGAACTCTATCCTATTATTCAAAATCATCAATCCACTTCACTATTATTTTCACATTGCCCCTCCGTCTCATTTAAACGCCCGTCGAACTCGCCCGAAGTCTTCATATCCACAAGATCACCTGTGACCCTCCCCGTCTCTTCTTTGCCCTTCTCCGCTCCATGTAACCGCCCTCGCAAACATTTCCGTCTTCTTCGACCCGCCACCTTTTTGGCAACAAAATTCCTATCCAAGATTAATTCTTTCGCCACCTGACATTCAATAAACATTATATTCCGTAACCACATATTCTATCCCAAGGTCTGCCTGGGTGAATGCACCACCACCATTTCCCTCCGCATGAATAACCACTGCTACTCCACAAATATGCCTGCCCCTCTTAAATATCCCATCCCTGCTTATGCCACTTCCCAATCATTTTATAACTTCTTCTCTGGTTCGGTGATTAAAACCCTAATATGCATTTCAATTTACCGAATGCAAACTCGATCCCAAATATTTGGCCAATGCACTACACCCCACAATATTCGTATTAACATTCACCATCCTGCTTACCGGTTGCGAAACAATCGAATTAATCAACTATTCATATTTAAGGCAATGGGCCAATACGATGAGATGCTCGAAGAATAACTTTTTCATAGATCATCTTAAATCGAGCAGCTCCAAAAGCACATTAATAAAATTAATTTTGAGTAATATGTGTGCGTGTGTATGTGTGTACATATGTGTATACCCTGTTCCTCGGTTTACTTCTTTAGAGCGGAGAGAACAATATATTTACATAACAGTTCTTTCCTCGCTCCATCTCCACTTCTCCTTGGGAAATATTTCCCGCGGTGGAACTGTATTTCGCGGGGTATTGGTCGAATACAGCGTGTGAAATTGAGGTATCATTTTCATATATTTATGTGCAGTGGGGCTGAAGGTTGTTTCCACGAAGTCGATTCGTTTTTGGCTTTTGTGATCTGTGTGGATTCGCGTTATGTTGCGTCGCCAGTCTCCTATATTGCCTTATCCTTTTAGTCGTAAAGGCGATCATGAATTATTTACGCTTTTGATTCTGTTGATCTCCTTATCCTCTTCGAGAACGAGAACTCTTATTTCCAGAGTTTTTTTATTTACTTGAAGTCATCCTTCAACTGAATCCGTTGGAATAGCCTCGAGGAAAATGTTTTTTTCTTAAATTTTTCCCGTAGAATCATATTTTAATATTCCAATTTATTATGATCAAGCTATTAAATATATATTTTTAAGCGTGGCAATAGTTGTCATTTTTGTCTGCTAGATTGGGCTATTTGTTACTCTATGTCTTGATATTTGCACTCCCTTAGAGCTCAAAGCTTATTATTTGCATCCATTCTTCGACTCGTCTATCGATGATCAGTTCCATAATTTTATGGCTACTTTCCCACATTTGTCTGAACTAGTAATTTAGCATTAATTGAGTTTATAGACGTCTCTAGTTACCTCTTCGAGATAGTACGTGTAACATTTGCTCATTTATTTTATTTTTGTCTAGAAATTCAGTTCATCTCATCAATGACTATTGCGGCATCAAAAGTACTCAGATATGGCCTTTGCCCCTGAATTATTCAGTAACGAGCGTTTATTCAACGGTCCTGATTATTCAATTCGGAAATATTCCAGCTATTGCAATTTAAGAACGTAGTGATTTCGTTTTATTTTCCTCCGCTTTCTTTTCGTGTCAGGGAACTAAGATCTTACGCTTTCATTTCGGAGTTCCTTGATCCGATCGGTGGCTCCCGCCATGGAAAAAATTTGCGAATCCTAAGAAAAAATACTCAAAGATAATGTCGATACACTTAAATGCAATTTGTGAGTAGTCAATTTATAGAGTTTGCTAACTTGTTTCACTGTGGAAACTCTGAGAATTAGAATTTCTTGCATTCATAGCCTCAAATGGAGACATGGACTGATGCGTCTCTCCCATCTCCGGACCAAGGTGACCTCGGGTTTTCGAAAGACCCGGAAGAGTTCGCTGGGAATGGTGGATGGAGCCCAGTATTCCAAATATTCTCAAAAGCTAAAACGAAAAGAAATATAAAAGTGTACTCTGCTGCATTTACCGCCAAATCTCTTTTATCACTGTCCAGCCACTTTGGGCAGAAGGATTTAGATCTGGCGGCGGCCCTGGATTTGCATCCGCCTCTTTGAACCCCCTCCTCTCTAACCCTCCTTTCAAAAACCGCAGTTGGCGTTTCTGCGCCTGCCCGTGCGGCTGTGGGGCGCAAAATACATGGAATGAAGTGGAAGGGAAGAGCTCACCTCGATGTATCGTATCAGTCAAAGCTGTTTAGAATGAAGATATTCCAACTCACCCTTTGCGAATAAAGGGAGGTTGTCTGCAAACATGTCGGCCTAGACTCGATGCATTGTCTTCGTTTTCGGCTGTACATCCAACTTTGAGTCGGCTGTACATCCAACATAAAGGGTGTGGCGATGTGTGGTTGGATAAGAATCACGAAATCACATCGGGAGAATTCTATAATGGATAGATATAAGTGTGAGTGTATATCATAAGGAGGCTGGCAAAGTTGATGAAAAGCGTATTGATCATTGATCGGTGGTAGAAGGGTTGAAGACTGTAATCTAGGCAAGAATGCTAGGCAGACGAGGAAAGGGTTGGAATAGGATAGGAATGTTTGAACGGGATGAAGGGAGGAAGGAATGACTCAGAGATAAAGACCTGATGTAGAGTAGGATGCTGGATTTTGTTTTTTGTCAGGAGTCACAAAATGTTGTATTTAGTAGCTGTGCCCATCCAAAAACCTACCTTAACCGGTAGATTACCTAATAATAATAATTATATATATATATATATATATATATATATATATATATATATATGTGTGTGTGTGTGTGTGTACACATATATATACACATGTATGCATTTGTTGTCGTTTTCCCCTCCTCTGTTGTTGTGGGTGTCAATGCGTGATTAATATGGAAATTGCTATTTTTTGGAGCTCTTCGTCTGTTTGGAAGGAAATCTTTGATTTCCTCATTGTGTATTGAACTTTCAATGTGATAAGTGTTGAACTGGAATTTTTCCCTGTTATCGTGTGTTTGCAATATTATATTTGATAGTTTCTTGTCTTTTAATGAGCTGCGTAAGAACCTTCCTCTATGGTAACGCGTCGCCCTTCCCGTTCTCATTTCTTTTCGCCCGTCCCTTGCCTTTCTCCCTAAGCCTTACTCACTGCTTTGTTTCATTCCTAGAGGCAAAATGTAAGGGACCCTGTTTTGTTTTACTTTCGTAAACCCTCGGCTAAAATAAATTTCAAGAGCGTTATTGTGTCCCTTGATAATTTCCTTTCAAGAGCGGACTGGGTGTGTATCCTAGTGCTGGGAATGAAGTGGCTGGTGTTTGTCACCACTCCGGAGGCTTAGTATCCAGCAGGGATTAGGTGCGGAGAAAGGACAGAAAGGTGGGCGAAATTTTCCGCTGCCGCATTAGACTTCCCTCTTGAATTGAAGGCTCCGCAAAGGCCACACGAATTGGACGTCCCGTCCGACAGACGCTGTCGTGCTCTTGTGGCGTTCGCCGCAGATCACTACAATCGGGAGTGGAATGAGCTTGCAAATGCCGACGCACTCCAGCCCCCTTATCCTCGATGCATGCCTGGCAATTTCCTCCGAAGCGATCTCTCGGTTCTTTAGTGGGTGGGTACTCCTTTACCCATGCTGCGGGGAAGGGTAAAGCTTCCATGTATCCTATAGCTCGGGGAGATCCCCACTAATCGCTTCAAGTTTCGGATCAAGAGTTTCAGGTTACAGGTCTAACGTATTCGCAAGCGAATGACCCCGGCCCCCCAATTCTTGAACCCTCATTCGCTTCCCCGTTCTCAATTCCACCCGCCTTGCCCGTTCTGATAGCGGAGCGAAGCCCAATCCTCCTCCTTTATGCGGACTTTCGATCTCGGACACGCACTTCTTTCCTCCCACCCATCCGAGTCGCCCCGTCGGAAACCTCTGCCGTCCCCCTTTTCGCCCTATGCCCATAAATTCATTTTTTTATGCCTGGAACCTCTTCCCTTTCCCCTCCCCTTGTACTGCCCCCTTTACATTCTCTTTTTTTTATTTTAACTGGAAGGGTTGGTTTTGGGGGAAGGTGGAGAAGGGGAGTGTGTGGGACTTTGCGGTGGGGAGAGAGGTGGTGCCCGCCTTTCCTTCCCGTCTCCCGAGTCCTCCAAATGGCAGACGGATCCTTTATGCGTTCGCCGAATTACATATATATCTTTAAAGCGCCTCTATATTCTGGCGGGAGAATCATGTCCCAGGCAATGTTCTAGTTGCCTTGGGCGATGCTCGATCAGCACGTGGGCGCAGCCTGAGCCTATTGCACGGTGGGCAGGCTTTAGTTTTGGTTGCTTCATGTTAAATGGAGGCGGCTCATGGGAGAGGCTTGTGACATACAGGTACGTACGCTTGTGTCGAGTGCTTCATCGACGCGTACTGTGACGAAAGAGGTGAGGGTATAAATATGCATTTCAATGTAAACCTCATGTTGAGATATTAATTTGAAACGATCTAACTGGTAAAAAACTTGGGAATCTCTTTGCGAGCAGAGCAACAAATAGTCATTGTTTATAATTTTAAATGATTTCAACTATTGGCGAGTGTGCGATTTATGCATTTGTTACTTACTATGCAAATTTTAATATATTTTATTGATTTTTTTCATTGTTTAAAATTAAAGTATACACTGAGGGTGAAATTTGGCTATGATGCCGTTATCCCACGCTGCTCTTCACTACCCCCCATTCTGGTTTTTATCGAGTTTATAATAAATGTCGAATGAAGCCGAAATCTTTTTAGGTGGCAGATTCATTCTTGCCGCCTAAAAAACTTTGCATTCACAGCATTCATCGAGATTGCTTATTGAGTGTTGTGTTAGCCTAAAATGTGATTTGTTAATGTTTTCTGGTCTTGATAGTTTTCGTAGAGCTTTCATGTAATTTTTTTTCTCGTAAACTTTGATTGTAGTTCACTTTTATTAAATACAGTGTGTTTTTCATTTTTTATTTGCATATTACTTGCATACAATATTTATGTATCACTTAACAGGTGACGTAAAATAAATTTTCTCGTGAAAGTCATTGTATAAACTCATCAGATTTAAGCTTTGATATTTTTTCTACTTAATTTTGTCCTTCCTTCTTACTGCGTGAGTAGTAGATTCTGAGAATCCCTTCTCCTGCGCGGATCCAATGGAGGCAGGATCTCTAAAGAGTAAAGGGATTGGGCGTGCGCCCTGGTGTCGGGGTGGCCCCGCAGATTCGGTGGCCGAAGGGAGGGTGGTGCGGGGGCAGGGGAGAGGCGAGAAGGGGAAAGAGTTCATAAAATTTCATGCCGACCATTCTTTCCTGACCCCACCCCCTCTATTTCAACCCCACCCCTTTCCCTGCGATATTACGTCCCTACCCTGTATCTCTCTCCCCTTCACCCTCTCCTCTTTCTCGTCGTCCCTTTTCCCCCTCATTCCGCAATTTTACCGCACCCTCACCCTCTTCGTTCCCTGCTGCCGCCCCTCGACGTTCGATGCCGCCCTTAAGATTAATCCGGCGATGTTTGGTTCCATTTCCGCTTTCTCCCCCCTCCCCCCGTCCCACGCCCCTTGTCCTACCACACACCCGGATCGCCCTGGACGGGGTGCGGTCATTCTTCGGCGCCCATCTCCTCTCGCCCTGCGCTCTGTTCCCTTCGCCCCTTTCCCATTCTCATCCCCTGTGGCATTTTTTGGATACCGTGATTTTGTATGCATTGTTTTTATCATTTATTTAACTTTCCTCTATCCCGGTCCCGCCATATCCGCTGCTCTTTTTCTTTCCTTCGAGCATTCGTTGCTAATTTATAGCTGACCCGAACAATTTTCCATCTCAGACATGCTTTGCCTTATCACCGTAGTACACATTCCGTTGCGATTCAAATTTTTCGTGCTGCGAGCGCTAATTTTGCTATCACGCTCTTCACTCACTTGTTAATAGAATTGAGGACGCGCTTGAGTATTCACGAGCCTGTGTTCCCGAGTGTGTTGAAGCACCACATTTGGGAGGAAGGTTTTATTTCTGTCCTCATATCGCGAAAATTGTCGGAAGCTAGGTAATCCTATAGGGGTTTAATGCTTATGACCCCCTTTTAATGGGAGAGATTTTTGCTCCTTTCCATCGCAATTTTTGTCGTGAGTGCCTAGGGAGCCTCCCCCCGGAATGAATGGGCAGAGCCCGAGCGAGCTTTCTCGCTCCATTTGCGTGTGGTGTTAATGCCTTCGATCTTTATTTAATACTGTTTTAATCTTCTCTTCTTAAATTTTCCTTTTTCCAAGTGACATTGTTCCGCGCGATCACAGCTCTTTCTTGGGATACCCTCGGTGGCCCATATCCCATTTTTTCGTATCATTTCCCCGTTCAATTGCGCTTAGTTAATTTCCAGTGGCGTTTTTGTGAGACCTATAAATGTAAGATCCCGCGGAAATAGCCTTTCTTAATTTAAAAATTAAAAGAGTTTAATTTGCGGTTGAAAAAAATATTTAAAAAGTATAGATAATAAATTAGCATTTCTCTAATGGGATAATGACATGCTCTTTCTGTCCTGCCTTTTTTACTCTAACTGTCACACTAACTACATCGTTGACGTAATAATATTCTCGCAATATTTTAGCCATGGGTCGTAAAGGTAGGTTTTTGACACAAACCATCCTGAAAGCTTGTTGATCATGAACAGTTGATAATGATTTTTGAGGGGCGTTTCTTTTAGTGATCCTTTGGATTGTGTGAAGTAGGTGGTATCTGAGGAAGGATTTACAATGGTGACGCCTTCACTCTTTTTAATCGGGTGCGGTTGTGTTGAGGCTGGTCGAGGGTAAGAGAGCGACTTCTCTCTCTGATCGATCCCAGATGAAAACGGCGCCACTACCTTTCCTCGCTTCGAATGAATGTATCTACATAGTTGTTCGCCCTATCGGGGACGTACGTTCATCGCTTTTTATAGGTTTGGTTGACTATTCGCTCCACGTAGCGGTACTTTTTGGATTAAGGATGGAGGGAGGGAGGAAAGGTGTTGACTCTTAAAGGCTAAGATGTAAGAAGTACGGCGTCCCTAGAGACTTGGGTAAGGAGGGATGGTTAGTGGAAATGTGATCAATTATTAAGCTCGGTAAAGACTGCGGAGGAGCAAACGACCAAAAGTCTGTCCCGAATTCTCATTTCGCTTATCTTTGGTATTTCTCTCGGATGCAGACGTAAAAGTAGCCTATGTTTTAAAAAAATATTTTGTGCCGCGCTTTCCGCTCGGGCAAATGATTTTTTCGGCTTTGTAGAGAGATTTTTTTCCTCGTATCTTGTCGTCCGTTATCGTGCGAATTTACAGCCTGCCCTCCCGATATGGAGCCGCTGATATTGATATTAATGACTCCTTTCTTCGATCATAATTTTATAGCCTTGCCGCTGAGTGGAGATAATTCGGAGACTACTTTCAACAGCCCTGGTGGAGTCTAAGAGTGATGCGGGTATAATTTTTCACCCTCAATCCAAATCGTTCGTCCAAAATACGTCGCGAAAATTGGATCGATTCCAATGCCGATCAATATTTTAGATTTTGTACAATGTCACCAGTCTTGGAATTATCTGGAGTCGGTAGTAATTTTCGATTTCTTCATGCTAATGGCCTATTATCCGGCTCGTGAAGTATTTTTTACCGATTTGAACGGAGTATCCAGTAATCCAGAGACTTGTTTCATGGGTCTCGCTTCAAATTTTGGAGTAGGGCTTCCCCAGAGCAATGATGCATTCATCGTCTTTCGAAGCATGAAGAATTTGGTTGGAATATGTACGAAATTGTCGTCGCACCAGAGTTAGGAACGCGGAGGATTTCCCAGCAGAAGGCACCACAATCTTCCTCCTTAAGATGCCCCAAAGGAGCGTCTTATGTTCTCATGAAATGCATGGAGCCGTTTTTGTGGTAGACTATTCTTTCTTCCTTTTAATCGATCTTCCTCCTAAATATTATCTGCGAGAATAGTATAATCCCTAAAAACCAACAGACTCAAGGTCATCTTGATGAAAGAAGACATTTCTATCCCATATAAGACGCGCTTTTTTGTGTAAAAACAAAGTGTCTTCTCCCGTAGTGAAGGATTTCCATTAGGTAACGCCAGAAACTACGTGGATATCTTTGAATGCAATTTAAAATACCTTATCGTTTTCTCTTTGTCTAAATTTTGTGAGCATTTCGGCATGAAATTTCTTGTAAGTACGGATAATTTAGTCGTATTAAATTATCCATACGTACAAGAATATCTGTTAATTGCTGATTGCTTGAGTTTTTCTGCCCCATTCCTTGGCCATTCACACGAAACTTGAATGTTTGACGATGTAGAGTATTCTTGGAAGGGAATGCGATGTACGCAAGTACTTAAAAGGGTGGGAAAATTTATTTTTATCACCTGAAATGGTATTATGCGGTTGGTTCCGGCACAACTAATACCTCTAGATGGAGATACTGGACATAAGTATGCAGCCCCTCGGTTAAATACCTATGTGGGTGAAAACACTTGGCCCTCTCCTCCCCCTCCTTACCCCCACGGTTCCCTTCATCTGGTAATCTCCCCTCGCAACTCCTGCCCCCCGCACCAGGCGTCGTCTCTCCACGCCCCCTTATTCCACCCTCCCTCGCTCTCCCAAATAAGAGCAATTAGCGAATCATTCGGTTGGGTTCCTCTCGACCTCCTCCCTCTTCTCTCCCACACTCTCCATAGTTTCATATATATATATAAATATATATATAAATATATATATATATATATATATATATATATATATATATATAACGATTGTACGGAAAAACTCATACGAGCGGCACAATAATTGGCTGACACAACATAACACAAATAGAAAAGAATAGACACATATAAAAGAACACTTACACGGTAAATTGTTCGAGCTTTCGGCCCTCTCAGGGGCCTTCTTCAAGAGAGTCTCTCTTGAAGAAGGCCCCTGAGAGGGCCGAAAGCTCGAACAATTTACCGTGTAAGTGTTCTTTTATATGTGTCTATTCTTTTCTATTTGTGTTATGTTGTGTCAGCCAATTATATATATATATATATATATATATATGTATACACACACGCATACATATACGAGGTCGTATAATTTCTGTTGGTGTTTGAGTTTCATAAAAGAGCGCAGGGTATGTTCAGATGGGTTGCCGAGGGTGCGGATGATAACGACGCAGAGGTATAATTTAGTAAGGGCTCCTTTTTGCTGTCCCCCCCTCCCATGATTTCCTTCCATTCCGGGCTCATATGATAGGTTTGGATGATATTTTTTATCGATATTACGCGGAGGTACTCCCTTTTCCCCCATATTAGGTGGATAAATAGGTAAATAAATAAGTCAGCCTGGTTTGTACCAATGACGCGCAGTGTGATACCTGGAATGTTTTTATATTAACTAGTTTCGCACGCAGCTTCTATGAATTTTTTTATAATTTGGGTTTTTCAAAATATTTGAACGGACTATGGATATTCATTAGCAAAGTAACTCAGAATATCGATGAATAAGGAAATTACTGCGACTCCGTAAAATGATCAATATTGGTTCCGCGTTCTATGAATTCTACGTAAGAAATCTTATTTGGTTTATTTGCTTTGGATGGATATATCCCTAGTTGTAGATAGTCCATTTTAGTTTTAGATTTAACCTTTATACGGTTCGTTGTTCTCTTTTGGGGTGTAGATTGCTGCAAATGTTGGAATATGGTTACCATGATTCATCAAGTTTGCTTTAATCCCAAGGGGTCAGAAACATTCGACCTTTCCAGCACTTGAAGCACTACGGTGCTGTGCGGTTTTTAGTCCGTTAGTGGTGTGTTTGACCCTTCGGTCTCATTGTTACTGATCGTCATTCCGCTTATACAAATGAGGTGAATTTTTTATAAATGTGCTTAGCCAAATACGACTCATTATTAATATAAACCTTTCGAATCCAGACATCCACTCACGAAACACGTTCTACCTTAGCTTAGATAGGCAGATAACATTTGTATGCTTGTGTTTAGGCACCTTACGCCAACTGGAGATCTTTAAACTGGAGGTTTTTAAATTTAATTTTCAATTGTTAACGTGACAAAATCAATTTCAATGCAATACATTTTTTTAGGCCTAAGTATTTTTATTCCAAATGGCAGTCAACCACTTTCAATTTTAGAAAACCGATTTTTTCTGACTTAATTGCTTTTAATGTGCCTCACTGTCGCTACTCGCCAAAATATTGGAACAAATTATTCATTGGTTAAATTCTACGCCAATGTGTGGCGTACATGTTACCAGAAATGGTTAGATACCATTTAAGTTATCGCTGTTAGAAACGTTTAAACACACGGCTGTATCTTAATGATACTTGGCAAAGCTTACACAAAGAGGGGTGCGAGGGCCGAGACCTCGACATAGGTTCACATGATTAGCGCTGATCATTCTGCCACCGAAAAACCTCACCGCTGGTGTACGTTACCTTTCATGAATGATGTGTCCTACAAAGATTGAAAGTCTTTGTCCCGACCGATAATTTTGGGATGTCATTTTAGAATTCCTTCAAATTTGGGAGGATATTGTGCCACGCAACAACTAAATACGCTATTGCAAGTAGCATTGGAGTTCGTAGGATGCTTTGCGATAATTTTCTAGTGCAATAAATTGGTCAAACTGTTCGCAAAAAATTAGGCCAGAGTGGAAGAAAAAGTTTTATTGGCATTGATGGAAAATCCAGCTTTTCCAAATATTTGTATGAAAACAAACATTTAACGTTTGAATGAAAATACTTTGTAACTTCCACACAATTTTTATTCGTACTACCGGTTTCTACGGTTCGGCGTCATCATCAGGTACTGATGATGACGCCGAAGCGTTGAAACCGGTAGTACGAATAAAAATTGTGTGGAAGTTACAAAGTATTTTCATTCAAACGAACATGAACCTCCACAAAGTTGAGCCCGAGACCATAGAATTCACAAACATTTAATTTTTCCGAAACTCGGTTTTTTACATTATACCTGTATGAAAAAAGGTACCAGTCGGATTTTTAAGAATAATTGAACATTTTCAATAGATCGGCTAATATTTTACTTTTTAATGACCAATTATTTCTTTCGTTCTTTCTCCCATGATCTATATTGCCATATTTGTTCCCGTAAACCAGCCTACCTACAATGTCACCACATACTTTTACTCCCTGATTTTTGCTTACAAATTATTTAATATAAGGACTTCATTTAATATGAGGGCATCATATTCACTGTCCTTATCTATCCAAACCTTTTCCCATCAAGAAACAAGCTCCTCTCATCCCTTCCCAAGTGCCTATGTATTTACGTGATCCTCCCTAGAAAATGGCGCTCACTGTCGAAACCATGTCGGTAGATCAACTTCATGTATACGAGTGTACAAAGTGATTTTAATTATTCATAAAAGTAAATGCTGTCTGTAATATTTTTTCTCTTGAAAGGCTTTGTTGGGAGAATCGATTCTCTTGCTTTCATAGTAATGTTGTGTGGCGGTTACTCGCCAAAAAATGAGACTTTGCTTTTCATTTGTACGTATCTCTGTAATGTTTTTGTATTTGCTTGAGGCGGCCAATACCCGATATTTTTAATGAATTTTAACCTGCAGTGGAGGAGAGATTGACAGTGAAATTGAAATTTTATTTGATCGTAATTTAAACTCGTATCTCTCTGGGTAGCGGTCGCTCTTCTTCCTTTTGACGTTGCGGGTGCGCAGTGCGAGCTGGTATTATTTCAAAGTGCAGTGTCGTTTTGACCTGACCTGCGCGCTCGACTCGTCTCTATGTGCCTTTGCTGTAGCATTTGACGCAGCGACGTCGACTGTTGCTTATTTCTTCTTGGGAATCCTATCCCCCTTGCCAAGCCTCCTTGTCTGAGTCGCGGAGGAATGGCCGCCGCTCGCCTGCGCGCCGAGTCCGCGTCCGAGACCCTCGACTCCGGCCTCGGACTTGTCTCCCGCGGCTTCGCACCATCCTCTCGGGGATGCGGCGCGCGCATTCCTTCCTCGCCCCCCCCCCCCCCCCCGGCAGGGCGTCAAGGGTTGGGTCTCAGGGCGTGCTGGCGTGTGCACATCCGAGGGGATCAAATAAGGATGACGGGAAGCGACGGGCACTCGTGCTATACATATTAGTGATGCCCAGAGGAAAGGGAAAAGGGTCATGGGGTCGTGGGCACGGTTAGTGGATTCCAATGATACTGACGTTTCAACCCTTCTTCTTTCGTCAGCCCTTTTTCGCACCCCTCATCTCTTCCCTTCCTATCCTGGCGCAATAAGCACAAGCAAAAGAAGGCGAGGGCCTTCTCTTGCGTGGGGGTTGAGAGGCAGTTGTCCAACCCCCCCCCTTTCCACCGTGCCCTCCTCTACGCGGGTAGTAGGAGGGAGTATTCGGCCTCCTGGAGATCTATCAGGCTTTGTTTATTTTTTTAAGGGAAGTAGTTGCTAGAGTCGTTGCATCGTTGATTTTTATCATTTTTATCCCCTCCTTTGTTTTCATTTCATTCGTACCGTTATGTAAATCTGCGCTAAAAACTTTCATTACTATGCCGGGATATTATTTCTTTTGTGTGTTTATTTTTTTCGCCCGTTTTATTTCCTTCCTTTTTCCTCTGTCTCTCTTTCACCCTATCTCCCAAGGAAGACACTTCAAAATTACAGCCGGCTATAAAAAACCGTCCTGGTGAGGGGGAACGCGGGGGTCGGGGGACGGACGAAGGCGGTGGAGATAGGGTTGTGGGTTGAAGGGTGGGGGTATGAAATAAAGGGTTTTGAAGCGATGAAAAAAATACATATTTTTGCGTGCATTCGTTTGCGGGGTGATGGGGTTGGGAGTTCGCCTTCTGGAGGGGTAAAGCGAAGGCCATGGTTTAAAGGCGAGCTAAATATAATATCATTATATCGCTGATTCTTTTTTTTTGCATGTTCATGAACACCTCAATGTTCGGGTGCAGTTTAAGTGTAGTGACCCCTTTAATTTTATTTATCAGGGTTTGGCGACCGACATCATACGATAAGTTTCCCCTATTAGGGAGAAGTTGGTAATTTGGTAGGGGTAGAATGTTTAGAGAATGGAGTAATGGTCCAAGAGAGAAACCCGGCGTCGTTATTAGCCTAGTGTTAATGACAGGGGTCCATGAATATACTTTCCATCCGACGGACGGCGAATTCCCCTAGGAGTGCTCTCCGCGTAGCACCCCAAGAAGGGATTGGGAAACCACTAAAAAATCCTGCCACCTCCGGGATTCGAATCCGGGCACCCTTCGGTGTGGGAAGCTAGGTCACACTGGTCACCGCACCATCCCAATCTCCGTTTTGTTTCTACTCTCCTTAAGGTTTTGTCGCTGCTGGTCGAAGTCACTCCGTATCAACAATGCCGCCGCGGACGAATAATGCCGAGCACATAGGATCGTGCACCCTATACCATTCCGATGGTGCTTCTTTCCTTTTATGGTACTTCTCCCCCCCCCCCAGCAATCGTCGGACGCCGTCGTCGCTGATGTAATCTTTCCCTGGGTAGCTTTTGCCCTCCGGAACCCTAAGTCCCCATGATAAATATGGGTTTCTGCTGTATATCTCCTAATACGTGTAATGTTCGGGCGTTCAAATTACTATGGCGGAAGATATAGTTAGAGCCGATTAAGAGAGACCCCCGGATAGATGTACTTAATTCTTTGGGATGCGATTAACCTTTCTGTCCTAATTGTCTCAGGAAATAGAGGTAGATTTAATATTCCAGATAATGGTTGTGTTATCTGAAATAAGATCTAAAATGATATGTGTCTCCTACGTTCGTGTTTTGTTATTTGCCACAGCAATTATCTGGCATTACAGCGTATTTTTGTCGCATTGTGATATCGAGTAACCCCTACTTGGAGTATTGTAAGCCCCTTTACACTTCATCTATTTAGTAGAAGATTCGTGATCAAATTGCTCATTCGAAAAAAGGTGACATTCGCCTTTCTTTCTGTTTTTTATTATGTCAATAAAACTTAATTAATTAATACGTGTGTACTAAAATTGGAGCTGAGCATTTTTTAACCCGTGGTTGAGTTCTGTAACTGGTAAACATCGAATGGTATGGAGTGATTTGAACTTAGGATATCTATATTTGAACCTAAAAAAGGTGGTTCGAATCAATCGTTAAGGTCGATACACGGAAACAAATCTGGCGGATATAATCTCATATACCCTCACATTTCTAATTAAGAATACGAGTTTATTTAAATTAAGGTAGAAATTGTTTTACTTAACGTAAATGGCTGTCGATTAGTATTTCCTGATATCTAATTTTGCACGACCAACGATGCCTTGTCCATGGTTACAGGAATCACTCATTAATTCTAGTTGATGTTGCGTTCCGCTTTCCTTTAGTTACATTTTCTGCCACAAATTTTTCTCTTAGTAGAGTAAAGTAAACATGGAAAACCTTATTATCGACATTTTTCCCCGCTTCCACCTCCGAATGGTCGTTCATCGCTCGTCGTTAATTGGGAGTAATGACCGCTGCACAACCAGAGGTGGCGCTTCGCCAATCCCCCCATCCCCGGTACGTCCTCGTTCCCTGAAGGTAATCTTAAACAATATCGAAAGTACTTCGTGCTCCCGAAACCTTCTCGTTGAATTAAGCACCTCCTCGTTCCCTAAGAACGTCCTTATCATCCCTCGGAGGGTGGTCGCCAAGCGTCCTTTCCTTGTTACTACGTCATCATCCCTCCCACCCCGGACCCGCACCCACTCCTCCCGCACTCACAATCACCGCTCTGCTTCCTGATTTATAGCATCCGTTCCTCCTCCACCTTCGCCTCCCTCCCCACTCCAACCCTCGACCCCGCAACTAATCCTCCCCCATCCCCATACCACCGAAATACGCCCCCACCAGACCCGACTTTTAATCCGCGTTAATCTACTTAACCCATACGCCGTTTAATCACGCCCCTTCAAGGACATATGTCTCCGATGTCTTGCGTAAAAATGGCTATGTGATAAAATGGTATTTTCCTCCATAATTAGATGTAATTTCTCCATAAATTATCGGGTCTTTCGGCCCTTTTTTCTCCTCGTGTCTTTCTCCCCTATTACGTTCTCGATTCTTCTGTGTAATTCTTTTACGTTTTTTTCGCTCCGCGCAGCGCGTTCTCCTCACCACCACACTCCCCTCCCCTCTCCATTCCCCCCACCCTTCACCCCCTCCTCCAACTGCGTGCAATCAAGTGTCTACGGCGACGCCATCTTATTTCCACCCCACCCCCTCCCCCTTTATCCCCGCTCTTCAAAAGCATAATGCCACTTTATTTGGACCGCCCGAGTTTCCCTTTATGTTTTCCAGGAAGCCTGCGGAACCCATGTTTTTTTAAATCCTCCTTTTATTCCTCTATTAGTATTCCTCGTTTACGATCCTTTAACAAGAAAAACTAACTCATGATACGCGCAACGGTTTATAAAATACGACGATGAGTGGGGCGGGGAGAGGGGGTGTGGTCGTGAGTGTGCTTGTGTCCCTGCGTAGTTAAAAGTGTTTATTTTTGGGGTTAGTGCGGGAGGGGTGCGTTTGGCGATAAGGAAATTGGAAGGAGAACTGGGTTCATCGGGTGCACGGGGTGGAAATGAAAGGGGTTACGGTGGCGGTGCAGTGGGGGATATGTGTTTTTGTGTGTTTATGTGTATATATATATACACACACACATACATATGTATATATGTGTATATATATGTATATATATATATATATGTATATATATATATATATATATATATATATATATATACATATACATATATATTTGTATGTGTGTGTGTAAAGGAATTAAATCGGGAGAACACGTCTTAATGCCATGGCTACAATTTAAAACGAAATGGGAAAGGTGAAGGATGGGGGTGGGGGCTCTTTGGTGGATTCGGTCGTTTAAGGTCGTGCCGCCTTCCTTACTTTCGATTCGCCCCCCGCCTCCTCCCCCCCCCCAATCCCCTTCGTGCCCTAATAGCGTATTCACGTAGTTGGAATGGGAAAATGACGTATGTTCATTGAGATAGTTGTGTTTGTGTGTGTTGAAATGGAATTACAGGGGATAGGGAAGATGAGGAAGTCAAGGAAGGCTCTTTTTTGATTCTCTCTTTACTTCCTGAGTCGCGTATCAGTGGGAGTGGTGTTTGATGGCCGTCTTATTATTCGATGGGAATATTCCCCAAAAAAGCTAGTTAGGCAATGAGGAGGCGCCCCTCCCTCGCGCGGGGCTCGGGCAAAGGGTTGTCTTGAGGATTAAAGGGGGTTGATAAAGTGGATGGGTTGGGGAGGGGCTGCGGGAAGCGAGTGGAGAAATATGGCGCCTCGAGGATCACACCCTGCCGCGTTTAAAATTGGCTCTCTCTGGACGGAGGGGAACGGAGAAGATAGGTTTGGGAGGGCTTCGTAATTTTTTTCTTTTGTAGAATGGGTGAATAATTAGATTTCTCTTTCTTCCTCTCATTTATTATTTTTCTCAGCTCTTCCCTGTGTTCTTTTTTTCCATACTCCTTTCTGCTGTTTTTTATTTATTTGCGTTCGTCCGCGGTACGTTTCGATACAAGAATCAGTCTGCATGTCTATATCGCGGAATGTGATGGCTTCAGCCTGCGTGACGGTGCCTCCCTCCCTCTCCATCTTCCCTTCCGTTTTTCCTCCTCCACTTGCCTTTACACCACCGCTAGTGACTCGGTGTCGTGGAGGTAATGGCTCGAAGGAAGCTACCAAAAAAATGTGTGCTTTTTATAAAAGTCGGATTTTCTTAATCGTTTTTCTCCCATTTGCCGTCTGATAAGATCTTCCGGAGCCCATTCCACCTCCGACTACCTCATTTTCCCCGTGGTACCTCCCCCTTCCTTTCCGAAAATATTTCGCGGGTCTGTGCATCGTTCGCCTAATGAGGGTGGGCGTTCCTTGGGGGGGGGGATGGGCATGGATTCTCCCCGTTCGCCCCGCCTTTATCACCTCCTGACCCCGACTCCATCTAATATCTTTTTTTTAATATGGTCTGTCCCCCGTCCCTTTTTTACTTATTCTGTTTTTCATTCTTCACGGAGCTTCGTTGGTCCGACCTGATTTCTCCTAAGACTCGGAATATTAGGGATGTCTGATACTTATTTTATTCAACTTTAGGCGTTTGAAAACACTTGACACATTTCATGGTCGTATTTTCCTAGGTTTTAATATATTATGTTTGTTGAATCGCCTAGGGTTCCACGGGATTTCTCGACATGGACTTATTTCAGGCCTGTTGTTGTTTTATTGAAACAGTTCTCTTCGATAATCGAGCTCTTCTGGAAGAAATATAATCCAACCTACAACAATACAACCTGGTATCTATTGTCGCGTTGGGCGAATTTCAAGGAAATCAATCAATCAAGGAAAGAGGTAGAGGTATGCGAGTTCTTTATTTTTTACTTAACCTCGCTCAGTGTAAAACCACCTGAAGTAGAGACAGAATGCGAGCATATTTTTGATATTCAAGTAATAATCATTTTGGGGTAACTCTAAATCCATAGTAATCCACCCGACAATTAGTTTGATATTTGTGGTTAGAGCTCTCCTCCTCCAAGGCGTACGGATGTTTTTTTCACGTCAGTGGCAGGGGAAGGGGACGGGTACCTTTCGCGTGAAGCCGCCCTCTCGAGAGATATCTCCCGGAATCGAACTCGTGTCCTCCGGTCATCTGAGAAATTCTCCTCCCAATATGTCACCGCGCCTCGTCGTCTGTCGTTGAAATTTTTTTATTCGTTGAGATTAGCCTTAATAAGTATTTTGCCTTTTTAACTTTACTATTTAATTTTTCACTATTGTAATTATGATCGTACTTCATTTCAGTTCTCGTATCGAATCAAGTTGCGAAATAATGCCTTGACCTTTATTAAAATGTTTCTTGAGGTAAAATTTGGTGCCAATTCTCCATTGAAATACATTTTAGATTGTCACACCATCATCTCCCATTTTCTTACCACTGCCATTGCATATGCCTTAATAAATGTTGCAAATTTATATGATGTGGCACTTTGAATCGTCCATGAAAGCGCACAAAACACCCTTATTTACTAGGTGGCCCTATCGAGAATCCCTATCTTTCATTTCTTTCAGTCGTTTTCTTAGTGGCATTTTATGAGTTTTATCTATATTGCAAAAACTTCTCGAAGCTATCTTTAAAAATAGCCTGTTTTTTTATTTTTATTCTGTCTCTCTCTTTCGATTAAGCGCGAATGCTTAATGTATGCTCTGAAGGGAAGTGGAAGCCCTACATTCCCCCGGTATAACGTCATTTGTTATGCTATTTGCGGCAGACCTCAACTTGAACGTCTCCCATTTGAATCATAAAGGGGGAAATCAGTGCTTTTCCAAGAGTTGAATTAATTCGCGATTCCATTGGTGAACTCCAGGGCGTCGCATGTGGAAACATCTTTTCTTTCTCTTGTAATTTTTATGGGTACGAAATGAGATCATCGGTTCTTCTATTTCTTCTTACTTGAAATAAAAAATAAATATTCCGTAATTCCTTTGAATTTCGTATTCAGATGGAACCACTCCAGTTGCTTCACGAGGGAAGAATTCCTCTCACATCATAGTTTGAGCGAATGTGGAAAAAAAGGCAAATGTATTAATGCATTCGGGGCATTCGCAGTCGCGTAGCGTGGGAAGGGGTAGAATCGTTCAAACTGATGACTGATTCAGGAGGGAAAAGTTTCGTCGCGATTGCAAGATGAGATTATATCTATATTATACCGTTGTCCGTATCGAACGTCAGTTCGATAATAGAATGATTCAACTCCCCATCCAACCCTCTCCCCCTCATTCCCAAACGAACATAATGTTTATTCAATTTTTTCTTCCCCCCCGCATGCATCCTCCCACCGGGATTCATGCTCTCCGTCGGGTCTGCGCGACTCCGCTGCCAATGTCCCACATTTCCGCCCCCCCCCCCACGGGTCCCCCTTCCCTCCCATCGCTCCCCCTCCCCCCCGTCCACTGCTCCTTCCGCTCTTCCCTCAAGGACGCTGAGCGTCGCATCCACCACTCCTGCCCACGCCGCCCCCTAGGGCGCTTCAAGTCGTTCCTTGCAGCAAGCAATGATTGAGTGTTCCTTGGAACCTAAGGGTCGCTATGATTGGCCCCTTGGTCCACGGGCTCGCGACCCGCCTCCTTGCCTCCTGGTCGACCAATGGCGGCGGCTCCCTTGTCAGCCTCGTAATGATGGTGCGAAACGAAGGGAAAAGCGCTGGCAGCCATCTCGCATGTAGATCGTGGGATGGCTGGTGGCACTTGAGCGATTCCAGGGAAGTGCCCACCGCTGCCCTTTTGGAAACTCGCATTGATTAGTTTCTCTTCGTAATGCGTAGAGTAATTTAACCGGCAATATGGCCAAACTATCAAAAAGTCGGTAGTCAAACGTTTTCCTTCCCGTTATTCACTTTGTTCCTCCTTCCCCATTCACGTTGCTTTCTTCCTTTAACGCATTGTGTTTCCCTTTATCTCGGTGGGGATATACTGAAGGGCTAGTGACAAATCTCCTGGTATACATGTAGTCACACATTCCAGATAGGTGAAGAGGGAGAGTATCCCGTTCAATCTGTTCCTCAGTGAGCTCGATGCAAAAGACTTCTAACCCCAGTTGGGTGGCCATTTCAACGATTCGGTCGCGTTAAAAGCACTATTTTTGGATACAGCGGGTGATAAACATTCAAATCCTCAAGTTTAAAATGTCCGTCGGCCAATTTGAACTTCCGTCTTTCGAGAGCCGTTGGGAACTGGTTTCCTGATATTATTATTTTAGCACCATGCTAGCCACCGCTTGGATGTTGGCAGAGAGTGAATACACACCTGACAAATTTTGACCCGAATAATTTTACCCTAACCTCGGTCGGACAATGCTATTCTGATCTCTTATCGTTCGTGGAAAAAATGACATTAAATCTATCTGTTCTACTCCTAATCTCTCCAATTTAATTAAATGTTATTTAATCCTTTGTGTGACTGAACTTTCTTAACTTAAGATTTCGCATGGGATCGTGAATCTTAATCAGACGTGTGTATCTTTGACCTTCCTTTTATTATGAGCCGCCTCTTTTCGTGTTGTGATGCCCCCCCCCATATTTCCCTTCCGATGGTTCTTGTATTTAGATCGGTAGCGAAAAGGGCCGCTCATAGAAAAAGTCTCTATGAACTGCAATGAATAATTTCATCAGTTTTAGAAATACCCAGGGAAAGGAAGAGGTCCCTCGATTCCGCCCAACTGTTGACCTCCATCACGCTTCAGTTTTGCGGATGCGATGCCAAGGAGACACATCAGTCACCGAGTTTTGCGTTCTTCCGTGGTAACCCACGCAGCGTTTTCTTCCTTTCAATTCAAAGCATCTTCGTACGCTGGAAAGCGGAGGATTTGTATGAACCCGATACGATGCGTTCACTCGCTTATTTTTTTCCAGATTTGCGAAAGCCCCTTTCTTCGTTTCCATCAACTATTTTCCTCGTTCAGCCAAGGAGTAGCATCTTTTCTCCGCCTTGATTCTTTAGAAAAAATCATTTTTCGGATCGTTATGGCGTAAATTCACATCTTTCTCTGCCAAATATTCATGCTGCATCTTGCGTAGTGGTGGCTCGATATAATGCTCCTCGCATACAAAATGTTTTTCGCGAATCGTCCTGCCACGGAGCACTCAGTCTAACGTCTATTCATGCCGAAATAATTTTTCTGTTTCCTTTGAGAGCCCATTGAATTCTTCAGCTCGTTTTAATAGTTCATTTTTTTCGAATAATGGCATGAAGTAAATAGTTGTCGATCAACCGGCAAACTATAGGTTTATTTGTGAAATGAGGCTGTCCTATTTGCTGAATAAATGGGCGAACGGCCCGGAAATGATTTGGCATTCCTCTTCTTTGGCTTGTCGACGAGAGTGAATTATTGTATTATGAATCCGAAGATATCCGGTGCGTGGCTCCCCGGGCACTCTCTTAAGGTGGTGTAGAAGTTTGGAATGGAGGCAAACCCCAGCACGGGGCGCTTCCCTCCCCCGCAGCCTTCCTCCCCGCCTTTCCTTGGTATTCTCGCCCCATACCGCGAAGGAGGGGTTGAGAACATGGGATGGGATTCACTCGGATCGTTTCTCACACGCGCGGTAGCTGTTGGCGGCGACTCCTTTTCCCCTTCTGTGAGGGAATGGGTCGCCCTCTTGAGTTCTTTCGTTATTTTCACTCCCAGGAGCGAGTCGGATGGAGGCGGGGTGTTTTTCCATGCGGTCGGGAGAGAGGGTTGATATTGGGGCGAAATATGCGCGGGCCCACCGCCCCTACTGCTTCCCTTCGCCCCCCGCAGAATGGCAATATCATGCAGGCGGAAGATGTCATTCGGAGATCCCCTTCCTCATCACCCCCTTCTATCTCTTCCACCCCTACTCTCCTTTGGCGTATGGTGAAGTGCCCCTCCCTCGCCACCCGCTCCCTCGCCATCATCCTCCCAAGTCCCTCCCTCCTGGCTTTTTACTATTTATTATTATTTTCATTCCCTTTCTTGCTACCCGCAAGGGGGTGGGCTGCGGCCGTAGTGAGTGCAGCGTCGGGGAATGGGCGCCCGAGGGGTGGCCGCCCTCCTGCTTCCTTGTATGCGCGTGTGTGTTCGGCTGGGTTTTCTCCGACCCATGACTTATGGACCACGCCTCTGCCGCGGATTCATGTCTCTCGCTTCTTTCCCTGGGGGGCCGGTCGGAGGGATGGGGATAGTCGGGAGTGGGGTGTTGTCGGTGGCGGGGGGGGGGGGGGATTGGTCCCACGGTAAATGGCCGGGGGAAAGGGGGGGGCGGCGCCCTGGGTCTTGTGGGAGGCCACCGCTGCTGTCGTCGCCGATGGAGGCGGCTGTGGGCATCGTTTGAAGGATGCGTGCGCCACAGTGGATGTGGCGGCTACCACCTCCCATTTCGAACCCCAAAGCCAACTCACTGTACGGCATACATTCGGGTCAAGGCGGTCGTCTTTCGCTGGATTCCTTCCCGTTTAGGCATACGCGGTGAGGGTGTTCACGAGAGCTGCCCTCAAAGAAATGTTACCATTTCCAGAAACAGTGATTGGGAGTGATTCGATTCGCTGGGATACAGTGATGACAAGCGATTTGTATATTTTGTCAGGAGAAAATAAATGGGAAATAACAGGTGTTTCTAACAGCTTAGGTCGCGGAAATATTTCTACGGTAAGGATTCCGCGACCGTGAAACAAGCCCCACGCCTTAGAGTTGATTCATACGTGAGAGGATACATTCTACGCTGCGAAGGCCTTGTGGGCATCCTCGGTCATCTCCGCGTAATAGCAGTGCACGTTTTGATATACTCTTTGATTTCCTAAGTCATGGAAAGCTAATTTTCGATTACCAAAGCACCCGAGTAAACCATTGGACGGTCGTCACTCCCTTTGGACCGGAGTTATGACCTCAGCCTGTTGAGTGTTTTACTCTTTATTCCGAGGTATATCCGAAATATCGCATAGACAAGGTATACATCGTACATTGTTCGAATCATTGCTTTGATTATATGGAAATATATTTGTCGTTTTATATAATCATCTAATGTTTAATATTTGACCTATACAGTTAATGTTGAAAAAACATTCGAGGCAATAATAATCAACTTGTCTTTTTGCGTTAGGTGTTTCGAGTTTAGTACTTTTTCCCATATATTTCCTAAAAAATCAGTGTAGTTAGAGGATACCTAGGTAGTTAAATTGGCTAAGCTACTCGGCCGGAAATGGAAGGTCCGGGGTTGGAGTCCCGGTTCAGGTGCTCGATTTTTACCCTGAAATTCTGGATTGTTGTCGCATGTGTAATTAATGTTTTGCGTATTTTTCCTCCGACGCGTGGTATTCACTTTAGTTGTCTTACAAAGTGAAATCCTTAGTCGCTTGTAGAATTTCTATCCTAGCTTTTAATTATTTATTGCGATTCTAAGTTTCTGTTCCCGGTCACTATTCCCTTAGCTCTACCTCTAAGCACTTCACAACTTATCTTAAAGTTTCTAAATTTACGATGCCTTCCAAGAGGGGTTCTCTTCAGTCATGCTTCTCGTTCTGCTTATCGTCTGATATCCACTTTTCGGTCTATCCTTCATCATTGTGGACGTGCTCTCCGGGTTCCCTGCTACTCCGTGGCCAACGTTCAGAATCGAGCGAAGGGTATCCAGAGTGTATCCAAGAAGCCTTCGTTCCTGCCCTCCGCAAAATTAGAGTTCCATTGATCCTCTATGGTCCTCTATTAGATTGTACTTTTCGGTTGTCGAAAACTCCGACGGCTGCAGTCTACCCAAAGAGATTCTCTTCTGTTCAATACAATTCGCGAGATGGACTTAGCTGCCTGCGAAAGCATTCGATCCAGCGGGAATTACATCGACAAATGAGATACATCTTCTGGGATTTTTTCATTTATGGTTGGATACGTAACAGAAAGGAAGGCTTCACGAGGCGAGACCCGATGACCAAATGAAGAGGGACGTGTTGCAGGAAAGACCTGTCAGGGCGTGCAAATAGTAAAAATGAGAAGTATAGCCGAAGGCCTGCAATCAACAACCTTCGGGTTGAAATGCCATTGAGGATTTATTGTTGCGTGTGCAGCGCTGTCATATTTCGATCGCATAGTGCGGAGTGTATTTTCTTCATCTTTTGGTAGGTCCTTGTATTGCTGTGAAAGGGGCGATCGTGCTGAGATAACCCTGATCTGTCGCTGCTTGTCACCGTTTCAACACCGTTTGATCATGCCGACCTGAGAAGCCTCTCTCGTGACCGCATTGATACCTTCCGAATCAGCTATATATCGTATCACACACAACTCTCTTGGTTTCCGCGGAATGATTCTCGGTCTAAATTTATGATGGATGCTTTGCGCTATCAGTTTGGTCGCGCGGGGATTATATTCTGAATGGCGCAGCGCGGAGGCAGGACAAGGGATTGGAGTGAGAGCCGGCAGAGAGCAGCACCATCTGGCACTGTGTTGGCTGTGAAGTGGGCGAGGGCCTCGGGGCGGGAGGTGCGGCGGCGTCCAGGGTCCTTTTTTCCCTTCGCGGCTTCTGAAGAGGAAGTCCTGAGTTCCCGACCCACTCCCACTTAGAGTGTAATGTGAAGTCTCTCCATTTTGTCCATAAGCTGCCAACGCTCAAGTTTATTTGAAGGAGCCTGGATTAATTTCATTGAAAACATATGTTGATATAGCTAGCAAATGCCGCGAAGAAGAAGCCCAAGTTTAGAGATGGCACATCATTTACTCTGTGTGTTTTCGCTGTAAATTTAGGTAGTTAGATTTGCACTTGTCGTACTGTGCTGAGATGTTCGCTAATTGGAGGAGAGATGAATTGGAGTTGCGATGACGCCACTATCCTTCTAACAATCACCTGTAGTGATCTTATTTACTTTTGCGCCGATTGAAGCCATCTAATGAATTCTCACTTCTGCTTTCGAGAGGTTTTCTCAGAACCACGTATGTCGTATTCCAGTGTATCAAAACCACTTTCATCTCTTTTATAGTTCAAGCGGAATTCAATTAAAAATTATTGATTAAAATATTTGGCCAATCTATTCCTCACCCACCACTTCAAAACTCCTCATTCTATGTGAATTGTCGCTAACGTCCATTTAAATATTGTAATAATTCTATTTTAAATTTCAACGGACTGAAAAATTTGCCGTCTTCTTTTCCCCCTTCGTGATTTGAATTGAGAAATAAGTGTAGCAGTATTTCACGACGCTGTTTGTGATTCCCTTTAACGTAACAATTTCAGGATAAAGTTAATGACGTCGTCATGCGTCACTGCCAACTCTCGGTGCGACTGGTATGATGTTATACTTTATTATTTCTAGGGCATATCTTGCTCGTTTCTTTTTTTGGCGGGAGGGAGGAAAGGCGATGCATTTGGTTTTTTTCCTTCTTCCCTCTGGACGCTCTTTGCCGTGGGGGGATTCTTTCGAGCCAGAGAGAGAATTATGTGGCCGAAGACGAGGGTAGGGTGAGAGGGGATGGTGGTGTTATTCTTTCCCCCTCCCGAAAGGACCACCAGGAGTGGACGGAGTTATGCTTCGCTTCCCTTCGGAGTTCATATCGAAGGAGTGAGTCCCCACGGAAGCGAGCTATAAGTGTTTTCACGCCACCTCGCTCCTGCAAGTCCTATATTTTTCACTCCGTTAAAATTTCATTCCTTTGTGCTTTCGCACGTCTCTTTGCAGTCTTTCTTGGCGTTTTAGTAATTCACGATGGGGCGATTTCCCTGACGGGAACGGTTGAGTGATTTGGCCGGGTTAAGGCATACATACAGTTTCGATCTATCCACGGTGCATTTAGTAATGCGTTTAAACTTTTTATGTGTCAATCAAACTCTCTTAGTTTCACAAGATTATTGAATGCTTTGCTCCCCTATGTGCTGCGTAGGTTTGTCTGATACCTGCGTGACGCACTGCCTTTTTGCCTGATGTGCTGCGTAGATTTCTCATAAATATTATACTGTAACCTATGTTAAAAGGAGATCACTTCCTGGAATCCTTTTCGCAAAAATGACAAAAACGAGATACAAGCTGTGTGCCTCGTTGCTTTGGATATTTAATATGAAAAAAGACACACACACGGATTCAAGAATGGTAAAAATGCATTTTGTGTACATAGACTGTATCCCAATTACAATTTTTCAATTTATTTATGTTTTCAAGTCTGCACTATTATGTACAGGGTAATATAAATATTACTCCTAAACACCGTATCATATCGGGGTTTTGCCGTCAACCCCCATTTCTGTGGAGTCAACTTCGCCATTCATTCAGAACGGCTTAAAAACGCATTTTGTTTGTTATTCTAGAGGTTTCAAGGCATAATTGAGATCGTCTGTTGTTTTCTTTCTTAGCACGGTAGAGGATAAAATAAAAAAAAATTTAGCTTCCTTGAATGGTATTGACTGAAAGCGTCTCCGTTTTGAGTGAATCTCTAGTACTAGGTATGTATTGATATGGGGACGGTGGACGTGGATGAGCCGTCGTTTCAGCAAATAAACTGCTGTAACATACCAATTCGTCACCCGGAATGTTCTCATTCCTCAAAATGGCGTCCCCTTCATACCCGGCCGTTTTCTCTCCTGGATTCGGATAATTTGGCGCTTTAAGTGCTCTCCCCGCATTTCGCCGCGGAGACACTATTATTTATTTCTCCGTCGCTACTCTCTCCCCATTGGCGGGCCAGAGGCCGCCTACACCCTTTGCCTCCACCCTCCCATCCCTCACTCGGTCCTCCGCGCCCCACCTCGCCTCCGTGTCCACTCCTCCGTGGAGGAGGAGGGGATAGAAAGGCCCTTCCCCCCCCTCTCTCTCCTGCCTCCAGATTGTCTTTTTTTATTATCCCCGAGTGCTCCACCTCCTCCCAACCCCCCGCGGAATGAATTTTTATTTCCCTTTCTCTTGCTAGCGTCTTATTTCAAACCCCCCCCCCCCGCTCCCTTACGAGCCCTTCTTTCCCCTCAACATCCCACCTCCCCATGCTCACAGACTCGCCCCCGCTCCTCCGAGGAATTATTTTAATTCCGGCAGTCACTCTTGTGCAGTGCACCAAACGACCCTTTGGGCTCCGGCCGGACCTCCCGCGGAATTCCTTCCCCCCCCCCGCCTTTCTCCAACTCTCTCTCTGTCCTCCTTTGCTTTTTCCCCGGCACCCCCCGCTGCAGCCTCCCTCCCCCCCCATGAACCCCCCCCTGAACCCACCCCCCCTGTTCCACGCCCATCCCGAGTCTCTTCGAGCCCTCCCCCCAACCATGAGCGCCTGCATCCTTCAACTCCCCTACCCCAATCCGGAGCCCGCCTTCTCGACTCCTGCAGTGACCCATCGCCCGCCATTCTCCCCGCCCTCGTGCCCCGGCCCTGTTTCCTCCCTTCCTTAGCGCCACACACCCCCCACTCCGCCACTCACACTTCCCCCCCTCACTTTCTTCCACTCCTTCCGCAGATTTAATTTCGGATGCACCCTACTTCCCTCTCCTCTCGCACCGTTCCATCCCTTAACCTCTTCCGACGGACCCCCATGCGGCATCATTCCTCCTACTTCCCGCTCTCCGTCAAGGGCCCTGTCCCCTTCCTCCTCCTCATGAGGCGTTGGGGTAGTTTTGGATCCACCATTCGTAAAATTTATTTGACATGTGAAGCCAATGGTTAAATTGAAAAACTGAAGTGGACGACGTATGGACCACATGCCAGAGGAACACATCCACCATTTTTGGCAGGACGACGTTTAGGCTTGTCATTTTGAACTACAGGGAAATAGAATTGTGTAATAATATGGAAATTTATTATTATCAAGTACTTAAACAACCCAACTAAAGGTACATTATGGTGAAAATATAGAACCATCTTGTGTCCCCATCTTGTAAAATTCATTCAAGGTTTTCACATTCAAGGCCCATTTAAAAGGCAGGTTCTGGATGATCCCTAAAGACTGCTTTTCACGAGAACTTCCTCATGTGGAAAATGTGCTCAAGATCACATATTCCGCCTTTGCCGGGATTCAAATATGGACCTATTTCTAATTAAGGATATTGTTAATTTACGGCAGCGTTGCTGACATAATTCTTAGGAGGGCCAGGGCCGTTATTTCGGACTCTGTAACAATCTAATTTCATCCTTTCTCCCTCCTAGCGTTTCCTCTTTTGGATGTGAAGTACATCACCTTCTGCCTTCGAATGGCTGTGTCAATAAGGACACATTTCTCCCTTTTTATGTTTTTCGCTGGTCATTGCTCGCATGAGGTTTTGGAACAATGCGAAAATCATGGCATTGATAAATTTTCCATAAATTTCCTGTTGAAAAAGCTACTATATAATCCGTGTTATATATATATATATATATATATATATATATATATATATATAACATGGGCTGACACAATATAATACAAATAGAATAGAATAGCAACATTTAAAAGGACACTCACACGGTAAATTGTTCGAGCTTTCGGCCCTATCAAAGGCCTTCTTCAAGTGAGACTCGTCGATATATATATTCCCACAAATTGTATTTCAAGTAAAAAAAGTTTTCTCAAATCCGTCCGTACTCGCCTTCGGACGTTTCTTAGTTTCCGTGTCATGAAAGTATGTTATAGTTATGAATTCCTCGTCTTTTACCATGGATTTAGAAGCTGCAGTCTCCTCCCATTTTTGCACTAATTTTCATCATATTAATTAGTGAAGGTATTTTTTATCCCGGGTGGTAACGGCGTAGGGTCATTTACATGATACATTTGGCGAGACCGTGTGTGGAAATTGCTAGAAGGAGAAAAGCTATACTCGTTGCTCGAGTAATTATGAATAGTGTAGGGACATCGCGTTACAACATGGAGGTTGCTTTCTGGACTGCCCTTGTACTGTGAAACCGTGCTTCATCTCGTTTTTGTTTCATATCGCTTTTTCTCTCCTATTGGTTTATCCTCTGATGAATAATTGATGTTGTTCAGACTTCGTTATATTTTTTCGTTCTCATCGTTCACTATAGAGATTTTAGTGTCATGAAAATGACAGATGCATGGATATTTGAATAGCTTTAATAACATAATTAAACCTTTTTTACCAAAATGTTAACTTTTTAAATTAGGTTGTGGCAGTGGAAAAAATGCACCAATATGTCAACTGCTTTTTGGGACATATGGTTAAATCTCGTTAAAAGTCAGTTTTGTATTCGTATGGACTCGATTCGACTGTGCAAAAATTTCAATAGTGCTAGAGACCACTCTTGAAAATTATGATTTCCCCGTTTTTATTCCCTCCAATAAATCTACATATGAATTAAACGAGCTATACAACATTTGTTCGATCCTTGTCAGTTTTTATCTGCTTTTTAAAGAGAAATGGACAGGTTATACATCGTGAAGTATTCATTCCTATTACATATTTTGTATGCATACATTATCGCACGTGTCACCATTGCGGGGGCCGTCAATTGGAATTTCTCCTCCTTCCTTAATTTGGCTCAAATGTCGAGTACGATGGTTGAGATACCGCTGCTCCGTCTTTTTCATATTAGAATACTTGCGAGCTCTTTCCGACTTCCTCTTCGTCGCTCATTGGTCGCTCGTCGTCTCTACCGATTCTCATTTCACACCCCCCCAACCCCCGCCGCCATAATTCCTATTTATTTCCCCGCGTATGCCCATAATCTCCTCGCCGCGGTGCGATGTAACTCGTCGCGTGAAAAAGAGACGGCGTGGGGAATTTCATGATCGGCTTGGTGCCTGCGTGACGGTGGTGCCCGCCAGCCGACGCCCGCCACGACCGCACCCGGCGGGAGTCGCGGTGGCTGCGGTGGGGGGGAGGTGGAGGTGGTCACCAAGAGGGCACGGCAAGGAGAGGCACACGCGAGCACGCCACACGAGTGCCCACCCTTCTGCCACCGCCACCGCTCGCGTCGCACACGCTCGGATGGCGCGACACGCAGCGCACGGGATCGGGGGGCGGGGGTAGGGGGTGGACGTTCGCTGCTGGTGCGATATATAATTTCTCCGCGTTCGCGTATCCCCGGAAAGAGTCTCCCTCACCCTCCCCCGTCCCCCTTCCCCGAGTCCTGGTACAGCCATCCGCTTCAGCGGCGATGCGAGAGGGTCCTCTTGTTATTTCATGCATATCCGGTCTTATTTTCGCGAAATGTCCCTCCGGCCTCGCCCCCCCCCGCCCCTTTATCTCCCTTCTCTTCCCCCTCCGTCTCGCTCGCAATCCGGCCCCCAGACTCAAAAGCTGCTTCGTGCGGAATGGAGTATGGTAAAGAATGGAATTGTATTATTTTACAGAAAGATATGTATGGAGATAGATGTTAGTATTCCATATATCCTCCGGAGGAAAACGTCCTCCCTTTTTTTCCTCTCGGTTTGGTGAATTGGCCGTCTTCCACGCCCTCTGGATTAAATTTTTGGTTTACTGATCTACAAAACTGCGCTGGACTATACATAATCGGACTCTGCGCCGTCCCGTTCACGGTTGTGAGGCTTTTATTTGTTTTTAGAGATGGGGAAAAAAGCTTAATGCTAGATTTTATACGGATGCCTTTTTCCCCACCTTAAAATGTACACTATCGTTAGTTAAAACAATGGGCGTTCGTAAGTATGTGCAGCGGTTTGGAATTCCTCAGTTTTGCTAAAATATGTGCAGGAAAATGCCCTCGTATGTTTGTGTTTCACGTTCGAGGGCGATATATCAAGAAAGTGAAATAATTTTCGGAGAATTCATTTTCGATCAATTTAAAAGCTAGCAATTATCCAGGACTTATTTTCCCAGTTTTGATTTTTTTTCCTGCGTTTTCTTTTTCCAGAGTCGAAGGATCCTAATTCTCGTTAATACCGCGGCTTATATATTCGCCCATAATTTTCAGTTATTATTGACTATATTTTACGCGCTATCCATGTGAGGTTTATCTTATATTTTTATCATTTGATTGAGGTAATGTGACTACGCTATATATTTCGGCTTTATGGCGGTCATTCTTTCTAGATTTCCGTGCATTTAATGTTGTTTGTCACGTCTTTCCCCAGACATGTACATGGACATGTGAACGTTTTTATCATTCCATTCCTCCTTCAGTTCTCGCCCATTTTCCACCCATCCCCTATAATCCTCCACCTCCCCTTCTCCTCCCTCGCGCCCATCCCCGATAACCTCCCGGCATGGAAAAAAATGGCATCGACTAATGTTTAAAATTCACACCCTGGCGCTCACGTTAATTTCCCCTTGATTTACAACGCTTTACTACTTTGCTCGCCAGGGAAATGTGTGTGTGTGAAAAATTGCCTCGATCGGGCAGTCCACGCCGTGGAACACAATTCTTTTTTCCCTCCCCGGCTACTTGTCCCCGTAAAATTTCATTAGGACTCGGACCTCCTCCTCCAAACCTCCCCCCACCCCCTACCTCCCTTACACTCGCTCCCCCGGTTTCATTATTTTTCTTTCTTGTTTTTATTTATCTTTTGAGTTATTTTCTCCTGGTTTTATTTAGTTACGGAGTAGGGGCGCGTGGGAGAAGGGGGGGCCTTATCGAGGGTTGGAGAGATGGAAGGCGCGGAAGTGCCCGGAGACGCCAAATAAAAAAACGTTAAAAGGAAAGGGAACAGAAGCGAATAACTCTTTTAATTTTTCCCCCGCCCCACCCCATCCCCTCCCTCAATCCACGCCCCCGTCTCCCTTCCACCCCTTCGTCTCTCTGTTCTCTCGGGGCGCAGGAAGACGATTCCGGGCGCGCGGGGGCGCTCGAGAACTCGTTTTTCTTCTCCCCAAAACATTCCTCTGAGTCACCACCTTCTCATCCTTCCCGCCCCACCCTCCCTTCCGCAGATCGATGCCTGTGGGGCGTAATATAATGACCGCGTGCCCATGACGACAATCACGCGATTGTTACATTTCGCGATGTTTCGCTCGTCATTTGGTACCGCTGTGATCGGCTGAAGAAAACAAATCCTTCGACAAGTTTTCTTCTTCTCTCTCTTTCTATCTTGGAGCCGTGAGGTTTATCTATTTATCCGTTTCTCTCTTTCTCCTTTTCGGCAACGAAATTTATGGCGAAGGCGTCCGAGGAGGGATATCTTTTTGGTGTGGCGTCCTCGACTACTTTTGTGTTGGTTTTCTTTTATTTTTCTTCGGACGCCGGTCCTCCTCTCTCCCCGCCGCTCACCAACCCTTCCCCCCCAACACCGCTTGCACGAACGCCCCCGCGGCACGCCTCCACCGCCGCCGCCCGCGCCACCCTCCCGTCTCGCCGCCCCACCCCACTCCGTCCGCAGCCGCGCGTTTTTCATTTAGGGTGATCATATCTTTTTGACCGGAGCGCCATTCCTTTTCCGCTTCTCTTTTAATTCCCGCCTCGTCGCTCCTCCCCTCGCCACTCGATATGCTCTCCTCTTGGCCTCATCACAACTCTTTCCTCTCCTCTCCTTTTTCGCTGGCCTCGAATGTTTCTGGCGTAAAGAATCAAGAGACTTGCCGGTTTCTGCTTCTTTGTGCCAGTTTAATTTCTTACCCGAGGGGGAGGAGTTCTCGCATTTCCATTGTATATGTGTGTTACTCAGTTATCATTTTTTAAATCGCACTGTTATGAGGTCATGCTTCGTCCATTTCGGTTCCTGTTCGGTGGGCGTCGATTCAAATTTTATGAATTTCTAATAGTTTTTTTTTTGGAACTTTTTTGTATTTTTCGGTGAACTTTCGACTTAGGGTTTAACACAAGCGGCACTCTGATTTTTCATTTCTTTCAGTCACGCTCTCCATTTTGTTTCCGGCAACGGGCTTATGTGCGGGAAGGGTGTTATTTCAGTCAGGGGTGTATGATGAATTATCCGCATCGTTATACGTCGTCGGGTCTTTCGTTTAGGAATTATTGGAAAAAAGATACTGTGCTTGTTTAAGGTCAGTTCTATTCAATTAACGTAATAAGCTATGAACTACTATACAATTCGGGCTTTAGGGTCTGAAATGCCTGCTAAAGAATTTGAAAAGAGCGCTCGAGTTTATATATTTTCATGTAAAAGTGTTGAGGCGGCGACTGATAATGTTTCTGGAGAGTTATTGTACTCTTCTTCAATGGCATTTTTGCAGAGTCGTGTCGTGGTAAGCGATTCGACTCCGGCGCGGAAACTCCTGCTCTTCTTCTCAAGGGAGTTCTGATGTACATTTATCCTGTTATGAGCACGCGTGGCTCAAGTAGGTGTCTTCATCGTTGATATCTACATGGTTCAGTATTAGGGGGTGTAGTGGGGTTTTTTTAGTCTCCGCTTTTGAACCGTTTGTGAGAAATTTGTAGTCAAAGCGCTGGCCCTACCCTAATCCGTTGCCACGGTTACTCACTTTCAAGTACTTCATCTCGTGTGGGTCGACGGAGTACGTATGTAGCCACCCTCCTTCTTAAAACGGCGATGGGAGCACAGTAATTGAATCGAGTGGCAAACTGCGACACAACTCCCCGTCCCATCAGTCCCTGAGTCTCGCATCCGTTCCCTCCGTCCTCCCTCTCCCTCCCTACCCCCTCCTCCCCTCAGCACGCCTTAATCCCAACGAAAGCGGTTATGCCGCATCGCGCCGCACTTAAAAAGTTTCCCTCTGCATCCTCGGAAACCGGCTTAGTCGACCCATCCGCACCACGGGAGTAAGTAACCGACCCCCGGAAAACTTCTTTCCCCCGCCCTCCCTTTTCTCTCTCTCATTCTCTCCCTCCGTTCTCTCTCTTATTTCTCCGCTCCTTCATACCCTCCCCCAATCATCTCCATCCTTCGCCGCTCTCCACCTACTCCTCTCACCCGATGTTTCCCCCGTTCTCTCTGGCAATGCCCACTTTCGTCCCTCCCATTTCGCAGCCGCCTTCATCTGGAAATACAGCTCTAGCTTGGCTAATTGAAGCTTCGAGGCCTGACGGTTACCCTGAAAGCTAGACGAGGCTCCCTTCATCGAATTATGGTGACCACGCAACAGAGTGTTTCGCAAGACTACCGTTAGGTTGTTATCTTTTTGCTGGGTGGAGTTGTGTGCTTGCCGAAAGTCGAAAAGAACGCCACGGACGTACGCCAAGTTGGGTGAAATGATCATGAGTGTCTTTTGTAGCCGAATTATGTTGAGATAGGTTTATTGAACCGCAGGAAATTCTTCCTTAAAAATTACTGCCATTTGTGCGATATTCGTAATCTTAATTGGTAAGTAGTGCCCAATCGGCACGCTGTTATCTCCCGAGTGATGAGTTGAAAATTTTAACTCTCGTATAGCTGTCCCATTAATGACTTTCAAATATAGTGATTATATCCGCGGTGATTTGTGCTTGGCCTAAACCGTATAGACATGTGTATATATTCCGTAGTTAGCTCTCCTATCTCACTTAGTGGAGTGCTGTGAAAGAAATGGTGGTGGAGATATTGGAGCGAAGATATTTGCATTTGTGCTCCATTCAGTATTTCCTCGTCCATATGAAAAGTGGTGGTCGAATTATATTGAGTAATTGATGTTAGTTATCAAAATAAATTCACCTTTTAATATATGCCACAGTGACTCAGACCGTCTCGCAAAGGTAATACCTTTAAAAAGGTCACATGGCGAAAAGCGAATTCGGTAAATGTTAAGCGATAAAATGTTTTGAATTTTTTGTAGCTTTCGAGAAGAATTTGCGTCAGCCGTAGGTATACGTACAATTTAATATTGCATGCGTGTGCGCATACTGACTAGAAAACGGAAGGAATCCCCGAGGTCAACTAATCTCTTTAGACTATGCTGTCTTCCTTTAGAAGGACGCGTGTCGTGCAACGTGTTCCGTAATTCGTATTGTTTGAAGTGTGGTGAATTTCTTTCTATGCAGTACCTTAGTATAAAATTGGTGAAGTGTGCTCGGCATTATGTATTTCACTGTGTGCGCTCAGGCATTTAAATGGTGTTATTTGCGGTACGATGAGATGTTTAATTAGCGCCACACCACACTCATGGCAACTGCGCGCCGTGCCAGGTCAAATTAAGCGGCCGGAGGGGGGGCGGTGCAGGAGCAGTACCTCCCCTCGGAACTCTCCCTTTTTAACTTTCCCGTCATTCCCTTCCCTGCCCGGGCACTCGCCCTATGTGCTTAGCAATTTTTATGTGCTATTGTCCTAACGAATGCCGTTTCGGGCGAATTGGACAGGCTGAATGGCTATAGTCTTATTCACTATCCCGTTAACTTATTTCTCAGCCCTTCTGTGTGTTACATGCTAGCCACATAGTAATTGACATTAGCATCCATTACAAAATCTATATGTCACGTTCTATGCTGTCCTATTTTTCACCCCGTTTCTTGTTTTTCCAATGCACAAGTGGCCTCGTAACTCAGAATGTTAATCGTCCGATGATTTTTACATGCTAAGTGGGAGGATGTTTGTCAGTGATGCCGAAAGAGAAATAATTAGTGAATTTTCTGCTATGAATTGAAAATGTTCTATCTTTATTGCCCCTTTAAGTAAGAATCATGTCAAAATTAAGCGTTGTAATTCTGCATAGAATTTTGTGTGGAATGACAAAGTTTTATTTTTATGTTATTCAACGTGGAGCAATTTCACAAAGTTAAGCCTGAGACAATTAATTATGCCACGTTAGGTAGTATCATCGTGGGCTATGTAATACTATTTTTAGAGTCGTCCGTCAATATACTCGTATTTGGTTGAATAAGACACATTCTATACATATTAGATTTGATTAATGACGTCTTTGAAGCTATTGTGTGCGAAATATTTGTCTTAAGAATTTTGATGCGTCAAGATGTACTGCGTAATGAAAAACTGGCGTTGAAAATTTTCCTTCTCCTTAAAAATAATGGTTTACATTTCTTTCCGAGACAATTCCTAAAATAAGATATCCCGAGACCATTGGCTATATATAGTACTTTACTGTCATAAATTAAAATTGACTACAATCCACTGGTTTATTTCAAGGAATTATTTCTATTCCACATTTCGATTTTACTATGAGGTAGAGCGGTAACGGAAGTGTTGGGTCTTCAGTCCGCTTCCGAATAAATTATTCGGGTATTCTTCGTTTATCCTCGTTTCCGATGTGACCTCTTCAGAATATCCGGACAGATATCCGACCTCTTTTCAATCCGCCGCCAATTGGGAGTCTCATTAAATAGGGACATCCCGTCCCTGTTATCGTCAGCCATCTCTCCGCCGTTGGAGGTAGAAAATTAGTCTATGAGGCAATGGCTCTAGTGGAATGGGGCGGTCAAGAGAGGAGAGGGTGTGCTGGGGTAGCTTGTTTTCTTTTTCCACTTGAAAAATATCTCCCATGCAATCCGTCAGTTCACTTTCGGCGCCCGAGGTCCTTCCGGAGGCTGCTCATGATTCTCTTAGATTAGAAGTCTTCGTTTTTTTCCGAGGGCGGTTGTTGAAGGGTCGGTGGAGGCGGAGTAAAGGGGTGGCGCGGCGTTTTTTTGGGCATGTGCGGGCGAGGAGGAGGAAGGGGGTATTTTCCCCAGGAAGGGGCGTTTGGGAAAGGGCGGTCCAGACAAGGGGATTGGCGGCTCTCGGAAGCCATCTTTTGCGTGGTAATTGGACCTCGGTGTTGCGCCTTTTCGAACCAAGTGGGATTGGTCGGGTATCCCGTCCGGGAGTGGAGGGAGGAGGGGTGTAACTCAGGGAAGTTTTTTCCTTTTCCCTGTTGCAACAGTGTCGTCGAGGATTAATTATCTTCCATAAGAAGCTGAAGTAAAAAGAATGCGTTGGTTGGATGTGTTTTTTTTTGTTTCCGGGAAGAAGAGTGTTCTTTGGAGGGATTGCTGCCAAGGAGCAAGGAGGCATAGAATGGCGCCGATGCGATGCATCGGGAGTGGGTGCGTTCTTCGGGGCAGGCCTGGGGGTGATATTGTCGGGGGAGCGGAGAGGATGGAAGCGGGGTGAGGTCTTCGTTGGGGCGATTAATCCGCCTCACGGAATTTTGTGTCGTCGGGGGTAACTCCCTCATCCTGTATAAACCACTCTCCACCCACACACCCCTTCTTATCCCTTCCCTTCCTGCTTTCGTTGGCACCACAGCTTCCCCCTTACCCGCTCTTACGTCTCTCTCTTTCCTCACTGCCGGTCTTCCAGCATTCTTACCCCTCGTTTCCACTCTCCTCCTCGCACATCCTTTGCCCACGGTGTGCGTGTTGTAAAGGGTCTTTCCAGAGTTGTGACTGTTGCCGGTGGGCGCTACTGGGCCAAACCTTTTGCGAATCCGTAAGTGCAAATGTATGATCAAGTGGTGGCGGATGTACCATATTACAAAAGAATGAGATACTACCTCGAAGACATCATGCTGCCACCAAATTGCAACTGGAGATCACATTCCCGAGCACCTAGAACAAGGACGAGCTAATCGCCATTCTCTCTTGCCCAAGGGTTATTTTGGGAAGTAATGCGCCCTAGGGTTTCGGTGATGGAGGCAATAGAACCACAATTTCTAACCTTATTATCGTGGCTGGAGATCCAGATTAAAGTCGGTTATTCCGAAGGGTGTTGTTTATGAAAGAAACTCCCATTTCGCTGTAATATATGGTTGTCGCCAGACGTGATAGAATCTTCACTCGGTGCTCTTTTCTTGTGGAGAGAACTATTAGGAACACCATACGTGCACAGTTCCCAACGTGAGAATAACAAATAAAGAGTTCTGCCACCTCTAATGTACGTTAAGAACCGCGATTGGAGAAATAAGTGAATGCGTGTTTCGGTCGCCAGTTGACTCTCGCAGGCGCACGTAGAACTATTATGAGGTGAGGCTGTAAGTGAATCCGAAGTCAGAAATTCCGGGATATAGACGGAAGTAGGGTGATGGGTGTCTCGTCCGATCGGAAGACATCGTAGGGCGACCGCCGTTTGTGTTTTCCGTGTTCTCTCGCCTCTCCTCTGCTCTAGGCTTCGGTCGAGGGGAGGGCCACACCGGTCGGAGTGCACTGCCCCCTCTTCGTCGCCGAACCTCCCGCGAGGCCTTCAACTCCGCAGTGGTATGGTGGCCTCTGCCACGTTTGAAATGTCCTCCCGCCCTCCCAACCACTTTTCCCATCCTCCCTTATTGCCGGCATTCTCCCACCCCTAGCGTCTCATCCGCCCGCCGCTCCCTTAACCGCTTTACTCCACTCTCCCCATTTCCTCTCTCTCTCTCTTTTCATCTCTTTTTCAACTTTTCCCTTTCATTCGCCAACCCCTCCTCTCCTGCACCCTCTTTCCGATATCCGCCTCGCCCCCTGCCTCTCCTCGCCATTTCGTCGATCCTCCTAGCCTAACATTACATCCTTCCTCCCCGACTCCCATCGGCCTCTCTTTAAAACTTTCCATCTAAGACGCCCTGCCTCATCTCCCCCATCCATGGCGCCTCCTACCCCCTCCCCCCCAAAACCCCCCTCCCCAACCCACCCTCCTCCTCTCCGCATCGTTTCTCCCAAATGGCTTCCCCACTTTACAATTTTCTTTCGGGCCTTTTCCTTGTTATTTTATTTTTAAACTTCCCCCTTTCCTTGCTTCCCTTCCTCTCCCAGGAGAGGCTGGTAGGGTGTCAGGAAGGAGGAGGGAGGGTACACCGTGAAAAAGTGAAATAACGTCCACCTCCCTCTTCGTCTCTTTCTTCAGCACACGTACGTTTGACGTTATCCTATTACGATCGTGGGACTCTTTCCACTTCTTTGGCGTCCCCACCCTTCTTCTCGCCTATCATATCCCACTCTCTATAATAACCCACTTCTTCCCCTTATTGTGGTAAGTACTGCAGAAGTGCGACGGGGAGCTTTCTTCACATGGCTACAAATTTTATTTTTTAAAAAGATACACCGGAAATATCGTGGGCCAACGGTGAACGTATTGCATTAGAGGAGTTGGAAAGGTGGTATTCCCCGAAAAACTTTAAATACTCGCCTTCACGTGAATATTGGTATTCTAGTTTTAATATGTCTATTTACGCTAATAAACTCATTCTTATTTTTCCGCATATTAATTCAGGTGTATACATGTTTCCCGTCTGTTTACAATATTATTTGATATAACGTTTTCTCCAACATCTTTTTAATGTATATATATATATATATATATATATATATATATATATATATATATATATACACACACATACACGAGCGTCAGAATACATTTAATGATTAAGAAAAATAAAATAAAAAAGAATTTGTAGTAATCCCTTATGCTCTGATGAAGGCAGCTGGGGCCACTAAAATTTTAAAATGAGTTATTTTCATTTTTTTGTATTATTTTTTGAAAACAATTTGTTAACCATATAAATGCGTGTGTGTCGGACAAAGTAAAACGTTATTGTTATGTACGTGCGCGTGTGTTGCTCCATATTGCTCCGTATAACCACACAGCGTAGATCTGTGGAATATTCTCGATGGGTGTTAATGCGATTGGAAAAGCCAGTTGACGTTTCACCTACCGATTAAGAGGGACATTGCCTGTGCTGTGCGAGGTGTACGACGTTTTTAGAAGTTTATGTTCCGTGTGATGAAATTGAAACAGTACACCTAGAACAGCACCTTTTCAACTTATTCCTCTTCTGCCGATTACGGGGCCGTCTTCTCGTCCCGAAACGTCAGTAGTTTTCACAAAATCCTTTTCCCTTTCCTTTACTATTTTTAACACAAATAATTCAATTACGCATACTTATATTTTTATATACACACACACGTACCTGTGAATACATGTATGTTTAGAGAGCGAGTTTCAAAGCTCAGTATGATATTCATTGATTGCTTTCGCTACTTGCCTTTCATTTCACTTAGAGGTACACCTGTATGTAATCATCGCCATGGTAAATATTCATTGGCGTTATAATTCTGCGCACCTGGAGCCTATATATAGTTGTAACATATGACTTTTACTATTAATCGAGGGCGCCTTTCGCATATTATTTATGGGAGGCCGTTTGAGTGAATCGCGGAGGTTGGTTGGGAGTACATATATTGGGTGTTAGTTTTCGGAGGAAGAATTCCGTTAGGCCAACCCTTATCTCCCGTGCGATATCCCCTGGAGTCCTCAAAGGCCCCCGCCTCCTCCCCACACCACTCTCCCCTCCTCCCTAATTTTCACCCATTTCTCTCCGTCACTCACCCCCTCCCCCCGCCCCGAATTTGCCTTCTTATTCTCATCGCGCTAACGATCTCTTCCGATCGTCGTCTACTCCTTTCATCCACCTTCCCTCCGTCCCCCACCTCTGCCGCTCCCCCCTTTTCTCCTTACCCCCATTCCTCTCACCCCTTGTCCGCTCCCCCTACCTCTCTCCACCCCCTACGCCTCTCCCCCTTCCTCTCTCAGCCGATCTTGTTACGCTGCGTCGCCATTAATCCAGAGCGCGCGACTACGGCGGACGTCGCCCTTCTCCCTCTACTCCTCCCCACTCCCCGCCTCCCACCCCTCCCCATTCCCTTGTTTTAAAAATTATGCGGGGGTGAGGGTGGAGAATGGCGGAAAACCTTTTCTTTCCGCCTCAGTTGATATCGCTCCTCGCCCTTCGTGCTCCCCACCCCCGCACCCCTATTTCCTGCTCCCTCGACCCCTTCCCCGCCCCCCCGCCCTCTAACCCCTGGAAAAACTCTTCCCCCAACGCTGCTTAAGCTCGCTCCCACCCTACCTTCCTCGTTCCCTATCTCTCGAGGAGCCCCCCTTTCCTCTCCCTCCCCAACCCTCTCTCTTAGTCATCTATCGTCTTCCCGGGGCAACTCCGCCGTCTTGAAAAACGAAGGCGAAGAAAGAGTGGGAAAACATTTTTTTTTATTTTTATAAAGGGTTTCTATTTGGGGGGTGCCGCTATACATCTTCCTCCTCCTCCAACTCCCCCTTTCCTCTCCTCCGTCAATTCTTTCCCTCTTTCTTTCAAGTTTACAAACAATTCGAGTCTAATTATTCTCGACAGACGTTTGTTCTCGAGGGTGGAAAGATTTATCATTTTAAAAGAGATGGGAAAGGAGGAATTTTCCAGTTGATTGATTTTTTTCCTCTTCATCTAGAGGGGAGAAGAAAATGTTGGTCTTTCTGCTTATTGGGCTGAAGCTGATCACACAGGGAGTCTGATTATGCCCATTGTCCGGAGGACTCGAGGTTTGCGTTTCGCTTCTTGAATGACGTTTTGAATCAACACCAGGATTATGTCGATTCATATTTAAACATGCAGTGAGGAGCGTTTTAAGATGAATCCTAATGTTGCGTATCCGACTTGTGATTGAATTACGTGTTAATTCTCTGCCCCTATTCCCATGTGGTCTCTTTCCTCCAATTTACACACAATTTAACCTCTACGTAGACTAAGGCTGGATCTTACTTAATAAGAATGTTTTAGATTGAAATTTAAAGTTTCTCTCTCTCCGTTGTCCCATCTCTCGCTGTATAATTAGGTACAATAAATTGGACTTTGTTAAATCTCCTTCAGGAATAGATGCGAGGTTTTCATATACTTTTTTTGCTCGTATTTTAGAATCAATCTTGTAAAGGGACCGCGTGTATGTGAAGACTATTTCTTACCTATTACGTTTTGTGATTGTATACTTCAATTTTATACTTTCATGTGGATTTTAAAAATTATTTTCCTGTATAGTTTGAATGGCAAATGCATACTGATAATCTGTAGCATACATTTTTCGAACTTGTATTGCTAATATTACCTGGCTAAAATTATCAGTTCATTGATACTTAATGTCATTCATTCTTCTTAGTATGAATTGTTATATTTATATCATTCTTATGCGTAATTACTCATTTCGCTATCCTATCTCCCGTTGGAATTCTAATAATTAGGGTGAGTTTTGATTACGGCTGATCCTTGGAAGCTATTTCGGGATAGTTACAATTTCACATATCTATTTATGTTCTTGAGAACGTCAATGGGCATATTCTATCAAGTATATCTCCAGATTATTTTCTTCCAATAATATTTTTAATTGAGAATGAAAGGCCTTCGTTTATCCTTAGAGAGGCTTTTTACATGGAAACGTTTGCAATAAGATTAGTGAAATAAAAATTTGTCCCGAAATTCTGTTTATACGTAACAGTTTAGTTTTTGATAACTTACCCAGATAGGTAGGTCATTCATTAGCTTGAAAATATTGCGTTAATGCTAACACAACTGCGGAAGCAAGCCCGTAAATTCAAACTCTGCGGCCGTGAATCGTAGGTACGTGTGGACAGTGTGGTTCTGTGTGACACTCGTCGACCAATGTGTGGCATTCCCTTGGTGACAGGGCACAATGTGCTCTCCGATGGGAATGAAGTTTTATCTCTGTGCGTGCCCAGACACGTCGAGGGCGCGAATGGCCTGTTGGACCGAGTGTCCTTGTACCTGTCCTTCGGCGACCATTGAACTCCAGCATGCCAGCCAGCTCCAGCATTAGCTTTTCCAAATTGTCCGGCCCATCCTGGATCAAGACACCGTAGAGAGGTGTAGGAAGCTCATTTAAAATGCATCAATCATTCTTTTCTCTTTTTTGTGGTATTTCACTATGAGTTGGATATCCTGTCAATTTTTACTTTGCTTTAATGTCTAAGGGTTGAACTGTCGACAAATGCGTATTTTTTGTTCGCATGAATGCATACTTAACTGGCCAATTTTCACTCCAACTTACGGATGATATTTAGAAGCCGGTCATTGTTAATTTTCGACATGGGCACACGTAAACCACTGGAAACATTTTGGTCGACGAACGAATGCCAGTTGTTGACTTCAGAAAAAGACGTGTAGTCTCTCACTCGTGTGGACGCCATTCCTCGGTTTCCTGTCATGGGCATCGCGTGTGATATGCGGGCCTACCCGCGACACCGGGAGCACCGACATGTACATATAACAACCCTTCTCGACGTTGAAATTCGACCGTTTTCCGGGTGATCGAAATGAGTAGGAATCGCGTCGCCCTCATCACTCTTCAGGCCTATCATGAATGAACGCACCCGTCCTTTGAAGCGATGAAGCGTCCTTGTTTATGAACTTAAAGAAACGACGAAAACTTTAAAGTCATTGACGTTCCAGACTGTCTAAGTCCACAAAGGGTAAAATCTATGGGGTGAGGATCGTGCGGCCCACCTGTTTGGAAGTCCTGCTGCCCCTCCTACAATTGCCTCCCCTCTCCGTGCATTTATTTTCCGCTCCTTTCCCCCCCCCCCCGCACCTTGTCCCGCCGGGAACCATCCCCTCACCCCTCCTCTTAACCGTGCTCCCTCGGCCGTGAGAGCCCGCGTGTGTGGTGCGCAGGCGGATTGCGTGTGCGCACGCGCGCTCGCGTGGGTATTCGTGTGTGTGTGTGTGAGGGCCCGGTGCCCTCGACTTGTTTCCGCGCTGATTAAACATGTGGGACTTGAATTAATTAGGATCTCATTCGCACTGGCGAAGAGATGAGAAGAGGGATGTTTGTGAGGTCGGGGGAGGTTTTTGAAGGCAGGAAGGGGAGAGGAGGCGTTGAATGACTGCGAGTTTGTGGAATTGAATGCGGGATCGGGGTGGGTGGGAGGTTCTAAATAGTTTGGGAGGTTGGAGGAGGGAACGCGCTCATCCCCGCTCAGCTGATTCTCCCTTCCTCCCTCACCCTCTCTCTCCCCTCGATCCCCGCCCAGTTAAAGTGGAGAGTTGGGCGGTGAGAGTTTCATGGAGTGGAAGATGATAAACTGTCGCCAGTTATTTATGATAGCTAAAATGGAGCAAAGCTGTGAAGAAAATGTTCACTATTTATTGCCGATATAGAAATCACTACAGTCGTCCTCAACTGAAAAGTCCTTTAGTTTTTGGCCAAAGGAATTTTAAAGAAGTACATGGTAAATATTTGAGTGACAAATTTGATCGAATAATTTTTCTCTAAAGCTATGGGTTCATTTAAAATGTATTTGATATACGTGTTTCGTTTTTCCTTTCCATTACCATGAAAATATGTGTCAACTCTCTTCGATCTATTTACCCATCGTTTGAACGCGTAATCAATATTAAAGATGAGTTCTGTTCTCTTAAGTGCAAAATGAGTCTTGAAGAAAAAAATAATTTCAAATTGTTATTTACTGATGATGAAATTAACTCAATACTGGAACACGGAAAAAAAGGTTGATATGATAATATTCAACGCACTCTCGATTACAATTGTGAGGTAATTTCAGGAATCATGAGAGAATCTTTTGAAGGACTGCTGTGGTACTATATTTAGTTACTTCGATTTACGTTGTTTTGATTTCGATGGTAAGCATTGGGAACCATAAGGCTTTTATGAATAGGATTCTAATGGAATAGGCTTCACGATTGGAAATGGAAGCGGATCAGACCGAAAGAATGCCACCCACCTTCATTTTACACGATTGCCGGCGCAATCTCTCACGAGAAGGGAGCGGGCGGGCGGGAGTCAGTCCGCCGTCCCTCTCGGCGTCGTCAGACTGAAAGCGCGGTGGCAATGGCCGAGGAATGCAGCTGCCGAGGAGGGCTTGCTTGTATGGCGGCGGATGGCGGGTCCCCTGAGGTTGGTTTTGATGTCGAAATATGGATTGAAGTGTTGGCGGGGAGGCAGCGGGGCGAGATGATGCCTGCGCGGAGGGGGGCGCGCTCGGTGAATGACGGGGAGGGGTTTGCAAGTGGTGAATATTTCATCTTGTAGGGTTGGTTGTTAGGGTGGTGGAGGCAGTCGTAGTTCCAGGGGGAAGTGTGGAGCTTCCCTCGCTCGTGCCCTGGAGGGGAGAGGCTGGGGGAAGGAAGGGGCTTCTGCCAGTTCGACGAAGCCGTCGCCCTGGGTACCTCCCTCGTCCTCCACTTTGTCGTCGGCCTCTTCGCCGCCGCTCTCTTGCCCCCCCCCCCGTCCGCGGTAAGGACTCGTCACGTCGTGTCCCACGCTTCTTCCAGCTCCCCCTACTCGCGCCCAACTGTCGAAAATTGGATGACATAGAAATGGCTTCGTTATATTGCATACAGCTCACTATGTGACTTCGTTTCAATGCACATGGTAATAAATGAGGAAAAATTGGCAATTTTCTCGTACTTAATAAATATGGAAACACATGGGAAGCCAAATTTTTTTATGAACATTTGAAAGCATAAATGACTGGATCCAACGCTGGTTCGATATTACTTAATCCATAAACCTCGGTGCTCTCGCTTAGCTCAATAAAAATCCCTTCCCGTCTTGCTGTAAATAAAACCTCTCGAAAATATTTTGTTCTTTTTTAAGTGTCCTGCAAGCCACTGTTAGGGCTTGTAGCATGAGGTGAATGCACACTAGACTAATTTTGACCCGGTCAGGCAATGCTATTCTGATCACAATTCGTTCATGGAAAAAAATGGCATCTTAAATATATTTTTTCTACATTGAATCTCTAACTTGATTGGCATAATCTTTCCTATCCTAGTACGATGGTGGTATTAATGCATTTTCAACATCACTGCTGAAGAGACGTCCTTCCATTATGCAGGAGATTTAATCTGTAATTTAACCTTCGCTCCCAGTGATTCCCAGCTTGGCTGCTTTGATATTTTGAATACTCTACTAAGTTTATCTTATACTAAAAACGGGAAAAAAAATGAAAAGAATACAGTCGGCTACTAGAAAATGTAAGTTTTTGAGTATTATTATGACAAATCTTTAGACGTGTAACAAGCGTTTCAATATACTTTCTGTTATAGAATCGGGTGGGGGGGGGGGGGACATAAGTCTCCCTGAATATGTTTCCGTCGATGATAGCTTGTTTGTATTTTTTATCTCCATTTTCATTCCTCGGTTTCCCGAAATTGGTGGGTAGTTGACTTATCTGTAGTTAACGGAAGCATCAACACTCTGGCTTAGCCATTAATGCCTTGTTATTATATTATCCTACATTCAAAGCCAAACCGACCCTTATGCGATCTGCTCGGACACCAAGCGGTTTCTACGCTCCCATTGGGGCCTTGAAACTGAAGTCCTGTTGTTAATCCATCACGTCGATCCACACAGCCACGATCTGTCTCTTGACGACCAAAGTTAACCCTACAGATTGAAAACTGATGAGGCTCATTTGAAGGAGTAGGGTCGAATATTTGAAACGCTACATAATTCTCAGTTATTTCTAGCGGTTGAATTTTTTCATTCGGAAAAGTATGAATCTGAGAAACGTATATTCTTTCAACCATTTCTATTGTTCTTCCAATTGGAATTTTTTTATGTAAGCATTTTATTTTGTCATCGTAATTGACTGAAAGTAAGATTTTTATGCATTTCAATCTTCACAAATGTAAAACAAACTGTAAATGTAAAGCAAGGTGGCTGTTAAAAAAATGATTCAACTTCATTTGAGACACAATGGGGTGCATGATTATTTTTCCAGACTTGTTTCATGCAAAAATAAATCAATCGATGACACAAGTGTTTCTGTTTTACAGGGATTGTGATTTTTACTACTGGAGTGGAACTACGACATGACTTGTACTGTTCGATTTTTGCCTTTTTGCTGCTTTCGCGTGATAACTCTCGTATGAGTAGTCTTGATTGCTTATTAGTAGCGCATGGATTGCGGTTCTGCAAGATTAACCTCCGAAGTAGTTTTTCCGTGGTTTTCTCAAAATTTACCGCTTTAGCACAGCTCGGGTGTATTTAATTGGAAAAAATCCTACATTCCTTTGAAAACAATTAATGCCCTGGCGATTAATTAAGCTCATACTTTTCGTGTGTTAAACAAAACAATGAAATATTATTCAAAAGTGGGCTCTGAAACGGTTAATATATGGTCCATGAATATTCAAAAACCTTTAAAATATGAAGCCCATTCTTTTGCTTTAAGTGTGTTCCGCTTTGCTGACCCGATAAATAATTTTTGAGAATTCGACGCTCCAAAATGATAAATTGTTGCTCTTTTCGTATTTTTTACTCGATGGCGTTCTCGTGTTGGTACCCTCATTCTTTTTCATGATGAAGAATGTTTCACCCAGCGAAGATCTAAAAATAATTTAACGGCAATTCCGTCTTGGATGGTGCGGTGGCTAATGTAGCGTAAAGTGGTTTAATTCCCACCCAGAGAGCTCGGGTTCGAATCCTTAAGACGGCAATTTTTTCAGTGGTATCCCGATTCCTACTTGAGGCGCCTCGTAGAGAGCACTCTAATTGAATACTCCACCCGTCGAATGAGACGTTAAACTGCGGACCCCTTGGCGCCTTTAGTTTAGAGTAGGCTAAGGCTGACGCCAAGTTTCTCCCCCCCCCATTCCTCCGTTCCCATCCATCCCTAATGGCGTAAATGACCTCAGCTGTCGTTCGCCTCCCCTAATGACCATTACCTAATGTCCTCACCTGCTAACACAGAGGCCGCGGGTTCGATTCCCGCCTAGGGGGGTTTTCCTTCACCTAGGGCTTTGGTGCTTGTGATTTTCTTCGATGTAATGCACAGGGGTTAGGAGGCAGAAAGGACTAGGAAGTGTCAATCTCACCTCAATATAATCGTTAAATAAATAAAATAGGGCATGTGATGAGATCTACAAAGTAGTTAAGAACTGTCCATCAAAATAAAACCCAGCGACCGCAACCAGCCGGATGTTTGATGAGATTGATAAGGATATATCTCACCTATTAAGTCCTCTTATGCTCGGTGAAGTTCACATATTTTGACGATTTAGGGGGGGGGGGTCAAGTTCCTTTCTGTCTCCCGTGGTTGTTCCGGGAAATATGGATCCCTAAAAATCAAACATCTCAGGTGAAGGGCTGATCCAGGGTCATCACGTGACTCTGGATCAGCCCTTCGAACCCGGGGCCCCCGGTCTGCGCTCTTAGCACTCCCCCCAGATTCTTGTGGCCCTCCTCCTTTCCTAAAGGAGGGATTGGTGGTTGGAGGGTGATCCCGGGCGGGGTGGGAGGCTCTTTGCTGCCCTATCTGGCTTTGGAACTCGCGGAAAATTTCCTGCCTGCTTGTCCTTGCTTAACTATTCCATAACGGGGGTCCCACATAGTTTCCCCGTTCCACTGCCGCTGTCTTTCCTCCCTCCCCACTTCCCTTTGCCATTTCCATTGCAGAATTATACCCCCCGCCCACTCAACCCTTTTCCATCTCGCGCACTGTACCCCCCCGCCCCTCTCCCGCACCACGCCCTCCGACGGGGTTGTTTTTTCAGCCTCGGGTGCTTCCCTCCTTGTTTCAAATATGCAACGTGGTGTTCGCGCCATCCCTGCTGCAATCCCGACCCATGCCGTGACCCCTCCTCCCCCCTCCCCCGGAATTCCGGCCTCGGCTCTTGTCCACGCCAGCTGTGCATTTGAATCAAAATATAAAAGGAAGATCTGGTTTGTGAAATTACTGGTCCTAGTTGATGCATTGCGGGGCTCATCCTCCCTCTTACAGTATTCAGGGTTTTTACGTTCCCTCACTCCCCCTTCCCCTACCATGCCTGTCGCCCAAATGTCCGTGTTTGTTGTTTTTTCTCGTGCCTTGTGAAATCTGTTTGTCCGGCGTCTGTTTTTGTTTTCCTATCCCGTTTAATTTTTTTCCTTCGTCTGTTTTAAGTCCCGCCATAATGTGGAGGCTATTGACTTTATGGATTGGTATTTTGGGGATTTTCTGATTTATGGCGTTCGAATTTTTATTGCTATCATTTGGTCCGGATTCGGGAAGGGGGTGTTTAAAACACGAGAGTAAATAAGCGTGTTTAATCCCCGCTTCCCCGTTTTTCGTCTCATCCTCCCGGAACATTTTTTTTCCCGTGCGGCGAGAGGTTATTTTCGGGATAATTTGCGCTACGTATTTATTATAAGCCGCGTTTCTTGCATGGAAAAAATATTTGTTCATAGATTGTTTTTTTAACACATCCATTTTACGTCTGATTATTAAGCATATGCTTGAACTGCAATAGACCGTAACGGCACAACTTTCGTTAAATTAAGCGCAACGATTCAGATATCGAGGCTTGTGTATTTAGTTCCTCGATGTTTCTCTTTAATTTGCTTTCGCTTTCAATGTAAATGTATTCAGTTTAAGTGATTCTTGGTCCTGAATTTCAGCTTAATTGCTAATTGTAGCTCCGGTGTTGCCTTTTCTGACGATTAATTTTGTAGAGTTGTAATTGCCCTGATCGCAGTACTAAATAATGATTAACGTTGAGCATTCTCATTATTGAAATGTCATCCAAAATGCAAGTGCCTATTTAATTGACAACATCCTCTGGGTAAGAAACTCCTGCCAAATGAGCGAATTGATCATAGCTCAAATGAAGAATTGAGTGGAGACTTCCGATTAAAGTCGAGCTTGATTATATGTATACTTATTTATTGGCCGTCGTGTTGGCCTTGACATTAATGAGCATTTGAAGTAATTGTATAAAAAAGATCATCCCCGGGGGATTCAATTCAGAAATCCTTATTTTCTTCATTGCAGTTGTTCACTTTTTGTGTTTTATTTTCGGTATTTTTTTTAATCAAGTAGTAGTAGTATTTAGGGTAGGCGACTGACAGCTGAGGTCATTTGCGCCATTTGGGATGGACAAGAAAGGATGAAGGGTGGAGAGTAACCCGGCGTCGGCATTAGCCTACTCTTTACGAAAGGCGCCAAGGGGTCCGCAGCTTAACGTCCCATCCGACGGACGGCGTACTCATTCAGAGTGCCCTCCGCAAAGCACCTCAAGTAGGGAGGGCACTTTTTTAATCAAGTGTGCATGTTTTAAAGAATAATATTTGTGTGTAAGGAAATTGGGATTATCTTTCTGTACTGCATCTCAATAATTTAGTAATGCACCATCTGCGCTAGAAATGTTAATTAATGATTCCTTCTTATCTTAATAAATATGAGGCGTATTTTCCTACTTGCCGAATGTTGAGATTACCACCAAAGATTCTCATGAAATTTTAAAATTATGTCAATCTCTGATGTTTTATTTTTTGTATTTCTACCTTAAATGTTAATGGGCGTTTCCATAAATCTCGTTTTATCCTGCCGCACGAGACAGTGATATTTGTGATCTAAATCTTTGGTGGGCTTCGTGTCAAATGCATAATTTAAATTTGGCGCGCCATCTTTTGATTTATGCTGCCTCGATTTCTCCGGCTGGCTTTTCGGTTATTCCCTGGAGGTGCTCCCTATTATCTCCTAATTATTAGTTCTCCCGCTGAGAACGCTACTTTCTCCGAGCGCTGGTGACATCTCTCGACGGCTCGCCGAAATGCTTGAGGAACCCTACCTCCTGTATCGAGTTTTGTATCGCATTCTGATCCTGGCGCTCTCCCGCCTAAAATTCCTCTCCCCCTCTGTTCTCCATCCGTCTTATTCCCGGGGTCTCTCTCTCCTTTCCTACACTCTGTTTTCCACCCCTCTTCCGGCGCACAGGCTCTGTGTATGTTTGCAATGTCGTTTGCAAGCTCCAGAATCCTTGTACCATGGTTCGAGGTGGATTTGTTACAAGGCCGCCATGCTGTTCATAATTTCAGCACGTGCAACTTGCTGTATCCATCCATCAAAGCCTCAAACATTAAACTCGCTATATCCACTAATCAGGCACATAGATTGGGGTTATTCTATATTGTGCCAACTAGTCCATCACTCAACCGTTAGAATTCTTTTCTGGGAAAAGATGACGATTGTCATATTTATAGGATTTTTAAGGTTCGCTCCTTGTAAGTCAAGCAATTTATATTTTCTAAGCGAGTGACGGTTTCGTAGATTCTGTGCCACGTGGCTAAAGAAAACGTCATTTCCTGGACCTTGGATTTTTTTCTCGGTCGTGTTCTGCCATACCTGTTTGTGGAAGTGTGCATTAATATCTAATCTGAACGTCGGTGTAACGTAAAAGTCGTCATTAAACAAGTGCACTAGCCACTATTGTAAAATGACCCTTCGACCTGTTTAAACCAAAACCTTAACGTACTCTGGATATAGATCAGTCAATGACTCACTGCTTAAGTTTATATTTTTTCCATTCAAGGCTCTTTAAAAAAAATAATCGAATGATAACGAAATTTGGGCTCTGCGAATGCTATGAGCGTTGAATGTCATGGCCGCGATATGCCTAGATGTATTTCATGTAAGAGCTACATTCGAATTGAATTTTGGCATTAATTAGTGACTCTGATCTGGGTACGGTTATCTATAAAGACTTTTAAATCTCACAGTAGATTCTAATAATGATGGGATGGAACTTTTTTAGGATCTTTGTTGACATGACTTTCTTATCCCAAAATAGAATTGTTAGTAATAAATGAAAAAGAAACACTTTGTTCCAATCCACCACTTTATTACAGGTACGACTAGTTTGGACGCTACGGCGTCATCCTCAGGTACATAGTTTAAAGTCACAATCATTGTATATATACCCTCTTCTGGAAAGGGTGGGGGAGTTGTGGGAAGAGGGGGCGGGGAGGGGAGTACGGGGTAGGTACGAAAGAATGTGGGAGAGGGTAGGAAACACCAGGAAAAGCGTTAGTGAGTGGGGGGGATTGGAAGGTGGGTTAAGAGAGGGGAAAAATTTCATTGGTCGGTATAATTTGAGTCAATGGCTAATGGGAATAAAGGTACGGGTTAGGAGTCAATGGGAGTTAGGGGGAAGGGGTTAGAGGTTCTGTTTTTCTGTTATTGCTAGGGAGGCTTCCAGGAGAGCTGATACGTTTTCAAACAGAATATCATTGAGTAAAGGATGTTTCTTCATTGTTCTCCGGATCTCCAACTCTTCCTTCTTGTCCATCCTCCTCCCTTTTTCTTCACGATGTAGAATTTTGGGGATGAAATCACTGGTGTGATTTTCCTCCCACAGGTGTTTGGCAAAGTGGGATTGGGCTAGGTTACACTTCTTGTAGCACCTCTTGTGTTCCTCCGCTCTTGTCCGCACCGCTCGACCACTCTGTCCGATGTACCTCGCACTGCAATCCCCGCAAACCATTTCATATATCCCACTATTTTCCAGTGGCTCAACTTTATCTTTAGTTTTATTTATGAACATCTAAAATGAACATGAAAATCTAAAAATGTTCATAAATAAAACTAAAGATAAAGTTGAGCCACTGGAAAATAGTGGGATATATGAAATGGTTTGCGGGGATTGCAGTGCGAGGTACATCGGACAGAGTGGTCGAGCGGTGCGGACAAGAGCGGAGGAACACAAGAGGTGCTACAAGAAGTGTAACCTAGCCCAATCCCACTTTGCCAAACACCTGTGGGAGGAAAATCACACCAGTGATTTCATCCCCAAAATTCTACATCGTGAAGAAAAAGGGAGGAGGATGGACAAGAAGGAAGAGTTGGAGATCCGGAGAACAATGAAGAAACATCCTTTACTCAATGACATTCTGTTTGAAAACGTATCAGCTCTCCTGGAAGCCTCCCTAGCAATAACAGAAAAACAGAACCTCTAACCCCTTCCCCCTAACTCCCATTGACTCCTAACCCGTTCCTTTATTCCCATTAGCCATTGACTCAAATTATACCGACCAATGAAATTTTTCCTCTCTCTTAACCCACCTTCCAATCCCCCCACTCACTAACGCTTTTCCTGGTGTTTCCTACCCTCTCCCACATTCTTTCGTACCTACCCCCGTACTCCCCTCCCCGCCCCCTCTTCCCACAACTCCCCCACCCTTTCCAGAAGAGGGTATATATACAATGATTGTGACTTTAAACTTTGTACCTGAGGATGACGCCGTAGCGTCCAAACTAGTCGTACCTGTAATAAAGTGGTGGATTGGAACAAAGTGTTTCTTTTTCATTTATTAAAATGAACTTCCACAAAGTTGAGGCTGAAACTATTGAACTAAGAATTGTTAGTCTTCATAAGAAAGTTTGAAATTTACGTTGTGTTATCTAATACTCGTATCACGGAAGAAAATTGCCAAATATTTTCAGTGTTTGGTAAAAAAATATAAGCGTATTGTTTTACGGAATCTGGCACTAAAGGGATTAGGCAGTTTACCACCATCATATAGGTCACATCCTAGGAAGCAACGGGTAGTATCGACACTTTCTTTGTATCCCTTAATGTAACATTTTCACAGATGTATATTTCAAGAGTCAGACTGTATCGTTCATAGACAGAACGACTTCTTTTATCCGTGTGGCAAAATAATGCCAGATCAGTTGATAACATATCACCTTTCATGCTGTATTTAACTTGAGCTCTCTTTGGCTGGAAGTCAATTGATTTCATAGCTGAATTCCATGAACCATAAATGAGGAGAGCTTGAAAGCTCCGCTTCCTTTTATTTACATTCTTCGCGAGTACAAATAAAACTTGAAGGAGCACTTGCATTTTTCCGTGGATATGTCACCCCTTAAGTCTTTAAGTGTTTTTCTTTCTAACGTCGCATTGCCAGGAGCGAGCAGTCTTCCTCTTAATACACAGTGTCTTTCTCGTTTGGTTTCCGCTAATGACGTGTTGTCCTCTCAACCCCCTCTCTCCTCCCTATTCTCTTCTCATCCTCTTGTCTCCGCGACTCTTTGGCCACCTGCCTCTCGAAGAAAATATCACGCTGGCGGAAGATAGCGTCCACCGTGGTCAAAGATCTAAATGCCACGAGAGGTGCCAATGGTGTTTTCGCCCGATCCCCTCTTAGGGGCGTGCCAACGCGTGTACGAGATGAAACGGAGGGGCGGCTGGGCCTTGGGTTGATGCGCGCCTTTACCCATTGCCACCTCCTCATTTCTCTCCCTCTCTCTCGGGTTGATGCGCGAACGTTTTGTCAGTGCCATTCTCTGTTGTGCGCCGCGGCTGAATGCCGTCACTTTGTTCTTCGGCGTAATTGGTGAGAACGAGATTAATGATGCTGTGTTACAGTTAGTCTGCACCATGCTCCATATCTCCCCTCGGTCGACCTGTTATTTGGCCTCTTACAGCATATTTTTCACTTGATTTGTTTTTTTTACAAGTGGTGGGGTGGAGAACAAATCACTTTATCAATCATTGCTCCTTTCATAAAACCACCGAGGTGTTGTATTGACTGTCTTGTTGGAATTTTATTTTCAGCATCTTATTATATCTCTTACGTCTTTAGCTTCTAATATAGTTTAATCTTAATACGTAGACACTTGTTCGTTCGAAGGTTTCCGCGGCGATGAGTAGGTGATTTCCACATTTTTCGGGCTGCGTCCGCGTATGTCGTTTAAAAGTACAACAGTTTCGCCAGCTATCCTGCTGGCGTCCTCAGGTCAAGGATGAAAAGAAGCTTGTTGTCCCGTCTTATATAGGAAAAATCCGGCGCCAATACCGGGAAATTTCTTGGCCAATCAGGGAACGTCCTCATATTTGCGCGGGATTATTCGTTTCCACGCACTGTGGAGTGGATATCCATCCTCTCTGTTAAAATTTTTTGGCCTTTTAACGATTTCAATGGCCTCTCTGATTATTCTCTGGAAGTATTTTCCTTCTTTCGCTATTATTTTAGCGTCGTCGAAGAGAATAGAGTGTCCAGGTTCACTCCAGGCGTGCTCAGCGATGGTTTACAAACAGTTTAGAGCATCGGCCATCGCTGAGCACGCCTGGAGTGAACCTGGACACTCTATTCTCTTCGACGACGCTAAAATAATAGCGAAAGAAGGAAAATACTTCCAGAGAATAATCAGAGAGGCCATTGAAATCGTTAAAAGGCCAAAAAATTTTAACAGAGAGGATGGATATCCACTCCACAGTGCGTGGAAACGAATAATCCCGCGCAAATATGAGGACGTTCCCTGATTGGCCAAGAAATTTCCCGGTATTGGCGCCGGATTTTTCCTATATAAGACGGGACAACAAGCTTCTTTTCATCCTTGACCTGAGGACGCCAGCAGGATAGCTGGCGAAACTGTTGTACTTTTAAACGACATACGCGGACGCAGCCCGAAAAATGTGGAAATCACGTAGACACTTGTTTGGACGAAATGCGTCCATATGTATTTAAGATATTCCAAACTCTAACCATTTGAAATATCCGTTCCAATAATTTACCGAGCTTAGAGCCACTTTCATCGTTCATCATATCACTCGCAATTATCATCATGCTTGACAGAATGATAAGTGAAAATACGAATAAAATGTTCTATCAATTATTATTGCTGAAATTATGAAAGGGGATTACAGATGAAAGTACTGCGGATGGCAAGGCGTCCCGTTGATATTACGAGATCAATCCTGGATTAAAAACATCCAGATTTACTGGAACGCTACTAAGAAAATGTCATTGAATAGAAAATGCTTCAAATTGGAAGCTGTTTTTCACCCGAAGCGCGTGCCTCATTAATGATTTCTCATCATTTAGTCGACGTAAATGATAGTCGTCGTAGGTGCGCGAAGGCGGTGCTCAGTAGGTGATCGCCGATTTTGATTTTTTTTCCCCATCCGGGAGGAGCTGAAATGTCTCTGACGACAGCTCCTACTGCCGTGATATATTTCTTACCCGCCCGGCCCCTTCCACCCCCGCGCCATATTTTCCATATCTCGTTGGCGAGAGACGCGGCAGGCGCCATTTGAAGCGGCAGGGGATTTATTAGCTCCCCTCTGGCCGTTCGGGAGTCGAGTTGGGAAACGCCCTTCCTTCAACTTTCGCGAGCGGGCGGAGGGGAAGAGAGGGCCGTGCCTGCGTTTATTTTAGGTTTTATTTTCTTTTCGAGTCATTTGCTAATGAAATCCCTTTAGCGCGCCTCCTCCTCCTCCGCCATCGCACCCACTGCCTCACTCAAACCTCGTGCCCTTCTAAGGGAAAGAGATGATGAGGGTCGAGAAGGAGAACTTTCTTATTTATTTCCTTTAAAAAAATTAAAAGATAGAGAGGAAATCTCGCTCAACATTATATGTTTTCCGGGTAGACTGCGACTCGCGTTGGGGCGTTCGAGGAGGATTTTGCTGGGGCGGGCCGGGGTTTGGGAGGTTTTAATGTTCGGCGGGGGGGGGGGAGATGCGTGCACGTCCGCTGCGAATGCGGGAGCCATTCATCAGCACTGGCTTCGGTGGCGCAAACTAAATACGATGCTGGGGAGACGGGAGAGAGGTGAGAGCGTGGATTAAGGATTGAGAGTGGCCGGTGGAGGGAGGGAGGGACGGATTTTGCAGTGGGGGGGGGCAAACTGCGGAGGGAGGGCCGCCTCTCTCTCTCGAGTGGCGCAGGAGTCCGTCCGGGCGGGGGTTAGGGACGTCTTCTCCGGTGACGTGTTTCAGTCGCTCCTTGAAAAGAGTTGAAAAGAGTGTGCTCGCACACACACGCGCGCACACACACACACACACACACACACACACACACACACACGCACACGCACGCATGCCTGCCTCCCTACATGTGTGCTAGAAGGCGATGAGACGGGTCTGCGAGAAGGGAGCGGACGGCTTCGGTGAGGGGGGGACTTGAGGGTAGAGGGGAGGGCGATGGCTCTATCTGCCTCGAAGTGGATGTTGGGGAAGGGGAACCACTCGACGTGCTGCGAGAGTAATGCTTTCATGAAATATTCAGCGAGAATTACGACCTCTCCTCCCCTCTCTCTCTTCCTCTCGTCATCTTTCTCCTCCTTTTGGCTTCGTCTCCTTCAAAGCCCCTCGCGTCTTTCTGCTTTCCCCCCCCTGCCAACCCTCCCTCTCTCGGGGCACATTCCTTCTAACCCCCCTACTCCTCCCTGCCCCACTCCCTCTTTTTGAGTGCTTACAGTTTTGTCTCCGTCCCTCCTTCCTCCTCCTCCCTCACCTCACCACTCCTCTTTTTCGCCGGCTTCCATGCACTCCTGCCTCTTCGTGTTTTGTTATTCCTTCGCCTGTCGGCCTTCCCTTTTTGCCTTTGTCATGTTTCCTCCTTGCTGTTTGCCATTCATCAGGTGTCCCTCCCCGCCCTTATCCATCCTTCCTCTACCCGCCCAAGCCTATTCCTACCGAGCCCGATCCTCTTCTCGAATATTTGCTGATAACTCCTTTTTCCCGTCCTCTCCTTCCCAGTTTCTCTGTCCCTCTCTCCCTCTCTCTATTCTTGTCTCTCCTGGTCTCTTTCTTTATTTTTCTCCTCCCTGACATTCTCTCTGTCGTTCCTCTGGTTTTTGTTCCATGTCGTGTTGTGGAATCGTTCTATTTTTATACCTTTTTTCCACATCGTCTAACTCCTTCCCACTCGAACTAGATCGGCTGTTTGTATTCGACGCGATGTTTTTGGTTGGATTCCCCGGAAAAGAGCAGAGGTAGTGCGCGTTTTGTCTGCGGTGTTGCGTTGAAAGTCGCTCAGTTGAACTAAATTTGTTTAGGTAGTGATCTCTTGGTCTTAACAGTTGATGAAGTCACGTATTTGTCATTTACGATCCGTCGTGCTTGTTGGATCTTTCTTTAATCTTATTTTTTTAATAAAAGTGATTTTTAAATAATTTTATCATATACCAATGTCCATAAGAATATTGCTCTAAAGAAATGGCCATTTACAGCTTTGATCTTTTAGTAAAATTTATAACTGTCCGATTGATGGTTCAAGATTCTATTTCACATATATTTGCTTGGAGTAACAATGATACTTTAATTTTTAGGGGTATACGAAAAATAGTCGATATGTATAGCTAAGGAGAAGTCAAACCTCTGTAAAGTTTTTTTTGTCGGTTTCGAAGGTTATCCTCAGTAATGTGTGTATGTATAGCATGCGTGAATTCGATTCATACATGAGTAGACTCGAATATCGCTATTACGTTGCATTAGTTGAATTTGTGTCGATTTACTAATATATATAAATGAATTTTGTTAATTGAGATTTTTGCGTAAAAGGTATTTTTTTGTTCGCCTTTGGTGGAGTTAAATGTAACGACGGGTGCATTTGAAGGGGGTGGGAGGGCATAGCCGACCGACCGTACCCCTCCACCAACTTACTCCTATAAGACATTTATCGGAGATTTAATAACACATCAAATGAGTATTCTTTTGTGCTATTTATCTCGATCATGCATGCCTTGATAAATCATTCAATGATGTGGTTTGATGTTCATTGGACGCCTCCGCACTCGCGGCCACCGTGGAACCTAGAGCTCCCGCGACGGCTGTGGTTTCATGGCGGTGCTTGCGGAGAGGAGCGTTGCTCTCGCTGTGCCCTGCAGTTGCGTCCTCTTCTTGGCGTCGACTCTGCTTCCCCGGCGGGGGTGGGAGGGCATAGCCGACCGACCGTACCCCTCCACCAATCCCTCCCTGGCCGCCGCCACCGTTCCTTGCACCGCGACGGGTCGTGTCACTTTTCTTTCGAATCGCGCAATTTCCGGTCTCGCGAGCGTCGCGAGGTGGATGTTTTATCTCTCCGTTCATTTGAAGAACTCTTGTTTTTCCGCCCTCGACCCTTCCCCGCCCCTTCCGTCCCACCCACCCCTCCCTTTAATTCCTGCCTCCCTTCGTTCTCGGATTCCACCCCCGCCTTCCACGTCCCGTCCTTTGACTCCATGACTGATGCGGCCCCCTCGACTTCTCGTCTCCCTCGCAGACTGCGTGAATATTTCATGGGCCGCGCCGCCCCCTCACCCCTTTTCCTTTCCCCATCTCCACCCCTCCTTCCCTCCACCCCTCTTTCCCAGCTGCGACGGGGGCGCTCATCGCACTTCCCCCCCGCCTCTCCCGCCTTCTCTTACCCGCCGCCCAATAGCGACACGAGATAGCGACTCTTTCCCAAAAACTCTCGGTAGCTGCAGTTTATTTTTGACGTCATCCGTCCACAGATGACCACTTGGCCATTTCGGTGACCTCTTCTTCGAAGATACTAGTGTTTATGTGTTCGTGCGAATGACGTGATAACACCATCGAGGAAGAAGGTGAATAGTTAGCGCCATTTATATCCGAGGCAAGATTACAACCTGCGGTTTTATCGGTCCGGTGACTACATCTGGTGAATGCCTAGGTACCCTGATTGAAGGATGCGGGGTTTGAGGGTCGAACGCTGACCCAAGGGCCTACGGGGGAACGGAGCACACGAGGAGCACTTAGGTGTTCCACGTGATCGATTGTTTCATGTGATGTTCTGTCGGCACATGTATCGAGGGCGTGCGCGAGGAAATATTATGAGTCTATAATATGAGAGCTTCGAAATGGTGGACTTTGAAATTGCCATTTTTTGTGGAATATGATAGGTTTTACTGTGTTTTTGATGAAAAATATGGACGCGGTTCAAGGGCGACCGAAAGGGCGTATACGCCCTTTCGGTTGCCCTAGAGCACTTCGAAATTCCTCTTGCTCGGTGCGTAGGTCAATCCCGGTACCTATGAGTTCTGCGATTATTGCCCAGACGTATACCCTGCCTGAACTTATGAAAATTTCGGGGTGTACAAATAAAATGATTAAGTCAAATTAAAATTAGAGTCGGATTATTTTCCTATGAGATCGACTGAAAACTGTGCAAGAAATTTGATGATGAAACGAAAATTAGAACTTTGATTAGGCAGGTATAATTATCGTTCATAAATATTTTAGAAATAGGCACCAATGACTGTCTTAGTTCACTTCTCCTTGAGTAGGCACTGCCAGTATCTCCCCTCGTTTGTATCCAATAGGTTTCCCATTGCATCTCATTTTGGCTAATAATAGTTATTATTTGAAAGGCTTAATGTGAAGCATGCGTGCGATGCATATGTCAGTGTTACACGTTTTGAGCTACGGCAGAGCGTGATCACCTTAGCCAAAAATAGTACTTACGTTCATTTAATGCAATTTTTTGTCCCTGGTTATCGATTCTCTTGAGACAAGAGTAATGGTCGGGTTCCGTTCGGTACCTGACTGCGTTTGCTTTTTTTCCTGGATACATTCGCTTAGGTGAATTTCATGTCAAGTAAGATTTATTTCCCCAAACATCTAATGAATGAATGCTAAAGCTCTTCTTTGTATCAGTCACGCCTTTTTTTAGGAAAGACATGGCGAAACTTATATCTTTTGTATGCCTCATTAGTTAATTGTTATCGGCGTTAGTTATCCTGTAAAAACCTTTTGCTGGAATACAAATGTTTCCGTTAATAGTTTCCATGAGAAAATAGTGAAAAGATTAATAGTTCTTGGAAAAGATCGTTATCTATCAAATAACTCGTAAACTGTAGTTTTAGTTTTTACATCGTGCTTGCATCGTGCGTATATTTTATCCTCAAATGCTAGTACTTTTAACAAGTCAAGGTTTTCCATAAGTCGTACTAAGTGGGTTAGAAACACCGTGGTGTAGGACAAGGGAAAAACTGGTCAGTAGACATACATCGACAAGCACAAGGAATATTTAAAATCTACGGAAATAATATGATACACTTGGGTATTTAGCCCGATGACATATCCTTATTTCCAGGGCGAGTGCTATAACAACTGAGATAGTGTAAAGAGTGGAAGTTTCCGTGTAGTGTATTTGGTAGTGCCGATGTTAGGCGGTCTCGAGCTTAATCTTCTCCCACACTCTTTCCGGAGAGGGTTTACAAGGTAAGGGAAGTGAAGGAGAAAGTCACAAGGAAGGAAGTAATGCCCTCGTGAAACACGCAGACACCCAGTCAAACATATGTGGACACGCACACAAAGGACGTCACGGGAAGATGAAAGTACGAGGCTGGCGCCAAGTACTCGAATAATCTGGAGGCGCACTTGCGTTGCCTTGCGGTCGTCGACAAATCTCTCTTTTCCTTTACACCGTCCCCGTAATGTGTTTTTAACCGCCAGGTAATCTCCCGATTATTTGAGTATTTTGCGTCAGCCGTCTACTTTCATCTTCCCGCGCTGTCCTTCGTGTGTACCTGTATGTGTTGCTGTGTGTTTTACGAAGAGTGTGTGTTGCACTCTCTCACATACCGTTCTCCTCCACTACTTCCCCTGCCCTCTGAAGCACTCTCCTGGAAAAGAGTCAAGAGCAACCTAGGCGCGAGTCTGCCATCAAAATTAGTTTGTTTTAAACTTTAGAGGCTAATTTCATTCACTTTGCATGAATTGCTATTTACATCAAAGTAATAGAAAATATAAATTTTGAAACATGCACGGTTCGACTTAAACACCGCATTCGTTGCCAAAGTTAAACTCCTCTATTTTATTTTCAATAGTTGATTTTGTACTTTTTTACCTCTTGTGTTTATCCTTCTCGCCTCTTCGAATTCGAAAGTTTCACAATCAATTTAGTAGTGGGGGAATAATAAAAGAGATCGTTCAGCGTTCATAGCGAATTGCTAAAGTTCGGGACCGGAGTAATCGTCAGAGGAGGCAGACATATATAAGAGCGTGACGAGTGGAAATAAACATCTCCAAATTCCATTGTTGTCGTTCAAGTGCTTCAGTGTCGGTGCCGTATGCCGCCCACCCTCCCCCCCTTTCCATCCTCGCCGCCCAACTGAGGCCTGTGCGGGCATTTTAAATCCTGCTTTGATTTTGACTCGAGCGGCGATTCGTCTCTGTCCCTATTGAACAGATGCTAACTCGCATTTTCGACGGAAGGGTTTTTTTGGTGCAAGGGGTCGCCATCATCATCCCCCTGCCGGCCCTCGGATCGATTCCGCCTCCTCACCGCCCCCGCTCACCCCCATCCGCACCCTTCCTCACCCCTTTCCCTTGGCTCGCACCCTCCACTGTGCACCATTCCCGGTAACTTTTAAACTTTCTCCCCTTCGTGCGGTGAGGTTAAGGTGAGCCCTTCCACGCTTAAATACTGTATTATTTGCATGCCGAGGGAATAATTTTGCTTGCTGTTTGAAGACACTGGGGGAAGCTAACCGCGGGGAAGAGGGGGAAGAGCTCAAAGGAATGGGAATGAAAAGGAAGGATCCGGCCGCCTGGGTGGTCAGGAATGCCTGTGCGAATGTTTGTGACAATTTTCTCTCCTGTAGGTTTCGTTCTGCTTTTGAGATTTCGTCGTATAGGTTGGTTTGCAGAGTGCAGGTTGATCCTCTGTTCTGGTCGTACCTCTCGGTCGCGGAAATCTAGTTTGATGACTATGATCTCCATGTCGTCCTGATTATTGTGGGAATGGAAAATGATAATTTTTTAATTCCACTAAATTTTATTTAGACAGGACCTGAGTTTCGACGTTCAACGTCGAAATCAGTTACTCGTACCTGATACCAACTTCATATTTGCGAGTCAGGAACGAGTACCTAATTATGACCTTGTCCCTTCCCGATTTGTCTTCCTTCTTTGAACCGATTGCTTCGCCTTTTCCTTGCGTGTGAGAAGTTTATGAATGATTGTACTAGAACTGCGTCTCCGACAGACCGTATTGTTGTCTGCAGTTCCCCTAGCCATTCCCACTATTGACGTCAGATCTACAGCGTAAAGCATGTCGTTCCGCTTGGCTACACGTTAGCTCCTTATTATGATAATCTTTCGTTTTTGGTTTTTAAATGGAAAAGATCCCAACTTTTCGTCGCCAACATTGCGGTTGATTTCCGTCATTACGAAAGACTCTCGAACTTAACTCTTTGGTCCCACTCGATGAAATGGGTCCTTCATTGGTTCAAAGGTGGATTTATTCTTGATAGCGGGCTATGGACCATAGTTGATACACGAAACCAAACCGCACCCTGTATGGTTTTCTACTAGGAAAAATAGTTTCAACCCGAAGAAAATCTTTGATTCTGTCCTAAAAGTTATGAGTTCGCCTCAAGTATCGTCCGTGAATGATAAGTCAGCACTCGTATGATTTAGCATGTGCTTTCTATTTTAGTAGAAGCTTCATAACCACTCTGGTTGACGGGCATAAAATCATTATTAGAATAGATCACTGTGAATTTTTTTTGTATTTAAGTTATCGTAATGATTCCTTTTTGCCCGTAAATTTACCCATTCCTCTTCCGTGTGCGAACGCAACCCTCTGTACTGCATTAGCCGGAGGCATATGATTTCCCAAAAGAACGTACACCTATTGACTTGCCAACACTATAGGATTCGGATAACCTCGGAATATAAGTATCATCCTTGGTCAACTTTTAAATTAACGTTTGCGCTGCAAACGTAAGATGGTTCTCAGTTATCTTCCGCTGAGCCATCAAAAGTATGTTACCTTATACGCCTGTGATATAGGAGGAGTCTTCCTGGGAGCTCGCCTATTTTTATTTTATCCGATTTCATAGTTGTCAAGTCAAGTAATATAATGCAGTGGTATGCATGGCATTTAAGCTGCAGTATTGGTGCACGAACCCAGATTTTGCGGAACTATATTACTCCATGTATGTATTACTTCATTTTTATAACAAAGGTAATATAAGCCACTTTCGCTTTTTACGTGAGTTCCTTCATACTATGGTATCCACTTGCCAAAACCATTTTTTTCGTCGTTATCTCACCTTGTTCTTCCTATGAGGGATTCAGCACGCTTGATACATGGTTGTAAAAAGTGATTCGCGATAAAAATCCTTCGCGGAAAGATAAACGTCTCCTTTAGGCGGCCGGGGTTCCTACATATTATCTGGCAATTTTTCATTCTTGCCTTCAGGTATACATATTTTCGTCTGCGCCGACGAGAAATCTCTTGTAATCTTACTTTCTTTTCCTCTTCCTCAGAAAGAACTTCTGAGTGTGTGGAATTTTTGTGATGCACAAGCTAGGGGGAATAACTTTCATTTCGGAATTCTTTTCGAGCGCACATTTGTATAGGGATCTCTTCCAGAACTCCACTCACCCATGAGACTGTGCACACACAGTGTGCTTGGCTTCACGCCCCCACCCTCTCCCTCTCGTCCTCCGTATCCCCTTGCTTCGCGCCCGGAAGAGGGACGAAGCCCAAGCTCACAAGGCCAATCCTTCTCCACTTTCCAACACTCCCTTCCCACCTCATCCCTTTGAAGGATGAAGGCGGAGGAAGAAGTACCGCTCGGTGTCCTTTGTGTGCATTCTGTGTTCTATTTCGCCTCTTTCGGCCCCCTTCCTCTGCCTGTCGGCGACACTCGGCCCACTTTTCACAAATTTATCTCCATTCTTCCTTTCTTCGTCTTCTTCCCTCCTCCTCTTTGTCCCCCCCCCCCGGACCATCCTTCATCGACTGCAGCAGCTCATTGTGCCGCGCATTCAGGCTCCCTCCCTCTCTTTCCTCGCCATGTTTGCTTTCTCTCCCTTCATCCCTCCCTCCATTTCGTCCCTGGGATCCGCCCCTTCCATGCGCCCTCTGCATTGGGGTGAATTCCTACTCCATCTCACCCCTCCCCCGTTTCACCGTTTTATCACCATTATGAGGCCAGTGCGAGGGAGGAGGTACTCCTGAAAGGCAAAAATGGCATTTTTCTAATGTCGTTTTCCTCCCACCGTCTTATCCGCTACCCAGAGTGACGCCCTAAGAGATGTGCAACTGTGTGGCACATTCTTTTTCGTTCTGTTCGCGAGGTGAGCGAAGCACCGAACTGATGCTCTTCACGCCGCTCCTACTCTGATGCTCTGGTGACAGCGGACCACTCCGAGATACACTCGTTTTCTGAAGCGTAGGTAGTAATTTTCGTCTTTAAATGATGCCGGACAAGGAACTGCGCACCCATGTAACATTATGATGTTGATAGTCTGCAATCTAAGGTAGGTTTCGTTCGACGCAGATTGAATACGCCTTCATTCCTTAGCTTCGCCTAACAACACAAAACCCGGAGCCCCGCGCTGCAATGAACTGTTCTTTAATTCTGCCTATATCGAACTTCCCTCTAATTCATCCAGCACCCCTATCCTTTTCATTCTCCTAGTTCGCTTTCCTAACGTCGTTCCTTTCTTATCGAAGTCTTCAGCGTTCCTTCGCCAATCAAAATCCATTCTTCCTCCCTACTTAGGATTTCTCCCAATAATCCACTCCACCCCACCCCACCATGCTACATAATATTACTTCGTCTTTTGTTTTCCTGTCCTTCCATTTTACCTTTTCGAACCTTATCCACACGCACATCTCAAAAGCCTCCAATCTACCGTAAACATCTCGTTTCAACGAACAAGTTTCTGAGCCGCACAAGTCCATGCTCCGCATCAAAGTTGGCTACGCCAATCTTCTTATCATTCATATTCAACATACCTGTCATCTACACTCTCCGACTTTGAAAGCTACTTTGTTCAAAGGATTTCTATATTGCGTAACTTGTAGATATTCCTTGAATTTTTCGTAGCTCATTTATGAATAACGGTAGGAAAGCTCGCAAATTCCTCATGTTTTTTGTTCCTCGGACCTTGTCACCGTCGTAGCCATTAAGTAAGAAATTTGATGAAATAATTAGTCTAGTACATTTATCATATAAATACATTTATTCCAAGTAGGAAATACACATTAATATGCGCGCCTATCTGTATATGAATTAAGCCTTGGTAATTAGAACCATTTCGATAATTGTTTTTACCGGAGAATATCTTTGGCATTAGCTAATTGGATAGAATGTTAAAAATGATTACTCCGTATAAAATGTTTGCGTCCTTATCGTTTAAGCGAGGCCTATTATTCAATGCTGCCTTCCGATTTCATTTAGAGGGAAATGCCGATGATTCATTCCATTCCGAGTTAAATTTGGCAGTCTCAACGTTTAAGCATGAGTGTTTGATTTTTTAGTAAACCATTGCGCGGTTGATAGAGGCTTCGATATTCGATTGATATTTCCATACGTTTGATCGTACGTTAGTATTGACGCATAAATTCAAAGACATTATAGAATGTATGGCTGAAATCATTGATTGAATGGTACACATCGTTTTGGTACGTTTTGCAAAAAATGTCGAATGTGACGTCAGACAATGAAATAATTATGTAGATATCGTTTAGCGATCTTTGGAGTTCTTATTCATTCTTTAGGCGTAATTTCCGGCGTGTTTACTCTATGATAGGCATTCTAGGTATCCGAACTTTTAAATCGATCAAAGGGCATCCTGTATTTTTTACTGGCTGCACATTTCAATTTATGGGCTTGTTCCTGGAAAGTATTTTTTTAAATCGCAATTGGAGATTGCTTTGTGTAAGCGTTAAGTCTTGAGTAAGTCGTTGATCGTCCATCGAAAATAGTTTCCCCCCTCGCGATTTATTAAGATATCCGAGGTGGGCGTGGGCGGTGACTTCTATTAATTCCCCTCCATCTCCACCCCTCTTCACCTTCGTGTTTACTTCTCGCTCGGACGGAGGAGTCAACCAACTGTTGTTTGTGTGTGTGTGCGGCCTGCATTCCCTTATCATTAATATTTATTGTTGGGTCTTATTATTGTTTTAATTTTCTCCGCTTTGGCAAACTATGTCGCTCCGGCGTCTCTGTACCCTTCGTAGTTGGGTTGTCCGAAAGGAGAACGGTTGATAGAAGTGGAAGCTGATTTATTTTCGTGGGAATTATATTGGGAGGTTGTCTGAATGGGTGGGGGCTTGAGATATGCGGAGATATGTTGGGGGGGGGGGGTTGCGAGGTTTTTCTCACTCGTCATGTGTACGGAGAAAGATTTTTGACTGCAGTGCTCGTCGAAACGGAAGGGCATACGTAGGATTTGTATTTTTTTTTCCTTGACCCAATTTCCTTGAGTTGAGGCAGTGGTGGATAAGTATTTTTTTTCCCATTTTTGGTTTTCATTTATTATTTCGCCTTCCGCCATCACGATTCGAGGCTGCTGTCGCTGGTGTCTTTATTATTTTCGGCTGGAGTGGGCGTTGCAGGGGTTTTTAGGGAATTCTTACCTCGGAAAGCGGATTCGGGCGTTGCTGGAGTTTTCTTTTTTTCTGCATTGGAGTGCAGGGTCGTAAGTGGCTGGGGATTTTTAAAAATACTTCCTCACCGTTTGTTCCTACCTTCTGACGCGAGGGTTTTGCTTAGGCTGCCTCTGGCCACTTTTCGTGCTCTGCGCAGCTTCACCAAATTTTTAATTATTTTGTTATAGCCATAAGGAGATTGTTAGGTGCTTGAAGGCCAGGGAGTTCGATTGGAATAATTTGGTGTGTGTATAGAAGTCATTTGCGTTGTAATGCTGTGTTAGCTAGAGCCACGGCCAACGAATCTGTAAGAGAATACAATTTTAGAGATCAATAGGTCTCCTCATTTCGTATTTTAGCACTTGATTTTTCTGGTTAAGTTAAAGCGTTCTCTAGACCCTATTGGCATGATGGGCTGTGTGCACTCGTCCATTTTTCAGAATGTCATTCCTGATCCCCGGTATGCGAATGCAGGAGGAAACCGCCGTAGCATCATTCCAATTCTTGTGTTGCGTCCTAATCTACGATAATAACGCTCAGCTTACATTAAATTCTAATATTCTTTACATATTCTACTGTTCGCCGCTGAAGAACCCCAATTACATGTCAGTCACGTATCATCCTGGTAGAAGTCGCATTTAATTTGTATGATCTAGTGTTGGTTTTGGTGGCTTACATTCATTTCTAGGTCATTTCATTCAATTCTCCATGGTCAATTTAACTCATGGGATGGCAAATATAATTGTAATCTTGAAATCTGTATTTTGTTTTTATATTACGCCGAACTGTTGTATAGTTTATTGCAAAATATACCTCTAATGATAAAATGATTTGTATTTAGTCCGAAGTAGTATCATAATGGATTCCTATGGGCTAGTTACATTCTTTTAACTTAAGATTTATCTAGAATAAATTATGTCATTCTCAATCATGCAGATATGAGTCTGTTCTTAAGATTTAGAACCTTTGAAATGCTTCATGCGACGTAATCGTCATTGGCAAGAAATGCTACGATTAGCTCGTAGGGATGCTTTACGTATCCTTTTCTTCGGCAGTTATTTCACTTCAGCACAATTTCTTTCACTTATGTCTTCCACGGATTTTTATAAATCGGTCAAAGAATTCTGTTTTAGCCCTTTACATCGTTCGTTAACGAAAGATTTTTTCTGATTGCCTCTGATTTGTTTATTACCGGTTACTATTCTCTATTATTTGGCTTCTTCATTTGTTTCTCCATCTGTACGTCCATATTGAATGAGTTAGTAATTTGCCACGAACCTTAAAGCCTGTGGAAAACTACAAACTCATTTAGTATGATCATCAAACAATACCACGAAGGGAATCCTGAAAGTGTAAACTGTGCATTTAATTTTGACAATCCAGCCCCACATTTCCATTGCGCTTAAACATTTCTACTTCTCCTATCATTTGTTTCTCATAGATAAATGTTGTTGCATAGTTATTGATGAAAAATATGTGTATAGATTTTGGAGTATTATTTCCTGTGGTCTTGGGCAGGGTTATTTGCCTTCAGTAATTATTCATTCTGTTAGAAAGCGTTTTTCGTTTTCATTTTGCTGCTTAATGCTCTATTATTCTGTCGCCGGCGACTCTTGATTAGTTATGTCACAAAATTCTTTCAGAAATACAAATGCTCCCTTCTCGAAAGTCATTTCTTACATTCAATCTTCATTGTCAAAGTACAAACCATTATCTTTTTTCTCCATTAGCATAAGCTCGTGAAACGCGGGAGAACGCCGTCTGAAAACCGCTGGCTGCTGTTTAAGCTAATTCATTGCTCTATTCATGATTTTGCATGATCGTGGTTCCTTAACTTTTCAATTACTTGCGATTGGGACATTCTCATTTCAGTGGATTCGCGACATAATACATACATGTCCGGGAGCAAAATAAACCCCAACTAATTATCGTCGGGGCGATTAAAAGTTCGGAGATGTGTGATTGAGTTGGGCGGAGGCTGTGTGCACTCGAGTGCCTTCTTCCCACTCGGCCTGCGCCCCCACTCCTCTTGGTCCCTCTTTCGCCTGGCCGACCTCTGATTGGTTGTGGTCCGACTCGGGACCCAAAGGGAAGGTTATCCCCACTTCAGCTGCCCCTCTTCCTCCCCCCGCTCGCCCTATTTCAATTCCTTAAATCCCTCCTCTCGTCTCAGGTTTCGTTCCTTCTCATAATCCAGGTAGCCTTCGCGGTGTGTGACCATGAACCGAAGCCTTTCACTAATACGGACCACCACTACCTCAGCGAGTGTTTTCAGCGCTCATTCGATTATCTCTCACGAGCGCATTTTTCGTAAGACTCATGACTTCAATGACTGCATCCTGGGGAAACTGTGTCTTCTTCGTGACCTCCCGTCGGACCCTCCAAACTCCTCACTATTCTTTACCATGTGCCTTTCCACATTGTGACGCAAATATTCCGAGATAACGGCTAGGTTTAATTTCTGGTATGTTTGACCTTCAGTAGGCGAGTTCCCCGTTAGTATAAATTTCCCCGTTATATTTCCTCAATTTTAGTTTAAGAATGTTCCGTCGACCAACGCAGATTAATGGCTAACTCTAAGCATTCCTGCGTCGTTTGATATCGAGTGGAAATATTCTTTGCTGCGGAGGAGGCTATTTTATAACCTTTCACTGTGACACTACCCCTTAAGTTGTTGAAATCATTTGACACAGGTTCTTCCCTTAATTCTCTTTGTTCATCTCCTCTCACCCCTTCCCTCGTCTTCTTCACTTCCCCATTTTTTGCCATCACTTTTCTTTGTTTACGCAATGTATGAAAGTGTCATTGGATTCCTTTTATTAATCCGTGTGTTTAAGTCTTATGGCGCAGCGGATGACTGGTATATTGTCTTGTTTATTGGTTCTGTGCGCGATTCTGTGACTCGTGACTTAGTTCCATTCTGCTCGTAAATCCGTCTCCCTTGACCTCACGGGGCACCAATCTTTCAAAGAGCCACACGTTTTCGACCTTCAGAAATATTCCACTCACTTAAACCCTTCCTTCGACTTCCTCATCTCGTCAGGTTTCCTCCTGATTGCTTCTGGTATCTGGCTAATCTCATGGCGATATCAGATCTGAATTGGTGTCCTTCCCCGAGCCTGGTTAAATTACCTTCCGGCAAGTTCCCATGGCTATCAGCATGATTGTTATGCTTTTTCCTGATTTCAGTAATACGCGTCAGAATCATTTGTTCATCACCTATTCGCGGGTACACTTTTATTTCTTCGTTTCGTGACACGATTATTATCCTTCTCTTCTCCCCCCGAGCTTCGCAAGATGCGCGCGTTTGATGGAAAGGCTTCCTACCTGGTTTGCAATTTAACATTCTCTCAAATATTCATATACATTTTCGCATGCAGCCCTCCGCTGCCCTGTGGAATGTGATGGCGAATTGAAAAAGCAGAGTATTTTGACCTTCAGTGGATTAAAGGGAATCATTTTTTTGTTTGGGCCCACCTTTGCCTTTCGCTGGAAGTTGACGACGCCAGTTAATGCGGAGAGCATCGTGGTTGAAATCTATCTTCCCGGGACGTAAATATGTACGAAAGTTTCTGGATTGACCTTGTAAATAACCTTGTATTTGGCCTTAAGCTCGAGCCATTGAAATGTTTGGGAGTAATCCTCCAAAGGCTTTTCGCTGTCAAGTGGCCAAACCATTGCAGCAGTTTGCCTGGTGGAATATCGTGGTATCCCTGGCATCATTCGTGGTATCTCTGGCATTGTTCCCTCAGAGGTTTTTCACTCTTGAGGAATTGTTTTGAGGGAAGGAAAGTCCTCGGAGAATTTCATCTATAGTTAACCTCCTACAATTAGGCGTGAAATTTAAAATCGATTTTGGATCATTATTTCGACCGAAGGTACTGTTAATTTTTCTCGTTTGCTCGTGCAATGGCGTCGGATGATATCCCTCACTGAACAGAAATAGTTCCTATCTCTCAAACTCCGTCCGCGTCTCGAAAGCGACACCCCGCCCCCTCCTCCCCACAGACTTTATTGTCCTCAATTTTCGTGTTGCCACTTGTCCACGAAACTTCTAGAATGCGCAGAGCGTTATCTCTTGCGCCCTGGAGACGGCGTTTCGCATCTCCTCCTCCTTCCTTCCGTCCTCACTCCGGCTCGCGTGACAGAAATCATTTCCCTCCCTACCTTGGCACATAATGTGCATGGAGTTTAGTTTAAATCCACGCAATTAGCGCTAAATACGTTGTTTTACGTGTTGATTGTTTAGATATTGCATTTTTCGATGTAAGGAGCTGAGCCTAGCCTGTCTTCCAAAATTATTATTTTTTTATGAAACTGTAGTTTATAGTCCGTAAATTTTAAATGTTGGTGCGTTTATTTTGTGCTGAGTGAGGATAAACTGTCAGAAACAGGCTTATGTCATCCGCAGGATGAAGTCCCCCACCGCCCTAATCTACCCGAAGGCTGGTGTATTAGGTGAAGGTCACGCAGCACTAATCCAAACGGCGTGCGAAACTCACATACCAGTCTACCGGAGGGTTTACTTCCTTTCCCCTTCCCGTTACCCGGGGATGATCTGCTACCCGAAAAAGCGCACAGCTCGGGTAAAGCTCTGGGTGTTCAGAGGTGGCTCCGGGTATTGAACCAGGACCCTCCGTTCAGTAGCCCTCCGCCCCGCTCCCTCGACTGCCACGTCTTTTTAAGATGAAGTCGTTTTTTTGTTAAGAGTAGTAACGGATGTTTTACAGTTTTCTTGAAATACCATTCTTGTGTTAGCTGATACCGAGAAGGGTGGATGGAGTTATTCTTTGATGAGAATATTTATTTGTCTCGCTCATTAATCCGACAGCGGAGGTGCACAATGTCCAGTCTTTCGATTTCTAAAAATCGATGCATGAAAATAGTGACCAGCCGATCAATCATCGATCGTAAAAATTTATCTGGGGGTGATCTTACCTCAGTTAAAACTGTAATGTAACGGTGAAACACCCTTAAAACCTATCAAAATGCGCGCCGTCGTTAGGTTTCACACCGAGTGAAATTATGGTTTGCAAGTTTTATTCTTGATTTTAGTTTTCCAGTAACCTTTTTACTTTTTACCAATATTATTTCCAAAACATCGAGCCACTCGTTCCTCTTCTGACCTTGCTCTTCAGGAGGTACGTGCTCGTATAGCTACAGCTACTAAAATTCTCGGCGATCCACCAAAAAAGTCTTTGAAAGGGTGTTCAAGCACCAGGTGAGAAGAGTAAGGGATAAGGGAGAGGTAGTGTGTTTTAAGGCTTAAGAAAATGAAGAAAACATCCACTCAAAATCTCTGAAAAGACGTAGGTGGTGGTTCAAACCCATATACATGTTAGCCTAAAACTTTAAGTTTTAAACAAGTGAAATTTTTGCCCATGTGCAAAAGTTCTCGGGTATATTAAAACGGAGGGAATAAAAATGAACCACAACCAATTCGTTTGACCACCGTCACAACAAGACAGGTCATGCAGAACTGGAAAGCAAGAAGGGAGAAATTCTATTAATCCATGGCCATGCAGCTGGTGATCCCTACCCCTGATATCACTGGTCGCGGACGTGACAACCTCTGTTGGCAGCGGACCGCGTGAGGCATCATTCCACGGAGGACGAGGGATTGAACGGGGGCCTGAGAATATAACAAGACGGTTCGGGAGTGACGCTACATGCACTGCGTCCCACTTGGTTATGCGGGAAGGGATTTGCCGAGACAAATTAACGATATTAGTTTAAAATGCATGCGGATATATAAAACTAGTTATTCCATAGACGCTGCGGATGGCAAGTGAAATTTGTGTTTGCTTCAACCCTGCTACTGTTGCCATCAACCCAATTGTTACCGTCCCGTGTTATTTGTTGAAAGATTTATTTCCGACGGATTTCATATTTTGCATGCACATTCTAAATGGGGCCTCACGAGAGGATGATTATACGTGGGTCGTTCAATAAGTCCTTATGTAAAATTGGACGAACCAATTATTATTATAGATTACAAAATTTTTTCAAATTAATCCCATTTAGCTTGATGCACTTTTCCCAGCTTTTCTCCAACTTTTTAAACTGTCCAAAAGGAGGATTTCGGAAGGTCCGCGAAATAGAAATCTGTTTTGGCAATAGCCTCCTCGTTCGACGTGAATCATTTTCCTACGAGGCATTTTTTTCAAATTTGGAAATCAAAAAAAGTCATTGGGAGCCTACTCTGGTGCATGCATTGGATGTTGCTGCCATTCAAACTTAAAGCCACAATTCCCGCCGTCGAAACTTTGCAGGTGTGCATTCTTTCATCGTCTAAATGGAAGAGTTTTTTTCTCTGCCAAATTATTATTATTTTTTGTTATTATTATTTAAGAATTACGTTGCAATTAGGCGATTTTCCTGGTGGCAACGGTCAAGATTGATCAATGATCACTCTTACAACGAAAAATACATACATACACGCCCTAGAAAAACAGATAGGAGACAAAATATTCTTTCATACCATGACACTTCCACATCACATACAAAGAAACTTCCATATCACATACAAAATGCCGTGCACATCACATATAAACAATATTTAAATAACTACAATAGTATCAAGGAATTTTATCACCAAGTTGCTGCTTTACTCTTATTCTGAAAACTCCTAAAATTGGATGGAAAGGGCTCAAACAAACCTCCAGGTAGCTGGTTCCAATCAATAATAGTTCAATTTAAAAAAGAGAATTATTTCTTATTTGTTTTTTGCGTCCTTATTTTTATTTTGAAACTATGGTCATTTTTTCCCTTAAAGTGAGGCTTTTCTACCTCTTTCCAAAAATCTTCCCACGCTTTGTCCTTTTTAACAATTCAATACATCGCGCCTAACCTACTCCTTTTTCTTCTATTTTTCAAACTCTCTCATTTCAGTATATCTAACATTTCTGTTACACTATCTGTTCTTTTGTTCCTTCCGAGTGCATATCTTTCTGCCTTTCTTTGAACTTTTTCTATCTTTTTAATATGTCACCTCATCCTAAATGAGGATGGTTTTTCTGAATTTCTTCGCTCAATCGCAAAATAACGACGCATAATACTTTCCAATTACTGTTCGTATTTTTTACGAGTAATCGATTTAGATAATTCCGTGTGCGACCCAACAAACCGAGGCCATCCTCTTGTCGCCCGATTTGACCGTCTTTACGTTCTTCGGAACCGGAACGCCTTTAGAAACCCACTGTTTCGACTCCTCTTATATCGCGGAAGTGCAGTAGTAGTGAATCCATGTTCCTTACACAGTTGGGTATGGACAAAAACTCGTCAGGGTTGCGATGGAAAAGCACCAAACCAGCCTTCGAATTGACCACACGATTGCATCTATTCTTCACTGAGAGCGACTTTCCGAGATATTTTTAGACCATAATTTTTCGAGTAAAATTGAAAATACTACTACCTTGCGTCATACCTATGGCCTCAACTATTTCGCGAACTTGCATTCGTCGATCACTGGAACACGTGTCGTGGATTCTGTCAATAATTCCGGAGGAAGTCACCTACAACTAAACGTCCCGAACAATGTTCATCATTTGTGGATCCACGGCCACGTTTACTCTCATACGCCCAATTGTAAACAGTCGCAAGCACAGAAGCACATGTGACATGAAATTCATCCAACTCGCCTTTGATTTCTTTCGGTGTTAAGTCTTTTAGATAGAAGTGTTGATTCGCCGCACGAAACTAATTTGTTTTAATTTTTCTGAGATAACAAAAGTTAGTTGCTTCAATGGACTATGAAAATGAAACCACTTGACGGATACAGCTGAAACTTGAAACAGCTATCTAGTGACAAATCAGGGTAATGTCGCCCGCCACCACCACCCTCCCTCCCCCTTCTCATCTCGGGGTGTTCAAGTAGTAGTAGTTTTTAGGGGAGGCGACCGACAGCTAAGGTCATTTGCGCTATAGGGGATGGATAGGAAAGGATGAAGGGTGGAGAGAAACCCGGCGTCGGCATTAGCCTGCTCTTTACGAAAGGCGCCAAGGGGTCCGCAGCTTAACGTCCCATCCGACGGACGGCGTACTCACTCAAAGTGCCCTCAACAAAGCACTTCAAGTAGGGATCGGGATACCTCTGAAAAATATTCAACACCGCCGGGATTTGAACCCGCGCCCTCAGGGTGGGAAGCCAGTACGTTAGCCCCCGCACCATCTCGATCCCAGGGATGTTCAAATAGAGGAAGGAAACCTGGACCGGCGCATATCATACCCTCGGTCGCGACACATGTCCTCGGCGCCTCTATTCCATAGGGTGTCTTTCCTTGGATCCTCTCGCTCACCGCACGCCAGACAACGCACACGGGCACGGGCGAACAAATTAATTCCGGGTCACTATACATAAGTAATGACGCGCACACGCACTCTTTGGTCGCACGTACGTCTCTCTCCTCGGAAGGAAACGGCGACTTGGGCACATTTCGGGACAATTCTCTTTCGTGTACACGAAAAAGAAGGAATTTATGATTGATTCTGTCTTGCTCTTTGCACATTCATTTTCGAATCTTACCCGATGAGGCAACTCGATTGAGGCAGTGTTCTTTCCCGATGAGATCGAGCCGCAAGACTTGTTTCGCTTCGCCAACCTCTCTGACCCTGAGCACCCCGACGACGACAGGGTTCTTTAACAATATTGGCAGTACTCGTCCCCGAACGTTGGGACAGTGCATTTAATCGGTCGTTTTTCCGTTATTTCTACTCATTTGCACGGGACGGTATTGAATTTTATTGAGGCAATGTTCTTAATGTTCTCTTTCATAATCATCTAACGAATGGAAATAGATAGTATAAATAATGATTGAAAATGTATCTCTTGTCGTGATAGTTAATTTTTATGATTGCGTACTTTGGAGCCTTGAATCTAAGAGCCTGGGTAGGGTAAGAGGAAACGACATTCTGGTGGCTTCTTCTGGATTGAGACGAGTCTCGCGAGCAGTCAGTTACCTCTACTCGACTATACTTGCTATTCCGCGAATCTCCCCTCTCACCTCCCAACCCTCTCTTACAAACCTCTCCGCCTCCCCACAACCCATTCCCTCTTACGATATCACGCGTTCCAAACGCCCGTTTATTTTTATATTTCCCAAATGAACTACTGTTTCAATCCCCAAGTTTTCTTTGCGCGAAACCAAAATTAATTCCTCTTTGCTATCCATTGTTTTGATTTAATCAGTTTCTGCGTTAAAGCCTTTTTTCGATAATTATGATTGATAATGTAAGCGGGTCAGGAATGAGAAATTAGCGTTATCTTTGACTAATATTCCATGTAGCCATCCAGAGTTTTCTGATTTGCTGTTTCCGTCCTGGTGGTGTCCTAGTTAAATATCATAATTTATTAATATTCGGGTCGAGAAATTAATAGCGGGATATTTTTTTAGATGCACTGGAATTCTGGTTATCCCACATTACTTTCCCCTCTCGATTTTCATTTTCGTACTGAGCAATCAATTTTTAATTCCTTCATGTAGTTCATTGACATCTAAGAGCATTCCAATCGGAGCGTGCGTTAATCTGTATTGAAATGGCTCAAATATGCTGTGGAGATCCGGTGAAGTTAATTTCTTAAAAACCTCAAAAGTACTTTTACCTGTTTTGTTAATACAAAGGAGTGATGTATGGTTAAAAAGCAGCAATGTGGAGGCCGCGGGTATATGTTCACAATCTGGATGCGAGGAAAGAACTTTTTTACTCCCTAAAAATTCAAATAGGAGTTATTATTCAAAGAAGTCATTCTTATATAATTGCATTAGCGCATTGGTTAATGGCGCTTCCTGGTCTTCATAACAATCTCAAAAATTCTCTCTCTCCCAAATTCTTCATAACAATCTCAAAGATTGTATGAAGAATTTTCCTAGATTGGTGGTGAGTATGAATATCCGCTGATTTGGGTTTCGGTGGCGAATGAGTCCTGCAATTTTATTTTCTTGTCAGCATTTTTATAGAGTTTTCTCCTCCCTCGTCCCACGCCAGAATTTAATCTCCCGCGCTCCTATCCTGCGCGGTCCAGTCTCCCAACATCTTCCGGCTTCGTGCTGCCATCTGCTGCCGTAATAGCGAATTATCTGCGTCCTCTCCCCGTTGCCGCAGGTAGGGTAAGAAACAGAATTAGCTGCGTTGTATGCAATCGTTTTGTTGTTCTTAGTAAATGTGCTTAAAAAATCTATGTTTTGCCTTACGAGGCTCGAAATTATGCAATTTTCATCCAAGGTTACGGTTAAAGTCTAATTCACTGGCTTAATTTTTTATCTAATGTTTTATAGGCATTGCAAATACGTTCATGTGCTATGATAAATGACTATTCATTCCAGCCATTAATACGTTAAACTGTCTTATTTCTGGGACTTTGGTTAAGACTCTAAACAGGTAATATACAACGCTGCAGTCATTGACTTTGACGGTACACGATTAATTACTGGTGTTTACATTGTCCATCAATGTTTTTTCAGTATTTATCATTTTCTTTTTGAAAGTCATTACTGATGACCAGTGACAACAACCATTAACAATCGTGGGCGCCCTTAGACCTTAGGTCCTATTCAGATTAATGGTCTGCCGTTAGTTAATATTTCTAATCGAATGTTTTTTACATTCCTCACGAACATCGGGTATTAGTCGTACGCGCTTATTATATTGACTATGAATAATTTCTTGCTATATCTCGACGGTCTCAAATCAGACGGTTTGGGTCGCATATTTCCATTGAATCTTGCTCATTTTTGCCATCTCCCCGCCATTCGGCCCTCTCGTGCGCCAGCGCCTCGAACTGAAGTCGAGCAACGTCCGTCGCAAGACTCCATTTACATTTATAGTGATACATTTAGGAGCCTGTATTTTCATCAAGTCCACGTCCTTATTGGCGATTAGCGTGGTATTGTGCTAGCTAATCGTCATTATTGATGTAAATGAAAAAATGACCCATCTGAAACAGAAACGGCGCGCGTCCCCGCATCTCGCAGCCGGGGGATGCTGGGGGGGACCGGTCAGGGCCGGGCGTGCGCTGCTTTCATTCGTGGCGCCGAGATTGCGTGCTGCTCCGAGTGTGGCCGCTGCTCACAGGTGGCAGCACCAGGTGTCTCCGCTGCGTGCGCCCCGCGCGTGTCCCCCCCCTTCGATCCGCACGCAACGAGAAGCATTAGCAGCAGCGCACACCACTGCGCGGCTCGCGATTGGCAGGCACTCAGAAGGCCGATCCGTATCTCCTTCTCGGAGTATCATTGCCATTATTACTGCGATTATTGTTGTGGCAGTCAATAGCGATGAATCGAGTCAAGTTGTGATGGAAAGGTACAGTGCGTTGTTACTGTTTGGAAAATTTGCCATTGAGGCAAAGAGGAGTGAGTGTATTTGAGATGTTAGTGATGTCAATATGGAGAATGATGGCTGGAGTAAAATAGGCGAGGAGTAATGGTAATAGAAGGGAAAAGGTTATTGGCGAAAATTCACTGTAGTTGATGGTTGCAGATGGATGTACTCGATTAATGATGAGCTAGGTCAAGCGAGAATTTTATATGGAGAGATGAGCTTAGTTAAGAGGTCTTCGAGGAGTGGATGAGGAGAAATAAGAATGAAGGCCGATAATTAACATGTGGTAGAAGAAGAGACGTAGTTGCCAGGCGGAATTCGAAGGCAGCAAAAAAAAAATGCGAGGCGGAAATATTGAACGGTAGTGGGATTTCATGAAAGGTAATGCTGGGAAGCAAAATTGAGTGGACAGGGAAAGATTGAACGAGGTGCCAATAGACTTTAGCTCGTATACGTAATGTTAGGAAGTGTGAAGGCCTCAAGAACGGAATTATGTGGTTCACTCGAGTGATCCACGGGATATGTCTAATACTTACTGCTGCGGACTGTCCAAAAGAAACCTTAAATGGTTAGATAGCAATGGTGATATTAATGAACGAAAGTGAGTGCGAAGAGTTGATTGGCATAAACAAAACCTCAGAAAAGAAATAACCGAAGAAACTTAGGCAAGACTTCTTTTTGCTTTTAAAAATATTTTTTTTTACAAGTCGAAAGAAGATCGTTCGGTATGTCGCAACTGAAAGGTAGCTCACATAGTGTACACCCTCGACAAATGCGGTAATAGGGAGGACCCCAGTAATGACGAACCCTTGTTATCCTGCGCAATGTTAAAACTTATCATTTTTAACATTATGATGGCCGTTCTCGACAGTTGGAACATACATTTCCTTGACCGTCAGAGTGAAGGAAAAATAGGATGCGAAACACCACCGTATTTTTTTATTAATAGTATCCTGAAATCGGGGGAAGGATATGCAAAAGTGGATACTGTATTTTTAGATTTCAAGAAAGTCTTCGACAAGCTCCATCTGGATGGGCAAACCAAGATATTTTGGTTTCAATGATAAATTGACCAGCTCGATTAGGTACTTCTTGTCAAAGAGTATACAAAAATTACCTGTCGATAGTTTGAGTTCATTAGATGCAGGCATTAGTGTAGGAAGGGCTCAGGAAAGGTTTATTGATTCCCCACTCTCCATGCACATTATCGACCCGAGTTCCCGGGTAGCAGCTACCTTATATTACGTATGAACTTGGACCAAATGCAGTGATTTTCAGAGAATGGTCCTGTAGCGATTTTTACCAGATATCGGAGTGGTGTGTAAGGAGTAGGGTTTAAATATAATAAAATTCACAGTTATAAAAATAAAAAAAGGGTAAAATACGTAAATAAAAAGACGGGATCGCATGAAATAACTCAGAATACTTGGGTCAAACCTATAATGGGACACACACACATCACACGAATATGCCTTAAAGTAATTAAGTTTCAGGGGACGAGTTTGAGGAATATGTAACGGAAATAGTAAGAAAGAGGTCATATTCATCTTTATTCAGGCCATATATGGAATACGCGGCAGGTATTATGAATCAGTGTCAATTCCTTACATCCGCTGGACATTTTGCAGTTTTATTCACCCATCTTATTTTCGATTTCAGAGCAGGGGTTTGAAATAAATTAGCCATGTCATCATTCTTAGGTAATAATAATGAACGATATTGCACGCTGTTTGAAATTCCTATTTTCATTACATTGAAAACAACTTTGGAAATAAGTCCTTCATGCATCAAAAGGCCTTAACGTGTGACCTAATCTCATGGGACTTTCGTAGCTATCTGTAATGAAATTCAATTGTTGCTTGAAGTCTTGTGTCTTGACTGCATGTCTCATACGTTTTGATCTGTACATCATTCCTCGTTGCTATTCGCATCTCATCTCAGACTTCCGTGGCATTATAGTGTCAGCGTTTGTCGACGATTCTGCACTCCCAGAACCCGATTCGTTCTCCATCCAAGTTATGCTGCAGGATGAGACATTTCCGGTCGCTAATAAACAAGACTGGATGCGATACCTATTGTGCTCCTGGACTCAAAACACCTCTCCAACTTCTCTTCACTTCAACACTAGTGCAATCTTCCTCATGAGATGTTCCAGAAGATGATGAGCGCGTGCCTGCGTCAACTGATCAGAAGGAAGAGCTTGGAGCCTTCAATCTCTTTCAATTGTGTAATGGTTGGATAATATTCCCGTAAACTTAATCAATATATTTGATTGAATGAATAGTGAAATAAAATGCAAGTCTTCTGGCATAACTTGTGCAATGTTCGTTGAGTAGTACTTCTTGGTTATCTTTGCGTAATGACTTTCGTTTCAGCGAACAAATGGTAAAGCCGAATATAACAGTGTTGAGTGACGGCTTATCTTTTATTTACTTTCGATTAATTTCGTCCCGATTAAATTTACACGAATCAGTATAATTTTGATGCGTTAATAATTCCCCCATGTCCCAAAGCGCATCGTTTGCTAGCTTGTGACATAGGTATGGATACTCGTACGTTTCCGAAATCCAGTTGAGGTATTTACTCTCGGAAGGCCTTGTTGGGAAATTAGTTTTAAGGCTCCTTTTACTGATAAGGATTGCCCTCTCCCTTAAACAGTGGGTAATGTATCTGCTTGTGTTTTTGTGGCAAGTGTACTTTGTCATATCTGCCACTCACTCTCGTGCATTTTTCCGTGAAATTGAGCGCGGAAACTTTTTTTCCCATTAGGAGAGTTTGCACTTGGACTGTAATTACTCCGCGGCGCACTTCTCCCCATATTTCCCGCGCGGCCCCGTACCAAACCCGACCGTTCATTTCTCTCTTTGTGCCCAAACACTTTCGAAAATTTAATTGAAAAACAATAATTTCGGCTCGAAATGTTGTCCATTGTTGGGGCCATAAAAGGGGACTGTCGTTAGGCCGGGGGTCGGGGAGGGGCGGGGGTGGGACGGCTGCGTTTCCACAGCGACGGGGAGTTTGTATTTCATTCCCACAAAACGAAATGAAAACAAGATTTGTATCGCACCGAGCGTGTTGATTAAATGTAAACATTTGACGATTCATGACAAAACACTGCCCGGGACATCAAAACCCCTCTGCCTCTCCTCCCTTCTTGAATGTTCGCCTCCTCCGCTTGCCCCTCCACCTTCCCCCCCTGCAATCCGTCCTTCCTGCATGCTTTGTGGTGGAGAACATTCGGGAATTAGGGGAGGCGACCCTCCTCCTCACGCCCCTCGACCCCGCTGGATCACACGACCCCCACGCCCCCAAAACGCTCCCGTCCTTTCATTCGTAGCATCGTTCCTTTCCCGTGACCCCCCCCCCGTATTATCACACAGGATTTTTTTTAATTGCTCCACCACTTTTTATTCCTGGGAATGCTCCAAAGAGATCGTTTCCCGCCACGGGTGGGCATTCTGATGCGATGTGGAGTGAATGGGAGCAAGATTTTTGTCTGGGCTCTACTTTCGGTTGGCCGGGGGGGGTGTAGAGCCGGGACTATCGCGGATACTCCAGAGACGTAAACGATTGGAAGGGCGACCCTTGTCCCCCTGTGTCCACTCTGGATATGGGGGACTGTCTACTTCCACCTCAGGGCGCTGACTGTCGGAAGTTAAATACGAGTCGTTCCCTCTCGTCAGAAAATCTGTACTTGGTTTTGTTAATGCCGTGAATGGAATGAGAAAAGAATAGTTATTGCGTTTTCCATACTGTTTTATTCCTGGGAAAGAGTATACTTCACGTATTGTTTTGTAAATGATTCATTTCGCTGATGGATAATCTATTGGCAGATTCATTTTTTTTCAGTTTGAGTAGTCCTCGATTTCGATTGCGATCGCCTTCCCTCCCACCCATCGGTCCCACCACCTCTGGTGCTAGATAATGAGTGCAGTTCTTTTTCCCGGTGCTGTAACTTCAATATCACTCACATATTCTTGAGGTGAACTTCCAGTTGTGCTATTTCATCGGGTTTCGTCTCTGTCGTGCAGTATTTAGGGCCCAGCTTGGAACCCCAGTATTCTGCGGCTGCCAGCCGCGATGTGGTCAGTTTGCGGTGCAGTGGCGTGGTGGCGAGCGTATGATTCGAGTGCCTTGTGGGAATTCATGGGGTGATTGTCCCTCCCGAACGCTAACACTTTTGCATTGCTTGGATTGAGTGGGATGGTGACACCTTCACATGATTCCTCCCCCATGGGATGCGTAGTGGTCTTTGTGTATGGTTCGGAAATATCGCGGTCGATCTTTGTTTTCGTGGGCACGCGTGCGGTAACGATTACCTTTGTTTAAATTAATAAGCTCTTCCCACGGCGAGCGGATGTGCGTTTGATTGTTCGTCGGCGCAATTGTTCGCCTTCCGCGTTCTCCTATTCAGGTTGCCAGCCACCATCGCCTTCAAATTCCTATTGCTATTAGGCGCACCCGGCTGTGTGCGCGTGTCACATGCTCGTATTTTTCATAGTTGATATTCCCTTTGACCCGATGGGCAGAGCACACTCCCCGTATGCTTCGAGAGATCCCGTGCGATGTAAATAACGAAATGTGTTTTGTTTGGCCGTGTTTCTGGTAATGAGCAGTGGAGGAGCTGCAACGATCGGATAGGTGGCTGTCCGCTTGTATTAATGTTGCAAACGGGGATCGTGCGGGTCTAAGCTCTGTCAGACGAAGTGATCTGCAAGCGAATAGTTCGATGAATTGTGCGAAGGGCAATTAGGAAGTGAGGGACGACTGTTGAAATAGGCGGTCGCCTTATTGTCGCCGCGGCGCCGATTGCACGGCAGGATTCTCTTCCGTTCGCATCCCCGTGGATTTGTTCTGGAAGCCATAAACTCGGATTATCCTCCGTGCATGCGTTGAGGGTACATAATTTCCGTGGTTATAATAATAACCGAGTTGTTATCTCGTGCTTGGAAGTGTGAAGGTTACGTGCGATTATACATGGTCACGTATTCGTTTTGAGCAGAATAATGTGTGTGTATATGTATATATATGTATATATATATATATATACATATATATACATATACATATATATACATATATATATATATACATATATATATATATACTATTGTACTATATATATATACATATATATATATACTATTGTACTATATATATATATATAGTACAATACACAGTAACACACAATATAAAACATATGTTTCTATATTGTGTGTTACTGTGTATTGTACTATTCGGCACTTCCGTGTTACGTCTACGAAAGCATATATATATATATATATATATATATATATATATATATATATATATATATATATATATATATATATATATGCACAAACACGTGTTCAAATAAGGTAAGCATCAACTGTTTTGCTAAGGTTTTTAGGTACTGATAGCCACGGCATTGTCGGTGTGTATTTTCGATGAAATGAAATTATATCTGTTGCTATTTATATTGGACGATTGAGTCTAGTCCTACTGGGCATCAAATGTTAGCCTGAAGTTTATGTGGTGCGAAACGCTGAACTAGTAATCGGATATATTTTTAAATTTACGGTATTGGGCGTTTCCAACAGGAGATTCATAATGGGCGTGCACACATGAATCAGGTGTCAGGACATTGTACGCTGAACTCTGTTCGTTAGTCAGTTTAATTCCGTCGAGGGTAATGGTGGTAAGGGTCCACGCGACAGTGGAAGCCTCCCGCATTTCGGTATGCATTTAGCTTTGTATTTCTCTTCTGGATGTTTAAATATATTCGGATAAAATTATAGAATAGGAACAATTGATTTCCAAGGGTTTTAGCATAGGCTCTTTCGTGTTAATATCTTATTAAAAATGTCGCGTTTTTGTGATAGAGAGAGCAATGTTCTCAAGTTGTTGAAGCTTATGGTGCTGAAATTCTCTGTGGAATGAAGTCGGATGATAGGCTAGCCAACGGACTTCGAGTTATGAGGAGATCGTGGAGTAATCAGTGAAAGCGTCTCACTGCGGGAAAATATTTTAGACGCAAATCTCATGAGAAAAGTGAAAGACGACAACCAAGGAGAATCAGCTCTAAATATTATTTTATAATTGGGCAAAATGGTACCAAACCTTGGAATATTTTCACGTACTTAGGATGCCAAGGTGAATAAATATTAAAAGAAATTGAGAAATGTAAAAGTTATGAAAGTGAATTTATAGGGATACCATAAAGGCTTGCTCACCGTTTTTAAATTTATTATTTGGGTTTTTTTTCACATTTTGTAATATTGCAGTATTCTTAATTCTCTTCTAGAGACTTTGCTGTTGCCAAATCTCAACTATCCGGTAAATAAGTATCGAATGTCTTTAAAATAAGTTTGACATTTAGCTAGACGCTTAGTGCGTGAGTTAGAAAAATTGGCAATATTTTCTAAGTAAATAAATGAAAAGCTTGAAATGTACGATGGAAGGTTTTTTTTATTTTGACCGGTATTTACCTTCCAAACGCGTGCCGAATGATGTTTCACATAGGACATCAAAATGGAATTACTTTTATAAATTAGTCATCATCATCAATATTTCGATCCTAAGATAGGTTTTCTACTGACCTCCATTCTTTTCCATTGAATGTTAAATGCTTCATCTTCTGATAGCTGTTCTCTTTTACGTCCTTAATTTGCCCTATTTATTTATCACTTGGTCTTCCTCCCGGGATCTTCTCTTCAATATTCCCATCTATTGTGACTCTTGAGTAATCCATTGTGATAGTTCATCTAATTATTCCCCTTGCCATCGAGCTCTCCACACAGTCCTTTCCGATTGTTCTCTTCTATACTATACTTTCTCATTCTTCACTTCGTTTGCCCATTTGATCTTCAACATTCGCCCGCAGCACCATATTTCATAGGCTGCTATTCTTCTCTCTCATGTACATACATGTGTGGGTGTTTGTGCGTGTGTGTGTATATGTGTATATATGTATATATATATATTTATACATAAACTACACAACTATATATATATATATATATATATATATATATATATATATATATATATATATATATATATATATTTTTTCTTTTGCACACACACAAACCTGCCTTGTCAGACTCAATTAATGGCTTGTCAACCGGCGTCTGACTCTAATTATCTTGCAATTCGTATCATTAATAAAATTCATAAGTTCCAAATATCACTCGTCGAGTATTGTTCGATCGCCTGTCATGTCATGGACGGGACGTCCTCTGTTTGCTCCCTTTGAAATCGTCACTTCCCCCAACACAGCTGGAGTTAAGTCACAGTGTATATCATTACCATTTGCCCGCCCTTGCTATTTTGAAAACTTCCGATATCAATGTATTTAGCCTTCGCCAGGAACTTTATAGCTCGCCAGCTCTGAGATTAGCAATATGTTTGGGATTTAGAGCCTCAAATTAAGGATAGTAGCATAATAGGGAGTGTTTTGTTCACAGCGTGAGCCTAACGTGGTATATTTTGACATTAATGTAACTGAATCTCAGCTTGTGTGACAATTAATTTGTGTGTGTCAAAGGTGCTGTGTATTAACGTCATCATGTATTGAAATACTTAAATTCATGTATGATTTACTTCAGGTAACATGAGGAAGGGGGGCTCTACGGTCTTATTGCGTAGATAACGTGGTGAAGTACGTCATTCCAGCTTTGGATCTACGCTCATAAAGACTAGGCTGCCGCTCCTATTACTGATTCTAGCTTTTGAACTATTATGCTTGCCCAGTATTAATGATTCAGGTGAGTATGTTGCATTCAGTCCACACCAGCTGTTCGTTCTGGTTCCGCCATGTCTTCACTCGTTTATATTTTTTAATTGACGCGTTTTTGTTCGTCTTGCTCCAGGTCATAGTTTCTCTCATTTCATAAAAATGTTGATTAAAACATCTGAGTGCCTAAATGTAAACGAGGATTCGTCGTCATTCTCTATCAACTCTTACTTCACAGACCTCCTCCCTCATTGTTCTTCGGGAATAGCCTGTGTTGTGGAGATTAAGGAAAGGGGGTGGAAGGGAGGTGAGGGGTATTTGAGATGGGGCAGGGAAGAATGCCTTTGCATTAATTCCTCAGTCTAGCGCTAATGAACTCAATTATCCGTCTTTAAAGACTTCGCTTTGCATCTTCCTGCAAACCCCCCACTTTTGTTTTTTTTTTCTCTCTCTCTATTTCCTACGTGGAGTTTCGTACAAGTTCTTCTTAATTTTTAATGTACTCCACCTTCCGCATATTGTAGTCTTGAAACTTAAGTGGAAGGATAATTAATATTGATTGCCTCAATCCTCTTCTTTTGGCTTGTTCAGCATTCAGTTCAAACGACGGCGTTAATTTATCGCTTAATTGCCATAAGTGCGGTGGTCGAGGCCTCGGATTCCTAACGAGGAGGCCTGGGTTCAACCACTTGATTTCCAGTGCGACCGATTTCAACTGTGCCACCAGCTCCTTTCCAACATCGTACCTTTTAGTACCGCCCAAGGCCTGGAGGTGCATATGAATGCTACCGCAAGACACTCGGCCCAATTATTTTCTTAGCAGTTGCGAAATCATTACGCCAGTGTTTTTTTTGCTAAAAGGTTGTTTCAAGTATCGACTGCGCAGTCGCCAATTATTACGGTGTCCATAAATAATGATATATTTTAATACCTTACATGTTGATAAATTAGTCTTGATATTGTGTTTGAGGGGATCGAAGTTAAGCTCTGAACTGTCGGCTAATTGAATGCTGCTATACGGACACAGGCTTCGCTAACGCTGTTCATTTGAAACTGTGTCGGGAGTATTGGACATTTTCATTAGTTTTTCTTTGTGGTGCGTCCCAAAACTTTCTTCAAATATTGACGCGAGCCATTTTCAGGTTCAAATATTTTAATCTCTGGGTTTTATCTTGCTAAAGAGAACGGATCTTTGGAAATGGAGGATTGATTGTTCGAGACCCATATTAACCCAATGGAGATGGACCGCTAGGTTTCCCTTAAACTTTATTCTAAAATATATGTAAAATAGTTTTCTGAGATTTCTTTTGGGGTAATAAAGACTTGTTAATGTTATAATAATCAAATTGTTGCGTTACGACAACTGCTGGGCTTGGATGCCCGCATAAATTTGAATGGATGTCGTTGCATTTGCGTTGATGTCCCTGTAATGGACGCCGTCGTTTTGAGTGGAATTCTTTGGACTATGTGTCAGGTGGATTTCACTATTTTTCATATTTTTCAGCGACGTCCTATTGCGCTGGCTTTCGGTATTTTTCGAAAGTTTGTAGAAAATGTTGTCAGTGGTGTCCGTGCTGCACCCTGGTCCCTCGTCTCAGAGAACTACGTAGCGTTCCGCTGATATTCAGAAACTACGAGTATCAAAGCAAATGTCGTTTTAATTCGTCCGCGGGCGAGTGGATGGATGTTCATCGAAGCTCTCAGCTCAGAGAGTAAAAAGAGTGAGTGGGGTTAATCCCCCACCATTTCTCCAACTAGTATATAGCCTTTGGCGCGGAGGATGCGCCCTGACATTTGGAATAGCGATTTTGAAAGTGCATTTCACGGTCACGATTACCTCCCCGCCCTTTTACACCGGGATAACTCCGTAATTGTTTTGTGCGCTCACGTATGCTATTTGATCGAGAGCCGTGAGTCCGCTCCGACGGACGCTATGTTCTTTCTAGGGGGAAGCGTTCCCCGATGGCCTTGGCGGTCAGCCGCGCCCGCGCCAAATATTTCCGGCCGGGATGAGTCGCCTCTGCAAAGGTGTGGCTCGTTCGGAGTGACACGTCGATGACAATTACGATTCCCCCATCCTAGCGCACCCCCCCTACCCCCAACCCGTCCCCGGACTCCCTCCCCGAGGAGCGCCCCTTCCCCTCCCCCCACCTGCTGCTGCCGCCACTCCTCTGTTTCCCGGGACAACGCGTCATGTCGAAAGCCTCCCCTCCCGCACCACTCCCCTCCAGCCCACCCTCTCCCCCCCTCGCGTGTCATTGGTCGTTAGCTTCCCTGGGAACCCCCGGAAATGTTTATTCGCCGCTTCCAATTAGGTCTTGTGGGCGGAAAAAACAACGGCCACGGAAGGAAAGCAAGCATGGCGAGAGTATGGGGGGAAATCTGCGGTCTGTTTGCGCCCGCTTTGTCGTGTGTACGCGTGGTCCGTGTCGCGGTCGTACCCTGGGGTATATAAGCGGCGGCACATCCCTGTCACCCCTCCCTTTCCTCCTCTCATCTCGCCCCTCTCTCCATTCGCTTTGGGCTAATTCCCCAATGAGTGCCGTAAAAAAAACATGCATGCGGAACGGGAGTTTTCTTTTTGTTTCATCATCCATTGCCATTTGTTTTACTTTTACGCGTTTGTTTCGCTTCCCTCTTTCTTTGCGGTCTCGCCCCTCCCCGTTTCTCGTCTCCCCTTCGCTCCCCTCTCCCGCGTTGGCCCCCATAAGTGACCTTCTGCGCACGATGCTTTGCTGCGCTAATTGCCGTCACCGCTCCGGGACGTGTCCATCCTGTCGGCCCGCGTGCCGCTCCCTCTCCCGTTTATCCCTGGGCCCGTCGTCCGTTCCAAGCAAGACTTAAAAGCTAAAGAATAACCTCTTTACACCCTCAAAATGTGTTAAGATCATGCTCACTTCAATTAACAGCAGCTGGAAAATGCTTAGCTGAAGTTACTTCGGCACTTGTTCCTTCTAATCCCAGTCGACGCATATCTGTGCTGCTCCGCGCGACCGCCGATGCTGGTTGAGACGGTTACGAAACGTCCGAGTTAAACGTCGATGGTGAATAAATGCGTGCAAGGAATGAGCGTAGATTGGGGCCGTTTGAAACATGGCTGCCGAAAAGATAAGGAAGAGATATATATATGGTGAGGTGGTGTCGAATGTTACATGTGACGGCCACATAGGTGAAGAATGTTGGCCAGGCAAGGGAGAGGGAGAGTGTCTTTTTGAATACTTACAGAGAGTAGGAAAAGAATTGGAGAAGGGCATTTTATTTTGTAGGGGGGGGGTCAAAGTTTGGGCTGACAAGAAATGTTCACAAGTCCAGGAAAGCATGTACTAATATTTGTTAGGGAGAGTCCAAAACCGATCATCCTGGCTCCTTATGATTTTGATGCTGAAAAATCTACACCAGAATTCGTTCCAGCAAACATGTACTGGAGAATCAAATAATGATAAGTTCTTTTTCTCGGATCCTGCTAATGGTAAAAATCCAGGTTACGAGATCGTAGCGCCATACTTTTTTAACTAGTCAGTGATGTTTTGTCCCGAAAGAGATTTAAACAAGTATTTAGTCGGTTTTTCCTTTCCGCTCTTTTTCTTTCGTCCCAAGACGATGAAATGAAAGAGTTCATGCGTCGATAGATGGCGTCTTTGCACCGTCACCGTCATATTCTGAGTCCGAGATCCTAGTCGGAATTCCATCTCGGTTATAATATCGTTCACTTTTATCGCCGAGGGTAATTCAACCCGAGACACTTTGAAGCTGCCAACCCCCCCCCCCCACCTTCTTCCCACTCGCTACTCGTCGTAATTACAACTTCGTGCTTAAAATGGCGAAGGGCCTAAAAAGTACGTCTTGACGGCCATGTAAGAAGGCGAACTCTTTACCCTTCGAGAAACATGTCGCCCAGAATTCTCAGTGACCCCCTTCGGGTGTTGTTTGGGCAGGGGGGGTTTGGGTGTGGCGAAACTGGAGCTACTGGAAGCATTGGAGGAAATGGGGGTGGGAGTTCTTTGTGTGGATTGGGGGGGGGGCAGGGTTGTGAGGAATCGGTATTGGATTGCATTGTGGTGCGATGATGGCGAAGACATAGGGCGATGAGGGCGGGGGGGTTGGGGGGCGGCGGCCGAGAGGCGGAAGGCCATTTCCGCGGCAATGACAGAAAAAAACAATGGAATCCATTTGAGGGTTCGCCGGCCGTTTCTTTTCTTCCGACACAGCGATCATCGAAATGGCTCTCCGTCGTGTATTGAGTGCTCTATCCCTCCTGCTCTGCTCCCCCTTCCCACCCCCCCCCCCACCCACTTCTTTCCTCCCTTCGAATCCAACGCGAGGATCAATGGCGTAGGTCGCTCTGGCGATGCTCGGGAATCGTGGTAATCCAGCCAAATGTTTTTCAAGAATCTAATTAAGCAAAGCAGTAACTGACTTCAAATGCGCTGTGTACTCCTACATTAGGTTTACAGTATTATTACCTAACCAGCACTGCCATATTTTTCAAGGAATTTAGGCATGCGTGTGGAACAGGGCAATTTTTTCCTTCAGCATATGAAAAATGATGGGCTCATCTATATATTTATAAAGGAACAGCTGACGCCTTCAATGCGGTTAATTATATAATTGTCCATGGCCCACACTCTTGTGTGGGTTGAATGAAAGAAAGGATCATTTGGTCTCAATTCCACCCAAATAAAGACCTCTATCAATCTTTCTTGTATCGTAACATGCGAAATAACAGAGGCGATAGTAATATGCGAGCATAATCTGAATTAATTTGAATATATCTACTCTTACTTACATGTTTATTAGTGAATTTTGCATATATATCATGGTATAACTCGATTGCCGCTTTATGTTGTCCTTGTTGACTACGAACTTAATCCGAGTATGTGTGGGTGGTTTCCCAGAGAACCATAGTGCCAAACGAATTAAACAGTTTGGGTTGATCCGGGGGTGTCCAGATAAGCCATTAAGGTTTTAATCTCTGCATGTTTTCCCCTTACTCTGCGGCTGCACTAATGACATGGCCAAGGGTGGGAGGAAACCTGTGCGGTCATTAAATTGAGTCGTTCAGGGGCCGTGTGTTACGTAACCACAGCTATTACAATATGTAATTGAAAAATTATGTCTTGCTTTTCTCTGTAACATCTTCACCAGAGCAATGTTGTGTATGCAATTTGATCAACAAATAATAGATTTTGTCCGATTCATTGCTTTCTAAGAAATAATATTCATCTTAGTTATTTAATTTGGTACCTAATATGAAAAAATAACGCCGTATATGTTGACGTCGGTGGACATGGTGTTCCATTCTTGCTTCTGTAAAGTTTTATGGTTTCGAAATGACTGGTTGAATCCATAAGTGGGCATTCCATCCCTTGCCCAAGGATAGCGATGAGAGGTCGAAGAAAAGCATAAGACGAGATGGCGCCAATTAATCCAAGGCGGATCCTATTTTGCGTGTGCCTTTATTTTTCTTTGTCTCATTTCGTTTGGACCCTTGTTCTATGCCGTGCCCTCGAGGAAACGTCCTTATAATAATAAAAAAAAGCGAAGTTCTCTGAAGTGAACAGCGGAGGGAGGATGGGGTGGGAGGCAGCGCCGGGGAGTTGCAGGAGAGGAGGGAGGGAGGCGGGTGGTCGATGGAGGGGCGGGCCCTGGAAGTATAGAAACAGTAACGAACCGTGCAAGTAAAAACACTGCCTCGGGCGGTACATCGACGGAGGAAATTTTGATGGGACGGGAAAGAGGGAATGGGAGTTGGTTTAGGTAGATGTAAGGAATTAAGGGGGTGCGTGGGCGGATCTGAGGATTGGGGGGAGGGAGGGTGCGCAGGCAAAGCAAGTGGCGGGGGAACTCGGTTCGAGGGGGTGGGGTGGAAAGTCGGCTTCCCTTGATCACTGATTCGGGATTAGGTGTTTAGGGAATGGTGATGGCTGCGAACTTTAGTGTGCTCCTACCGAGATTACTTGAACTCGATGCTTTCTATATCCTTGGATTTCCCCTTATCCGAGGCATACGCAATAGTTGGTTGTAATGTGGGGCAGGGAGTTGGAGTGAGGAAAAGATTAGGCGCGATGGGCGGTTGGAAGAGAGTTTGGAAGTATGCGAATTTGTTGCTGTAATTTAGTCGAGGGTTTATGTGGTATTTATTGTCGAATTAGAACGGGCAGAAGTGGAGTGGTTAATGGTCCATAGGTTCATTGTAAGTGGCACACTAGACACTCTTAATGAAAATTAGCAGTCGCATATTCTCTGGTGGAGAGGATTACAAGGGAGTCGCGAGTATGGAAAAAGGGAAAAAGTTATTGTTAAATATAATGCGAAACCGGGGACGTCAGAAGACTTGTGGATGTGGAGGCAGGCAGGAAAAGAAGCCTTGAAAAGTAAATTGTGATATGTAGGTTCATGTAGGAAAATAAATGCAGAAAATGCTGTCCTGGTTGTAAGGGAATGCCTGAAATTAAAATCGTTCGAATGAGCAAAAGCTGGGGATGCTCGCGTACTAAGCCAACTTTTTATCCCTTCGTAGGTCTCTTGCGTTCCTTCTTTTGCGCTTCGTCCTATGGGAAACATGATGGCTGAAATTGGTCTATTCGGGCCTACTGTACCATAGAGTTGCTTGAGGACTGCTTCATCCAGCCACCCTTATCGAGGTGAGAACTCGCGAATCCGCGTTTATATTAGATTTCCGATCTTTTGAAATTCCCGGGCTCAACCGTAACCACTAGATTCCTTCTTAGCATACCGTGCGCCTCCCCCGCCGCAGCCGTCGCATTTCCTCCCCCCGAAACCCAGTCAATTGTCCCATCCTTACTAACACTGCTTCCCATTACCAATCTTTCGATGACTGCTTCTTCGTGTCGGTGATTGAAATCCTTCCCAAATCTGCAGGTATCATAGAGGTGAGAACCCGCGAGATGGCGCATATCTGGGTGTCCCAGTCATTTAAACCAAGCCCACTGAATGCATCCAATAGCTGCCTACATATCCCCTCCCACCCCCTTGTCCATTTGTATATACACACACACTCACACATATTCAAACACGAAAACCCGCCATATGGCGATCATACTACCCTGTCCAATAAATACGCGAACTGAGGCCATAAAATCTTTATTTTGCAAAATTCCTTGACCGCGACTTGATCACCGGATCTTTCGACTTGCCGGGTTGGTTCTCTAGCCACTTGAGGTATCGAGGAAACTTAATTTACACAGAATTCTGCGGGGGGTGAATGCAACCAAGTGCCCCACTTCTTTGGCCAGGAGGTGGCGTAAGGGAGCTGCTATATACGCGAGCTGTTTATATGCTAGGAAGAGGATTTAGGTTTTTCGTTTATTGCGGGTGGGGGTAAATAAACGAGGAAATAGTATAAGGTGCGTCAGCTTCTTTGTGAATTCTCAATCTAATGGCAAAAGATAATAACGATTAAAGACAGAAATATTTAGGACATAGACCCGGATCCTGTAGAGTGAACTGTCGCGAGTTGGATGTTTGTGCGGATGTTTAAAAGGAGATAAGGGGAAGGGGGTAGTGGTCTTTACAAAGTGAAACCGAACCTTTATCAATTTCAAAGTGTTCTAAAAAGTATCACTTTTGCCCATATTTTTTTAATACCATCTAATTTGAAATAACTGGAAATATACTCTTTCGGGTGACATACACGTTTACATACGAGGGTCATCCGGAAAGTAGTACCCGTTCGTGCCGCATGAAGTGCTGACGACGCGAGTAGCCGCTGGACGAGGTCAGATAGCTTCAGTGGCTTGTCTGCCTTCTCTAAGCCAAGTTGCGTGACGCTAGCATTGCCTGTGTTGTTTCTGTGATTGTTTACAATGTTTAAAAAAATTGAGAACGCCGCCAGTTGTGAAGTGAGGGCAGTGATTAAATTCCTCAATGCAAGAAACGTTCGCCCATGTGATATTCATCGCCAATTAAAGGAGGTGTATGGAGACAATGTAATGGACGAGTCGTCTGTTCGGCGGTGGTGTCGCAACTTCAACATGGGGAGGGGGAACACACACGACGATGAGCGTTCGGAGAGACCGTCTGTCATTACAGACCAACTGGTGAGCTCAGTTGACGAATTCGTGAGGAACGATCGGCGCGTCACAATTGATGACATCTGTGAGCATTTTCCCAATGTTTCTCGAACAATTGTTCATGAAATTGTTAAACACCATCTGCATTATGCAAAAATTTGTGCAAGATGGGTCCCTCGCGTATCTCAATGAGCTGGCGGCGAAGGACTATGCAGCAGGAATACAGAAACTTGTCACACGTTATGACAAATGCCTTAATTTGCTTGGAGATTATGTTGAGAAGTAGTTTAAAGTATCCTCTTTCAAATAAAATTTTTTATGTTTGTTAATATTTACTTTTGTGTCTTTATTTCACGAACGGGTACTACTTTCCGGATGACCCTCATATCTATATCTTATTTCATGAAAAGGGAATTTTGGAAGCCATTCACTTTCCCTGGCTAATTATGACTTATAATATGACGTATCGGCAAGTTAATTTTTGTGTTTTTCTTCTTTTGGCAGTGAACAACATTTGTCAAGCCCTCCCCTCTGCCTACTCTTTGCGTCAATCCCGTCGACGCTTCCTTTCCCTCGATTGGATCGTGCTCCATCTTCATCTAGAAGTATCTTTCCACATGTTTTTCACCAGGTTTCACCAAATTGCATATTGATATTTTTGGGGAATGGTGTAAGCATTTAAGCCCCGCTCTATAAAAGCATCTCGTTCATTTCTTACCTCCTGCCAACTGTATCGGTGGAGTAACTAAAGGGCGGCACCATTCGCCGCCGCTTTAGTACAACCGTGACGCGACCTCCTTTCCCGCGCGATAATGCGGAGGTCGGGCATGTCGCCCGCAAATGAATGAAGGTGCTATTCCGTCTGGATTTCCTTTTTGTGTTCTTTTCTATTATTTATTTAGTTTTCAGCCTCTCGTGTTAACGTTAACGTCCCTTGCGCTCAGGTGAGAGGGATGTTTTTTATTTTATTTCGCATGTGCTAAATGTTGATTGAATAATGGTTTCTGCCGCTCCCCTTCCCGCGACCTTTTCGCGTTCGTCAGCGGGCGCTTGTTATATATGGACGTATTTTTCACACGCACGCCCTGTGCGCTAAGCTCGTATCGTAAATATTGGAATTGTTTCGCATGGATTAACTTTCACTTGATGGCAGCTTATTGTGTGACGAGGGTAGATGAGAGAGAGTGTTGGAGTGGGATGATTGATGGTATGCGAGCGCAGAGTAAGAAATTTACAGAAATCACGTGAGGTCAGCCAATTCTAGGCCGTGAAAGGTTGATCGCACTAATTGCCAGTTTCAGTCCCCCAGGGCGGTGGAGGCGATGAATTATAATTTTGCCGTACACCGGCGAACGAAGAAAGTTGCTTCGGCTTGGAATTCAATGTTCCTGCGGAATCATTTTAAGCCTTTCAGCTTTAGTGGTCACATTCATTACCTCAATAATTTTATTCATTTATTTCCTTATTAAGAGTGATGATATAATTATGCTTTGTGGCTAATATTTTGTCCACGTTGATTTCTCAGAATCGTTGGTACCTTTTCTGTTTATGCCAATCGTCATATCAGATTCTTAACACTTAAATGGCTTATATTTTTGCTTTGATGTGTATTTTCCTGTTAATATTCATAATTTTTATGCAAAAAACATTTTTTTCAATCACTAATGTCATATTTTCCACATTTTCAGGTGAGAAACGATGTGTTCATTGCCCCTGATTATCTCACGTGAACGGCAGTCGAGGTAAGAAAGCATGTTTTGTCTTATGGTTTAGACTTCAGTAGCAGATTGGCTATGCGGGGAACGCCTCGGATCCAATTTAAATAATTTGAAGTAAACCTATGTACCGAAAATGTCAGAATTCCACCGTTGTCCATTCATTGCCGCACCATATTTTTCCGAAAGCCTGCCCGATTTTCGTCCGAGGTAGAAGAATCAGGAGGTTGTCTCTCGCCTCGAGGTACTTTTCATTCTCCGTGCAGCCCCGTGGCGGATTGATTTGCCAGATTGGTGCTGAGACGTCAATTTTCATGTTGCTTATTTCACCCTTCACCCTGCTTCGGCCCGCTCCGGGCGACCCTTTCGGCGCCTGGCCGCTACACCCCCGTGGATGTTTCCGCGCACCAGGCGTGAGGGTGGAAGGCTTCCTTTCGGTCACGTTCGTCTTCTTGGAAGCTCTGCTCATTCCGGAGCGAGTATTTCTCTTCCTTGTTGCCGTTTGCCCGAGAGGGAGAGCTCATCCTCTCATTGGTTTGCCGTCGACGGCGCCTAAGCCCGACGATGGCCGACTCGAACGCGGCGGCGGCGGGGGCACTTCGCTCGCCGAAGAATTTTATCATCATTTTTTTTAACCCACCCCCACGCCTCGGGTTGCCCTTCCTTTTTTTTATCTCTTTCCCTTCGCCCTTCCACAAGTTTTCCCCCATCTGGGACAAGATATTTTATTTTCACATTCAAGATGCATTTCCTTTCTCCCTTCTCTGTTTTACCCTCCGAAGCCCGTCCTCTCATCTCCGAGACATGACCAGACTTCTTGGGTCGGAGATTTCCGGTTCGGCGGAGACGGGAGGGGCGGATGGCGGGATTTTTTTCCAAGGTAGAGATAAACCGAAAGTTTTTAACCTGCGATAGGTGAGGCGTGGGCGGACGGGTCCAGAGTTCATCTTGGTCCCTCCGGATGAATTTCCGGATCTTCCTCCTTTTTCCGGTAATTTTTACTTTATTTGGGATCGATGGGCGCGTGTGATCGGTGGTAGGGAAGTGGCTGGGACTGATGGATCGGGAGGAAATTGACGTGGAGGGCAGGGGGATGGATGGACATGGGGTGGTGGCGCCTCCAGGAGGGGGTGGGGAGCGTGGGCCGTTTTCGAGGCTGATATCACCGGCTGTATCGGACCGGGGATCCCGGGCGGCCCTTGCGCACGCCGAGATCTTAGGGTAAAGGGGGGGGAGTGACTTTCCCTTGCCGTGGGCCACGCAGCATACAAATAAGGGGTGCTCACCGGATTGGTTGGGGAGGCAGTGTCTGTAATTGACCGTGAATATGGTGCAAGAGTTCGGGTAAAACGTGGTGTGGGTCTTTTCTTGGGTCTCCTGCCGTTACCCCCGCGTTTTGTTTCCGAGTCCATGGTGCTTCTACGGCATACGTCGAAGGGGGGTGAAAGAAAGTCATGGGCAACTTAGGTGGATAGGTGTAAGTCGTTTATGCGGCCTACGTGGCCTTAATTAGTCAAATGGGGTGGTCACAAGGCAAGTAGTTGGTGTTAATATGCTCTTTTTCACTCATTTTATGAGGCAGCAAGAAATAATAGATATTATTTATAATCGAAGAGAGGTTGAGAATGACACGTGATGATCAGTTTTTTTTCAGAATCCGCTTGTGCTCGAAATATGAACAATAACGGGAAAGTTTGCTAGATTCAAGAAAATATACTCTTGGTAAATCAGTTTACTTCGTGTTTTATCGCCAGCATTCATTGTTAGAAAATAATTTATATATTCCGTGTTTTGGGTTGATTTTCAGTTTTTACTGCCTTTTCATAAATGTTTGTGGCCGGGAAAAAATAAAAAAAAGGAATCCGTCAGTGGTATCTCATCCTAATTGGCTTCTCTGAATGCCTAATAGATCCTCAACCTTTACAACGCAGGGAAGTATTAACATTTGACTTTTACGATTGGAGCTTAAGTAATGAAAGTGGGATGAATTGGATGGTGCCCAAATCAATGCGATCCTTTTAGCCTTTCCACATCCCTTGCCAGACTTAAAAGCGGTCGTGGATGCAAATGAGGGTGGTTGCAAAAGATGGATGCTCTTTCTTGCCTCCGTCTCCTCGTGCCCCCACCCCCACTCCCTTCCACCCGTCCCCCGGCCCCTCCCTCACTCCCTCGTCGTCATGAAGGCGTCCGTTCCATTCATTTGATAGCGGGGCCCTCGCCATCCTTCTCTCTCCACTTGTCACCCGACCTCGAGACGTAAGGAGATGGGGTGTGTGCATGTTTGGTGGAAGAGATGAAAGGGCTTTCCTTGGAGAAGTGGGGTATAAAATAGCTCAGATTTCTTAATAAACATTGGTGTGGCCGGCCGGGCGACCTCTGCGCTGCCATCGCGGCGGCGTTCCTCTGGTCCCCTCCCCCCTCCCCCCCAATACCCGCCTCCCTCATTACCCGAGTAGGTACGACATTTGCCCGCGACGCCCTCGGCCCCCGAGGGTTCTTGTCTGAGTCCTTTACTGTCGCCATACGAACACACTCGCACACGAACTAGCTCTCCAGGCAGGCTGTCCGACTGCCTGGAGAGCACAGCCTTTTTAAGTCTTCTATTTTTATTCGTAGAATTATTTTTCCGTTCCCTTTATTTTATTTAACCCCCCTCTCCAAACGGGATGCGTATGTGACCCGCATGCAAAATAACTTCCACCCAATCTTATTTTCCTCGGACTTGTTTACGGTTTCTAGCGGCTTTATTGCTGCTTGTTTCATTTTTATCCTGGAATTCGTCGGGCGACCCCCCTCCCCATAGTCCCTCCCTCCCTCACCCTACGCCGCTGCTCTCCCTAATAGATACGCCCCCTTTCAAACAGACTGGATGATACTGCCCATCACCCACGGAAAGGGTGACGATTTGTTGAAGCCCTTGTGGGGGTAAGTGAAAGGAACGAGGTCATTCCATGGACGCGATGAAAGGCAGATCGATAAGAATACGACTCGCCTGTGCTGAATTAATTCTGCCCGTGGTGTTTCGGAGTGCCCGATCGTACTTGGCGAGAAGCATGTTCGCGATAAGTTCCATCCGTTTTTTTAACGTCTTATTTCCGTCCCGCCATTAAATGAGATCGCGGCCGCCCTCGGAATTGGGCTCTGGTGTCACCACCCTCGAGGGCGCGCCCTTCCCCTCGCCCCCGCTCTCCGCCGGGCTCTTCCCCGTGTGGCGTTGTGGCGTCGCCGCTGCCTGTTCCGACTGTGGTGGCTATGTACCCCTCGGGGATTTTTCGGTTACTATATCGTAAAATGCTTCCCAAGGTAAGTCCTCTTTGGGTACTAGAGCAACGACTGAGCATCCAAAGTATCACTTCATTAATGAGCGATACTTCATCTATTTTTTTTCTTCCTTATTCGTGCCTAGGGCTCCACTGGCAACCGTGATTACACCGAATGTACCTGACTGATCCTCAAATTTAGAGAAGTAGTCGCTTGTAATCATATCAAACTGGATATGCAACTGTTATACTAGTGTATTGAGCTGTAAATGTTCCATTCACTTCATAAATATGGGGTTGCGAGGATTGATTTTATTTCAGCTTTCCGAAAGATCTTGTTCTCCGCCAATGACTTCATTTCTTCATAGCTCTTCATTTTATGGTCTCATTTTTTATATATTTCGATTTTCATTGTGATTCATCGCAAGCTTACCTACCTTTCTTACTCTCCTCTGTCTCTGCTTCCTACAATTATGGTCTTCTGTAAATTATCGTTCATAAAGATGAGTCGCATTAGTTTCTCCCTTGTTCTCGCGTCTTCCAGATGCCCCTTCCCAGAGGTTTATCCTTGCTTTTAAGTACCTCATTCATTATTTTGGTTATCAATATTGTCTGCATCATTTTATATTGTTCTAGATGTCCTCTCACTGATGTTATCAAAAGTGATAAAGGTTGAGAAATAAACCAGTTCAAGCGTTATGCTCCGATTTTGGGCAATATTGGATCTCTAAAAGTTTAGAACTTCTTCTCCAGTGCGTGGTTTCAGCGAAGCCATTTCAATTAACTGTCAATATAAGAGGAACATAAACTACATCGTGCCCAGGCTGTTTTGCTTCAAGTTAAATTTGAGAGCTATTTAAGGGCTTTTGGTGATTTTTCCACTTTATGTTAGCATTGAGAATCTGCATGTAGCGTCGTGTGTTTGAAACGGATTGCCAATAGGCAAACATTCGCCAGAGCGCTTATCCCTGCTGATAATTCGTGATAGTGGAGATATAACGCTATAAATTTCGAAACGAAAACGTATTTTTTCCAGATGCCATGTCATTTTTTTAATCATATCGCACAACCAGGGATATGAGCGGTTAGGAATCACATAACAGTAGGTCCAATAAAACTTATCAATTGGAAAAAACATTATTTAATCGACATTCATGTAATGTTAACTTCATGAATTTTTGCGGGATGACTCATTTTTTCTTCAGGTCAGGGTAGGGGGCGGCGGAGGGTAAATGATACAAGGAATATTTGCATATTTCCCCCGCCAAATGCTATATTGTACGTCTTTTTATCTCCCCCCCTCCCCCTTAGCAATCTTTCCCACCTGATGGTTGTCATCTCTCCACCCTCTAAGACTCTCTCCTGGGTCCCCGCCCCTTCTTTCCGCCGATTCCCGTCGCCTCCCCTCATTCCCCTTCCCCGGCATCCCACTTTTCATCCCCTCACCTCGTATTTAAAGCGGTCGCCCCGCCCCTCACCCTAGGCCACGCCCCCATTCCTTCAAAAAGGGCTCCCTCTCCACCCCATTCCTTTACTCCTTTCTCATCTTCTGCTTCTGGCCACCCTCTCTCTCCTGGAGCATCCCCTTCCAATTTCGCCAGGCATCTCCTTACCCCGAACATCCCTCTCTTCCCTTTTCCCATCCCTCTTTTCAGATTCCCAGTTTCGTTCCTCTTCGTCGTGAAATTCTCCCATTAAACATTCAGCTGCAGTCTTAGCGACCAGATCAACTAGAAATATGGCAATTGAATATCTGTAGCTGAATTCCTATTTGCTTGCTCTATGTCACCAAGAGTCTTATTTCATTTCTTTATTTCTATCCTACAAACTTTGATATCCTTTTGACGGAAGGAATTTCTTATATTGTTGACCTAATGGCCCTCACTTCGAAAATCGCGTGAACGTCCCGAGTGCACTGCAGGCACTGTACTGTGTGGGTGCCTCAATCGGATGGCCTCGCAATCAAGTCTTTCCACTCAACCCTGTTTTTCGATCAGCCGATGCCGAAAAATGTCCTATCTATCGCGTTTATATTGTGTCCATACATTGATTGCTATGACAGTGCACGAAACCCAGGCCTTGGAGCGCCCCTAAAATTTTTTTTACTAGTAAACGACTTGAAATTTTAATAAGTATTCATGTACTCGTCATTATTCTGCAGGTAGGTCAATCGAAACCCATCCTCAGCTTATTCTTCTGCGTGGCAAAAAAGGTTTTCTATGTTCATGAATGTCTAAACACATGACAGCATCTTGTGGTGAATGAAGAAAATAATGCTTGTGGTGATTTGTTTACTCGCAGAAATCATCGTTTGAGATTTATTTTAAATTATCTTTTTAATACGGCAAGTCCTATTCGTTCCAATTTCCGCCTGGTTACCGAGTCACCTCTCCCATTCGCGTAGCTAGCTCTTGGCTTCCCGCGACCGTTGATTTGGGCTATGGAGTGCAGTTTGCGACGGAGTAAGGTCTCAATTTCGCCCTTGGGGCGGACTGCTTGCCTTTGAGCCCCTCTTCGTCCTGCTCCTCTTCTTCGCGCCCCACGCCACCGCCGGACGACTACTCCCTCCGTCCCCCCCCACCTCCCACGGTCGGCTGGAATTGCTCCTGTGGGGAAGGGTATGTCGGGGGCGCACGAGGGCGCCTTTTCTTCCCCTCTGCACGCCGCCGACCCTCGCACCATGGCCTCTTTCATGACTGCCGACATCCAATTATCTCCTTTACCCCTTTCCTTAAGCCTCCTCCCCCCTACTCCCCCATATTTTTTCCCTCATCTCTTTATGCCATTCGTCTCTTCTCTCCATTCCTCCGCTTGATTTTCGTCATTCCATTTGCATGGTTTAATGCCTTCCGTATTAACGAGGTAAAAGCGGATTTTGTCGGTTTTTTGTACTTGTCTCTGTGCTCGCGCCAAAGTGACTTCCATTCGCTCCATCTTCCCCTCTCTATCTCTCTCTCTCATCCGTCACCCGTTCTCCCTCCTTAGACTACCCACGCCATCCCATATTGAGAAATATGCCATAGCCGTCGTCCTCTCTCTCTCTCTTTTTCTCTGCTAAGTCGTTTTTGAATGGAATTCGAGCGAGCGAAGATATGATTGCGTGATACGCCTCTCCAATGGCTTGATAGATTGCAGCTCGTTTTTGCTTCGCTCCCTTGACAAATCCCGAGGTAATTTACGTTGTGTGATCTGGAGGTGCTTCGTATTTTGGTGATCTTACAGGAATCCCGGAGAATTTTGACGCTGGATACATTTTATGGTTGTGGTGGGAAAATGGATTGAAAGTACCCCTGGTGAGACTAAGAAATTCTTGCATTAAGCTATCGTTCATCATTTATTTCTTTATTACCTTCAGTTAAGTGGATTACAGGTTAATGATAATTTTACTGCCATTTCAATATTACCTAAAACTAGGTTATTTTTCACGCAGTACTTTTGGTCTTGAAGTATTCAGTTCCAATGACGCACCCATTGCTTTTCCGTTCTTGTTAAAAAACGATCGATTGTCGTGTACTCTAAGGAGTAGAAATTGATGCCATTTTATGCATAAATTTAGAATTTTGCATCATATATTCCGCTGGTTTCCCTCATCGCCGGCATCACTATCTTTATTTAATTTATACTTCAGCTTAGTGCTTTGTTGCAGTGTTTTTTAAATAATTAGTTTTAATTTTATAGTATACCATTGATATCTAATGTTCATGAGCCCGATATTTATGTTTTCGCATAATAATGATTTCATAAATGTTATTTCCCTGAAGCATTTAGGAAACGCTGCTTTATTACCTCAGAAACTGAATATTTTCTGCTCAAACTTTAGTCTAAGGCCTTTGTCATTGTGAAAAGGAATTAATTGTTGTCCTTTTGAATGATGTTGAGACTGGACGCTATTTCATTTTCGCTGATGGCTTCTCATTCGGAACATGTTTCCTAGGGGATTACATGAATGTAATAGAAAATTATTGGTTACTCCTCGCTATATTGTTTATTTTTCCCACTTTCCCCGCCACTTTTGCCAATGCTTTCCATGTTGAAATGCGTACCCATTGTCCTTGGTGAGAGTATGACGGGGATTCACTGAGTTTTTTTCATAAGAGATGAAAAGGTGAAACACACTGATGGGTTTTTCTGAGTGATGGGGTATATTTAGCGTACATGTTTGTCGTATGCACTATTTACTTAATTTGAAAAAGTTCGGTGTCCATGCAATTCACGATATTTTCCCCAACGATAGCATTTAACGAAAACCAAAGGTAATCATGATTTAATCTTTCGAGGAAATTACTTCCCTTGGCTTGTGGTTATTTATTCATTTCACCTTGCTATGCCATGGGTTGATTGAATGATCGATTCATAGGTGTATTTCATGACTGCATACAGGGTGCGAAAACATAACTTCATTTTTTGAAAGCGTTTTGCGTTTGAAAAAAGGAAGTTACGTTGCCGTACTGCGTACTATATGATGCCAATGTTCCGCCAGTGGGTGTTTGGTGTACGCTTTGTCCGTTAGTATACTCTTCGTTTCTACCTCGCTTTGTCCTTCATTCTTTTTCTTCTGCGTGAAAAATATTTCTTTGGTTCCACCCAGTCGATGAGTGCTCCTCCACGTCGCATCGCTCAATGTGGCGGTTACATAAGGAGAGCATGTATAAAAGTGATGGATATACGTACTACCCGAGTTCCCTCGAATGTTCATTCAGTGGCTTCTCATTCGCAAACCGTTTCCGCACAGGAGGGCTCTACTTCTTGGGACACGGACTCACCCTCGTCTCTCGTGTCGCTACGCTTTTCGCTTGCGCTATCCTCCTCGTTCGGTCCTTTCCGGTCAACAGAGCTCCTCTGACCCCTTTCCTCCTTTCTCTCCTCTCGCGCACTCCTTTCATTTCCGCCATCCGTGGTGGGCGGAGGCTAAAAAGGACGTCAGTCGGTGACCACGTCTTCTGATATTCTGTCGGTCCTCATGCATGCTGGACCAGTAATTTTAGCGACCCCTCCCCCTCCTGCCCCCCCCTTCAATCATTTCGCAGGTACTCACGAATAGGAGGCCGAGGTTCTCCCTCTCGGCGCGCTACCCTTGGTTTCTTATCTCTTCAACAATTTAAAAAACGGCTGTTGAGAAAACCTTTTAGTTTGTTCTGCATGCCTACCATTTCTCTCCCCCTGCGTCTATTGTCACTTTCCGTGCTTAAAAAAGAGGTTGTAAATTGTAGGTAGAGATTATAGTTGGTACTAAATTGATCGCGAATGAAATATACTTCTGTTGCCAATCGGTTTTCTGTTCATTGGCCTCTCTCTTGAGCTGTTTTGTGCACACGCGGGCGAGTTCTGCTCTGTGCGTCTGTATTTTTCCCTTCCTTGTTTATTCCCTCTTGCGTATTCTCCGCGGTGTGGTGAATGGGGGGGGAGGGGAGGGAGGAGCAACGTTTTCGAACCATCTGCGTTCGCAGTCCCTTTTTTGTAGAATTCCGCTCTCGTAATGAGATTCTCTTTAGTATTCTTTTGATTGGCCGTGGAATTGTATTGTTGCTGAAATAACTGGGATATTCCGTGGCTTGGGGGTGTGTAATTCCGCAGTTTTCCCGGGCCACCCTCTCCCCTCTCACCTCCCCCCCACGACTTTCCCTCCCTCGGCTGTAAAACCCTTCCTCCGCCGCCCCCTTCGGGCCATTCTCAACCCCCCTCCCCCCCGCGCTCCCCCAGCCCAACCGACGCGGCGCTCTGCCCTCTCCCCTCCGCCCTTTCTCCCCCCACAATCGCCCTTTCCTTTTTTAATCACTTAATCTATACACACGGAATGAAGCCCTTTTGCACGGAGCAAACATCCTTGAAAAACTATTTTAGTGATTTTGCTCGTATGCCGTGTGCGCGCATTGGGTGTGTGTGTGTATATGGCTGAAAAATATCTGGAAGGGGAGTCGAAAGAGAGCGAATGCAATTACGGAATTTGCATGCAGAAATCATTGTTATTAGTCGTTATTGAAAGAGGTGTCGATTAACAAAAAAACAACCTTGGCGGAAATAATGCCCTCGCACTCACGTTTCCAATTACTTCCTTTCCACCCCCCTTTCCCCCCCGCACCCCTCCCCGCTCATTCGCCCTTTGTGCCAGCGCGCCCACCCTCCCAGGGCCTCGTTTGACCTCCCGCCCAACCAACCGCCCGTCACCCCCCCGGCTCCCCTCCCTCCCCCGTGCATGTTTTAATGCTTCGGATGCATCTACAGCTGACGCGTCGCCAATAAAGATCAGAGTTATATATTCATGTGTCCCTTTTTTTTGCATGAAATCCCTTCCTTGCTTCGTTGATCCATTCCAGATCGTGAATTATTCTATATTTCGTTCTCTTTGTTCCTTTTTTAATTTTTCCTGTTATTTTTTTACATTTTATATTTTTGGGGCATCAAAAATGGAAGCTAGTTATAACTTCGATGCATTCCGTCTGATAAGATTGATTTTGTATTTTGGCCATCAATAAAAATGTTTGATTTGCAGTTTTCCCTTTGATGTTGTTAAAATGAATCATTACGCGTTAGTAAAAATGAGCCTCTATGCTGCTAGTAATCGCATAAATTGTGTTGCGGTAGCGCCCTTTGCTTTCGACTATGGAGAATATTCTAATTTATGGTCATTACGGACGCCGATATAATGGGATTGTTTACGTTGACATCCGTAATGGCAATATTTACAAGGCTTGATTTGGTGCTTTTTTTGCCTTATATCTTGAAATGATCATCCCCCCTCCATAACAACTCGCTTTGCTATTTATAATCGTATCTCTTGATAATGCTGTGTGCATTTTTGCTTTGTGGGTGAGCATCATCTATCTTGCGTAATTATTTTTTTTATTTTATCTAAACTTGCGTATCTCATTGAGTTTATCCAACGAATAATTAAATATGGCCTAGGTCAGGCCCATTTCAAAAAAGTTTGGAAGTTTAACAAATGACGTTTCAACTCCCTGTATTTTTTTTATACTCTGCGGAAGTCACGCTGGCAGAATCAAGGATCTTTTTTGCATCTGCATACACGTGTTTGTATCGTGAAGTGACTTGAACGGCACTTGTCTCATTGCATTCCTCAAGTCGCCATCCTTACCAGCTTTAGATGTAATTGTGTGGGTAAGTCACCTTTTTTCTCCGTTCTGCTTCTCTTCCCTTCAATTCTCTTTCCCGTTTAACATTGTACCAGTTCATATTCCCGTTTGGAATGGTTTTAACCGCAATCATAAGGCCAAAGTCACGCTTTAAAGCCCACCTATGTAATTTCAGGGTTTTTCTCAGAATGCCCGAATTGCCGTAACACTGGCGACAACAAATGTTTCGTGAACCGATGACGTCAACTAAATGTTAGCCTATTTTGATCCCTCCCTTGCGTCACGTTTTTTCTCGGTGATTCTGATCTCTCTCGAAAAGACATCACCGTGCTCGAATATTTACCAAATTGCACGCAATACGTAAGCCACCATATATATATATATATATATATATATATATATATATATATATATATATATATATATATATATATATATATATATATATATACTTTTCACTCCAGTAATCCCCGCGAGTGAAAAGTATAGAATAATATACAGCGGTGGGGACGAGAGCCAACGAGGGGTTGCCATAGTATTAAATGAAGAGGTAGGAAGAAGCGTAGTCAACATAGAGCAGGTAACGGATAGAATACTACTAGTGGAGATAAAAGCAGAACCCACGAACTTAGTTATTATCCAGGTATACATGCCACCGAGCAACCATAAGGAAGAAGAGGTCGATAGGATATACGATCAGTTAGAGGACATGATTGCATGTGTTCCTGCAGGGAAACATTTGATAGTGATGGGGGATTGGAATGCGACAGTAGGCGAAGGAAGAGATGGTGATGAGGTGGGGGACTACGGTTTAGGCACGAGGAATGACCGCGGGGAGAAAGCAGTTGAGTTCTGCAGGAGACAGGGCTTAGTTATCACCAACTCTTGGTTCAGACACCACAAAAGACGCAGGTATACATGGAAAATGCCAGGTGACTCGGGAAGATATCAGCTAGATTATATCCTGGTTAGACACAGGTTTAGGAACAGTGTGATAAATTCCCACAGCTTCCCGGGAGCGGATGCGGACTCAGACCACAATTTAGTTGTTATGAAATGTAGCGTACGTTTTAAAAAGATAAGGCAGGGGCGGCGAATTAGAAAATGGAATGTAGAAGCATTAAATGGGTTGAAAAGAAAGGAATACAAACAGGCGGTAGAGAAAATCATGGAGGACGGTAAAGAGCTAAGTACTATTGAAGAAAAATGGGAATGTATCAAAAAAGGGTTGTCTAAAGCGGCAAAAGACACTATTGGATCAGTTAACGCTAAAAGGACTCGTAAACCATGGATCACGGATGAGATGATTACAAAAATGGATGAGCGGCGAAAATGGAAGAATATAAATACAGAATTAGGCAAAATGAAGTACAAAGAATTGAACAATAAATTGAGGCGGGCAACAAATAAAGCAAAGGAAGCATGGTGGAAGACGCAGTGCGAGGATATGGAAAGTCTGCAGAGGAAGGGGGAAATCGGTGCGCTTTACAGCATAGTTAAATCTTTATCGGGAAGTAAGAAAGGGAGATCAACGATAGCAGTTAGAGATAAGGCCGGTAAGGTAATAGTTGACGCAGGAATGATCCAAGAGAGATGGAAGGAATATGTAGAAGAACTGTATAGTAAAGAGCTTAGACCAACAAAGTTAGACATTGAAAAGGAACATGACGTAGAGGAAGATAGCTTAGGTCCAGGCATACTAGACAATGAGATAGAAAGGGCATTAAGGGAGATGAAACTAAATAAGGCCGTGGGGGTAGATAACATTCCCGTGGAACTTTTGAAATGCTTGGGAAAATGTGGGAGGAAGAGGCTATATGGGCTGATCCGTAGTATTTATGAGGAGGGAATCTGGCCGGAAGACTTTGTGAGATCAGTTTTAGTTCCTATTCCGAAAAAGGTAAAGGCCACGTCATGTGAGGACTATAGGACAATTAGTTTGATATCCCACGCAGCTAAGGTTGTTCTCAGGATCATAAACAAAAGGATAGAGAGTAGGGCAAATGATTACTTAGGGGATGATCAGTTTGGGTTTAGGAAGGGGAGAGGTACGCGTGAGGCCATTGCAGTAATGAGATTATTAATCGAGAGGAATATAGAACACAACCAGGAGGTATTTGCCTGTTTCGTAGATTTCGAAAAAGCGTTTGATAGAGTAATTTGGGAAAAACTAATGAGTATATTGCAGAAAATAGGAATAGATTGGAGGGAAAGGAGGCTAATCCGCAACCTGTACATGTCTCAGACTGCTCAGGTGAGGGTGGGAAACGGGGAGTCAGGATGGGCAGTGTTAGGAAGGGGTGTAAGGCAGGGTTGCCCATTATCACCGTTGCTGTTCAACCTGTACGCAGAAGAAATGATCAAAGAGGCATGGGAAGAACTCGAGGTAGGAATGAAAGTGGGCGGGGAATTCGTAAAATCAGTTAGGTTTCCTGATGACCAAGCTTTAGTTTGTCAGTCAGCCAAGGGGCTGCAAGCATTGCTTAGTGAATTGGAAATTCAGTGCGACAGGTATGGGATGAGAATCAATATTAAGAAAACAAAGGTTATGCGATTTTCTAGAAAGAAAAAGGCCAAGCTTAACATTAAAATAGGAGGGCAAAAGCTAGAGCAGGTAGAACAGTTTACGTATCTCGGTAGTGTTTTGACCAACACTGTCAAAGTAGTAGGGACGTAAGGAGAAGAATTGCGCTAGGCAAAGAGGCTTTCACAAGGAGGAGGGAGTTGATGACAGGGACTTTGAGTAAGGATGTTAAGAAAAGACTCGTAAAAACTTTGATATGGAGCGTAGCTATGTACGGAGCGGAAACGTGGTCATTGAAGCAGGAGGATAGACGTAGGTTGGAGGCTTTTGAAATGTGGGTGTGGAGAAGAATGGAGAAGGTGAAATGGACAGAGAAGAAAACAAATGAGGAAGTACTTGGTATGGTGGGCGAAGAGAGGGGTTTGTTGGGAGCAATCCTATGGAGGCAGGAAAAGTGGATGAAGGGGGTGTTGACCGGCAGTGGGATGTTGAAGACTGTGATAGAGGGTAGAATGTTGGGCAAAAGAGGAAAGGGAAGGAACAGGATAGGGATGCTGGACGGGATGAAGGGAGGAAGGAAGTACTCAGTGATGAAGAGGGACTTGATATAGAGTAGGATGATTGATTTTGTGTTTTGTTAGGAGTAATAAAATATTTGTTTGGTAGTTGTGTCCGTCCAAAAACCTACCTTAACCGGTAGATTACTTAAAATATATATATATATATATATATATATATATATATATATATATATATATATATATATATATACACACATTTATATAAACCATAAACACAGTAATCAACCCGAAAGTCGGTTTGGTAGGTGATGGTAGAGTTCACCCAGTACAAAGGCCGACGGCGTGTGAAATTCACCCATCAGGCTAAGGTCCAGTTCCTTTCCCTGTGCCAGTTATATTTTTTTTTTTTAAGGTAATCTACCGGTTAAGGTAGGTTTTTTTGATGGACGCAACTACCAAACAAATATTTTGTGACTACTAACAAAACACAACCCTAAATTCTACTCTACACCAGGTCCCTCTTCATCTCTGAGTACTTTCTTCCTCCCTTCATCCCATCCAACATCCCTATCCTGTTCCTTCCCTTTCCTCTTTTGCCCAACATTCTACCCTCTATCACAGTCTTCAACATCCCACTGCCGGTCAACACCCCCTTCATCCACTTTTCCTGCCTCCATAGGATTGCTCCCAACAAACCCCTCTCTTCGCCCACCATACCAAGTACTTCCTCATTTGTTTTCTTCTCTGTCCATTTCACCTTTTCCATTCTTCTCCACACCCACATTTCAAAAGCCTCCAGTCTACGTCTATCCTCCTGCTTCAATGACCACATTTCGGCGCCGTACATAGCTACGCTCCATATCAAAGTTTTTGCCAGTTATATATATATATATATATATATATATATATATATATATATATATGTGTGTGTGTGTGTGTGTGTATTATTTATAATAATGCGTTGCAAGTTAGCCCTAGGAAACGCTTATCTGAAGCGCTAATTTAGATGGAGACAAGTACCAGGAGATAATCAACCGAATTTTTTGTATGCGTCTTTTAATATTTTTATTAATCAAGGAAGCAGAAAATAAATTTAATCGGATCATTTGGTATGTAAAACTACGGTATTGATACAGTATGTTACGGTACAAATATTTTTGGAAAGATACAAAGCGGTGCAAAAACATCTTATCACATCTGTTGAGAAGCACGGGGACACGGAGCATAAATTAAACTTCTCCGATAGATTGAAGGTTTGATACAATAACAAGGAAATAAAAATTCTCTCTAGTATTTGATTTCAGAGGCAGCCAAACGTTTAAAAAAATAGATGAAAAAGTGTCGTATTGATTCAGCGAATAGAAATCGTTAAAAAAGCTGAGTGATTAACAGTATTGTGTGCACGAGTGTGTTGCTGAATGGACCGACTCTTTATAAGTCATCCATTCAGTGGTTTTATCCACGGAAATCCGATCCCCGCTGCTTTGGATGGCCCGTTCAATTGGTGTCAACTTCCTCCTTTTCTGAGATGAACGTTCTCATATCGCAAGTTTCATCGTGCCAAGCGGTTCTGCCCTTTATTTTGCTTCCCGCGAATGGAAATTTGTATGTGACTCCTTCGTCTTGCTTTTGGCGTTGTTCGTGCGTATTTCTAATTATTGATTAAGAAATAGACCACGTTTTTCTACACCCCAAGTGTGGCTGGCTGTAAGATTTCCATCTTTTTTTGCAACTCGTGGGTGGAGGGGAAAACTCGTTTAGAAGGATGGACCACATAGTTTCATCTGTAGCAGTTCGTTGCGCTCCGAAGAGTCACATTCGGAAATTCCATTAGGATTCAGGATGAGTACGCTGATCCAATGTAGATGAAGGGGTACAACATCCCCTTTTGCATTTATTTGGACTCTGCTCTCATGTGTATATCAAGCATCCAAAATGTTCTCCGGGGAGTTGATCTTCGTCGCGTGGATGACATGTCTTGGCGAGGACTTAGAGCGCTTTTCCGGAATTTCGGATGTTTAAGTCATCGTCAGCTGTCTTCTACGAACACTTGGAAGGTGAATTGAAGTATTGCTTTGCCAGAAATTCCCACAATACCTGATAGTTCGTTAACCTGTCGTAATCAAGAAAATAGGAGTTCAAGTATTAATTGTAATGGTGCTCGAATGATGAATGCTTTGGTTATCATTGCTAATTGAAGCATCTTTAATTTCGTAGCGAATTATGGCTTTGAGAAATTTTTACCCTCTTAATTTTTGTCTTGAAAATACTCAACATCGTGAGCATGGAAATCTATGTTTGGTCCCATTACCTCCCGGTGTGTGACCGCTGCCAATGGGGCAGCGATCCCATTGACGGTCATGAGCCCTGAAGTATACGTAACTACTGGAACGGGTCTGGAATCACAATTAGAAGCTAGAGACTACAGGTCTTGTTTTGCGTACATAATGCCAATTAATTGGCGATTAGGGCGTATTACTTCATCCGCTTTATTCGCGTATTTATTCTTTAGTTTATTTCAAAAATGCATAAATAAACGAATGATTCATTGCTTTCATTAATCGGCCGATAGGAAGACATTTCTTGTAGCAAAATCACCTTGTTACTCGTGACGTAAGCGGAGGAAAACATTCCTTGGGAGTATATTAGAATACGGACGAATAATTTTACGGCTCGGAACTGTGCAGACAATAAATATACCAATTAGTAAGAATTTTAATCGGCTCTTATTTTTTGTGAACAATTTAAGATTGTACCGATTGGTCTCGGTTTTTCTATCGCTTGACTCGTGACGAAATCTCTGGCACGGATTGGAGCAATACACGCCTTCCGTTCCTCACGGTTTGGTCGCGCCTCTTCTCCCGCAAGTAATTGGATTATTGGTCCAGTGATTGTTTGCACTGGCAGCTGGTATACATGCATCTCGGATTCGTTCGAGCCGTGGGTGTATCCTGCGGGATGGGCTTCGGATACATTTGCGGCGCGGAGGGGGGAGGGAATGGTTGGGAAGAGTAAAAGGAGGAGTCTCTCGTTGGGATGAAGGCCTGCCTCCCGCCCGCACGCTCCCTTCCCTGGAGGAGCACCCGCCTCTCATCCTTCTCTCTATCTAAATTAAAGATCTCGGAACTTTGGCTTCTTACCACACACCCCCCGACCCCGGGCCGCCCTCCACCCTGCACGACCCTCCCCTTCACTCGCAGCCCTTTTAACCCCGTCGCCGTCTGCGTTACGTGATTCGCCGACCCCTCCCTTCCTCTCCGGGGCGGTTGTGTGTGGTGTGTCTTCCCTTCATCAGTCTCGTCTTTCCTCTTTTGCCCCCCGCTTACCTCCCTACCCCCCTCTCGCCCACTCAGGAGTAGTAGAGACGCGAGGGCTTGAATTATTCCCTCCCTACGTCCCCTTTGCATCTTTGCTCTCCTTTTTTTTAGAATTCATAAATGACTCCTCTCCTCCTCCCTTTCTCTCCTTCGTTATCCTGACGGGAGTCCTTATCTCCACCGCCACCACCTCAAATCCGCATTCTCCTCTACTCTCCCCCAATCTTCACGACCTAAACCCTCACTCCTCCGCTCGTGCTGCTAACCCCTTACTAGTAAGTAGATCTCCTTCCAATCTCCCCCTACCGCCTCTCCACGCTCGAGTATTCCTCAAGGATTTATCTTTCATCTCCGCAACTTCATCTCTTGTTATTCCCATGCATGCTTACGTCTAACCCCCTCTCCGAGCGCATACCCTTTCCCGCGCCCCTCTTGTATATCCTTTCCCTCCAAACCCTGACGCCCCACATCCTCCCCCCGCCCCCCGAAGCTCCCCATCGCCCGCCCGCGGACCCCGTTTTATGCGCACGGCATTTCCCTCGACCTTCCAGCACTTGCCTCTCATTGGTGACCCTCTTTTTTTCAGCCGTGAGACGTGCGCGGTCTTGCACGCTCGTCCCGTCTCTCCTCCCAGAGTGCGTGTTTTGACTGCGTGCCGGCAAATTTTGTTTTGATCGACGCACTTTCGTCGTGTCCTCAGGAGTCAAGGGCGACGACTACGGAGCCGTCGCCCCTCTCTCGGATGCAAAGGGCTGTGTCTTTTGCATCACTTGCTGCCGTTTCAAATGCTCCCGGTAACCTCGCCCACCTCCTCCCTCATGTGATCTCTTTGTCTGCGGGTGGAATGGGAAGGGGCTCCTTCATCCCTGTAGCACACTACCCAGATTTCGAATGCTTTCCCCGCCCCCGCTTCCCGTATTTGTTTCGCGTGGCAACCAATCTTGTGTGCCACCAGTTTAACCTTTATATCGCCCCGCCCCTCCGCCTCAATTCCACCCTCTTTCATTGCTATTTCCCCGTTTGACAATTACATTATCCAGCTAGTTTTCATGATATTTTTACTCGGTTCATTTCTTTCTTGCTCTTTTTATTACGGTGGTGTCCATTCCGTCTTTATATTATTTTCGGAATGTTAACTGTGATGATATTTTTTAACGTCCGAAAGGCACTGGAGTAGGGAACGCGTTATCAGTGTTTATATATTCCAGGCAAGTTCACCGCTTGCATTGTAATTGGGGGTGTTTTGAGTCCCCTAGTGCCGCGATTGGGCACGCTCGCCGTTTACTGCCTCTGCTAAGGAATGCGATTCCGCAAGAAAGCTTTGTTTATAATGGAGAACCAATTGAAAATCGAGTGTAACGATAGGCCGGCATGAACCCTTGTTGTCTCCTTTCCACGACCGAAGTCGTTCACTCTTAACCAGTGATGCACGTTACCATCCGGTTCCGATGATGTTTCTAGCTTTCCAGCGATAACTAGATAATTGGAAAAGATTCCTCTTGAGAATATCGCTTACAATCTTATATTTATTGTTTTCATTCTCATTTCTGTTCTCCTCTCGTTGTACCTTTTCTCTCCTCGCTGTTCAACCTCATTGCTTGGAGTTTTTGGCGTCACCTTTCTCACTCCGTGACGTCGCACGCTCTATCTCATCCCTTTAGCTACTCCTTCTTGGGCATTCTCCTGTGAATCGCCGACGTGTTTTAGCTCCAGCCTGGGAAAAAGTCTGACTTCGTTGGCCGTCGAAGCCGAGTCTCCTCGCCCGCCATTTGGAGGTGTCCCGTTCGAGACTTCATTGTGATTTAGTTATGCAGCAGTGTCATGGTACCGTGGCTGTCGAGTTTCCATCCGAGTTCTTTACATGATGGCGCATTCGGTAACGCTGAGAATATTTCAAGGAAAAATGAAGCGGGTGTGCAGTTAGATAAAAATCTACACAACCCACGTTCACCTAGCACAAATGACAACGGTATCCGAGTCTCGCTATTTTTTCCTGTATTCAAAATATAGTGAAACAAATGAAACCCGTCTCTTCATCCACAAAATTCGCATTCAAGTGTGTGTTTTTCCACGCCATCACCACCGCCGAGAGGTCTTACCCTCGTTATAAAAAAATGTGCGCGTCAATGGGACTGTCGTTAAACGTCCTTTCGTCGCTGTGTTCTTCACTCAGATCGTGTCGAGGACTGGAGAATCCGCCTCTGAATTCAGCATCGATCGCACTGTAAAAATGTCGATCTGAAACGTGTATTTTTCGTGTACTAAATTGTATTCGGTAAACTTATCATTGACCGCATTATTCCGTAAATTATCATAAACCGAAGTTAGACGTCCGCGAATCCTTTGTTGTTTCTCAGAAGGTCTCAGGGACGAAAATTTGGTTTAGTTCATAAAAGGCTGAATAGATTACTGGCTTCAAAAATGAATGCATCACTTTTCTTGCGTAGCAGGTCTCCCCTCCAGCCTCCCTGTGACTCCTCCACTTTGCTGCCCTCATCTCTTCAATGGTTTCATCTTTTGAGTATTTTAAACCCTTTTTTGCAATTTCAATGATATTATCTGATTTATTCTTGAAACTTTGGTTTTTTTGCAGGAATTGTATTCACTTTTCATGCATTGTCATTCATGGAGGCCGATTCAGTTTCCTCTAACGCTTGTTTATTTAAATTTAATATTTAATATCAGCATAGTTTGTTCTTTGCCGTAGTTTTAGCTTTGAAGTCTCTCAATATTTCACGGTTACACTCTTGATTAGGCATTGAATGGAAAAAAGGAAACTTGAGACCGTAGTTTCTCCAGAATCTGCTGCATTCCCATTTTTTTATCCTTCCGTTTTTCTGTATCCCAGTGCATCTTTCTCCCTCTGCACCACGCCTCCATATCAATGGCCCGTGCCGAAACCTTCCCTGTTCCTCTTGCGCTACAGTTCAAAGCGTTTTTTCATCGATTACTATGTAAATGTTAATATAAAAGCCACGTAACACCAGGTTAAGATGTCCAAGCCCTTGTAGTTTTATGCATTGATTTCTTCTTATTTCTCGTCCTACTCTTTTGTCCTGCTTCTTTCCGTTTCCCTAATGCGTGTTGTAAGATGTTAGAGCAGTAGATGAGTGAATATTAGATGTTACTCCGTTGTATATACCCTTAAACATACTCCTCCCTTGCTTCTATGTGAATTTTATTCTACGTGTACTTATAGTTTCACCCCCTGCAAACATTCTGTCGTTGATGTCGTCTCTTTTTTCCAATGAAGGGCAGCTCTTCATGTAATAAACTGGCCATCTTTGAATAATCCATCTGCATTTATATGAAAACATATTTTAATTCCCCATCAATTTCAAGATGTGGTGCGGTTACTTTTTTACTCTCACAGGTTTTTGCCGAAAATTGAAATAAAAAGTATTCTTGGAAGTAATAAGGAAGTGCTAGGCTATCTTGGTTTCAATCTGCTATTGACGTGATGAAGTCGCTACTGCCATGTCGCCCTGTGTATTTCGTGCGCCTGGAAGTGTCGTGTTCCCCGAGTGGTGGTGTGAAGCGTGCTTGGTATCCAGTGAACAGAACACTCGAATCTCTCCGACGCACGGCTGGCGGCGCCTTCACCCTTTGCCTCTTTAGCATTCCGGCTTCGTGTTCGGGTGGTTGAGAGCTGGAGAGTGGAGTTCATCTCTCGCCTTTGTAATGCTATCCGCCCCGACGACGGCGCCTGCCTCCCCCTCGTGTCTTTTTACGGCTTCGTATTTCGGCTTCCAGAGAACCTTTTGAGAATGAATGCCGTCATTTAGGGTTTGATGTTCATTTCCCGCTGAAATTTTAGCTTTTTTATTAATGTTTTCATTTTTGCCTCAAGCAAGAACTATAATGATGCCAAGACTGTGATTGAATCGTACCTCTCGGTAAAATTTGTCCAATCAAATGGACGAAAATGAGTTTAGGAATACCAAGTCCGGTGGGTAGCTGCGCTTGTTTCGGGTGGAATGGCAATTGCGAAACGTCGTTTTGCTTGGAACCCCTATTCAGGTAATCTTTGAGTCCTAATTTTTACGACCAATTTTTGACGGAATATTTTACCGGGAAAATTTTAGTTAAAAGTTAGGTATATCGTTTATTGTGGCACTTCGATGATGTATTTCATCAACCATCTGCAAAATTCACATCCTACGAGTTTCAAATGCAGCAAACATTATTTACTTCTTGTGCCAATTGAACGACTGACAGAAGTTTCCGCCATAAAATGTGTTCACGAGTAGAATAAAAATCCTAGTCCGACATTGGGGCCTAAAAATATATTCCCAGTTCCCAGTGATTTCAATTCCTTGAGTGGACTTCGCACACCGTTTCTCGTCAGACTTAAGCTCCCCGAATTTCCGTAGTTCTTCATTTTGATTCAACCGTGTCTCAAGGAGAGTTTTGCCCAGATGGACCTATTGGTTGGAAGTTGATTTTTGGTTGCATTATAATTGCGCAGAATTTATGGTGATATCCGCCCGTTTTATGACAAAATGGAATAAGTAAGTACTTGTGCTCCCGAGATTTTTTCCATGCATTTCTATAGGATTTTACCTCTCTGATTCCTCTGCACTCCCGTTCTATTGCGTGTTTCCTTTGTTCTACCCGCGTTTTTAGGATATTGTCCATACCATTAGGTTTTATGTATTGTGTGTATAAATAAAGATTGCATTTTTAGCACTATTCATACACTATTTATGCAGTAACTTTCCTTATTGTTAAAAAATATCCCGTGTGTGTATAAACAACATCATGTAGCTATATACATTTAATGGTACGAAACTTTATTTTTTTTCAATATTTAGTGTTATCAATCGTCATGTAATGGTTCCGATCTTCCTTCCGGTATTCAATCCGTGACTTCTCCAGTGCAAGGGTCTCCGCTTCCGCTGAGGAACTCTCCCTCCTCCACCACTTCCTTAGAGCTTCCCTCGCCTCTCCCACGCTCCGTGCCCTTGCGAAAGCCGAGACGAAATAAAGGAAAAACGAGACATAGAGTGTAGCAATCTGTTTTCTTGACTCGCCCAACGCAGAGTGGGGAGCGAGCGGCTCGGGGAGGGACAGTGCCTCTCCCTGACATTAATCTCTCGATTCATTATTAAAGAAAGTGTGGTAATTAAAATTGAAGAGAGAGGAAGAGAACGAGAGGTAGACGAGTAGCTGGGGCACTCCTTCCCTAAGCGGGGCGTGGGGGGGGGGGTGCTTCGGGAGTCGCGTGTCGGTTGACGTTGAGGTGCACGTGTGGTTGCATGGCGCACTTCTGATTCGGGGTGGTGGGTGGTGGTGTGTCATTTGGTGGAGGGCGTGAAATAAAGCTGGCGTTCATCCCTTTGTCCATTAGCTTCCATATTTCAAGCGTTGGAATGAAGGAGTGTTGTTTTGAGAAAAGAGGGCTCGGGTGTGAAGAAGCTTCTTGGAGTTAATTCCTCCGCCTCTTGCCCTTTGCTTCCCCCTATCGCCGTGCAATCCGTCATCTCTCTCTTGCCGTCTTCCCCTTCTTCTCCCCTCCCCCCTCTCTCTTTGTATTCCTCCCCTTCTCAACCCATCGGCTTCTACTCCACCCCTTCCCCATTCTCCCATCACCCCACGATTCCCAAGGCATCGCATCCGCCAGCGGGGGGATTTGTTTATATCTCGGTTATTATCGCCTCATCCGTCGACGCCCTTACCCATTTGTCTCCGGGCGGGTTTACCATCATCCGTTTACGGAAGCCATCACACGAGGATTAGGTGTTTGGACTTTCACTCAAACCTCCGCTCCCTCACCATCGGTTTCTTTCCTTCGCTCCCTCTTCTTCTTCCTCCCTTGACTAATTTCGTCGCATTACATTTTATGCTGCGTGTGTATTCTTCATTTGGGACTGAATACGCCGAAGTTTATCGCCACCTTCTCTTCTGCGCCATAGTATAAATAAAGAAAAATACTCGCAAGAATAGTGTGCAGTGCTCCCCGCTCGAATGGCTACCATCTTTTTGGCGTATTTTTTTCCTCCTTGGGCGTATATAATTAATTGGTTTCTCCCCTTTCCCATGAGGGTTTTGGCCGTTCGGGTTATTTGATCGCCGAATTGGTGGATTATGAGCGCGTTTATCTTGGGCTATGAGCGCCGGGAATGCGTCCCTTCCTCCGAGGAGATTTCCGCCGTTGATCTTCTTTTTTTTCAACACTCATCGTGTACTCGGTAATTAATCATTCCGGGAGAATTTATGGAGCGTCAGAAGGCTCCTGTAACGAGGCGAAAGGACTGGGGGAAGATTGTCCTTTGTCATTCGACAAATATCCACACTTTGATTACGGAATAGATTTGAACGCTCTAATCCTTCAGTTTTTGTTTGCTCGTACCCATAAATCCTCAGGTTTTCTTCCCTATTCTTTCAAAGTGAATACGAATGTCTAGGACCTGCGCTCATGCCATAAACTGCGGTTGAAATATTAAATCTTATGCAGGTTGGGGGCAAATTGATGGCGGATTGGTTGGAATTTTCGCGGCAACCAATTAATTAGTTAGCCATACTATCTGTGGATGGAAGAAAAAAGAGAGTATGAAAACTAAAGGACTGTGAATTGATACTGATACTACAATAGGTTTGAGGAACGGAAACTGACGAAAATCGAGAAGAGCCCGAGAAGAATTGATAAAGATTCTGTATGTAGAAGTTCGGCGTAACCTTGTCGAGGGAAAAGTAGAAGCAGATTAAAGACCCCTGAGAAAACAATACTACGAGGGCACAGTAATGCCATTAATGTTCGGGTGTACAGCAACAGTGCCTGCACAGCAACAGTGTAATTCTTGCTGAAGATGAGAGTGAAAGAATAGATGGATAGAATGTGGAAAAAAATTTATGATGGAAAAGTATTGTATGCAAAAATTAGTGGAAGAAGCGGATGCTGTAGACAGTGGTGAGAAAGAAGAATGCACCCTTAGAACTTAAATTGACGCAAATCGGGGACAAAATCGGCCCAAGTTATAGAGGCTTTATCCTAGGAAGCAATAAAAATTCTGAAAATAAGAATCAGACGCCGCTGCAAGAGTGATAAAATAAGCAGAATAGGAATGGCGAAGATGGGTTTTTTTATCAAAAGGAACGACTACCCACTGAAGAGAGTAGCTGCATTTACAAAAGGAATCGATTCGTTAAAAAATGCGCAGGGAGACTACTTATCTAGAGACGATAAAAGCAGAAGAGAAAAGAAGATTGGAGGCGATTGGAATGCGGCCCTGGAGAATAACTAGGATAATAAAATGGATGAGCCGCAAACAAAGATGTACTTCGAAGAGTGAGTGAAGAGAGAAGCCTTGGAAGAGACTTTCAAAAAGAGGGAATTTGTTCGGACGCATCCTCAGGCACGATAATGTACTAAAGATGATAATTGACGGAAACATGGAGGTTGAGAATTACAGATGAAGGTCGAGGATTAAACACAGGCAGCTGTTCACATTAAATGTCAACGCATGAAGCGATGAGGGAATGAAGAGATTCGCAAATAGGAAAATTATTACGAATTGAAGAGCTGCAACAAACCAACCCTCGGATTGATAGCCATTGTGATGATAAATAACTGGTGACGTCGGATGGTGTACGTGTGGTACTCCTCGTGCTTCGGCGATGGTGCTTGGTGGTGAAAATCCACGGAAAGCGCTTTCTTTGCTTTATTTCAACTCTCTTCCCTACGCTCATTTTTTTATATCCATCACCAGTTATTTATCATCACAATGGGCAATGGGTTGATTTGTCATTACCTTCTGGTGTTTTCGTTGCTGCCATCTTTCTCCTTGTGTACTGAAAGTCTACCACAGTTTGACGTCTCTTCCTTTCCGTTCCCCATCCCTTCAGTTCGCTTGATTCTTCCTCCGGGAAGTCTTGCTTCTCTCGCGATGGACTCCCACTCCCCTTCTCGCCTTTCGGCCTTCCCTCTGCCCCTCTCGAAAGCGAGTGTTTCCTTTTCTTGAAAAGGCTTCGAGGCTGCAGTGTGTATCGACCACGTCATTTCCGGCCTTCTTCCTCCTCTAGAGGGGATTTCTCCCTTTTGTGCCATCGGCTAGTAATGCGTGGGGCGGACAATGCGCCTCATCCCGACGCCGTCTCCTGCCGACGACGCTGACGAAGGGCGTCCGAGCGCTGGCGACGACTTCGCTTACGTTGCGATCTCTCTCTTTCCCCCGCTCGGGGCTCTGTCGCCCCGCGACGATTGGAGGGAGACTTGTGCGATGGATGGAGCCACGGCCATTCAGAGAAATCCTCCGAATCAGCTCAGTTGTGCGCTATTTGAGAATGGTGGAGTGGAGGCGAGAGGATTACGTCCCTTTGGTTTGTTTTGTAATAAACCATCTGATGCGCAATTACTGCTGTCATTGGATAGTCACACAGCTCGCGTATTTCGGAAACAATTTACTTTCCCTAGCTTCATGTAGGGCAATGTTTATTGTTATTACTAATTCAACTCCTAAATGTTGTTGATACACGATACCCTTGGAAAATAAACGCTATAGTTATATTATTGACAATTACCTAACGACTATTCTTTGTCTGGTGTTTTGAAAGTCCCCATCGGTCCATTTCAACTTGATGTCATGAGACTATTCTTGCTTATGTTAGTATTAGGAACCAAGCATGAATTGTGTTCGGATTTTTCCATGCACATTAATTTTCCTTCGGTAATTTACGAATGATTCAGTGAATCACTTTCAAAATCGGATTTCCGTTTTGCCTGCTCGTCCATGTTTACTTCGAGGTGGTGGGCATGTGAATATTTCGTTAATGTTAAATCTCGCTCGTGTGCTGGCACATGAGCGTGTTATGTCTATTCTCCAAGGTGATCATTGTCAATGATTAAACACAATGTTCGCAGTAACCATGATTATACACTGCGGGTGGATTACAAATTCTTCGAATCCATTCTTTTGATCTGCCGCCGGTGTTTTAAAATTTTTGGAGTAGAATACTGCGTTTGAATAATTAATCGAGAGCATATTCGCGTAAGCGTCATGCACCTTTACTCGTGAAAGAGTGCTCATTCGCGGGTTTGCCTTCGTGCTCATAACTTACTCGTCTAAGAGGACCATGGGATATTCTGTTGGGATTAGAGAGAATGAAGTTTCCTCTCGTCGGTAAATATTTAACGAATCCGATTCGGTGAACTCTTATTCCGTTTTTTGTTTCATCCAGCTCATCACCTGCCATCCCTTCCCGTTGTTCCCCGGGACCATTTCGCGCCCCCCCCCAGCCCACCCCCACGGGAATCTCCCTCCTCCACCCTTCTAAGCAGCCCCTAAATGGAACGAAAATCTTCGTTCTCCCCAATCCATTTTGCGCAACTTCCGCTCTTCCTGCTGCCTCCGCCTTTTAAAATACCTGACCCTCCCCCGCCCCCTTCGCTATCTCCTAGTCCCCGAGGACATCACTAATTTTCCTTCCTCCCTCTGGCCGTCGCATCCGGGTTTATTCCTCTGTGACCCCGCAGCAACGGTGCTCGGGAGCAATCTCCCTCACGACCCCCGGATCCCTCCCCTACGCCCCCTCGAGAGTCCTCCCGCTGCCAGCGCTCCAAGTAGCCTCGTCCCGGGGTGAGCAGCAAATGGTGGCAGTGATTTGGTTCGGATGTGGGGTGAGGAAGCATTAGCCGTGGCGAGTTGATTATGGTCTTCGAATAGATGCCTCCAGTCACGGGGCTTGACGTGCGCTTGGTTAGGTTATGCTCACGTTTCCTGCGCAGACAGTTAAGGGAAGGAATGCGGGAAGTTGTGAGAAAGGAGGACATAGTTCACAATTTTTTTAATTCTTCCTTATGCTATTTCTACTAATCGACAGCCATTCATGTACAGTCCTCTACACTTGCGTACTGTGTATGCTCAGCGTGGATGAATCTCATGTCGGTAGACTGCAGGGCATTCTGTGACTCACTCAGAAAGTCATTTCAGTGGGACTCGGTTTTTCTGACATTTCATGAGACCAAAGGGGGCATTCTGTGGTACTTCCTGTGCTACGGTTTGGTGGACGTCGCCAATGAGTGAACGCGCCACCGGAGGGCGGCACAAGTTGGGTCGCCTTGCCTCGGTTATCAATCGAAGGATTTTCTTTCCCCTTCTGACCTGGCGAGATGCCCCGTCTTCGTCTCAAATGGTAAATATTTCGCGGGCATGTGATCTGGGCTCGATGGGTTATCGGACGGCGATATTACGACCCGTGTCGTCTCCCCATCCTCGCCCCCATCATCTCCTGCTCCCTTCTGGTGCGGGGATTCCAGGTCTCCTTCGCGCCCAAGGGCGGAAAGGATTGGGATCGATGGGCGACAGGAGTTGGAACCAAACCCGTCCCCCTTCTCTCTCTCTGCTTCTCCGGCCTGCACTGTGGACCGGCTTAAGTCTCACGTAACGAAGTCTGCAGAAAGTTGTGTTGTGTTTAATTATTTCGGTAATCTCTTCCTTTGAGGGCGGTGAGTAATTGATTGGTTGGGGATGTTTGTTTGCGTGGACGTGCATAATCTGCTTCCACTCGCTGTGGAACATGCCTGGACACCCTGTGCGAGTCCCGTGTGCTTTGACCCCAGCAAATTATTCTCTTTCCACAAATTTTGGACGCATAAAGACCTTGATAATTCAAACACTTGCCTACGGTTTTATTTGGTTTAGTGCTCTTAAGGTGTGCTTTAGTTTAAAGACTTTATCGTCTGTCTTTCCAGACACATTTTAATTGAAGAACCATTTAATGTGCTTTGCCATGTTCAAATAGTTACACTTGTGAATGTTGATACATCTATGTAGGGAAGTGCTCTTATTTCCGCTGTTCTCTGATTTACGCTTCTATATTAGTGGCGGGGTTACGTTTTTTTAAGCATTAAAACTACGACTCTGTGTAGTTGTTTTACCCAATAAGCATTTAACCTAGAACTTCAGCAAATTGTTGATTAGGAAAAAATGCTAAACAAACTCCAATAAAATCCATTGTTTTAGGTGCATTTTAGGACAGCCTTATTAATGCACATTATGTCATAACCGGATATTCCAGTGTCGTCTGGTTAAATGACGTCTTCTCGTTAATCGGCCACCACTTCTTTTCTTCTGGCCGGTAGGTCTAGGGTACGTATTTCGAGTAACTAGCCCTGATTTAAACTATAATTTCATATGCCCTTTCGAGATTATTCTCAGTAATAATTGATTCGAAGTTTGCAAGGTCGGCTTAGTGAATTTGCTGCAGAATCCTGCGACTATATCGTGTCATCACTTTGGGAGTTGGAATAGGCGCTGTTCTTCGTCCGCATTAACTTCTGTTCTACTTCACTCTTCCCGGTTTATCCCCCCAAATGCCTGTTTACTCCCATCCCTTATCCATGATAATCATTTTATCGAGTCCTTTGCTTCTGTCCTCGTCTTATCTTCTCTCTCCCTCTCAACTTCGCCTCGGGCACACTTAGCCAAATCTTTCCCCGCACTGTTTGAAGAAATCACCGGACTTGCTCCCCATTCTTTCCTCGCCCTTTTATTCATCCGTAGGTGTCGTTGCTTCTTCCCCTGCCTCCGTCCGCTGCCGCCCACCGCCCTGGCCTCAGTCGCTCCCTCCCTCCTCATCCTCCGAACTACGTCTAGTATACTTGTATCTATCTACTCTTTCCTCGGCATTAATCTCCTCTCCCCGCCAAAAGTGAGACATCGGTGTTTTTTGACACTACATATTTTCAGAGTTAGGTGTTTGTAAGTCAGCCAAGGGGTCGCAAGCACTGCTGAGTGAATCGGAAATTTAGTACAATAGAAATGGGATAAGAATCAATTTACATAAAATAAAGGTTATGCGCTTTTCAGGAAAGAGAAAGACATTAGAGGTGGAACAGTTTACGCATCTCAGAAGTGTTTTGGACCAAAATGGTCAAAGTAGTAGGAATGTGAGGAGAAGAATTGCACTAGGTAATGAGGCTTTCCCAAGGAAGAGGGAATTGACGATAGACGCGTTGACGTTGAAGGATGTTAAGAAAAGGCTCGTCAAAACTTTGATGTGGAGCGTAGCTATATACGGCGCGGAGAAATGGTCACTGAAGCAGGAGGATAGATGTTAATTGGAGGCTTTTGAAATGTGGGTGTGGAAAAAGAGAAGGTGAAATGGACCGAAAGGAAAAAATGAGGAAGTACTAGGTGTGGTGGATGAGGATAGGGGATTGTTTGGAGAAATATAGGTAGGTAGGAAAAATGGATGAAGGACATATTAATTGGAAGTGAGGTGTTGAAGACAGTGATAGATGGATGTTGGGCAAACGAGGATAGGGCAAGAATAGGATAGGGATGTTGGACGGGATGAAGTGAGGGAGTAAGTACGCGGAGATGAAGAGGGGCTTGTTGTAGAGTAGGATATGGGATTGTTTTGTTAGGAGATACGACATAGTGATTTAGTAGTTGCATCCATCCAAAATCCAGCTTTACCGTTTGATTACTTAATTATAATATGCATACAACGAGTACTTTCACTGTGGATGAAGTACAGTGTTTTTTTACGAAAAATACTCTAATTCCTAGTTTTAGCAAAGAAATGCCTCAAAGTCTTTGTCTCCTCCTTGACGTTTATCCTCTCCTCGTTTGCTCCCCTCTTCCTTTTTGATTCTTCATCTGTTTCCTTGTAAGTGATTCGCCTTCCCGCTCCCCACCCCTACCCACAGACCCCGCCCTTTTCCCACAATGCGATTCAATCATATTCCGTCCACTCCACCTTTTCCCTGGCCAGCGGTCTTCACAATGCTGGGCCATCATCCACACACGATTTCGTTCCCTTCTCTTGCTCAGTGGTTCACTCCACGTTTTTGTTCACCTTGTCAGCGGAGGTATTCATGTGGGCGTCTCTAATTTTTCGTTACGGTAATGATTGATTAGTAATTTTATTTATTAATACTCCTTTCAGGATATACATAGATAGATAACACAAAAATCTCAACTATCCTAGGTATTTACAGTTAGGACCGTTCTAAACCAAAATCCACCCTTAGGTTCAAAAACAATATTAGCTGAATGCGATGAAAGAAAACATGTTTCGCCAAAAATGTTTTTACGTGTCATTCTTTATTTCTTCAACTCGATATGAATGCCGATTTATCAGTTCCCGTCTCGATAATCGATATATATTTATTTTGATCCATCAAGAGCTCAGTCGCTTACGTTTTAATATGCTGGACATTTGAAACATGAATTACTGAACGATATTTTGTGAATTAGATCCAGTTTTTCACCCAGGTGCAAGCTAACTGTAATATTTACGCAGTGAATATTATTAGTCGAATGTGCTTGCCATGATGACGTCAAACATTTGTAGTCAACAGATATTTTAAATCAATTCTAAACAATTGCGGGCGTCCATATCTCTTCTGGCGGAGAGATATGGCTTACTGAAAAGAGTGGGGAATTAATGCTAAAGGTTATGATGGTGCTTGGAAAAGTTCACACGGTTGATCAGGTACATATTCTAGGCAATTGTCGTGTTCGATTTTCGAAGGGATTTCACCGGCTCGTTCAGTTGAACTCCGTTAATTCGAGTCTCGTTCGCGGGTGTCGGAATCCGCCTTCCCCGGAACTTTCTGCCCACCTCCCTCATTTCCGACTTCTGCGTTCGCACGCCGTTTCGCGTACATTTCCTTCGCCGGCATTTTGCCGCGAGATGCTTTATACGGGATATAAAAACATTCCCGGCTGCTCTCTCTCCGCCCCTCCAACCTCCGCCCCCCTCTTCCGAGCCTTCCCCCGCGCCTCCTTAAGTGATGTACGCTGCAAACTTAGGCGCTCTCCGGCATCGCACTCACCCTTCCCCCTTTCCCCTAGTCCCATCCGCAGAGGAGGAACGAAGGTGAAGGGAGGGGAGGGGATTCCTGTGGGAGAGGGTGGGGAAGTGAGTGGGCCTCTCGAGGGAAGGGGACGGGAAGTTCTGCTCGCCGGGAAGGCGGGGGCGGAGCGGGATGCGGAGCCTTTGGCCGCGTCTCCGGTACAACGGTTGTGGAATCGCTTTCGGGAGGGTAGGAAGTGTGCGTTCGGAGGCAGGGATAGTAAAGTGCATTAATATTTTACGTCTGACCCAAAGTTTCGTATCATCACAAGTTATAATAATGTCCAAAATCCATTATAACTGGTTTCTGGGGATACTTCCGCCATATCCTGCTCTCCCTTGCCCTACACCGCCCCTTTCGTCCTCTCCCCTGGCATTGGATTGGGGAATTATTTTCCTCTCTGCGTTCTCTCCTGCAGCGCACCCTCCCTTCTTCCCCGCCGTCCGTCCTTCTTCTCATCTCTCGCCCCCGCCTGCCACTCCGCACTCGTCTCCCATCTCCACATGAAGGAGCCGGCGATATCCTCCTTGGCTATCTTTGCTTTCTTTCCCTTCGATCGAAATCGTCGAGGATGAACCCGAATTGAGCGGTAATTATGAGACAGACTCTCCAGCTATCCTTGAATGGAGATTAAGTAGTAATATTCTTGAAATTGGGTGCTGCTAAATCTTGGAATTTTGGAGAATTAATGTTGTACTTTACGAAAATAGATGTTTTGACAGTAGAAGGGAAAATCAATAATACCTTTGAAATTGATATGGATGATTATTCTGAGAGTTTTTTTTCTTGACTAGCAGCTTTCAATGTGTTCTATGCACTCTGAAAGAAGAAAAAGAAAATTGTTTTTCTATATATTGTGGCAGCATTCGTGCGATTATTTGGGTCAACTACTATTTGTCGCGCCAGAAAAAAACATCCTCACTAGGGCCGCTGCACTAAAACAGAGTAGTAATCTTTAGGATTTATGTTAATGCGAGTATTGGGATGGATAAATACTCCATAATAGGAATATTTTTTCACTGATAATAAGTGCTGGGAAATATTTCCATGTGCCATCACTTGTTTAGGAATTAGTATTTCCTGAATGCGAGCAGTTAAAAACGTGAAAAGGTGTCGCGGCCCGGTTTGCATTCAGTTCAGATGCTTGTAGAAAGTCAAAACCTCCGAAGTAGGAGACGAAAATAGCAAACAAGGTAATCTCTCTAACGTAAGTGCAATTCTGTTTGGGTGAGCCGTCACATTTTGAAATTTATTTTTTTATTATCTCTCATTAATGTCTATATTTTTAAGGAAAAATACAGAATTATTTGTTCTATTAAATTCATCTTGAAAAAACCTGAAATCAGGGTCCATCTTATAGCATCCTAGCCACCCTATAACAGTACGAATAGCTTTTTGTTCCGAATAAATAACGTGGAAACGATCACTTGCGGGTTTTTGAATGGATGGATGAAAGCACGTCTACATCTCTTCGCTTCTTCGGTTTCGCCCCCTCCACCCTTGCGATCTCTGTGTAAATTGAAATTTACGCTCGAGGATATGATGTGTTATTTTTCCTTGCCCATTGCTCTTTCATACCCCTCGAAGTGGTGGCGTTCAAAGCAATAAAAATGTTATTTCTTTGTATTTTTTCCTCCCTGTGTAACGAAAACAACACGTGCGACATTTGCAAAATCATTCTGAAAAAAATTCAACTTCTATACATTTCTTCGGGTTCAGTATCTCGAACGCTGAAAAAACAATTGCATGCATCACATGAATTTTTAGTTTCAATACGTTTCAAAATATTTCTCTACGGATCAATGTTTAGCGAAAAACAGTTCGCAGTGGTGATATTTCCTAAGCTTTGTATACAATTCCATTGCCTACTCAAAATCATTGTGATTTTGCATCCATATTTGTGACTTTAATAGTTAAGGATTTGTTAAATTTGATGTAAGTTGGACGAATGATAACTGATTATGAGTTTTATCTTCGTTTATAATATTTATGATAACTTCTATGTACTATCCGAAAGGTTTGTGTGTGTGTGTGTATGTATATATATATATATATATGTGTGTGTGTGTGTGTGTGTATATATATATATAATTCTTCATTCTGTTATCATAATATGAATTTGCATGTTCAACTCTTTACATGGGGGTAAAGCGGTGTCGTCTGATTTTCATGTCATTCCTTTGATGTTTATGTATGTGGTGTAAGTCTGCGCATCGTTCTTTTAACTCGGCCACGGATATGCAAACTACAACTTTTCAAAAACGTTTGCATCAATAACTAGTTTCTGCGGCCATCATTCCGAAAATTCGAACATTTTGAAAAATACATTTGCACTTAGAATCTCTAAAATATCCCTTCCGATCTGAATCAATTTCAATTAAGTTAATATTTTCAATCTGCTCTCACGAGGAATTTTTTTTCGCCCTGCTCGAAGTCCTAAAAGGATTTTGCGTCGTGACGGCTGATAGTGCCGTCATTTTTAAATCTTCTTTGAGCGTCAGAGTATTATTAAATTGACTGCGCGGTCATGCGGAGATATGTTGTTGAGCGCTCTTTGCCCCAGCCGACCTTTTATGGGCGACCCCTTCTTCTTCCCCTTTGCGTTTCATCCGAACCCTAATGAAGGAGGCGGACGGCATTATTGTTTATCCATGCGGTTGGAATTTTGGCGTAGCACACTGGGCCAATCTTTCCACCCGAAACCCCCTCCCCTCTTCCCCTCCTCATCCTCCTCTTCCCCCCGTTGCTCCTGGGGACAATTTCCTCACTTAATAAAGAACTATCACCCGATAACAGCAACTTTCTTTCGCACATCCCTCTGCATTAAGATTTCATGGTTCCCTCGCCCTTCCGCTCACCTTCGACCATGCTTTGTTTTCTTCGTGCCCCTCTCGCCTTCGCCAGCCTCTCACACCCCTCGGGGTTTAACGCACCGCGAGTGTCTTAAAGGCCTCCCCTCCTCCACTTCCAGTTCTCTTTTTATTGCGCTCATCCTCAAACCCAACTCCGTCCCCGCGCCATCTCCGAACGCAACCAATCCTCGCCCTGCTTATTTTCCCACTTTCGCCCTCCCAACACCCACCTTTCCCACTCGTAGAAAATTCCTCATTCCACCCTCCCTCCCTCTCTCCATTCCTGCGCAAGGTAACTTGTACCCACGCCCCCGCCTGCCCCGTCGGCTCGATCGCCGAGTCGCTTCTCCGAGGCCTCCGTGATAAATCCGCCCCTCCCTCCCGCCAGCTTGCACCTGAGCCCTGCACTCTCCGTCGCTGCACCTCTCTCGCTCTCGCAATCTATAGACTTCGCCTTCTCTCCGGACAATAAATAATTAACGAATCCGCTCGCGAGCCCTCTCGAAAAAGTCTTGGTTTTGATCTCCATGGGGAATGTGCCCCCGGCGAACGGTTTCTTTGGTGCATGCTTATTCACTTTGCCTTTTTATGCGTACTCCAGCAGATTGCGGAATCCTCTCGTTTCTGACCCTTCTCCACGCTCTCCCTATGCATGCCAGATTCTATTGGTAGAGATGATTATTTCACGGGAGATGTTTTTGTTGCATAGAAACTATCTCTAGCAAAAGAAAAAAACATTCATCCTCTCTATTTTATCTTTTTGTGTGAATACAATGGAGACATGTTGTAATTTGATTGATATTGTTATATTGGGTGGTGTTCTAATCGTCTTGAGTCCTCAAATTAATAAAATTATCAATATTATTCATTGGGTACCGTTGTATAGTAGACCTTAAACTTATCAAGAGATACGTATGATAATGTACATATTTTATATGTTTGCATCCTTGCCTTATTTCTCTGCAGCCTGAGAACGGCGGAATTTGCATAATTGATGAGTACTATTATCACGACACTAATATTACGTTTGGGAGTAAGCCGATATTGGAATATAATTTTACCCTTATTGGAAAAGTGATCATTTGCACCATAAAATGTGTAGAAGAGAATTTGAAAAGCACATGCATGGGCGATATTCGTGATTGAAACTTTAAAATAGCTTTTAATCTGACTTTATTTTTATGTAATAATGTATCGCAATACACTCAATGTTACATTTAAACTTCTTCTTTTCGCCTACAAATATTTACACAACCCACTCCCTCCAACACTGAGAGCAGCACTAAGGAGGTTAAATCCACTCATCGTCTTTACAGCTCTATGATTTAATTAATGTTACACTCTTGTTTTCGCTTTCTATCTTCTTCAAGTCTTTTTTTGTCGCGTCCGTCTTGCTGACCCGCCCAACGATATATCTTTCCTTCCTTCTTGATCGTATGACTTCCGTTTGTACCGCCGAGACCCAGCATCCGATTGGACCCAATTCACGTATCTCCCCACTTCGGAATCGCGTCGCTTCCAACCGATGCCATTCGCCCCGCACCCCCGGACCTCCTTGGCCGCCGCATCTCTCCTCTCCCGCTGCCCCCGCCGCGAGTCTGATGTTTACGACCACCCCTTGTCGCGCGCCGGCGGCGGCTGTTGGTTACCGCAGTTCATTCTGCTCGCTCTGTTTTCGTAGGGTTTGCTGGAATCGCACCCCCTCGGAATCTTTGCATCAGTCCACTTAACTTCCCTGGAGGTTTCATCCTTCGTCTTCCCGCCTCATTTTGGCCTCCTGTCGCACAATTCTGACAACCTTGTCTGCCGCAATATCTCATGCGGACGACGTTCGATCGCAGCCAGCCCAGGTACCCTTGGAGCTGCACCCTCTCAATAGAGCGATGAACCACAGGGCCCTCAAATCCTTTGTGCTGATAACCGACGAGCGGCTATCATATATTTTTTCTACGTCCCTGAATCTGCATTCCTTTATCGGGCTGATAAGTGAAGTGCCATCCTCCCTCCACTTTCCTTTGCCTTGCCAATCATCGGTCGGTCGCATTTGAGAGATTCTTCTATTTCAAACCGGCCTTGTTGTATTGGCCTCCAATATTCCCTTCTGATCGAGCAACTAGAATTTATTTTTCCTCGCACCGATTTTTGTTCATCTAAATGTTATTTAACTTATGTTATCTATTGATATTTTTGACATTTAATTTAACTCAGAGAATGCAAAATAATTCATGCATAATGGACAGATACGGCCAAACACACATTTTACTTTTATTTGATTTAAATTACCCATCGTTTGTTTTTGAAAATGCCCAATAGCGTTCTATGCAAAAGCTGGTTCGACGGGTTGGTGATTTTTAAATTTTATTTCATTTATTAATATTTTTGCTAATAGAATATGCAAGTGTTCTCTTTTAATCATCATTGTTTATTTCATTTTCTCTCGTTTTTGGTGATAAATTATCATTTCTGTGATATTAACTCTTAATATTTTTCGTCTAAAATTTGTGCATAAATGAGCCGAGCGAAGAATTATTTGTGCTCTAGGGTAAATCACACTGCAAGTCTATGTATAATTGGTATCGTTTTATTATTCAAACGAGTTCCCCGCGGTATTTTATTTATTTTTTAGCTCGCTCTTTCATGTTGCTGGGGGGAAAAAAACACGTCCAAAGGTTAAATTATGCAACGAGGGAGTGACCGCAGGGGGTCGAGGTGTGGCCCCAAACATTTCGAGGAGGGCGGCTCTCGCTCCTTGCTCCCCACCCGACCGACCCCGCCCCTTTTGCCGCCGCCGCCGGCCCGGGGGATGGGGCCCAAATAGACGATGGCCATTTTGGAAACATTGTATTCTTCCCTCTTCTCCATCGAGCGGCCCGATTAGTATTCAAGTGGCCTATTTAATCATCCCCCGTCTGGATTATGAGAGGCAGTCCTCTGCTCACCCACCTCCACTCACTCCTCCTCCTCCTCTATCTCTCCCCCCCCCGGAACATCCGCCTAATTTGAGGTGGCACCCCGGGATGGTTTTCGAAGCGCTCAAGGGCGCTCCAGCCGACAACGCGGCGGCTAATCTCCCTCCACAAGCCAAACCCCTTCCTCTCTATCCCACCCAACTCCCCTCCCTCCCTCTCCCATCGACGCCCCTCTCGCGGGGTCGATGTCGGCTCCATTTCCCGCGGACGCTGAATCGCACGTCGCGCGAGCGAAAACACACGCACGCACATTCGAGGCCATGGGGAGTCGGATGGGCCGGGCGAAAGGAATTGAAGTAGGAAATTGTACCGTTAGCCCAGGTAATCGCCTGGAATAATTACCTGTCTTACTTGCTATTGAGTCTCCCGCTGCTGACCCCATCCTCCCCGGTCGCCGACGAACCCACCCCTCCGCGTCTGCGGGCACGGTGCGGTCACGTGACCCTCTGCTGCTCTCCCCCACCTCCCCGCGTCCCTTTCTGCCCACCCCACCTTCCACATCGTGACCTCACCACATACGTACGTACTCTGGAACCATTCGGGAGTGATGCCTGCAGCCGGCCGGCCTTTACGTATTCGCCGTATTGAGATCACGGTATCGTTTTGCCGTGACAACCGATCATGTTCCTCCCTCTCTCTCCCCCTTTCAACCGCTCCGCACTCAAATCTTCAACTGCTCTTCCCCCTGTGCGTGTATTTCATGCTCTAAAGTTTCTTCATCCCCTCGTGCACCACAACACGGAACCAAACGCGGCACCACTTCCTCGTTTCACTCCTTCTGCTCTCTCCAAATGGAAGCTTTTATCCTTTTCATCGCCTCCCTCGCACGTGGTTTCCATCCCCCGCTCAACCTCTCGCACGACAACCATAATCCCTCAGTCTCCCTCTCGCTATTCTTTCTCTCCCCCCACCTACCTTACCCCCCCCCCCCCGCACACCTCTCCCCCTCCTCTCCCCTCTTCAGCCCCGCTGTCAACCCACGATATCTAATTCCCTTTGTCTTCCGCCGTACATTCGTCGTACGCGTATTAAAACGCACTCTGGGTTTTACAGCGCGGAATTATTGATTTTTCGGGATGCTGCTCCTACCTGCTGCCTTTTCCCTCTCATAATATTCAGCGCGCTTTAATATTAACGATTGGGTGCAGGTTTGAGGGGAAGGGGTGCGTGCCACGCGAGAACCATCGCCTGCCCGCGCCTTTGTCTGCCGTCGCCCTCGCAAACTACGGTGTCCTAGGGAAACACGTGCCGCCGCCCCTCTCGCCTATCACAATTAGGTCCGCTTTGTTGCTGCCCTTCTGAAATACAGTATCTTCATGGCCCAAAGCATGATCGACCGTATCACAAATTAATTAAACCTTATGCTCATATTTCCGCCCGTCAGATCGCATTAATCAAACCATGTTTTATTTACCCCTTCCGCGCTCTCCTCCCTCTCTCTCTCACGTGGTATTTTAAACTTTTAGTTGTCCATTAATGGAGATACGTTTTCATTTGCATTGTTTTGTAATACGGACGTTCACTGTTTTTTCAATAGATCATTCACGTTAATTTTAATTATAAAAGGTTTTTGATAGTTGTTATTTCCGTCTGATGAATAAATACGTACTTCCACGGCCTACTGCATCCCGGGGATGTTAATAGCGAATGAATTTCATAGGTCGTTAGTTAAGCGTTTATAAATATTCATTGCGCCTGCGAATCAAATAGTGCACACATGTGGACGACGCATTAGAGCGGACGAGGGTGGGGAAGGGCGTGGGTGTAGGGGTGGGAAGTGGGGAAGACATTTTTTGCTATCCCCTGCACGAGAGATAAATGGAATGAGTTCACCGCGATTGGCTGCAAGAATGGGAGCTTGCGTGTGTGTTGGTGGGCACCAGTCTTCTTGCGCGCATGGTGCCATGGTGTGCCAGTAATATTTTCACCCTTTTGAATCTTTCACTCCCTCCAACGGCGTATTACTTCACTTAGCCCTTGCCTTCCCTTCCTCCTTTATTCCTCGTCTTTGAAATAGATTTTTCTTCAACGGGTGCTTGTGTTCCTAATGCCACCTCGTATGTTACAATGGTTTAGAATAGCCGATTATTGAATCAGCTGATTGATGCAAAATCTTTTTGAATAGGGAGCGTGGGAAAGCGAGCCACCAACATTTCCAATGGCAATTGTAGAAAATCCATATTCACAAAAGACATTTGAAATGATAATTTATTCAATGTTCAAACAGCATTTGAACTCTTAATATCAGCCTTCTCAGAGCTGCACGGCAGAACATGAGGATCCGCCCTGAATTTTAGCTTTTGCGCCCAAGACACGTTTTTTACCATTTCTCGCACCTTCCTCCATTGGTCATTTTTTACGCTTGTCGTTTCCGAACATTACCTGGAAACCGAATGTTCTTGTGCAGATCGAGGTTCGCGTTGGTTGCCGCTTCCTGGGTGGCATCCTCCGAACGGGCGTTGAAATCCTCTTCCCCGAGGTGCACTCTCGCGCGTCGTTTGTCATTACACACATTATGTTGTTCATCCGATATCGGTTGATTTGCCTTTCCTAGGACCGAAAAAACATAGCCGGTACAGTTACTAGGCAATCAGAGTTGAGCAGGTCAGACCAGTACAAAGTTTGGTGGATTGTTCTCTAGTTTTTGGCATGCGCTCCATATTTTTAATGTTTCTATGTTTATCAGTAATAAATGGGAAAATGTTTCTTGTGGGAATTTGTGGTGCCGCTTCGTGATTAAAAGAACCCAAAATATATTTAGAAATCCCTCACCGACATTTGTATTACTCGACCTAGTTATCGTTGCTTTTCAACATCTTACAAGTTATAGAAATTATCCACAGTTGTATATACCCTGATAAATATGCTCAAGATTACGCATAAGATTTATTTGAAACGGATTTTAGGCTCACTAATTTAGGCAAATAGAATATGACGAAAATTGGGATAGGTTAGGATCAATCATACTTGATTTAGAGACGGAGTATTAAGGGAATGTAAATCAAAATTGAAGGCCGCGAAGAAGACGTGGATAAAATCCCCGTCGGAATTAGGAAAAAGCGGACGGTGGGATTTGAATGGGTTAATTCGTGGCATTTATCTGAGAGGTATTTTCCCGGAAGATCTTTGTGAGTTCCAATCCCAGAGAATGGAAAGTTGGCCATGTTTGAATGCTATAGAACAATTAGAGTCATTTCGTACCAATCTAAAGTGGTACTTGTAATCATGAGTCAGAGGATGAAGAGGAAAGCCATTGTTTACGAAGGGGATGAAGTTTTGATTCATAAAGGGGAGAGGCTCAAGTGATGCTCTGGCTGTCACTAATACAGAGAAACGTGGAAAATAATCAGGATTTTTTTGTTCGTAGATTTCGAGAAAGTGCTCAGTAGAGTACGTAGATTAGGTGGAATTAATTCCTGTATGGTGGAAAATAGGAGTATATTTGCTTTACCCCAGTCTATACATGTCTCAGCCAGCTCAAGTTTAACTGGCGGAAGGAAAGTCCGGATGGGCAGTGTTTGGAAGTAGCTGTAGTTTTAGGGGAGGCGGCCGACAGCTAAGGTCATTTGCACCATTCAGGGATGGATGGGAAAGTAGGAAGGGTTGAGAGAAACCCGTGTAGAATAGTTATTATTCTATGTGTACTTAAAATGAAAGAAGTAACAATCATGCATTGTATACGTGTATACATAAGCATCTCTAAAAAGGCCACAAGGGGTGTGTTACGGTACCAGCCATACAAGGTCTGTGCAATAAATACGCGAACTGAGGCCATAAAAAACTTTATTTTGCCAAATTTAGTCTACATCGATTTGGTCCCCTTCAAAGTACTCTCCATGCGTTATTATGCACTTATTCTATCTTCTTTTCCACTGTTTAAAGCACCCTTGGAAGTCCTCGGCAGTTAAGCTTTTTAGTTTTATCGTCGTTTCCTGCTTTATTGTGTCCTTATCTTCCCAGTGATGTCCCCTCATCACATTTCTGCATTTTGAGAATAGGCAAAAAGTCGCAGGGGTCGAGATCAGGCGAATAAGGAGGATAGTCAATGTTGGTGATTGAATTTTTTGCCAGAAACTGGCGAACAATCAATGCTGAATGTGCAGGTGCATTGTCATGGTGAAGGATCCATCCATGCAGAAGTATTAGCTCTTACATGAACTTGAATGCCTGTGAGCTATTAACTAAATATAACTATCACACCTGCATACATTATACAAATGTTTTTGCTCTCTGCCAATTCATTTTATTCTATTACATACGGACGATTCGAGGGTGTTCGGCAAGAAAGGAATAAATGGAATGAAGGGAGACAACGCATACGTGACTGAAGTATGTTTCATTGTATTGTGGGATGCCAGTTTGTCTTTTTGGGTTAGGCTTAGAAATAGAGGAGTTTACAGTTTGTATCAACCGAAAAATCTATTTTAAAATGGTGGAATATGAAATAATAACAATATACGCTCAGTTGTTGGTTGTGAGGAAGATGGGAAGTAGGATTCAGTATAAAAGAGAACAAGAATTAAGTTCGGTTATTTCAGGAGTTCGTATTTGTCCAACGATTTTTGATCAATTAATTCATCATTAATTTCTTTTGAAATCTCGTTTCTGTAATTTCTTCTGTCCATTGTGTGAAATAATTGGCCCGGAAAAGTGTTATATTAAAGAGTGAAACACATGATCATTAAAATTAGAAAATGCTTTGGCCTCGATGGTGCAGTGTTTTATAATTTCTATGTTTATCGATTAAAAGAGTGCCCGCACTTCGCTTCGTTTACATGGAATCCGGAGTAATGATTCGGCGGGATATTACCGATTTGAGTAATTGCAAGAGAGTGATCAATAGGAATCGAGTCTGGATATTATTTCCATCAAACTTATCATCCCAAGTAGTTTTCGACGGAAGTCAGTTTTCCACCTCCCCGGCCTGTTCCCTGGCGACTGCTTCTCCTCCCTGCTCCTGCACTCCGGTGGGTCTTCGTCGTTGCCGACGACGTTGGGGATGGAGGGGCGCGGGGGTGGCGGCGGCGTCGGGGAGGATACGACGGAGGGGCAGACGTGTGCGTTGGGAGTCGAGCGCCCCCTTGTGGGTTGTTTGCCCCATTCGTTGCCGCAGCATGCTGTTTACTTTCGCTCCAACTTTTTCCTCAGGAAATTTATCAACTCCGCATTCGCGCTCCCACCGCCGCGATCGTACGCACGCCAATTTTAAGGTTCGTAGCGGCGTGTTCTATCACGCGCGCACTCCCTCTCTTGGGTCCACAGACGCGATCCCCGACTCCCCGGCAATTGTGCTCGCATTGCTCTGCAATCGCTGGGGGAATGCATAACTGAAATCTACGACGTCCCTTTGGCACATGTGTATGCATGGGGCCAAAGCCCCCGTCACTCCCTTTCGGTGGTGGTGGGTTGGCTAACCAGCGATGGGCCGAGTTGGCCACCTCCGCTTCCTCTCTTCCTTTCCTTTCCCACCTCTCCCACCCGCTACCCCTTCTCGCACCTCCGAAGGAGAGCATTTTCAGGAGACCATATTCTTGACATTTTATTTATTCCCGCTGCCGTCGTTCCTCATTCCCCCTCGCGAAGATTTAAGGACGACGGCGCACGCCGTGTGCACCAAGGCAAGCGCCCCATCCCACCTTCGACGTCGTTCTACCCTCTCTGCGTACTCCCAATTTATCGCTCTAATTTCCGATTAAATAATATTTCCGCGAAGGCAATAAACTTGAGCAATATAATATTGACGCAATTTATGAAGCACTTAAACAATGTCCCTGTTAAAAATGCCCTTCGCCCTTCAACACGGTTTTTTTCCATTTATTTGCACGTTACATACCCCCCTAAGCCTGCGAATTTCATGGCACTGGAGGGTGCTTCCCGAGCGCCAAGTACAAATACTAATTGCCAAAAACGGAGGATAATTCGACAGTGCAGTGCTCATGTGTAATTTGAATTTGGCAGTAAATAAGGTTTTTTTCTTGTATGGTTATTGCTGTTTTTCCACTACTTTTGTTATGTAGATACTGTAATTTTAACTGTCAAAATGATAAGCGGAGGCTATAAAAAATATCAACGAGGAAGAATGGTTCCATTTACCTGACAAAATTACCGCATGACAGTAATGTTCCTAGTAAGTTTCATTTTGTCATATATTATTATATATATGTGTATATATATATATATATATATATATATATATATATATGCATATGTAGTGTGTGTATGTATATATATATATATATATATATGTATGTTTATATATATGTGTGTATGTATGTGTGTGTGTATTTATGTATATATATATATGTATATATATATATATATATATATATATATATATATATATATATATATATATATAATGTGTATGAAGTTAGCACTAGAGGACAAAGACAAAAACACAGAAACACAACCGTTTTATTATATATAACACAATGGTTTTATTTTTCTGGACCACCATTCTAGTTTTTTGAATTTTAGGTCCCGTAATGACATGTTCATCACAGTTAAAAGTGGGCTATATTCGTTGGAAGTTTCTACACCTGCTTCATTGGGCCGCGGCCCAGTTGATATCGACACATAGTAACCGGAGCGGTAACTTTCTTTGCGAGAGGAGGAGGCTTTCTTTTTTCGTCACGGGGACGGCGGGGATGAAAATTTACTAATTCATAAATACATTCTATTAATTATTGCAATGTAATATAAATAATTGCCCTTAAGCAACATTGTGACCTTTCGTAATTTATTAAATTCATTGCGGAAAATGTTACGACGCCAAACGGTCAAGGTTTCTAGTCGGCGGTGAAGTGTATGGCGCCGGACATTAAACTGCTGCCATCCATCGATAAAAGAAGGAAATTGATCACTTCCCGAGATTTCCGTAACAGCTTCGAAGTTTCGAAGGTATAAACTATTAGGGATCCCTTCTTAAATTGGAGGTTAATCCAAATTTGTAGCTCGGGAGGTACCAATTGAGTTCACCGAAGAAGACGGGGCAAGATACACGAGAGAGCCCTGCGGCGGTCAGGTGCGTCCTGCCGTTGTTTCGTCCTCCCCGACCCTCGACATCCCGGACCCGCGGCCTTCCCCGGAGGGTTCCTCTGGCCACCACCCCTCCCGGTGACGGATGAAAGTGGTCCCATACGTTGCGGCGATTACGTGGCTGCGGCGGCTGGAGGTTTCGATTAAATCTCCATCCGATCCCCGCCCACCCTCGCCTCAAATATAGCGCGCACGCCGCGCCGCAAGGGCCCTACCAGGGAAGGGCCGGCAGGTGGGTAAAGGGATGGAGTTGCCCGTTTATTTGAAGCGGTGTTGTTGGATGGCGGTGTTGGGTATCCCAAGAGCGAGAACAAATGGCGGGGACGTATTATTTACTCAGGGGTTCTCGAGGAGGCCTTCCGGCATTCGTTTCCGCGGCGGATTATAAAAGGCTCCTGTCCTCCCGGGGATTTGGTAATTAGGTCGGCAGGATAGAGAGGGGAGGCTTCCTCTCTCTCTCTCTCATCCCGCTTCACCCGAGCCTTCCCCTCCCCTTACTACCTCGTCAGCCCTCGAAAGTTTTAATCAGAAGGGTTCTCGTTCCTTTTTCTTCATGACCCTACAAAATTATGCTTGAATTTGTAGCTCGGAGTGGTGTCACCCGTGCTTTTAATGTAGGGGTCAGCTACGATCCTAACTATTATTTATTCGTGAACAGCAAAAAATTGGCATTCTCAAAAAATTAAATGTAATCGAATCCCATGCAGTTCAGTACACTTTCTTGTTGGAAATCATGTGCATGTTTTTACTCTAATTTGGATATCGCACCGCGGCATACTGTACGGCGGACTGTAAGAAACCGCGGAATTTGATGGTTTTTATTGTTTTTCCGATTGAAGGTGGTTGGTGGAGGGATTCCGGTCGTACATCCTGCCGGGAGTTTCTATTAAAATACTTTGTAATCTTCAGTGATTTGCGTAGAATGTTCGCTTAAGTCGCCTATTTATTCGTCCAAAGACAAGCATAACTTTCTCGTTCCACAAGTGGGGAACGCGCATCTTTTTCGTTCATCACCATGATACGGGATAAATATCTTTATCCTTGTTGTATTTCATAAATATCGGCCCAATTCCGAGGCCATACTCCTTACTGTGTGATGCGTGACTTTGGTCGAAATATGTGAGAAGCATATCATCGAGGCTTCTTAATTTTTTCGGAAAACATTTTAGAAGCACTTCAAAATCTGCGTAGGAAACGTACGTTGAGGCGCTAAGGTGTATATTTATGCCATCTGTTCTGCAATATATTTGAGTTAACTCTCCGGATTCGATGCTTGAATATGGGTTAACGGCCGGATTCGATGCTTGAATATGGTATAGCTAATTTCCTATGTATTGTCCAGGTGAGTGAGTTCGATTGTTTCAGTAATATACTTCGAAAGCACTTAAATTATGAAATATCTTTGACAGCATTCTTCTTATTTTTTGCTTCGAGTATTATGAATCAGTTTTTATACCTATAATAAAATAATTTAAGTATTTAAAAATTGTTAGAACTGCTTTATAGTGTAGTGACCAATGCAGATATGTTTTTAATTCTGATGAACGTGTAGACATGAAGAAGCGCATCCCAGTTAGGGTCGCTCTAGCATTCAATTGATAAAAATGATAATAAGATTACCCCTGGAAGTATGTGCCGATTACTTTTGTAATAAAAAAATGTATCGTGTGTAATACTTATGAGAAGCGTAGATTGGGATTACTTGTACGTTGAGGTGCATGAGTGTTATGTATGAATTGTAGCAAAATTTGGTAGTTTTATTCGTTCCGAAGACGGAATTGGGAAAGGGTCTAATTGATGCCTACATTTTTGGTATTGAAAGAGTTTGATTTTTTTGTGGACTTCTGGCGTAAGCGGGAGGCTAGGAAGTGCAGCTGAAGGGGGAGGGGGTTTACCGCCGTCTAACGTTTTGTGTGCCGGTTCTCTCTTTTTTATTGCTTCTTTTACTTTTTTTAACACGGCCGTTTTGTCCAGGTTGTCGTTCCTCGGGTGCTCGTAAAGAATGGCGAAGCAACAAGTTGAAGGTTTTTTCACCTCGTCCTCGTCCCACCCACCCCACGTCGTCTCGTCGTTCACATCGTCTTGTAGTAGTTGCTACCCAACTGCTCTCCGCGCACTCCTTTTACCGGATACGGGGGGTTTTTCCAAGTTTTTTTTAGCGCTTAGGCGCGCAGCTACGACTTAGGTCTCACTTTTCGTTTGCCAGTGCATCGCACCACTGATGGACTGACGGTGCACGCCGAGGGCTACAAAGATGATGCATACTACGTACTACCGACCTTGAATATGAATATTTTTATTTGTTCTTCCTGGGAGTTAATTGTTGATTAGATTTTTCGGTTCTCTATTGCGGTGATCCTAACTCTCGGGGAAATACCAGTGTACCTCTCTGCTTCTCTCTCTCTCTCTATTTTACGGAGCGAATGAACTGTCTCAACGTTTCGTCGATGATTGATGGTGACTTACTGAATTTCGGAAAATGAGGAAGTCCAAAATATATGATTGTGATTATATATATATTTTTTAACATGCGTTTCCTTAATTGTTGCTATATCTCGATTTTCATTGCTCGAGATACTGTTCTTCGCACCAGCCTCATCTGAGGATGCATTTTTATAATGGGGTTAAGAGCATACTTGCCTGCACTTACTTTACAGCCTAAACTAGATGAAAGGGCAAATGCCACCCCATTGGAACGAATTACTGGTAAGTGGAACACGTTGGGAAAAATATTTTACGTTGCACATAGCAACGTAATGCATGCATTGTTTCTGCCATCCATCACCACGTCAGTTGCATTCTGTTTTCTTTTAAATTTTCAAATGATAGATGATGATTGACCTCGCACGTTTGGTGTATACCTCTCATGATGAAGAGGACCCTACCATTTCGTATTATGAATCCCGTTCTCGTGGTAAGAGGACTATTTCCGGAAGCGATCTTAGGATGCGGAAGTTTGATAAATCGGAGGGGGGGGGGCAATAGGAGAACCGGAAAACCGACGGGATATTCATCCATTGTTCCATTCACCTCACTTCATTCTGGAAAAAGTGGTTTGTATTTTTGTTATCCCTCCCCTTATCTCTTCGCTTCGTCCGACTAGAGGAGGTGGACCACCTGCACGTCCTGAAGGGGCAGGGGCGCTCTTTCAGCGCACAACGCCTACTTCGAACGTCCTCCCAAGCTCGCGTGCCGTAATCCCGCGTGCCGCGTGATCTCTCGCCACGTAGCGTTACGTGGCGAGGGATCACGTCCCTCTCGATTGTGGAGACAATGGGGCTTGACCGTTGGCTTACCAAGTTCAAGCATCCGAGAGCGAAGGAGGCTGGGTGTTGCGACCTACTGAGAAAAATCCCACGAAAATTGGCCAATGTGCGCCGGCCGAATCGGGGTGACTCGTTTATCGGTCCCGGGCGAGTAGGAAAGGAGGGAACGAATGAGAAAGGATGAATCGGTTGCCTCTCCCCGAGGAAATAAGATTGCTTTTCCTGACTCCATCCGACCTATTACTACACGGACCACCTCGTCGTTGACAGCCTCCTCCCCTGTAGCCGCCTCGGATGGCTTGGTTTGCCCAGACATTCTTAAATAACTCGATTGCGATGAAGAGGCTCGGGAGATGTCGGAAAGACTTGGAACACTTAACGCGGATGGCTTGCTGTGGGAACACACTGGTCGTCTCTCGATTTAAAAATATTTGCTGATATGACGTATTTCTTTTGAGTATACGACTTGGTAATTTTTGAATAAACGTATTGGTATGGCATACTGGGAAACACAACTGGGCCTTTTACTTTATGTATTCCTGGAATCGGTTGATGGGAATGCCCACGTGGATGTTGTAGTTTTAGATTTCAAAGCACTCTGCACGGTCTCTCAGGCGAAATTAGCTCCTAAACCTAGGTATAATGGTAATTACGAGAAAGTGGCTAACTAGATAAATGACTTCTTATTTAACCGTAAACAATAACTAGTCGTCGACATTATGATTTCATTAGAGATATAGGTAACTTCATGAGTGCCGCAAGGAATTGTTGCAGGGCTACTACATTTATTGATGTACATTGACGGCCTAATCTCCTTAGTTACCGGAAATCTTAGTTTATTTGCGTACGACACAGTAATTTACATAGAAGCAAGTAGAGTTCGGCAAGCTTTTGGGATCCTTGGAAGAAAACGTTATCAAGGAATTAGAAAGCGTTTGTAGGACATCCACTAGGTTTGCTGAACGCTGGCACGAGAAGAGAGGCTCGTGGTGGGTTATTTGGAGGAATTAGATGGAGAGCTTCTAGATCTTAAAGAGAGTACGCAAGTTTGAGAATTTTAGAAGGTTCAGAACTTTTAGGGTTTCTTATAACACCGAGCGAATAGTAGAACAAAATTATGTCGGTAGATTCGACCGCCGGGGTAAAATAAGAGAGAGAGAGAGACACTTATAGTTTCAAATACTCACTATTTTCCTGTAGCGATACTAATCAGTAATCGAATCCTAGCGCCCGAATGTGTTAACTGAAACACTAAAATGTAATGGTTTGACGAAATACGCTAATTAATGCATGCCTTATGTGTGTGTGCGTATGTGAATAAATGTGTTTTTATACCAGAAAATATATTCTCTAATGTAAACATATTTCTGCATGCATGGCAGGTGCACGAGCATCTCACGCCCCATGCACCGGTTTCGGGGTCATTGCGTAGCTGTTGATGTACATTTTTGCCAAGCTTTAGAAAAGCCATGTTTGGAGTGGTTTTATCCTGTGTTTAGAATTTGTCATTCACGGAACCGTGGATGGTGAGGACTAATGTTTCATTTTTGTAAGTAATATGCCAAACATTGCGTGCCCAACACTTTGACTTGCTTATTCCGACAGTGGCAAAGATGTATCATATGTGTTTCGACTCTTAGCCTGTATATAAATGATAACAGAGATGGAGACTGATCTGGCGCTTTCCCGGCGTAATTGCTTGATGAAGATTACCGCACGTACAATTTTCTACCAAATAAAAATTTATTTACGACCAGTTTCGATGCACTACATCATTTTCAATACTTGAAAATGATGTATTGCATCTTAGTAGTCTTCATCTCTGTTATCCTAGAAAAGTTCCACCGCGTCACACTTGAATCTATAATGTATATTGTATATAAATGCCTCATACTTGACATTCGTTTATTCCGTTCCTTCCTTTGATCATACCCAATTTTCCTGAAAAGTCTAAATTTCTTCTCAGTAAGATATTTTTTCTTGCATTTGCTTGTCGCTTGATTTGTCTGGGGGTGATTTCTTCTCCGCATGCTGATTCTTGCCGGGTTACACGTCCGTTCCCATTACCATACCCTGAAGGGCTCTTCGGAGCGCCACGACTCATTATCTTGAGTGCTCTCTTGTTTGCCCATTAATACATTGAATTGCTTGTCGTCCCCATATCTTCTTAACACCGCCATTCGGTTACTCGATTTCAGATGTGGTATTTCGAGCATTAATTCAAATGGAACTTCATAATTCTTTTTACCTGTTGTGGCAATTGACTCGGAGATGACAAATTCGTTTCCCTTCCAGAAGTATCCCGCGCTGCCTGTTACCTCCCTTTTCACCTCCTCCTCCTGATGGGAAATTTGTCTTCGTTTCTGAGTAACGGTTCTGCAATTCATCTCAATACCGTCACATATTAATAATTGAGTGTGTTCTCAGCCCACAAGGTGAATTCTTTAGTGGTTTCTCGCTTTTTGAATGTGCTTTCTCGACACTCATCTGTTTCCAGCTCTACTTGGTCCCCTCGCTGTCGCTTGGCAGTTACTTTCATAAGGAAAATGCGTCAAGAATTTGCGCGGCATCCGATTCCCATCTCTTCTACATATGCGCGTCCTCAGTCACCCTGCAAAGTGATCCTGAACCCACGGCAAATACCTGAGTGGCAAGGAAGCATTTCCATTGCAGTGTAACTATCTTTTGCGGTTAATCACATCATATCTGCGCCCTATTTCTTATTTGTTTGCCCCTTATTCGCCCGATTAGGGTTATTTACGAAGAAGGTGAAGAAAAATAATAAAAGAAAAAAAATAAAATTAATATTGGCCTCGATTGAAGGTTTTCTCAGTGGCTAGTGTTTCCCTATACATACATCTACACAATATCCCGCAAATCGCCGCAAGGGCGAGTGGCGGGGGTTTAAGGTAGCAGACATACTAGTACGTACATGCACACTATTTGATTATTTCAAGATATCCTGTTGTACATTTTACATAGTAATAAAATTAAATTTCGTTCCATTACTGCATACGAAGTATGCACCTAACGATATTTTTATGGGGTTGAACTTAGAGTCGATATTTGTGAAATTATGGTAAACTTGCGGCAGGAAATCCCATAATACGTCCTAGGTAATTCTTTAAAAACAAGTTAATTTCGGACTTTCATATTCAACGGTCTTTTTTTAAGGACATTTTTTCTTACGCTCGTCAGAGTTCAATACGTAGACTTGACATTGCATATGAAGATGATAGTTCGTTGGCAGGTAGAAAAGACAAATGCAGCAGCAGTTTGTTTGTTTAACCAGAAGCAGTTTTTTACCGCCGTGCCTTGAAGACCTTGTGTCTATATTCACAAATTGTTGCAAAATGCTTGACCTCTTAGAAAATAAATGCCAACCAATCAATGCTTTTGCCATTAATATTTTTCGCACTCCTGCATCTGCGTCTTTCATTTTTTCTGAACGGCTTAGCCATGACCATGTACCACGTTTTAAGTGATGCGATTTCATTTTCTAGCAAAGATAATGTGTAATAGGGTTTCAGTGATGATTAGTAGGTCAACTATTCTATCAAGCGGGGCTGAATCATTTTAGCAGGACTCGAGTAGGAAAGACCCGTCGTAGGGCGCTCCATCTTGCGACGGATAGCCAGGTGATCGCCGGAAAGAGACGCTAACAAGTAAAGGAGGGAAGGGCCGAAAATTGGTACTTTTCTCTCGTCTACTGGGACTGCAATGTGTCCGCCATGGCTTCCCGAGATCCCTGCTGGTGGAAGCCCCTGCTCTCTCTGCGCTTAGCTCGGAGGGGAGGCAAAGACACTGCCTGCAGAAGAGGGGACTTTCCGCGTAATAACATTATCCAAAAGAATTTCGCGCATAACACCGCGTTAACCCGCCTGGGGACGCTGACGGACGCCTTATCTCGAGCCGCCTCCTCGCTTTTTTCCGTCTCTTCATCCTCAAAGTGCCATCGTTATTGCCTCCTTTTCCGCGTTCCGCTGCCTCTCGGTGAGATTATGAGCCAAGGGCATTCTCGTTTTCTTGGCTTCCCCTTCCTTCCTTCCGAATGAAGGGGCCATCATCATCCCCCCGAGTAACGCAGGCCCCAGCCCGTCGTCGGTGGTTTCGCGAACGCTTGCTTCGTCGGTGTTCGCCCTCTCGGGTGGCCAAGATGCCAAGAATACGTTGGCGCCACAGTTAACTTCTCCCCCCCTCCCCCCAATCCCTTCTCAAGCATTCCATTGCTCCACATCCCCCAGCATCCCTTGTTCGCCCTATTACCCTTCCAGTATGACACCCCCTTCCTCTCCCTCCCCCGCGGTCCCCTTTCGTTAATCCAACCTCCCGCCCGTGATATCGTTACTATCATAGTCGCCCACGTTCATTAGACTGTTCTCGAAGGAGTTTGCGGGAAAATGTCTCACTGTCCTACCGCTTTCCTTTCTTTTTTTATAGCCTTCCCCCTCTCGGAGAGGGTGTAAGGCCTTTATGGGCAACGATTTGACCCACGGGTGTGCCTCTTTTGAAGAATTGTGTCGACGGGTTTCGAGGGGAAAGGAAGAGGGTGCGTCTAGGGGGGAAGTTGTTTTTAAGGGTATGAGCAGTGAACTCCAATTGTTGGACGTGAGTGAGAGATCTTTGCTCTCTATATTTCGTTCTCTATCTCCTTTCACCCCCTTCATCCTCGCCTCGTCTTCTTCCCAAGGCGCCACCCCTACACCTTCTTCTTCGATTACGGGAATGGATTTATAACGGTGCATTCTGCGAAACCTCTGATTTGTGAAGTCGTTTTGTTTGCTGCATTAACCTCCCGATCCCATTTAAGGTCGTTTTATGCTGCCAACCGTTTCGTTAATTCATCACATTTGAGTGATTTTCTGTCTGCCTCAGGATTGTAGTCGATACGAGCTTGTCTAATTTTACTCTACTTTCAATCGGTATATATCGTAGCCTATATACTCAGCATAGATGGTACTCGATTGACATATTCCCGATTGCCTCTTCCAATGTCGTCGGAGACTGGATAATGGTCGGGAGAGGCGCTTGGCAAAGACTGCTTTGGAACGACTTCTTTGCCGGTGTTAGTTCTCTTCGTCTTCTCAAATGTTTTCTTGTTACCCGACCCACCCTGAAGTAGAGCAACCGTGGCGAATAAGGATGGAATAAAGTACATATTTTAGCGAAAAAGTCGAAAAATTTATTGAAGCGAACAAATTGAAATATTGATGCCCATGCTGTAGCTGAAGTTCTGGCATTAATCTATCAAGCGATAGGGCTGTTGCGCTAGCGATCTCACTGGCGGAAGCGCATTAGAATGGTAGACCTTGATCTATGGTTAAGTTTTGGTAGCATTTATGGTTTAAAACATTATAAATTGAATCAGCGTAGATTGGTTTATTTTGTCCATTGTAAAAATGTTCATTGATATTAGGAATCCAGTGGTTTTATTCAGTGGTTTATGTATTTTGAATGTAAGTAAAAAATTATGGTTGATCCTTCAGTTTTGACCACGCAATTTCGCGCTGGGAATCTGTCTCCTCTGTTTCTCTCCCGCATTTACTTTTGGTCATGCTTCGTATTTAGTATTAATTGATAATATCTTCCGTTTTTATATTGCGACTTATGTTTTCTTGTCAACCAAAATGCGTTCTTTGCTCTTTCGGCGCTATCTTTCGATGTGATTTTCTGATCGACATTTATCTTTATTATTTGTGATTATTTCCTTGCAGGACCCATCTTGTAATGGCCAGGCCCTTTTGCCAGTTAGTGTATTCCACGCGCACATTATAGCATTAATCCACACAAACGCACGTATGCACATGTAATTATGTATGTGTGTGTGTGTGCGTGCGCGCGCGTGTACGTGTGTGTGTGAACACACCGACACTCCTGTCTACGGAAGAAACGCCGATCTGCGTCAACACAGTGCAGATTGAAACCCTATTAAAATATAGACACCAATCCAAAGGATACTCGTGTATAGATATCGTAATTTCTTCTTTTTGAAGGTCATATCGCGTTCGTCGGGTGGAGAGGAAATGTTCTCCTTCGCTAGACACAAGCGGCATGACCGCGGAAACCTAAAAAAATCCATGTTTTAATATGCATTTTATATTGATATATAATAATATGTGCTATATATTTTTTTATATTTGCTCTATATTTGTATGTACGCGTTTGTATATGTATGATACTCGCACACATATATGCGTATATATAGCGTAAATACATATGCATACACTCGCATACGCAAACAAATACATACCCCGAGTTATCGCCAGCGTGGGGGGTGGGATGGGGTCGAGTGTGGACCTTTCTCCTACCTACGCCCGTAATTCTTCTCAAACATTTGCATTTACCTTTATCGTGTCGTCGTCGGAAATGCTTCCGTGGGATTACATCGCGGTTCCGTCCTCTCTTCGTTAAGCACAAGACACGGACTAGATTTTTATCGCGGCTTCTTCGAGGATGAATTTTTAAAATCCATTTTTTTCCCCCAAAGACTGGAAGTATTAGTCCGCTTTAATATTTTCTCTTCCTTTCCCTGTTCTCCCCTCTCTCCAGTTGGCTTCAATTTTTCGAAAAATTCTTTTGCCTCTTGGCGGGCGGCGTGCTGCTTGCTCTCTTTCCCTTCCCAGAGTCTTATACATACTTTGCGAAATACGCTCCTCCTCTGCTCTTAAACCCCAACCCCTCACCACCCCACATCCCAAACCCCACACCCGACCTTTCCCTCCCGTCCCGCCCCCTCCTTCCCGGCCCCCTGCCTCCTCTTCCTATATCCCCGCCCGCCCCTCCCCCGGGGGCTTCAAACCGATGGGCTTAATTGGCCCCGTGTAATGTGGTAGTAGTCGGGGAAAAGAGAGGGGATGAGTTTTGGGGCGAGGATGTGGAGGAAAGTGTGCTCTGCGGGAGATGAGGGGGCGTGGACTTCCGACCCCCCTGTTCCCCCCCCTCCTCCGCCGCTCGCGCGCGCTACCATCTCTCTCTCTCTCCCACATTATTCGTTTTGTGTTGTGTGGTCCGGAAGGGGGAGGGATGGGGTGGGTGGGTGGGAGTGAGTGTGTTGCGAAGGTTGTGGAGTTGTCGGCGGGGGAGGGGGGAGAAGGTTGGAGGTAAGGAGGCATGCGGAAAAGGGCCAAAGGGTTTTCGAGGGTGGGGGCGTAACCAGGTCGGAAATAGGAGGAGGGGATGGTTACGGGGCCCGGTCGGGGGATGAGATCCTCCCCATCCACCCACATTCCTCCCTCTTAACATCAAAGGCGAGTCATAGGTAGCCCTAAGGGTTTCTTGCCATCCCTTTCCCTTGTCTCGACAATGCCCCCCTCACCCCACTGATCCCCACGCTAAAACCCATCCTTCGCCGCCCCCTCCATAACACCGTACACCGCCCCAACTACACATCATCCCGCAGAGCCCTCGTCGCTCCCCGCACTCGCTCTCTCTCTCGCTCGCTCGCTCTCCTTTCTCATCTCAAGTCTGAAACTTTAACCTCCGCCACCCTCCCGCCCCGTGCTGTTGCTTCCTCCATTCCCTCACCACTCCGCGGCGGCCTAACATATCTCTCGCCCTTCCTTTCCCGAGGCATCCCCCACCTACTCCCTCCCTTACTTCCATTGTTTCCTCTCCGCTCGCTCTCTCCCCTCCCCCCCTCGACTCCTCCTCCTCTATCCTCCAATTTTCTTTCCATTTTTATTTATTCCGAGGCACCGCTCCGGTTTATTACGTTTTCCCATTTAATCTACTTAAATTCCACTTCGACAGTCTCATTATGTTTTCACGTTGGCCAACGTAAAATTGTGGAATTAGCGACCTGCGCGTGCTCTTGCCTCTTTGATGCGTGTGTGTGTTCGGAGCCTTCACGAAACCCCTTCCTCCCCATGCCCTGCCTCATTTCTCTCTCTCGCCCCTTAGCCCTCCCTCTTCTTCCCCCTAACCGCCGGCGTCCCGAGCGAGGCCTTGCCCTCAACCTCCGCTGCTCCGTCCGTCCGACACCCCCACGCACGCATCCCTAAGCCGTCTGCGCTAAACCTCCTTCTAAGCCCCAAGGATTCTCCCTCTCGACCGCCTCTCTTCCAAGTTGGGTGCGACCGATTTCCCTCCCTTTTGCGTGTCTCTCCCTCCCACCCTCTCACTGATGGCGCGAAGAGAGGAGGGGTGAGCGCGCGGGGAGATGTGAACCAGGCGCCTAATTTCGCGGAAGGCCCTCTCGCGGGATCTTCAGGCCGTTGTGGTCCGGCGTTGCTTGTAGTGAAAAACCACGGTCGTCGCATTTCCTCCACGCGGCCGGGTACCTCTTGATTTCTCCGAATGAATCCCTTCATTTTGGAATCGATTAGGCCTTGAGTCAGGTTACGATAATCATACCTGCCTCTTAAGTAGGAATATATGCATTAGAGGACGTTCCTACGCTTGGTTATTGAAAAGGGTACTCCCTAGCGGATTCTGTGTGTCGAGGAAAGGGCTGATATTATCATTATTTTTGTTCTTTCGTCTCTTTCTTGCTATTTTGTTACGCTCGCACTGACGAGCAAAATGATTTCTGTTGTTGAATGCTTGGTTTTGAAAAGGATTGTGAGTGCGCCTAATGAACCTCTGCCACACGCCCTTAGGGATGAATTGTAGGAAATCATATAAAAGAAGAAAAAGGCTATGGAAAGATATTTAGTTTGTGTATTACGGGTGTTTTCACCGTTTCAAGGTATTTTTCACGATGCGGGCAATTCCAGCATTTCAATTGGATGCAATGAAGCGCAGGTCTCATTTCCGTTTGTAATATAAATATTCTTAGTCATTATTCTGTTTTCAAGTTATTTTGAAAATCGAGGGCGTGCTTAGACTTTGATTGTCCCTCTTTGTGCGTGCGCCACTGCAACGCCTCCTGTGCTTCCTTGAATTCCTCTCAGGCGCCCAAGCGGAAGAAAGTTGAGGTGTCAAGCATTAGCCTAATCAGTTTCTCGTCATTACACTTTACAACTTCTCTTGGGTTTATTTTTTGTTTTCTAAGCAATAGCGAAATTCTAGATATTTGATTATCTCGCTGTGCCAATGGAGTGCTCTTTGTAAATTATAGTACTTCCTATAAGAGTTCAAAGGATGTCCGTTTTGTATCGGGAATGAAGGAAAAGTGCGGAAGGCATCGAAATTTTGTCGACATTTTTTGTGTGATATATTTCCCGTGCGACCTAAGCCTCTGGATGTCATGGTTGGTTCCCTTCCTTGGAGGCCATGCTTTTACAGTGTTCTATGGTATCGTCGATTTAAATCGATAACCTGGGCGTTATTTATCTATTGATCGTGATGGGTTTGATTTTTAGAACTATATTCTACATTTGATTAATGAATATATTTTAAGTGCAAGGGCAGACGAGTTAATTAAGCCTCTTTGATGGTTATCGGAATAAGTGCGCCCATCTGTGTGAAACGTACTACAAGTGTTTGAGCCCTGGAAAATACTAGCTCTTTGATGCTAGGAAATCCATTTGTAATCGAAGCGCCGAAAGCGCAGCCCGGTATTTAGAAGTCCCTCCGCCACACACCTCCCCCCCCCACCTTCTGCATCGCATCCGGCGGCCGACTCCTGCCCCTTGTGAATTCACCACGCCCCCCCCCCCTACCACCACCCTGTCACACTCAGGTACTCCTTTAGTCGTCTCACTTCTCCTCCCACCATCCCAAATGCCCCTCCCCACCTCTCTGCCGCGTGTGTTACTCTTGTTCTATTACATCTGAGAACTCCAAATGTTCCGCGCATGCATCCCCTCCATACGCGACATCCCCCGCCTCAACCCTTCACCACCACTGCCCTCTGCTTTCATGCGCTCCCCTCGCCTCTTCCCCCCTCCACTCCCGCCCCCATGTCTCCCCGGGCGAGGCTCCTAACGACGAAGCCACTGCCCCCTCGAGTTTGGATTTTGAGATGTCGACGTCGCTGACACGCACGCACACAAACATGCCCTTTTCTCTTTTCCCAGCTTCTTGTCTCTCTTTTTTTCCCCTCTTTCCCTCTCGCTCCTCTCCCTCTCCTCTTCGTTCTTTTATTTTATTCTTCTCCTCCCGAGAACTTTTAGTCGCGGAATATTACTTCCCTTTCATAGGAGGGAGCAGTTTCTGAAAGTTCGGTAATGCTCCAATTATGATGGAGCTCCTGGTTGTTTGGAAAAGAGACTCGGCGTTGCAGTCGTCTTTGCAAGCTGATAAATGAACGCCCCGAGTTATTCCCCCGGTTTCGCTGTCTGTCTGTCACTTCTACCTCCAGGGAAGCAGTTGGGAAATATATGGGGAATTTAATATCGGGTTCTTGATCGTATGGTAATTGCAGGCTTGGATATTTTGTGCTGGAGTATCTTTCGCTTAAAGTGAGTTTTCCTTCCTTTGAGGAAGTGAATGTTTCGCATTACGTATGAATTCAGCATCATGCCCATCTGAAAATATTTTGTTACTTCGCACAGAGTTATGGCGCTCTCTTGACTGGAAAATGAAGGCATAATCATCGCACTTGAAGTCCAAGTTGAATTCTCTCAAGTTGAAAATGAAAAAATCAGGCATCAACACATGTTTCTTTCCACAGAACGCAATGATTCTCAAATTTTGCTCTCGGGCATTGGCAATGAAGTAATTGAGTTAATCCTATTCCGTATAAGTAAAATTTTGAACCCAAAACTACGAATTAGTCTAACTTTTTTCTGCTGCTTTGTTTTTTTCCAAGACACATTGGGGAACTTTCAAGCCTTGCAAATGTTAATTATATTGTCAAAAAGGTGTTTAGGTAAGATGTTCTCAGGATGAAGTACTATTTAGTATCATAAGATTAATGTCTTTTTCTTATTTAATGGCAGTTGAGCAGGCGAAGCTAGGACAATCAGGGGACAATCGCCCTAGTGTTATCTGTATTTAATAAATCTGATAAGGTGATATAGTGATAGTATCCCAGAAACAGGGTTTGTACAGTAATGGACTATTGAATTTAGTTCTATCTTAATGTGAAATCATTTACTTAAAATCTAAATAGAGTTTTAAAAATCATTTTATGTTCTAGTGTAGCGAATCGGTTTTACTTCTCTTTTAGAAGCCACCATATTTTTCGAATTAAAAGTCCAATATTTATAATTACAGTTCACATTTCATGATATCCTCTGATGGGCTGCTTGTATGGCCTGAAGCCATGAAACTAAACCGTATTATCTTGGGAGTTTATTTCTCTTCATAAAGCCTCGGGCTCATTTCCCTTGATATTTTTTCGATGATGGATTTGTTAGCGTCTTCTTTGTTTTTTCATCGTTACTGAATATTTTCCAGCTTCTGTTTGTGAAAGATTGATGGCGTGCTGAAAAAATAATGTGCCATGTCAATTTTTCAATATCATATTTCCTTTCATTTTTCTATCGTGTATTCCATAAGCTATTTGACCCGTGTAGCGTTCGTAATTATTAATCTTATTATTCCAGCATTCTCAGTTTTATTCGAAAACTCTCATTCTTTTTTGGTCGTCTGTTTAATTTTTAGGAATGTTCGTTGAGCTCTCCCGCGCCTAACGCAATCCCTCATTTCGTATGAGTATGAATTTTTCAAGTTTGTTTTTATCGTTGGAGCTATGAGGAAGGACATTTATGTGTCGCAACACGTGTTTCCATTTTCTCTGGCTTTGGAGACATGTTTGGTAGCCCTTGTGCCCCTGGCCTGATTTCACGATAAATCTTCTCCCTTGGCTTTCGTTAGCCATTCTAGCTATCTTAGGTCAAATAACGCCCACCCCCGATGACGAAATGGTTCGTGGCCATTGAATCAGTAGAGGTAGGCGTTGGCAACCCGCCTAACCCATCGCATCATCTGTAAAAGAAACGTCGCACTTTTACGACGCTTTGCCAAAACACTCTAGAAGTAAAATGATCTTGTGAATAAACTAAAAAAAATTGAATGCGCCGTGCCATTTACAGGGTTTGTGTAAAAAGTATTGGGAAACGTTTCAGAAAATTAGTTTTATTTCAGATGTCTTAACACACTTCAAAGTACATCCTTTCAGGGTCGACACACTTTTGCCGGGCGCTTTTCTGCGACTGGGAAGAACCCTGATTGGTGGATTCCGGAAGGCCCTTAAGGGTACAGCGTGCAAGCTTCCTTCGCGGCTCTTATGGTTCCATTATAGTGTCTTTTGAGGGGAGAATTTCACTTTTGGGAATAAGAAATATTTTGCTGGTGCCAAGTCAGGACTGTGAGGGAATCGGGCATTCGTCGCGATATCGGTTTTTGTCAGGTAGTCGGTTACCTTGGAGCAGGTGCTTTTGTTCGTCCGTCAAGACCTTCGGAACGAGTATAGCGCAGATCGTTTGCATCGTCAAATTTTCAGTGATAATGATGTGCACTGTCATCTTGTCAATTCCAATACGATCTACGATCATGTGCACACTCAACCGACCATCTGAATTCAGCACTTGACGCACACGTTGCACGTTGTCGTCGGTTCTTAAGGTTCAAGGCCGTTCAGCACGGGGCTCGTCCTCCACACTCTCTGGGCCATATTTGAAGAGATTGTGCCTCTTAGAAACTGCATTTTGTGACATTTTTTCATCCTTGAACACTTATCGAATCATGCCCAACGTCTCCGTACCCGATCTCCCCAGTCCAACACCGAATTCGTTGGCGTACCGCCGTTAAGCCGTTCGCTACATTTTGCGCATGCACCGGTTCACTCGACAGGGGTCCACTACAATCACGACTTGCCTGAACGAACCCTCGCAGGCGATTGGCGCTTGGGGCGTGTCGAAGGTCCGACCCCCCTCCACATTTCAGGATTCAATTGTTCCCAATACTTTTCATACGAATCTTGAAGGTTATTGACTGTGTTGATATTTGCATCGTTCAGAGTTCTATGGCAGTGATATATTCATTCCTTTCCTTCGTTTGATTGTCTCTTGCTTATTTTTACATTAAAATCTAAATCTCAGCACAACGAAGGTAGGAAAACCAGAGAAAAATCTTGTTTCCATTAGTTTTTAGTATTCGAAAATTGTGTGCCGTTACAGTTTTGGAATGTTTTCGAAGCGCTTTTGAACCCCGTACGTCTCGTTTAGTCAACATCTGCATTCCCCGTTGCCAGGGCAGGCAGGGCTTATCGCGGCAGTCGAAGGAGAAGCCTCCCAAGCCCCTGTACTGCCCCCGATCTTATTTCCTCCCTAAGTCTGCTTAATACCGGAACCTCCGCTTTCATTTCAAGAAACAGGTGTTAAACTTGCTTTTCCTCAAATGGCGTCCCCCCGCCCGGCCTTTAATGGACCCACTTTGTAAGACCGGTCCCTCTCCTGCCTCCAGCCCTGTCTCCTCTTCTCTATCCCCGGGATTAAATCTTCACGAGCCGGAAGATAGCCCGATTCCGTTTCCTCCCCGTGCGACGTGGATTTGCGCCCTTTCTCTATAGGATTCGACGATAATTCTGCGATCTGCATATATATACCAACTCACCTTCCACCGGCATCCCTGCCACTTGTGTGTTGCCCTTCCTTATTCGTTGGTCTGAATTTTAATAGAGGTTATGTAATAGCGATGCCGATCCACAAAGAAATTGAAACCGAAGAAAAATATGTAAAGGCTTTTTGATTTGTAATCCGACTCAAAGGGAACCTATTGTGAACTTATCAAAGAAAGCCAATCGGTTTGTGAGGTAGGTACAAGTTCATACCCCGGTAGAAGTGGTGTAGTAGCGGTACTTAACCGAAGGTATAAATATTTGAGGTGCATACTTTCTTCTGAGGCGTATGTCTCACGTAGTCCACCGAATCGGCGGTAATTTGGTCCAGCTCGGCATTGAACCTTCATCGCCCTGCTGCGAGTGTTGGCTCACTACGTAGAGTGAATATTCATGTCCTATATTTCATAGCGTAGTGCTCCACTATGTATCGAAACAATTTGTCGTTGCTGTTAGCAATATTCAAACGATTACCTCATAATAATTTGGTAAAAAAGGTGCTTGGTTTGGAATTCTTTCATTTTAAAATGAAGAGCAGTTAAGTGAATGGCGGATGATGCACATGTTGGGCATAACCAGGTGTGTTAAAAATTATCACGGGGTAGTAAAAAGCGCATGGTATGGATCGTGGCTTTGTGCTACTCGGAAACTTAGTCTTTGGAGCAATATGAGAGGCGTGAATTTAAGACTTTTGACATATGGGTGTGGAGAAGGATGGAACAGTAAAATGGACAGGATGGAAAGCAGACGAGTAGCTACAAGGCAATATGGGAGAGGGGTGTCAGGAGAAATCCAAAAGAGGCAGGAAAGATGTACAGAGAGTATTTTGGTTGACGATGGAATGCTAAAGACCGATGGAGGGGAGAACGCTATGCAAGCCAGGAAGGGGTAGGAATAGGATACATATATTGGACGAAATGGATTGAGGAAGGAAATACTCGGAATTGAATATATTTTTAATTTAGTGAGAGTTGTCAGGTTTCGTGTTTTTAGGCGAGGCTGAGAAATGTAGGCGTGGTCAATCTGCGTCCATCCAAAACTTACCTTAAATTGGTAGACCACCAAATTATTATGATTTCGTAAATGTGGATCCTAAACTAATTAGTTCATACTCATGTTATCAGGAAAACGTTTATAAATGACTACAGTAATTATTTATCTTTATACCCTACTAATACCAAGGTAGTAGAAAGTATTTTATTTTCCTTAAAAAGCAAAGGATGCTCTAAGAATTAGTCAGACAGTATGATATTCATTCATTTATTTCTGTATTCCCTTGCCTGTATTTAGGCAAGGGAAGGTGATTTATGTGCGCCGAGTGCATACGCTAATACCCACGACTGCGTATTTTCCATGAGGACAGTCGCTTATACGTATATAACAATCTGCATTTAGAGTTTGACCCACCATCTGCCAACCGGAGGTTGCATTCGAAGTCTCGAAACTCGGCCAAAAGAAAAATGGTAATATTTTCCTTTCCAAGTATTAAAAAAAGGCAATATCCTGCCGCCTGTTGGGTAGAACCGTGCAATTAGCTATATTTACTTATTTTAAGATACACGAAGCTTTATTTGCACCATTAACTTTAATACACCAGGTAAGGGCTTGTGAACAGACTTAATACTCTATGCAAGTAACGCGCAAATATGCCATGCCTATCCCATTTCTCTTCGAGTCTGTCAGCGTATCTCGAGCCCCATTATGTATCTGTTGTCTTTTTGGTAGATGTAATTTAGTACCTTTGATCTTTTGAACATTATCGCTTTGAGGTCAGAGCTTCTGGTGACCCGAAATGTAAATGTATAATTGCATGAATCTGCCGATTTTCTAGCATGTTCTGTGAATTTCCTCCTGGCAGAGGCATTGAAACTTGCCTCGAATCTAACAGAACCTACGGTTTTCCTTTTTCTCTTCACGCTTCAGCGGAGTGCACTGAAGTCTTCATGGTCATCATTTTTCCGAATATTGCACATAATTCGCCTTTATTAATATTGTTCCCTGTTAAATTTTTTTGCTATATGGTAATTTATTACCCCCAGAGCTAGGCTCTACTTCCAGGCTTGTTTTGTGGTATCGATGTAGGTTTTTCAGCTGCAATGTGCGCAGGATGAACGCGTTTAATTCTTCCGGGCATGTTTAGCGACTTTTCTCCGCCGTCCCCTGGATGTTAAACGTTTCGGGGCGAGGCCAAGCAGGGTATTTGTGGCCGCGTTTGTGCTCACCTGCCGCTGTCGCCTCGTGCCCAAGGCGCTTTCAAAGTGCGTGGATGGCCGATCGGCTCTCTTTCTTCCGGCGACCTCTCGTCTTCCTCTAAGGCCTCCTAAATCTTCCGGGCATTAATGAGGCTCGGCCACGGCCTCACACCCTTACGAAAGTCGCCCATCGGGGACGGCCCGCACCCTGGAGAGCTTAAAACTCGGTTTGCCTCCCATTTCCTCCTCTGCTTATCTCCCTCCGCCACTCCTCTTCGTGGTACAACCTTGATACCCAGATTGAGGCCGAACCTTAGAAAGAAATTTAGATTTCCGTGTAATTTTGATTCATTATTTGCCCAATGGAGCGGTAAAATTGTTTAATTTTTTATCATGAAAGAAGTAAATTGGTATGTGTCACTTGGAAGTATATAATAGTTCATTAATAATTAGGAGAAAATAAATAGGTATTATTTGATGATGATATAGCAAATACTGTTCGGTGGAAATCAGCACTTAGTCACATAACTCAGAATTGCCATTTTTGGAACTCCCTTTTCCATTTCTGTGCTCAAAATGAAGATGTTTATTTATTTTTGTGCTGTATTCATTCCTCGGATTTAATCTAGGAGGTTCTCTCGTGTAAGATATAGTTCGTATCATACAGGTAGTTCTTCACGGTGCAGACTGAAGCTGTCTTATCGTTTCAATTTACTCTTAACATATTGACAAAGGGAGAATAAGTGAGCGCTATGCGTAAAACAAAATTTGTTTGAAGTTGTTCCCTTGTTCCATCACTCTTTATGGAAACTCCGAAGCACCGGAATAGTAAGAATGCTTTGGGATAGTTTATTGGGAACCTTGACTGTCGCCTCAAGTCTCCCTGCGTGCGCCAGTGAGTCGTGAGTCGGCAGCTCTACCTTCCATTATCTTCCATTTCCCTCCTCTTTTACCTACTTGCGATCGCTTGGATGGCTGGCGATTACGTGTGTGTTATGGCGGCGATATTTACTCCTTTTTCAAGGTTTCCATTCTTGGCGTTGGCAGGTTCTTGTCCGTTAGTGTGGGAGAAAAGGTATTCGTGCCTCTCTTTTCTCACTCACTGCGCATGCTCATAGTTTATGATGACCGCCAAACGTCTACATACATTATTTATTTCGCCGTCGGCTGTTTTGCATTCGATTCCCTCCCCCATTGTAGATGTAGTTGTCTCAAGTGATGAATCACATGCATGTATGAAGTGAAACTCCTTATCTTGGATTTTATTTGCTCTTGCCTCATCGACCATACTCCAGTTTTCCCTGCCTCAGTGCCTCTTTCCTATTTGTATCCTTGCAAGTCAAGCAGGGACTATTTCTGACATTGAATAGTTAATGCATTTTGCTGGCTATGTGACGATTGTTTCCAGCGTCAGTGCTTTCCAAATTGTACATTTCTGAATTCGGACTGATCAAAAGAAACTCAATGTGATAGCTCAACCTTATGCTCGCTTCTCGTGCAATATCACATGTGCTTTTTCAATGGTTGCCTGTAATTCTTACGTTGTAGCACCTTGTTTCGGGAGTGTTGTAAAACCGACGGTGACTGACATATTACAGGTAAATCCGTAAATGTGATTGTGTTCGTTTCAATTGTTTTAATGCAACGGAAAATCGTAAAATATAATGTTCTCATCTCTTCACCTTCAAGTCTCTACACCTTCCAGATAAATCACTCGACAGCCATTTTTGATTTTTGACATGAGTGCTGTGCCCAGAAAATCATCATAAGAACTTGGTCGTAACGAAATACCATCCTGAATATTTAGTCCTAATTTTACCATCTATTTAATGGCAGTTTTGGTTTTGTGATTTCTTTTGAAAATGTGTCTTACTAAAAATATGATTCCATTCTTTTTTCATATTGTCCTCCAATGAAAATAAGTGGTTACATTTCGGCCATCCTGTCGGAAGATTATATTATTATTATTATGTAATCTACCAGTTAAGGTAGGTTTTTGGATGGACACAACTACCAAATAAATATTTTCTGATTCCTAGCAAAACACAGAATTCAGCAAGCTACTCTACATCAGATGTCTATGTATATTTCAATTCCAAAACGACATATTATGAAGAGGTTGACTCCACATGTCTCGTCTCTTTTGATTTTTCCTCTTCCCTCGACCACTTTCCTCTCCTTCTACTCTTACCCTTCACTATGTTTTTCCCAGTGATCCCTTTTTGGTCCTCTCCCTCATTCCTATCACGAAGTTAATTTTTGCCCTATTTTACCCGTGATAGATAAAAAAAACATTCGTCCCTTCTTTGCGTGCACGAAACCTTCAAAATTGTGCATTCCACGATGATAAAGTGAATCTCAATAGGCTATCTACCGGTTTTGGTAGGTTTTGGATGGACGCAACTACCAAATAAATAAATGTCTTGTCTCTTATCAAAATACAACCCTACATCATACTTTACCTCAAGCCCCTCCTCAACTCAATATACTCATACGACTCCTACCTCCCCTCTTTCCTTCTAAAATCCCTATCGTAGAAGAAATGCGTATGCGCAAGTAGGGCGGAAACAGGTGGAAATTCAGAATTAAGGAAAGAAATATATAAATGATGATGTTATCACATTCATCGAGATTAAGTGTTATGTACGTAGAACTACTTTGCAGTTGAAATTTATGTTCGTTCTTTCTGTCTCCTGGCATAACTTTGGGCAGAAGATTAAAGAATCACATAACCGATGGTTTTTACCAGGTGTGTTCGAGAGAGAGTGCGAGATATGGACTTAATAGCTGCCCATCTTATTGGCGGTATTATTAGCCTGCCTTGTGGCCACATTAGTGGGAAAGGAGTTATTCCCTCCCATTTAATTACACAGTGAAACAAACAGAAATCGCGAGGGTAGATTCCTTTAAATACTTGAGTGTAACAATTACTCAAGATCTTTCCTGGGTAAAGGGCATACGGGAAATATGCGGTCGTGCTAATAAAAAAATTGGGATTTTTAATAAGAGTGCTGGGTAAATGTGGCGAAAAAGTGAAGGAACGATGTTTTCTTGCCCTAGTCAGGCCCCACCTAGAGTATGGTGCCAGTATATGGGATTCTCAAGACTTATTTCGGAATTGGATATAGTTCAGCGGAGGGGGGCTAGATTTGTCAAAAATTGTGATGACCAACGCAGTAGCGTAACTACTTTGCTAGAAAATTTAGGCTGGGATTCCCTTACACAGCGACTTTGCTAGAAAATTTAGGCTGGGATTCCATTGCTCAGCGGCGTTTACAATATAGATTAAACTTATTAAAAACATTAAATATGGGTACTTTTCCGATGACATCAAGAACATAATACGAACCCCAACGTATTACGGGCGAAGGGATCACGAATATAAGATTAGAGAGATTGACTGCAAGACTGACACGTTTAAATGGTAATTTTTTCCAAGAACAATAAGTGACCGGAATGCTTGTAATCGAAATCCCCTAGGAGCCCGCTCGACTTAATAAGTATTAACCTACAAGGTAGCGACTGCGCATGGTTATACGACTATATATATATATATATATATATATATATATATATATATATATATATATATATATATATATATATATATATATATTTTGCAGGTTCCCCTCACCTTTCCCCATCCATTTGAAAAACCCTAACCCCCTCATCCTTTACCCTTTCCTCCTGGTGCTGCACCCTCTGCCACACACATAATGGGTGGCTCGGAGGGTATTGATGTAGATGTAGTAGCGTTGATCTGTAAAGTCAGCCAATTCCCCTCACACCGCCTTAATTCAACCCTTTCCTTTCGCACCCCTTAGTCGGATTTACATACTTGTGTTCTAGGCCGGGCGTGCTACTCCGGCGACCTCTCAATCTCCTGCGCCTCACCACACTTTCTTCGCCCTCGTTCGATGCCCCTCTCCCTGCGTGCGATATTCAAGTGCATATACTCCCCAGCAGAGGTGAGAGCGTAATGAACTCGCGCTATGTGCAAAACCATACATATCCGTTAGTCCGCTCGCATTCATTACATCCCTCTCTTTTAAAGTGAGAACTTCGAAAACTTTCGTAAATTTGGTCAATAAATTAATCAGGCTGGTGAAAGAGCACTGTGCGAGTAAAATATGAAGTTTCGTTTAAACAAACTTTGGGCATTTCGCATCCATTTTGCGTTACATAAACTTGTTCATCTGAATCTTTAATGTTGCTGCTTAACAAACTAACGCTCCAAGGAATTAGTTACATGTTTACTCATCACGGGGCATTCATAGGTTTCTGCAATTACTCCGAAATGAATGGAGGTGGCCATCTGGTTACAATAAAGGGTCTGTCAAAAAATACTTTGAATAAACTTCCGGGAAAAATCATTGCAGATCAAAGTACAAATCACTAAAATTCTTCAAAATATCACCCTTGTGCTTCGACGTACCGATGCCAGCGCCCGTGCCAGTCGCGTTGCGCTTCCTGGGAGGCGTCAACGGAACCTCGTTCAAGCACCTCGTCACGGCCCCTTCGACGTTTATCCAGCGTTCCAAAATAGCTTCCTTTCCAGCTCCTTTTTATCCTTGGAAAGAAAACAATTCCTGTGGTGGCACATTTGGGCTGTAGTTCACTTTCATGATGCTCAAGGAGACCGCGAGAGACTGACACGCGAGCAGCCGTCTAATCTTTCGACAGCACATCGAGGACCATCTTTGAACACACCTTTCTCATGGATAAACCTTCTCTATGAATGCGATGCACTGTAGTTTTCGGAATATTGCACTCTTCTGTTTACATGGTGACACTCTGGCGTCGGACAGGGTCGTTCCGGCGGCTCAGGTTCGAATGGTTGATGGCAGCCGTGAGTATGCTATTTTTTTCTGATTCGCTTCATATTTTCTCAATATCATTTCCGGTTTGTTTCCTTTCTTTTTTCTTTACTACTTATAAGGCGGAGGAGGATCGTCGTACCTAGTTTTGCATACAAGAAAATGTCATTTTTCGTTTCATAACTTGTATATTAATATTTCATCAGTTACTCTACGATAGGTTCTTAATCTATTTCCTATTATGCTTTCTTGATTTTTATTAGTCCTTGCGTGTTTTTCTATCTTACCTTCACTCCCCGGCTTTTTCCTTTTATTACGTACCCTTACACGGGACATATTTTCCTCTCCGCAATTTGAGCCTTACGATAATTTAAGTGGGCATATCTCGCGTGACTGTAGTCATGGTCGTTTTTATATTTTTTGTCTCCGTGGCACACTGATCCCGTAACACAATAAACTTGCCCTCATTATTCATTGTGATTGCAGCTTGTTTTCCGCTTCGTTTTTATGATTCTTTTCTTCGTACGAACTGTGCTTTCCATTGCTAGTGATAGTCATTAGGAGAGGTGACTGACAGCTAAGGTCTTTTACGCCATTGGGCATAGGTGACGGTCATTTGAGAGAGGTAGGGGGATCAGGGAATGGGGAAGAAGGGTGGAGAGAAACCCGGCGTTTTCTTTGGCCTTGAAGAAAGGCGCGAAGAGGTCCGAAGATTGACGTCCCATCCGACGATCTGCTGCTTACTCTTGAAGTACGCACCGCATTCTTCCACATACTAGATTCGGGACGCATCTGAAAAACTCTGCTACCGCCGGGATTCTAACCATGGCCTTCCAGTAGCTAATGCACTGGCCACCACACCACCCGGTTTTCCCATATACTAGCCCTAAGTATAAAATATTATTTTCGCTTTTGGCAGAAGTGACAGAATTTAATGCATATTTTGATATGTTAACATTTTGAATGGACGAAGACGACATTGGGAATAGAAGTTCGATGGTAAACGGTTACCTATCCTTCTTTCCCCTTTCAATGACCTCGTCTCCAGAGATTTCCATTCTCTCTTCTTTCCTCTCTCTTCCTCTACCGTTATCCAGTTGGCCCGAATAAGAAAATTTCAAAGCAAGACACTTTTAATGCAGCCATTAGCGTGGTCAATGCTTCGTCCACCTCCTCCACTTCGGCGGTCGTACGAGGTCATCACGTTCTCGTCCGATCGGCCCGCCGTTAACACGGCACTGATCGCAAGGGAAGGGGGAGGGAGCCGCGCCAGTTTCCCTCCCGCGGCGAATCTCTTTCGTCCATTTTCTCACCCCCCCCCCCCAAGCATCTATTCTTTGACGCACGCCGCGAGGAATTGTGGGCGGATGGGAAAGCCTCTCCTTCGCCCCCGCTTCCGGAGTCCTCTCCACCCCTTTCCACAATCCACCCTGTCTTCTCTTAGCCTCTCCTTCGCATCCTGTTTTTTACGCATTGTATTATAGGTGCTACATTTTCGGACAATTCATAGTTAGAAATATTTTTCACGTATTTACCTGAATTATATTTTAAATATATTTATCTAAATTACCAAATGAGAACAAAACGACGGGACTCCCTCCTTGAATGTCTCTTTGTCGGTGCCGGACCGACTCTCCCCCCGTCCTTAAATCCGCTTCACGTCCGAGACTGGGCCTTGCGCGACACGAGAGACATTACCCTGCGATCACACACGTATTTGCCCTCTTTCATCCCTTTACCCCCTCCCCTGCCCTAAACTGTCCCCCCTCATCGATTCCTCTCCTCTCCACACACCCCGCAAAATCACCAGCGGAAAACCTCCCGTCCGTCCGCCTATCTATCGAATAGTGTTAATTGGGTCCTTAGCGGCCGAGGGGGATGCATGCAGAAGTGATGACCGGGGATCACTGTAGCGGCGTCGAAGGGTGAAGGGCGGTTTAGGATGATCACACTTCCATTATCCGCATCTCCGGGTGCTCAAAGAAGGAGTCGAAATCAGGAAGGGGAGGAATGGATGGAAGGCGGGGGGCACGAGGAGGAGACCCTGCCTCCCTCGGCACACGTATCTGGGGGAAACGGGTAGGCTGGGTGATTGAGGTGGTGTATTCAAATATTTAAAGAGGCGCAATAAGAAAGGGGGCTCGGGAGGGAGGGAGGATAACGTTTTGATACAGGGATTCTGGTGGGAGGACGAGGAGGGGGTTGAGGAGTCGAGCCTGGAGGGCGCGGGGGCAATTTCGCCGTGGGGAGACCGAGATTTCCGCCCCCCACGAGTTCCTTCATTTTTTTAGGGAGTTTCTGCTGTCGGAAGGGTGCTAAGGGTGTTTGGTGGGGGATTTTTGGGCGGATCGCGGGGGGAGAATCACAGGGTTTGGATCTGGGAGAGATGGGGAGTCGGGGAAGAGGGCGGGTGGAAACGAAAGTATTTGTCTCGCTTCCCCGACCCTGAGCTCTCCCCCGATGCCTCCCCCCCACTCTCCAAGACCGCCCTTTCGCCCCTCCCGTGCACGGCGCGCTATATGGAAAACATTAGGTTGCGAGAGGCAAGGAATAAGGGTCTCTTTTCTTTTTATTATCATTTCCCATTTCCCGCACTCCCATGGCGGATATCATATCTAATTTATCAGACTCGTCCATTAATTTTCATCATTCGGTTGTATTGTTTCTTTTTACACCTCTCTCCCTCCCTCTCCATCCCACCCCTCATGACACCACCAAAATCCTATCCCCCTAGGTTAAGTCTCCATTTTCGAATGCGTCACGAATTTCACCTTATGTTTTTTTTCAAAACTTGCACAACTTCTTCCCCATCCGTTCATCGAAACTGCTTCGTTTTGGCTTCATCGAGCGTTAAGAAGGTTTAAATGTATGTATTTTTTTACGCTTCGTAATTTTGTAGCTTTTGGTACGTAAGAATACACACAAACGTACCCTTGTGCATACTTTTATTCTCCTATGTTTGTGTAGATTGCATCGAAGAGATCGGGGGTGGCGTTGACGACAGACCCTCGGCAGCGTCTACGTTGCGCGTGCTGCAGGGTTGCCTCCCTTGCCTCTCTGCAAATTTTCGATCGTTGGCAAAGGAGGGAGGTAAATGTGGAGGCAAATACGTCAGCAGTATTAGAAATTTAAATATGTTTTCCGTCCGTCACCCTCTGTTCTTTCTTGAGCTCTGCTCTGCCTCCGAGCTCGATCCTCCCCCTCGTGATTCCCTCCCCTGAGGAATCTCGGATCTCTCCTCCTCCCCCCCGGCCTCACCCGCTCGTCAAGGCACTCACTCATTGTATTAAAAACAACGCCAAAACATTACTCCGCCTCTCACTCCATGATCTATTTTTTTAATTTTCTTTTTAGCGTTTCCCTATATAGTTTTTTTCACTTTCGCGGATTTCTTTTTCAGCATTTTCCATTCTCTTTGACTGTGTTTGTTTATGGAGCTTGTTCACTCCGATCTCTCACAAGAAAAAGGATATTTATTCTGCAGTTGCTTTGATCTTCGGAATCAAACTGAAATATTTCGCCACCTTAAAAGATACACGCTGATTGTTACGCTTGCAGAACTAGTGCAGTGCACTGATGTAATTATAAATAATTTTGGCACTCAAGTCTTGTGTTTAGGACATAAACTCGAATTTTCTATGATTTGTATGTACTTTTATTTTTATACATGATTTTGCTATATATTTTAATGATGAACTTGTTTTCTAAATCTGTGCCTTCACAATGGTTTTCAATAGTTTTATGTCTAATGTTGATTAAGTTCTTCGAAAAGCAAATTCTATGAACACAAAGTCTCAGATGTTTTCACCGTAATTATGTACAGTTAATTAAATTATTTTATTCAATTTTGGGAGTCCTCAATGTATGTACGTACATGTAATTATATACACGCACACAAACACGCGCGAGCGCGCGCGCACACACACGGTGTGTCATATGTGTGTGTATATATATATATAGATATTATATATATATATATATATATATATATATATAATATATATTATATATATATATTATATATATATATATATTTTTTTTATAAGGAAAGTCTTTTTGAAGTGAATAATGAAACAAACAAAGGAGCGAAATAGCGTTATTTTCGTGTGCCAGAACTTCCTGGGAAACCATAGGTGGCATAGGGAAAGGACCTGCCCTCCCTGCCTTGATTTGTAAATTTTACTCGCCGTTGGGCTTAGTATTGAACGAACTCTACCATCACCTATAGATTGAATGTAAAACTTAAGAACACAGAATAAAGAGGCACTGAAGGCTTTGGTTTTTAAAAATTTCAGTGTGGCAACCAACTCTCTCAACTAAGGAAGCTGAAGATACGTCTGATGGACAGAAATGGGTAGGGCATAGGTAGGACGGGTGCAGGAGTGGGGAAAGATGGTGGAAGGGATAGACAGGAGTGAGGGGCAAACATATTGTTTCGGGGAAGGAAACGCACCGACGAACAGAGAGTATATGAATTGTCCATGATCCATTATGGTCAATGTACGCTCCATAGCAAATCCTTTTCTCATATTCCTAATGCCAGCGATTAGAATTTGTAATGTATTTCAATACTGCAATGCGCATTCTTTGTAGACCGTAGAAAGGAGGAATCGATCGGAATGTTAGGACATATTATTACACTCTTCGTTTAATAGTCAACCTACATACAACTCCACCGAATGTTTATTGGCGTGACACGTTTCCCTGTTTTCTATCACCATCCTTGGTACCTTTCAGGCGGCGTATAATGGTGCCATTAAATCGTGAATGCATCACGCCATTTGATATTCCGTGGAATAGCGCAATTGCATCTTTCTCCTCATCGTTGAATGTCTCAAACTTCCGTGAAGTGTTGCCCGAATGAGTGGATTTTACGTTTCGGGCTTTTGCGCATCCAAAACTGGCTTTCCATCGAGAAACGGCATGGTGATGTCTCCTTGCAGTGACACGATGAACAACTAGTTTGTGTCATGTTCATGGTATTTACATTCGGAGGTACACATTATCAGTAATGGGCACGCCTTCCGCGCCATAATAGTTCATTAATCTACTTCTTTCCATCAATCCCAATTCATAATTCGACTTGGTTTCTTGCACCCCGAAATTCCCTTGATTAATAGCCTGAGATTTTCGGCATGTTATTGATCGATAGGAGTTTATATAGTTTATTTTCGTCATGAAAAAATATTACAATTAATCATGATCGTACTGCCCTTAGCTTCTTGTTCAGAAAATGATCTTCGTCCACTTGAAACAGTCATATTCTCCGGTTTTAATTCATGGGTCTAATCTAGTTTGAATACTGATTTGCCACACTTGACTTTCAGTGTTCATACGCCGTACGAGATTAAAACATTTTTTTGTCTTTGGTTGTTATCGTTTCCTGGTGGCATGGATGAAAATTATTCTTCCCGGGATGGTTCTTCTCTTGGGTTGCTCAGCCATGCCGTCCGTACCTTCCGGCGCTCTTCCCCTTCCAGTTTCACTTTAATGTCCTCACGGGCAGATGGAATGGCTGTGACATCTCTCGTTTTCGTCTTCATACGCTCGTATCTCTCACTCTCAACATACTCCCTCTTTCTCTTCTCTCGTGGTGGCGGTCCTCCCTCCCTCTACCCCCGTCTCCCGCTTCGGCCTCTTGTCTGCTGTTTTCTTTCTCCAACGCCTCCTCATTCTTTCCCTATGCTTTCTCGGCGTCGTATCCCAGGGCTTTCATCGGGTAGTTAGTTGAGCTGTTAATGGAAACAACGACCCTTTTCTTCAGAAAAATAAAATTTAAAATGAGGAGAGTGATAAAAGAAAACTGTGTGTTCCTTTATCTTTCAGAAGCGTAAGGGAGGGATGTGGGGGAGGGGTGGGAGAAGAATAGTCTGTTGGGGTATGGAAGTGGGTGTGGTGGGCAGTGGGTAGGGTGAAATTCGCACGAAAGGAAAGGGAGGAAGAGAGGGGATGGGGGCCGGAGGATGGAAAGTAAAAAAATAACGAAGCGCGAGGCCTTAATTATTTAATTCCACTCCACTTTAATTTTTTCTGCTTGTTATTACTCCGGTCCCCTTTTCTCTCTCTCTCTCTCTCTCTCTCTCTCTCTCCCTCCCTCATCGTTCCTCTTTTATACGCGCGACATTTATTTATGCTCGTACATTTTAATAATGTTGTTCTTATAAAAAGGAGAGCCTCGACCGCCGTTTCTGTTGAAGTTTTTGCAAGGGTTCGTTCCGTACTCTTCCGTGTCTCTTTTTGTTTCTTCTATATTCTAGTCATTTTCTCTTTCTGTTATTTTTGCATTTTGAGGGACCTCGCTGCGGCCGCTCCAGGTCGCTACCGCGGCTGCTTCGGGGGAAATAAAACTATCCGTATTTCAGTGAAACAGCGATTCTCCCCCTTGCTTCCACCCGTCCCACCCCTTCTCTCTCCCAACCCCTCTATCTCTCTCTTAGGCGCTGCTCTTTGTCCCTGGTGCAAATCTCCATTGCACGAGTGGAGGGAGACCTCGTTTTTCCCCATCCCTCCTCACAGGTCTTCACAAAGCTGTTATTATTTTGTCTGCTATTTGAAACGGGCGCGTATGAGTTATTCAGCGGTGCCTTGTTCTCTCCACTGAGTGGAACAATATGCTTCCTCTGTTGAATTATCCCGAACAGCCTCTGTCCGTGTGCTGACTTCAAAATAAGATTTCCTTCGCAGTCACTTATGCCAAATGAGGCGCGTGGAAATGATTAACCTTTCACGTCCAGTTACAGTTCGAGAATAATCCTCTGTGCCTTTTTGATATTGTAATCGGGACACGAATCGATTCGACTTTTAGCATAAAATATGAAAAGCACTCGGAAAATAGTATATCACGACGAAACGAGTCAAGCGAATTTATTGGCTTGGATCTGCACGCGTCTGCTTTCTGACGAGGTACATTTTTTAGTCTTATTATTAACCTCGGAAAGTATTCGGAATAGAAATAGAAAATATAGATTTGCGTGCGAATATGCTTACATTGATGGAGAGTTTACCCAATATCGCCGCAGAACTATGTAAATTGAGAGCAAGTCTCTTTTTCGACTGCTATATTCAAATAAATGTTAGCCCAGTTGCAAATCGGATTTTTTTCGTTCAAGATTTTTGCGTTAATAATCCTGCGGGAAGCATAATAATTTGACTGTATGTATGGTCAGGAAACCACCATTTGCATTCAGAATATTAGATTGCTTTTTTGAGTGTCTTAACGAGGGTTGGGTCTGCATTGCATTTCAGTCCGGCGTTTGCAAAATCGGATAAGATAAAGCGGCATGGCGCTCGGAGCGTGCACGTGTTTTCACGTCACAATCGTTAAATAGACGTAATCAGGCCGCACAAACGGCCCTCTTGGGCCACGTGTTCCTCCTCACTTTCTAGTGCTCCCTTTTAAATCCTATTCGGCGCTAAACACTGGCCTGCCCGATTCACCGCGATTCCGATGAAAGTACATGTGCTCTCTCCGCTTCAAATTATCTTGCTCGTAAAGTTAACCTTATTGTCAGGCAAGATATGCTCGCTTATCACTCTTTTTACTCCCTTCGCATGCTTTAGTTTTAATCTCCCTCTGCCGAAGCTTTACGAGAGGATACCGCGGTGATTTCCGAAGGTTTTCCAAGGTGAACTCCAACGAAGAGAACTGACTGCGTGATAAGTTACACATTTTAGGATGTGCTGTTGGATATTAAAGTTAGGCACCATCCAGTTTCTAGTTTATTTGACATCAATCCTGGATTTTCCAGTCGATATTAGTGGTGTTATTTCAGAAAAACTATTCTTTTGGTCGCTCTACCATTACACTGATGTCAGTGAGACCCTTCTTTTCCTGGAAGTTTCCATAATTGCCAAATGGTTTGACCTCAACACGTCGAAGAAACGAAATCCCCCGAACGGTTGTCCGATTACATTTCGCTGTGAATGTTGTGATAACTTGGGACGATTTGCCATTCCACAGTCTATGAAATTTCGCAGCCTAATTTAGTTTCACTGTCGATGTCGAAGAGAAATTCTTCGTGAGGCCACTTGCTGTTTGGCCGTTGCAGAATTTATTTCTTGCCATCAACTTTGTTCTCGTAGGGGACCAACGTGCCTCCTGCGTTGGTGCCAGTTTCCCCATCAGGGTTCGCGGGGGCGGGCGGGCGGGTCGGGGCCTGCCAAGTCGGGCGTGTGGGGGAAGTAGTGGGGAAGGGGGGTTCCGGAGTGGGCCGGCTCCTCCCCAGCAGTGACAGATTGGCCGTGGCCCCGCTAGCTTCCCCTTTCAACCCCCCCCCCCGGCTCGACACCCCTGCACCTCACCCTGCACCCCCGCCAAACTAGGCTATCAACCCGGGAGCAGAACCGTGCTTTTCTCCCCTTCTTCCCTCGCTTCCTTCCCACGCGTGTATATCTCACGCGATCGCGTCTCTCTGCCGCCCTCCTCGCTCTCCATCCGCGACGTATCTCGATTGTCTTATTTTTCTTTCCGGAAGTTTAGATTTTTTCTCATTTCCTCCGACCCAACCGCCGCATTCTCTTATTTTTTGTGGTTCATAAGAGCGTCTCCGTATTTAAAAAAACACTTCCCCCACCTCAAGCCCCCCCCCCCCCTCACGCCTCGGTGAGACACGGAGTACGTCCAGGTCCCCTCTTTTGTATTTTTTTCTCCTGCGACGGTCTTCCATTTCCCCCGTCATGTCGCAGCGTCGCTTCCGTCGGTGGTTTCCCTTTTCTCTATCTATCATTGTTTTTCGTGCCTTCCGACCCTTAATATTTTTTGTTTACTTCGGTCCGTTAGCTTATTTCAGAAGTGTCGGATGAAATCTGGATGGTTTCCGATAACAGTCCTCTTTCCGCCGCACACACCCCCACCACCGTTCTCTCTTTCGCTCTGTACGCTGTCTGCTCGGGGTAGCTTACGTCTTGTACTTATTTGATATTTTTTTCCTTTTGTTGTTTGTTCGTTTGTGTCTATAATCCTCTGTGTTTGTGTTGCGTGAGAATTATTATACGAAGGCTGTCCAGAAATTAACTTATTTTTTCGTGTAGCGAGCGAAGTATTGGAGTGGAGCCCAATGTTTGCGGTATCGATACAACCTGAAGGCAGTACCCCTCGAGCTGAAATGTTTGGAAGGCTGAACCGCTTATCGTTTGTTAACAGTAGCGATTCAAAATGAACAACACAACTGAAAATCCTGCCAAATGTATAATCCGTTTATTTATAAGAGTTTTACTGGCAATAAACTTCAAAGCTGCTAACATGCAAGGAAAAATGTGCTGTGCACCGATTAAGTGATGAGTGACAGTGTTGTGGGTCAGTGGTGTCGTTAGTTTAAGAGTGAACGGACAAATACCCAAGATGTCCGAGAACTGGCCATCCGTCAGGGTCATCTGTGGCAAGGCTAGGCAGACCACTGCGGTCTTAGTCGTGAGCATTGGTGCGGCACCATTTTTAAACTGAATATAACCTTGCCTCACTCCGCCTTTGCTCATTATTCCGTCTCCGTTCGCTTCACGGAGTATCCTATGGATTTCAAGTGGCTAGTGGTTTTTGCCAGTAAAAACCTAATCACAGATTGCACTTCACAAGATTTTCTCTTTCAGTGCATATTTTAACAATTCGCAGTGAGCAAAGTAAAACTACCGCAGTCTGCACACTACCACAGCCGGATGCGTACTGAGTCTACACTCAGATGTGTAGACCCCAAGATGGTGGCTCTAGCTATACCCCCTGCCAAGCTAGGCGAAAACGTAAGTTAATTTCTTGACATTCCTCGTAGTTCCCAGATACGCTTCACTCCTCTCGCCAGCCTCTTTTAACCCCACCCTCCCGTAAATTCGCCCCCTCCCTGCCAACCACGCTGTTCTTTACGAAGAGCCTGCCTCCCATCTGTTTCCTCCTCCTCAATTATCGTCAGTTGCTTTGCCACGTTACGCATCCGGTTTTTTTCTCTTTCATGAAAGTCAGTTTCACAGATATTTCCATATTTCTTTCGTTTAATACCACTTTTTCACTCCTCTCTTTCGCGGTGGTCACACCTAATCGACCTCCACGCCACCTTCCTCTCTCCTCCTGTTACTCCCTTCGTAAATAACCTACTTGGAATTTATGTTTTGCGTGTCCGGTGTTTAAAGCGCCAAAGCAAATTTGCCTTTTCAGTCACTCGATGGTAATTACTTTTTTAATGATGGAGACAAATATGTTCCTTTTTTATGCCAGTGACGATGCATGTTGAACGTTCCACCAGGTTAGAGGATCACGAAAATTGATTGTTTTAATTTATTTTCGCTTCGCTGACGCATCATGCGGAATACATTTGCGTTTGGAGTTTCAAATAGCCCTTCGCTTGAAATATTCCGCAATTTGTCAGGAATTATCTCAATACACAATGCTTCAAACTCTACTGCACTAAAGGGAACGTCCGTTCTATATTTTTTTGTGTGAAAGTTTTTGTTGAACGTACAAAATTAGTGCACCAGAAGGGCAAAAATAGCTTTTGTTCTGCGCAGCTTGAGCCGCAATGAAGCCCGTGTATGTGGTTAAATTCGCGGCACTGCGAGTAAGGTTCGTTCGGAACTGAGAGGCTGATTCCACAATCCACTGATACTCATCTCCCCTCTCGCCTCTGTTCAAATGCTATTTCGTGGTCCTCTACCCCCACATCCCCACCCCTATTATTCAGTCACTTCCTCCCCCTTCTCTCTCTCTCTCTCGAAAGTTCATCAGATCAACTCACTCAATTCATTCTTTACGTTCGGCTTATTTTCTTGGATCACGGCGCACTGCTTCCGGTTTGATGTCAAGACTGATGGTTTGGTTCTTGTTCTTCTTCCGATGATTGCGGTTCAAATATTCCGTGCCTTCCGTCCCTCCTCCTTCCTCGGGAATCTAATGCTATCCACGGAAATACATTCATATTCACAGATAAGTTTAATGTATCAACCTTAGAGATATAGCAGTTTTGGTGTTGCCTTCTCATGTTTCTCAATACCCTGTCATAGCATCAGATTTTATTTCATTTTTCAATGTACAAAAGATGGATGCAGAGCATATTGATCGGCAGTGGGATGTTGAAGATTGTGATAGAAGAGATAATATTAGGCAAACGAGGATGAGGCAGGAGTAGGATAGGCGTGTTGGGCGGAGTGAATGGAGGAAAGAAGCATATAGAATTGAAGATGGGCTTATTTTAAGGTTTGATGTCGGGTTGTGTTTTGTTAAAAGAGTCGAGGGAATCGTCACGGTACGGTTTGGATTCACTTATATTTCACTTCCGATGCATGCATGTATTTCCTTGTGGCCGCTGGTATTCCTCACTTCATTTTTTATTCCTTCTTTTTGCCATCGTAATTCTATCGTTGGTCTTGTTTCCTTATCCATTCATCGTATGCACTGGTTAGTCTAATATTTGTTCATTCCTATGCGCATGAAGTGGAGGTTACTCATGGAATTCAAATGCCCTTCAAAATTAAGCTTTTCGCGGAAGGAAAAATACTTGGACAGCCACTGGATCGTGCCAGCATCCATCAATGGTTCCTCGGTTTTGACACTACCTTCGTGATGACCATTTCTTTTAAAAAAATAATGTAACGCCCCATGTTTTCAAACGAGAATCCGTTTCACGTTTTTTTAGTGAGCAGAGATTAATGTACAACTTACAACCTCAGCGAAATTTTTTCAGGAGTACATCGGTATGTCTTAAACGTAAAATTGATGAGAAGAAAATTTATGGCCATCAAATCATGAACAATTACATTTAAGTAGAGATTGTATGGTTAATTTCGGATTTCTATTCCCCAATATCTACTTTCAGCAGAGGTAAATCATGAACTCATCAATCTGTAAAGCTATCTGACATTGACTCCTCATAAGGCGCAAGTTATTATTTTTCAGCAATCACAGGTGTCGTCGAATTGCCCATTATTGGTGGGCCTACACTGGGTTCGGATGCGCCGTGGGTGTAGCCGGCCGCTGTGGTTCCGGCTTCGCAGATTTCAAATGCCCCTTTCCCGTGCCCCCAGCCACCCAACTCGCCCTCTTCGTTCGCCCGTCCCAAACCCTTCCTTTCTTCCCCGCCCGACTCTTCCCCCACTTCTTCCCCCCCCTCACCCTCTTTGCCGCCCCCTCCTCTCCCTTTCCACCCACTTCGTTCCCCCCGCCCGTCCCGAGGACCCACCCGCCCCTTTGGATGATGAGCACCTCCCCATTCGCTCCACGTTTCACCTCTTTTTCCCAGCATGCTCTCTGTTTTCATACGAAGCTCGTTCGCCCTCTCGGGACATAACTGACGAAATAATAAAAAATCATGCCCCACCCCTTCCCCGCCGTTCCATTCGCGGGTGGAGCGGCTCCTCTTCCTCATTTAATCAATTCTTTTCCGGTCGGGGAGTGGGGGAGAAAAGGGGCTGGGTGTGCACGCTTCTCTCGCGTGGGGGGATCGGGGAGGGCCAGGGGCTGCAAATGGGTGCGTCCTTATCATTCCGCCGCCTCTATCTCCGCTCGTTTCTCATTGGAGGCGTCTCTCGCCGAGTTGGGCCGAAGTCCCTGGATTTTTATCGCTTCGGCACGATTGATATTTGCTTCCTCGCGAAATTTGTTGCGCTGCGAGCGCGTAATTTGTGGAGGTTGCACTCCTTCACATGCACACGCGTGAAGATATTGTTCTTTTACTGGCCTCCTATTTTTAATATACTCTTTCCTGTGGAGGTTGGAAATTTAAAATAACTCCCTGGGAATCTGTCTCTCGACGATGGCGTCATAGCTTTTTTCTTGATGAGCAGAAGTGAAAGTGTGTAGATGTGTGATTGCAGTCGTTCTACTTGTGCTTATGTACTTATGCAATCAACTGATGTTTCCTCGCTATGGGCTGGAGATTTCATGCAATTGCACTGGAAGATCATTATTTTAATCTTTCCATCAACTTCCGTCATTGGATGGAAATGTTTTTATTAGCGAAAGCGGACTGTTTATCGCCGTAGTGATTGATCGCTTTTGAATTCGTTTCGCTCTCATTATACAATATACTTTCAAATGTTTTCACTCTCTCCAATAGGTTTTAGTTATTCTAAAAATTACAAGAATAAGCCAGAAGCATTTATTTCCTGAGGACAGACGTTAAATCTGCTTCCATGTTTGCTCTCTCCAGTGAAGTAGTGAGGCCAGTAAAGCCTTCAGTTTTCTTCATTTGTGCTTATGAGCGGTCCGAGTATGCGAGTGCACCCCAATCCTTTGGGATATGATCCAAGAAGAAGACTCTTGGTAACCATCCAGCTGTTGTCGTAACCTTTTTCTATGTGCAATATACTATATGATGTCCTGACTGAGCTCTGGACTAGTGGCATAATTAAGCGGGCCTATCCAGGGACACCGGACCATTCACTTCAAGGAGGCATGGAGGACGTTCGTGCAACTTTTCGGCAATGAAATGGTAGAACTCATTTTCCATTCATGGCAATACATCCATTCATCGGAAAATCTAATAATGCCTGAAATTATTCGGAAATTGCCCGGTGCTTTTTTGAAGTTTCCGGATTCTAAGGGGTGGGAACAGCGGTTTTACCCACCCCTGACCCCCTCGCCATTGCACAACACAATGGACTTTCCGAAAATGTGACATTTTATTTTTCATAGGCTCAGGAATTCAAATATTTCACTGCACACATATTCGCGTATATTTCCATTACCGCCTTCTTTCCTCTTTCGAAGCGTAAACGTTTCGCCCTCCCACACCTACCTCTGTAAAGGAATTGGTCCTCTCTCGCCTCTCATCGTTTTATCCGTAAGCGTTTGGCAATGATGATTCCATCCCACCCAAACTCCCCTCACCACCCTCTCTGCAACCCCTAGCCCCTTCCCCGACCCCCTCCCCATGGCGCTTTATTTCCTTCCTCCCGCGCCCCTTCCCAGTTCTCTCTCTCCCGGTTCCAATTTCACCCCACCCTTCCCGTCTATGGGGCGAACGTGAGTTTTCATCTCGGCAGCACACACCAGTGGAACCCTCTTCTTCTTCTTATCCTTATGAAATTTCACTCCGCCCTCCGCAGCCATTCGCATATTCACCCCCTCCCCTCATCCATCCGCCCCCCCCCAGCGCCTCTCCATTCCCTTCCGCGAAGGCCTCCCTCCCGCCCCTCTCCTCTCGGTCTTCCCTTTGACCATAATCTCCTTCGCCCATTCCTCCCGGGCTGGAAGATTCAGATATTGTATCCTCCCGCTGCTTGAAGGCGAAGGCGGTCCGTCGCGCTCCCTGCAGTGTTTTTTTCATTTACCCGGAGCCGGGCTTTCGTTTCGCCTCCCCGTCTTCCAGAGGACGACGCATGGCCCGCTGAAGATGAGAATTTCGGATGAGTCTTCCTCAAGCGAAGTTAACTTGTGAGGAAACGTGTGGGGATCTGCATAAATAAAACAGCCCCAGAAGTAGTTTTTACCGAGTTGATATGTCTATTGCTAAGGAGAAATTGCCGCTGACTGTACTGTTGGTATTCTGTTTTTTTAAACCTCGGCTTCTTCTAGCACCGCATTTAGCCGTAGTCCTAATCCGATGGTACCCCACACTTACTCGACCTTTATCGGAGTTTCAGGTCATAAGAGTTCGGTGTAAGTTTGAAACTATTATGGAGAAATGGGTGGCGGTATATATAGCTATGGTCATCGTGATCTCGTTTCTTACTCGTTTTGTATGTATTTTTGGTTTGGTTATCGGTTATTCAGTTTCAGCACAACCACTAGCATTGTTAGATGCTATGAGTTGGCGTTTTTCAGCTAAATGTCACAAAGTATAGTTTAAGTGTTCGCCATCATCCAGTATCGTGCATAGTTTTTCAACGCTTTTTGTCCCAAGAGGAGATGGGTAAAAAAGTACCTTAATAACGATAGGTTTCCTATTTTTCATGCATAAACGAAACATTTGTCTTATCTTATATTTGTCTCGAAACTAGTAGTTTCAAAGTAGAATCTAACTTGGTTGATGACTTTTAGATTCCTTCAGTCGTGCCATCATCACGGGTTATCAAGTCGAGGATTGATTCTCGCAGATCTCCAGACTATTTAATCCAATCTGCCGATCTCTCCATTCCCTCATGGCTTCATGCGTTGACATTTAACGTGAACAGCTGAATGTGATTAATCTTTGACCTTCATCTTTAATTCCCAACCTCCATGTTTCCGTCAATTGTCATCTTAAGTACATTATCGTGCCTGAGGATGCGTCTGAACAGTTTCTCTCTTTTTGAAAGTGTCTTCCCAGGCGCTCTCTTCAATCACTCCTCGAAGTAATTCTTCGTTTGTTGCTCATTCATTTTATTATCCTCGTTATTCTCTAGGGCCGCATTCCAATCGCCTCCAGTCTTCTTTTCACTTCTGCTTCTATCGTCTCTAGAAAAGTAGTCTCCCTGCGCAATTTCCAACAAATCGCTTACTTATGTATATGTAGGTCCTCTTTTCAGTGGGCAGTTGTTTCTTCTGATGTGTAGAAACCTTTGTTCACTATTCCTACTGCACTTCCTACATCACTCTTGTTTTTCTATCTGTAGTGATTCTGCTGCCTAAATAGCAACGCTCTTTCAATTGTATCTGTGTGCCTAGTTGTACTCAAAGATAATCTTCCCCACTATGACTACAGACAATTAACTTAGTCTTAATCCTCTCTGTCCTACCATAGCCATACTAGTCCTTTCTTTGTACACGTATGTTTGTCCGCTACCTCTTGGTCTCGCGAAGTGCCTTCCCATTGCGCACCCTAAATATCAATGGCCTGACCTCCCTCTATTTTATCTTGCTCCATGCTTTTATACTCATTTAATCACTGTCGTCTGCTTTCGATGCAGTAAGAATAGTCTCTCTTATTCGTCCTCTTGTTCTAAATTCTTCTTTCTTACTTTTTTTTTCTCTAGGTCTGGTTTAATGTATCTTTTTTTCTTTAATTTAACTTTCTGGGGTAAATGTTCCCTTCCCCAGTCTTTAAGTTTTTTTGCCTCCTTATCTCCTCTTTTAGATCTAGTAATGTCGTTATGGTTCCCATCGCAACTTTTGTCTTCGGCCTAAGAATTTTACCTCGGCTATTGAAATCCTTTTTATTTCCTGCCACTTCTCTTCAGTCGATCCTGTATTGCCACGTTTTTCCAGTTTCTCTTCCAATTTCTGCTGGAAATCCAAGCGTGAAGCAGTTTCCTTCAAATTTTCTAACTTCTATTTAGTCCGCACCCTCTCCCGTAACTTTTTAAATTTTAGATGGCACTTCATTAGCACCAAATTGGTCTCGCGGAAGATATCTGCCCCGGGTAGGTTGGTTTTGCCGTATTTTATTTGATTCCTTAATCTCTGGTTCTCGAGTATATAGTCAATTTCATTTCCTCTTACCCCATCCGTGGGTTCCGATGCTTTTCTGACCATAGCGATCCTGCCATTGCATTCTAGGGCTTCCTCCCCGAGTACTCTCAATGCTGCACTTTTCCGTAATATAGTGCCATAATTTCCATTCGCGTTGCCTGTTTGAATGATTCTGTTGTTGCCGCCGCGATAGTCTCTTTCTTCGGGTTTTTTTTAATTTCGTCTAAACCCAATGTACGCTTCTCTGCCCTAAACGTTTTCTACCCTCTCTATGTAAACATTCTCCACCCTCTCTATGTAAACATTCTCTACTCTCCCACATGTCCGGATCAACACGCATTTCCATACATCTCTTATAATATTTTATGATTGTGCTTAGGTAGCAGTGAATTTATGTTGAATTTAGCTTAAGGATTTGCGGAGTAGCTTTATATCCTAATGCTCGAGTTTATCCTGAGATTTACTCTTAGTTTTTGGCGGTAAAGAGTTTACTTGACCCTTAAACTTTTTTCAATAATATAACATTAGTATTAATTTTTACTCTTTCTGTTATGGAGATATGGAGAATTTTTTACTGTTATGGAGATAACCTATTGCCCGAAATGCATTTTGGATGGCCTATGTCGTATAATTTTTATGTGGTTACCTTAGTGTCAAATGATTATCATAATTTCAGAGTATATGAAGAGTGTATATAATCTCCCGAGGCTAAGCATAATGTAAAAACTCTCTTCAATCAGCTTGTGCCGAGTGGTGTATGGGCGACTTGGAGTATTCATGCCATTCGTGGGCGAATTAAGCAAGCGTGCATAGATAGCATGGAGCTACTTAGATAAGGCCGTCGTCTCCCTCCTTCCCTTCGTTCGCTGCCGAGGCCGAATTGGAGGCGCAACACGTGCGAGTGATTTGAACGCACATTTCCCGCCCACTCTTCCCCTCGCGCCAGCCACGCCTCCCCCTCGCGCGCCCTCGAACGACCCCGAGGCACCACGCGATGCTCTCGCCCCATTGTTGCACCGCCATTCTCCCCATGCTACTTCCACCCCCCCCCCCCGCGCTCTTGCTTCTGGGTTACTTCCCTGGGTCGGCTTCCTCTCCAGTAATTTTTTCCTCTAATCCTTAATATCTCTTTATTCGGTACCTTGCGTGAATGAGTGCGATAAAATTGAACGCCCTTGCGAAGTTGCACCGGGTTTTCAAGCGAGTTTAATTAGACAACGCGATATCTTCTCCAAGTATAGCGAAGGATTACGTTTCTCACATCATCGTTTCCTGAACCATGTGTCCATAGCTCAAGTGTCGTATTCAGATGTGTTCTATTATCTTGACTGTGTGACGTGCAATCTCTATTGCTCTATGAATCGCTGCGCAGAATATTTCAATGGCCCATTTGCAGGATTGGATCTTTGCATAGCTCGTTTGAAAATGCATCAACTGGAGCGTGAATAATGGGGCAAATTTTATTATCCGTTCGGAAATGTGTGAGCTAGCATGAGTGTTTCATAACGATTTTTTTTGCACCGTTGCTCTCTCTACGTCACTTAAGTCGAAGTTCAGTAAGTTCAAGTATCGGGTTTTAAAGGGCTTTCCGCTATCAATTGCATTTTATTGCTCAATTTTCCGTCCGACGACTCCAGAGAGACCGTGGAGGAGAGGAGTGTTGCGTACGCGGGCCTCTCCAAAATGAAAGCATTCGTGACTATATCCCGTCGTGCTCTGCCTTGTGTTACGTCGCACGAGTCGTCGGCGGCAGTGCGACCTCACTGCGTTGGTATTGATCCATAAGAAAAAGTGCCTGCCTCTCTCTCTCTCTCTCGCGAGCTGTTCCTCCGCCTCATCCTCCTCCTATGCTTGCTCTCCGTCGTCCTCCTTCTTCTTATCCGTCCTCTGCTTTCTCCCCCCTCCTTCCGCTCTCTCTCTCTCTCTCTCTATCCGTAGAAATCCCTCTCGTGCGTCGCGAAAGCACTTCGGCGGTGGTGGTGGTGCTTGGCAGCGTGCAGCGGCGGTGCTCGCGGGTGCACATGCATTGGAGCTTGTTCTTATTCCATACCTCTCCCGCGCCAATCGTCGAAGTAGTTAAGCGGCGCATTGTCCTCTTCTCGATGATTTCTCACTGGATAAGCAGCCCAGCACAGATTTTTGCTAATTTCGATATTTAAACTTAAGAGTACCTTCTCAAGTTTTTAGCATCAACTTCCCGTGCCCCATAACGAGCTATTTTTTTTCTCCCTGGAAATTTTACTGCTAAATAAACTTCAACGTAATAACTCCCACGTGGCCTAGCTTGCGACGCTTCCGCTCATTTTATTTTATTTCTTACCTTTTCCGAATTTTCATGGAAAGGGAAACGATTGCAATGGTGGGTGGGTCGTGTTTTTCATTTTATTTTCGAGAAATTCACTCGAACTAATGATGCAGTATGGTTTTAGCGTTCATAGTTTGCCATCGGAAATTAAAAAAAAAGGAATTGGATCTATACGGGTGATTTGAATTCAATTGAACCGCGGTGATATTCTCGATTCAAATACTCTTTTTTACCTTCCAATTTTAAAAGCATTTCCTGCGTCAGAATGAAGAGAAAAAGAAGGAGTTTTCGGTGGATTTGCATTTCCTTTTCGGCACAATTGGTTCGCCGCATAAATCGTCCCGTAATCTTCTCTTTCGGAGCTTATATCGAGTCGGCGCTATCGTTTTTATTTCGGCGCGTTCTGAAATCGCTCGCGCGATTAAGGGAACGATCCCGCCGCCTTGAAGCATTCGAGTGATAATAAATAGGCCTTCCAGTTTTCCTTCCAGTCCCCCACACCCCGTCGTAATTCGTCCTCTCCTCTCTCTGGACGATTGATTCTCTCAGAGGGCACTTAACCTATACTGCACTGCCGCGAGGCGGTCCCATTTTCTCCGGCGCGCGCCACTTTTTAACTGCAATCGCCTCCTCTCTCTCCGTCATTCCACAGCTCCTTCTCGCGTCCCGCCCCCAAATTCCCACCCGCTTCCACTGCTTTCTTTTTTAACCCCAAAGAAACTTGGTTATGCCGCGACCACGGTTTTCTGCCATTTAGTCTTTGCTCCTCGAAATTTAGTGCTTGGTCAGTTGTTCTTCGGGGATGTCGTGTCGTCTTTCCAAATATATGTACTATTGATCTAAATTTGACATGACTGTTAAGTTAGAACATTGAGGGTATGTCAGCGTAAAATAATTTTGGAAAATATAGGTAGTCATATATCATAACCGTGCTATGATATATTTTGACTCACTATTCAATTCAATTTAATTCACTATTAATTGACAATGCCTGCGGTGCATTTCATATTCTTAAACATTTGCAGTCGTAGATGATTTTAATTGATCAGTTAGGCGAGCGTTAACTCCACCGGCATTTTAAATCTCTTATCATCGGTGGTTTGATAGTATCGATGGGTTTCTCATTGTTGTTCACTCATTCCTTCGTGTATATGAATTCAGTTAGTAATTAGTAATCAAGTTAAATGTATCAAAATTAATTGAGGAAAATATATCCTCGCTGTTGACAAGGGCACAGAACTTCTCACGCTGTGAGATACACCATGGACCGGTCGTTGGACCGCGAGCCTCGTACAATACGTCTGCTCTTGGGCGGCCATTGTCTCCCCATGTGATTTCCGCAGTTCCTCCACTGGCTTAATTAGCGTGAATTTGGACGTGGGAGGTTGTTTAGTACTTGATTGCTTTCATTTTCGCCACCCTTATCTCTCTCTCTCACTCCTTTGCCCAATCTTCATAGCCTTCGTTCCGAAATACGTCCCTCCCTCCCTCCCTCATACTCCCTTTGCCTTTGTCAAACATATCTCTACGAAGATTTATTAATGATTCCCCCCTGATCCCCAACGCGCCACCCCTTCTCCGCCACGCACCAACTGCAGCCACCTTCTCTACGCCCCCCCTCTTAGAAAGCGACCCGTTGTTTGCATCCCTCCCCACACCTCTCACCTTCCCCCCGAAATGCCCCACTCGGACCCCACTGCTTGCCCTTACACTCCTCCCCCCCCACAACCCCACGAGAGTCGTGTTCCCCTTGTTTGTTTGGGTGACCCCGCCCCCCAACACACGCGCTCATTCGTTTGCCGCCGAGTTTCTACCGCAACAAGCAACCTCTCTCCAGTCTCATTCTCAGCCCCATCACTCTCCTCCTTTCTTCCCCCCTCTCTCCTTGTAGTTTTAAAGCGACGCGGTGGTCCATGTGTGTGGAAGCCCGGGCGAAAGGATACGAAGTCCCTCTTGGGGCTGCGGGGAAGAGACCCTGCTCCTTCTTCACCTTTTGACAAATGCGTCTGTTTTTGCCGTGTCTCGCGGGCGGGCGCTCGTTGCAGAATGGATGGCGTCCCTCTCTCTCTCTCTGAGAAACCATCCCCGCGCCACGATCTCTTTCCCTCCCGACTCCCCAGAATTAATTCCATAATTTATTTGCATCGACTGTTTGCCTCGTTTTCTTCCCCCACTCTCGTCTAGCGAGTTCCCGCACGGAAAATTAGATGAAGTTGGCTCCGGATAAAAGAATGGCGGATTTACAACTGTGCGTTGCGGATAATTTCGATCCGGTCCGCGTAACGAACACTCGTTTACTCCCGTCTATCCTCCATCCCCTACTCTCCCCCTTTTTATACAATTCCTCTTCTCCGTTTGAAAAAAAACAGATCGTGCACATTCTCAACGTCGTTCCCATTCATTTGGAAATGTTCTTATTTATATCTTTTTAATCCACTGCCTTGGATTAAGGTCCATTGGCTTTCATTTATTTTCTTGTGATCGGGAGTATCCCTCCCTGACGATGCGTAGTGGTGATTCGAATTTATTAAAAAAAACTCGGTGGATTTTTCTGTAGTATGTCACTTATTCACTAGAAAACCCTCTGCTGTTTTGTTCTACTTTCAAATGTAAACCGACATTGCTTTAGATCTAGTTTGCGAAGCAACACAATTGCTATTATGAAGACCCATGTATGAAGAGATAGAATTGGAACTATGGCATCTTTTCCATCCTCGTTTGATTAACCTAACGGACACATATCAGGAAGGTTATTGCTAATGCTTTAGATATGGCCAAAATTCAGCCTCTTGAGATAAAGATTGCGCCAGAGTTTCAAGATGTTCTTAGCTCTTGAATTTTAAGATGCTTGTTCACGGAGCGTCTATGTAGCCCTGCAGAACTTATCTCTCACCCTCCCCAGAATTTCTTTCCACGCCCAACTTTCCGGCTAGCAGCCTCTCGTAACAGAGCGGCGGGAGGCCCTCCTCACGTGCCCCCCGTCTCATTATGAGAGCGCATCATATCTTGTTTGACCCCTTTCCCCCGCCCACCCCCTCCGTTCCCTCCCGCACCGCACTCCCTCGCCTTCCCCCTCCCCCGGGAGAGGTCCCGCCTCCTCCTCTCCGACGTCCAATAGCCCTCCTCTGCCCCCCTTTCTCTTTTTAATAATCCCACCCCTTTCTCCTGGAAAAAGGGACGGAAAAGAAGCTACCCCCTAGGCACCCCCACACCCCCCTGTCCGCGAAAGTCACCCTCCCGCGCATCCTCGCCCCCTCCTCCACCTCCTCCTCCTCCACTCTACTTTAATACTCCGCCTCCTCCTCTTTTGATTGGTCAGTGGGCGTGGTTTTCCTTGCCGGAGCTCCTCCGACCAAAGTGCTTACCGAATCCCGTCCTCCCATTCTCCTCCTCCAAGCCGCCCCTCGAAACCATCCACCCACTCGGCACCCATCCATTTCACACACCCTCCCTATTCCCCTTTGTTCTCTCCCTCTCTTCTTCTTTGCTCTCCTCTGTAACCCTCCTCGCAGCCTCCGCCGATGATGCGGTGTGCTGTGGGTGGGGATGGTTGCTCCAAACCCATCGGTGCACTCCCCACCCCCCTTGTCATCTTCATCCCACTCTCTCCCTGTCGCTCTCTCCCAATCACCCTTCTCCCCTCCTTCCCTCATTAGCCTCGAAGATTCTCAACCCATGAGGACGTCTCTTCAGCAGTTCTCTCTCATCAATGCTCTGGTCACTCGATGCAGGCTCTATATATACGCATATGTATCCTTCCAAATGCGCTTCTCCTTGTGCGGCCTTTTGCCTGCGAGTCTTCCCAATATATGTTTATTACCGTAGTTTTTATTGTAAGTCCTCTCCACGTGCTCTTCCACAACTCTTCTGTCCGCCTTTCCCACTTTCTTGTCCCCTCGCCCCCTTTTGACTCTTCCCTTTGGCGTTCCTCGCAATCCGATATGCGGAAAAAATATCATTTGCATAATTGTTGGTTATTTTCTTCGCCCATGCGATGTCCCCACTTCCCAAAACATTCTGCTGTAATCTCCCGGAAGGACTTGATCTAAGGTTGCACTCTTACATTAGCAGATTTGTTTACTGAATTATTTCATCTGAGCTGATTGACATTATGATGAAGATCCCCCTCCCGATTTTGGTATAGTCAATGGTGTTTGGTTATTTTTAGTTCAATGTATATTATCGACTTTTAATGCGATTTGGGGTATCGCCGAAGTTATTGATAAGTCCGAGGCGTTGAGGCACTAAAGTTGCCGTGCTGAAGTTCCCTTTGTTTCGATTCATTGCGGTCAGAATCGTGATAGTTGACGAGCAATTTTGGAAATACAGTTTTCGTAGTAGCCCTTACTAATCAGTGTTTTAAAAAAAACCTCATTTCCTTTCGGTTTCCTATTTAGGGATTGCACAAGCCGACGCATATGACTCTGCTGGGTGAGTTATTGTGTAGATCTCAATTGTCATTCGCGATGTAGCGTCTGTTTTCTAAAATAAAGCTTGCCTAACTGCTGCGTGGAGGGCTTCTGTGTCAAATCTTGACTTTTTCAAACGAGTTTATCAACTTCCCTTAAGTTCCCCCGACCGGTCGACCTTTAAAGTCGATTTGCGGTGTGGATGCTCATCTTCCCTGATGCCTTATTTCTCGGCATTGCCTCAAGTCTCCTCTCCGCTCACCCACATCCAAGACTAGGGCGCCCTCCACCAAAGCCTACAGGAACCTTTTCCTTACTAGTCTTCGTCTCTTTCGGCTTTCGCCATCCGTTAGGTTACAATTGTCCCTTGTATGTGCCTGCCCGAGATTTCTCCCCTATTGTCGCATCGCTTCGCCATGCCGGTCACCGCGAGCGCACCAAACTGTGTCATCGCTTGCACCACATTCGGCGAATACATCATTTTTACACCGATTTCTTCAGATGCCACAAAATCGAGCAGGAATGGAAGAAAGGGATACATGTGTATTTGCATTTGGAATGACGTCGAAAAATTATCCTAAATTCGCCTTCATCGGTGGTGCGGCTGTTTTCTGACGGGTCAGGAGTAAATCGTCTTGGATCCCGTAAATTTATTTTAGACTTGAGGCGGTGTTTCCTTTAATGTGGAATTTGTTTTCTTCGTAAAATATAGTAGAACCCATTTCTATCCGCTGCCGGCGACAGATTTTCCATTTCTCTAAACGAGACTCCGAGCATCCTCAATGACTTCAGGATATGTGGAGTTAATAGTGGTTTTTTGATCTTCTTAAGATGATGTATGGGAAGTAGGAGTGAAGATACATATTCGCTCATCCCATCCTCTTTAGCTTTTATAATTGACGTGCGCTGGCATGAATATTCCTGGTTCGGAAATGCCCCATGAGCAGTATAAAGTGAATATGTGGGCCATGATTGGATTATATCATCTTCCTGATTGAGTTCCATCGTTTATACGCTTCCCTAATAAAATAAGGCAGATCCCTACACCTCTTCTTCGTGGTAAGTAGGTAATCGGAGATTTATTTGTCATAGTCACCACTGTCGTGCTTCGATTCTTTGGTAGTTTCTCGGATTACCCTTCTTCGATTTTCGAAATAACAACTTGGTAGGAGAGGAAGGGAGGAGGAGCATTTAAACCAGCGAAATTGAGAAGACCTTCTTTAAGGCAGTGGCACATTAGAAATGTTATCTTATCTGGCAATAATCCGTATTCTGGCGAGTCCTGATAGGATGGACAGAGACATGTGAGGGTACCTCGATGATATACTCCTTAAGAAAATCTGAGGTTTTGCTGAAGGATGAAGAAGAATCTGGCCTCCGAATCTTCAGGCTTTGAATGCCAGGGCAAGTACTCGACCGAACTGAGCACCCACGTCAGTACATAGACTGGGTAAAAATCAACCTCATGTAGGTAGGTAATTCCCGCACCTGTCGAAGGCTATATTCTTTGCGTCCTCCAATCTTACGGCACAATGACTCTTGGTCGTGGAATAATTAAAAATAAGTTCTTACACTGTAATTACTCGTGTTGTATTCACTATGTAGGTATGCGTGAAGTTTATGTACACTTTTGTGAGACGAAATTCGGAAATTAACCGAGTCGTAAACATGTTCAAGTAATGCTTAGAAGATATCTATTTTGTTCTCTGAAAAGTTCCGGTATTGCATTACCTCGCTTAACACAAGGAAAAGTGCAAAACGAATTCTCAATGCAGCCATTCCATTTCTCCGGTTTGTCCGATTTTAAAGCCTATTTTGACGTGTTGTGCCGTCAGCCCTTGCATTTTTTTGAACATTATAATGATATCTGTAAATAATTCATTCTGGTAAATGACCAATTCCTGAGTTAGTGCATAGTTCTGTTCTATTCAGTAACGAACCTCGAGGAGCCTTCGGGCTGACCGCTCGCCCCTTTGTCCGTGGTCACGCAGCCGCGCTCCCCGCCGCCTGCCACATCCCTTCTTCGGGGGCTCCGTCCGTTCGCGGCCCTTCGATGCCCTTCTTTGTTCCCTGGTTCTCTTATAGCGGCTGAGTGGAAGGCTCTCTGCCTAGCCCCATCTCGGCTACCCTCCGCAGCACCCACTACCATTAGCCATGCAGTTGGTTGCTACCTCCTCGGATGCCTTGGCAGGTTCTGATTTGTGGAAATTCACGGTGAATAAATAACATTGGCTTTTATTTTTCCACTTTAGTTACATTGAACAATGAGTTTTAACGCTACTATGTCACCTTCAAGTACATAGTACGTATGTACTTTAAGAAATTTTAGTACGTTGTGACGTCGAAACGTGTTGCACATTCTAATTAGAGTGGAAAAGTACAAACCTTATTTATTTATTGTGCTACTTATTTTGGTGTCATGACGTGATTTTGAAAAGTTTGGTAGTTAGTTATTCATCCATTTAGATATGTACTTTTAAAGTCAGCATCGAGATAGCATTTCTTCTGCTTTACTTACAAATGAGGAGGCCTCATCGATAACGATAGGTGCTGACACTCACTCCCAGTATCTCCTGCATTAAAGGTATTATTTCAAAAATGTGGGTATTACGTTTAATGTGGGATATGTTATAGTTTCCAAGACATTTTTAATTATTCTGTGGCTGATATTTGTTATTATATGTTTGTTTTGTAACTAACGTATAGTTTTGAAAAATTGTAATTTTGGGTGTTGCGGGGTTTTGTGTCGCATTAGGTGAGGCTGAGAACTGTGGCAGTAATTAGCCTCATCAAATACATCAAAATCATCCCTCCTTTTCCGTTACTGACATTTATGTATAATGGTAATTACAATGGCCGAGCCCCAAAAGCAGCGAAGGAGAGGATTTTTTTTCCACCATCACAAGCAATTTGTTGATTCGTCTTCGGGATCCAATTCCTTTGTCCAAAAGTTGTTTTAACGGATGAAGGATTCTCCTTTATCTTCAAGACTCTTGCGGCAAAGCACTTGTGATTTTATTTCCGAGAGGATAACATCCAAGCAAATACCTTAATGTCGGCATTAATTCGGAAGTGACCAATAGATGGCAGGTGCCGCTCCTAATTGTGGACACGCACCCGCTAATAGAAATGGTCCCTCTCGCCCCCCCACCCCCTCTTCCAGCCAGCCCATCCAATTCCCCCCTCCCTCGTGCGTGCCTGCCGGACGGCGGCCATTTTGGTGCCCTTCCTCCAGGAGGGGTCACGTGACGCAGATTCCTCCGCCTTTGGCATCCTGGGAATGTCACCAAGGAAGGGTGAAATGGGGGTGGGTGTGCCGAAAGGGGGTTTCCTTTAAAGTGTTTGGTGAGGGATGGAGATTTCGAGGGTGAAGGGGACCGTGGGGAGGGGGGGAACAGGTGGGTGTGTGCGTGCGTGTGTAGCGCGCGTGCAAAGGATCTCCCCGTGTGTAAACAAGGGGCGTCCGTGTGTTTTTAGTGCGGAAAACACTGCTCCTCGATGGAGGGATGATAATGATGATGATATTCGTGCTTTTTCTTTAAAACAGGAAACTAAGGGAGGTGGGGAAATGCTCTCCTCCTTACTCCCCTTCTGCTTGGCATTGAATGCTTGGATTACTCTGTTTGGTTTATATTACTGGGCACCGTGAGGCGCGTCTTTTGTTTTAACAGCCGCGTAATTTGATTCTATATTTTCAACTGTGCATAGAGTTTTCATCGGAGATTGTTTTACTTACTGTCAATATTCATCCTTTACCGAAAAGGGCGCCAAAATTTAATCCGGGGTTTCCCGAGGCATTAAAAAAATATTTATTCTCTCGTCTTCCGGACTCACACCCCTTGTTTTGCGTCATATTTTTTTCCCGAGCATAACTGTGGCGGTTTTCATTCGGATGTCATCCTTTAGGGCCCAGGTCGTGATCTTATGTCGAGATGGTTTAGCCTGCCAAAATTGTCGCGAATCAATCATTCACGAAAAAAGCGCAGTTCATATTTTTTTTGCTTGTGTTCCGGACGGTATTTGTGACGCTGTCCCCATGCAGGTCACCTCCGTTCTGCAAAAAAGAGCCGTGAAATATGGGGGTGACATGGATTATTTTAATGGACCGCTTCTTTCTTGCCGAGGAGGGACAACATGTTTTCGCAAAAAAGGATGACGGGGCGCCGCTCCCGAAAAGGATAGGCGTCCAATGAAGTGCAGGGCCGGCCTTGCTCCAGCTCATAGCTGGAGTGGGAGAAGAGTCTAGTCGGGAGGTTGATCGGTTGGTGGCGTATCCGTACGTGCACCCGAGAAAATGTGCGTTCCCCTTCCTCTCTGCCTTCTACCTCACTCGCTCTTCGGCCATCTCTTGATAATGCGTAATATTTTAAAATATAATTTATCCCTCTCGTTACCTTGTTTATGACCTGCTCCATCCCAATGGATACCTCCCGATAATGTATCCATTGAAACTGCAAAGCTGAAAGGCCCGAGGGGATATATGGGCATGGGGCTATTATTGTGTCTCATTTATTATTTGTTTTATTCAGGAGGTTCCGACTGCCTCCGATCCCCCTCCATTCTCGCCCCCCACCCTCCCTCCTCCTGCCCCCCACCACCCGCTCGCATCTCGTTATACGGAATTCATTCGATTTCATTCGATTTTTCATCCAATGTGATTACGGGCATTAAAAAATGAATGACCCTATTTGCCCAAGGCTTATTTTCTCGGAGAGACCGCTCGGAAGTAATTTGTGCAATCGGTCCCTGTGTTTGCGTTGCGGGGATGGGCGGTGGGGCGTTGGGGAGGGGGGTGGTGGGATATGCCCCGAGGAGTGAGTGTGGGGGAGGCAGTGGAGTGGGGAGGTCAGCGGCCAATGAGAGACGCGAGGGAGGTGGAGGAAAAGGGATTTTAGAGGGAGAGAGAGAGAGGAGGGGGGGAACGGATCGTTTTGTTATTACTTTGTTTTTCTTCCGCGATATTAATTAAATTGAAAGCAATATTAGCCCTTCGGTGTGCTCTTTGTCGTCGTGTGCGTGCCCCGGCAGACTCGCAGTGCTGTGCCCCAGCCATCTTAGCGATCGGCACAATGGCCGCGACCCCAAAAAGTATTAAATCTTTTTCGGCGGTATTTGCTGAGAGTTTGGTATTTTCAGTCAACTGGAAGAAAATAACGACGGTGCTTCAATTCAATATTTTTTAATATCTCCCCCTCCCTCTCCCACCGGGAATCCATTCATTAAAAATGTGTGCGCTTGTTTTTTTCCCAAGGTTTTTACTGTTTTTTGTCGCTTGGGCTTTTTAATCACTTTTCATCCGTTATTTTCTCAAGCCGGGAATGTGGAAAAATAAAATTTCATAGCGTTTATTTAATATCGGTACTGTGAATGAAGCATATTGGTGGGATATATGGCTTTCTGTTATCCGTTTGCGCCTGCGTGGCAATGAATTAACGTATACTTAGCGCTAGTTAATTCTGCTGTTGAGAATTATTTCTTAAATAATCCCTTTTTCCATTCGCCCCATTCCTTCATCTTAGAACACCAGATCCTGACCTATTAATTAGTTCTAATTGACCCAAAAAAATGGGATAAATTATTTATTATGTTATGATAAATTGTTATTATGTTATTTACTTATAAGTACATAAAATTCATATTCGTTGCACGAGTACTTCTTCTGTCATCTGATTCACCTTTCTCTCTTCATGCGCGGAGAGGAAACAAGGAATCAATCATCTCTGTATTCCTCCGAGTGGTACATATATTGATTGATTGAGTGCTCTCTCGTCTATCGGTGCGGAGCGTAAAAATGCTTTGTAACCTGGCTTGCAGGTGATTGTAAATGTCACCGATAGAAGTGTTCGTCGCAGTGCTCTTAATTGTAGAGATCGAGTATATTCCAAAATAATCGAGATTGTTATTTTCTTCGGCGATTTGTTGCGCACAACGCGTTTCAACGCCAGTGCATCATCATCTGGTACGCTTTCATGGATAATCGCACGTAGAAATCAATATATTAATTGCACGAGGAATTCCAGTGAGTTCGAACTTCGGGGGAGGGTAGGCGAGGAAGAGTTCTCCCGGTCGCTCCCGTCGGTTCCCCCGGGTGAGCGAATCGGCCCCGTCGGAGGTTCGCCCCAAAGAAGGGGCGCGGCTGCGAAGCGGAGGACCTCTCCCGTGCCGCGGGAGGACGACTCCCGTGCCACCCCTCGCGCACAGCACTGCGGCGCGCGTCCTCACGACCTCCCGTTCCCTCGCCTCCTCTTCTCTTCAGCCGCTTCCCGTTTGACCACGGGGAGGGGCTTGGGAATCGGATGGGACAGTCTCACGGCGGCGCTCCTCCTAGCGCTTCCAAACAGTACCGAATAATCCAGTTGGGATTTGAAATACGAGTCGTTGTCTTCAAGTGACGACTACATTATAACTTGAGTCCCCTGAGTCGTGATTATGTTGAGATCCCAGGCACTCCAGGGAGTCACTTGCGATTTTAACCAAAGATGTTTAACCAACCAAAGATGTAACCAAAGAGTTCTGCAGTTATTTGCTGCTTTACCTCCCCGCAAACATTTCCGGTTGAAGAATGATTTCTGTTCGAATAGCATAAATTCATAGAGGTACTCTAATAACTGGAAACTGTCTGGTGCCCACTGTGTCACCGGATTCAAATCGAAAACATCCGGCATATCTGTGACTGATCCCCCGGAGTCCGTTGTCCTGCGTCGGTGGATGCGGTCGACCAGCCGTCTTCAGTGATATTTGTTTTTCCCTTTAATCTTACGATGAGAGATTAGGTGGAATGCTTAGAAGAGATAAGAGTTGGAGGGAGGCCAAGTCTATTGCAGAATAAGTAGCGTCCTCCTCCGGAGTGGGTAAGTTTACATCCCGGTGGCCACTTTCGCCTTTACCGATCGCTCTCCTCTGCCAGGTTTCCCTCTTCCCGCTTTCCTTTGAAACCGCCTCCCCCCCGATTTCTCAACTCGGCTCTTCCTAGGGCGTGGCATCCGCCTCTTTCACGGCCGTTGCCCCAGCGCGAGGCGGCTCAGGCCTCGCCGTCCCACGGGCAGAGGGGCTTACGTATCGTGTGTGCAACCCTCCTGGGATGCCACTCGAAGCAGTCGGAGCAAAACTCTTCCCCCTCTCCTGTGAAATATTTTTCGTCAATTAGGGACGGATTACCGTTGATTAGCCTTTTGATCCTGACGCTTGCTCGTGGTATGAATACTGTGACTCATTTGCCATTTTGTCTTATTTAGGTAGACAAAATGCAATTTTCTAGGGAAGAAAATGCATGCCATGTTGGCGATCGTCCCGGTCGAAGGCGCAGAGACGCGAGAGATGGAGTTGGACAGTTGTTAGGACCGTCTTTGACGCCAATAATTAGTGCTGAAGCTAACCTGACTGCTTTAATTTTTACAATAATGCGGGACTATTTTTTTCGCATCGAATTTTGGGTTATCCGATGATCATTTTTTTTACATTGGTCGTAACGGATTTTCGTGGCCATAAAAATTATGATTTCAAATTTATTGAGGGTATTCAACCGAAGTTGAAGAAGATGATTCCTCTTTATAAATTATTTGATCAAGTTAATTAAAATTATTCTCGAGCGTTTGGAGCTCATTATTTTTAAGATTACGTTAAACAATCACTATTTGAACACTGCGGAATTCTTATGCAATTATATTAGTTTCTTATTCTCTCTCGTTTTCCCAATGTTAGGTTTTCTTTAATTTTGATGCAAATGTCATTCTGCGGTGACATTGCGTCATGTTAATCATTCCATAAGCTCTTCTCTCTCTTGCACACTTCTTGCCCCTCTTGTTGTTTTCTTCCCTTAGGTATATCTTTTTCGGAAAGACTGATCGCGAGTGTTGGGCACAGGTTATTGTCTGCCTCCTTTCAGTTTATGTACTTTCTTCCAAGTAACCCTACGTCCGCTTAGTACCCTTCTGATGGTTTTTTCCGTTTCATTCCTATTCTTTCCTCCCAACTTCCTTCGCTATTTCCATTTGAAATATTTCTCTCTCCATTTTTTCTGTTTATAATGCAAACACCGTTTGCTCTTTGCATTCGAAACTAAGGACTAAAAACACGAGACTTAGGATATGATAAAAACTTCGCCATTTTGGCGATAGATTTGCACGGAACGTGGCAAAAAATTCCTGTTGGTGCTATGCATGTATAATATGCACGTTAATTATCGATGTGACAGTTACTGATGTAACGATTATTTCCGTGCGTGCTCGCAACGTATTGGTCGATAATATGAGGAAGATCATGAAGTTGGAGGAGAAAACAATGGCTAATCGCGCGTGCGTTGGGCGTATGCTCCCTTCCCAGCGACGGGTGATGTTCTTCTGTATCTACTCCCTCACGTCCAAGTGCGGAAGCCTAGAGCCGCGAAGGAAAATACTCCCATTACATCGGAATGAATCCGCGTCGACAGCGGCCGGTAGCAGTATTTGCAAAACTGGTCATCTTCTTCCCGAGCGATTATCAACATCTGACGCCCAAAAATCGGGTTTTCCAGTTTAGATCCTCACAGAGTCCGTATGATCCGCCCTCTCTTCTCCGCAATCCAATTCTCTTCGGCCACTTAATATTTTTACCCTCTTCTGCTTTCTCCTCTCGATCTTCCGTTCGTGTTTTTGTCTTTCTTCCGCTCGAGAGAGTAAGCAGCGGCCTTTAGCCTTATTTGTCGTCCGCCCCATCCCTCTATGCCTTCTCCACACCCCTTCTCTCTTTTGCCCGTTCCCCCCCTCTCTCTCTCCATTCCACAAACCCGAAACTTTATCCTCCCATATGCCATGGAAAATGCTAAGCTTAACGAATGTGCGTGCGCTGGCCTTTTGCCTGGGCCGACACACACACACGAGTGAAATATCAACTTTTTGGACCTAGGGCGGGATGCGGTGCTCCTTTTTTCCCCTGTTATTGTTGTTTTCTGGACGGTCACTCTTCGGTGGGAATGGAGGTCAAGTGTTTTTTGCCGTGTCATGCAAATCGTGTCTTTCTTGTTTTCCGGCGCAGCAGCTCAAGGGTGGAGGCGGCGGGTCGGGGGGGGGAGGAGGCGGGGTGGGGCTGGGCGGGAGGGAGGGTTTGTGTGTCTGTCTCGATGTTTGCGGGGTCTCGCCGACGGCGAAGGGCAACCGCCGCCTCACGTCTTTCCGATGTCCCCCACCGCTGGAAACTTCTCCCACTCCCCCCCCCGCTTTCTCGTTTTTGCCGCCTCATGGTCGCGAAAGAGCCAGAGGGTGTTATATTTCATCCGATTAGTCGACGCACGCAAGTCATTCGCAACCCAGCCCTTTCTTGAATTGTTCGGACGACCCCTCGGTGTCGGCAATCTTCAGCTCATTAGCTATAAACGCATGACATTTGCCTTTTCAAATATGACTCAATCTGTCGCGTCACTAAATGTTACATCGGTCGGTACCCTCGTCGGTTGATGTGTGCGAATCCAGCCTCCAGCCGGTATTTATTACACGATGCCGGGTAGGGGAATCCAAACATTCGTGTCCCAATGCGTTGAACCTGATTGCGCTCTTCGGGTTTCCTGTGGCTGAGGCCCTCTGCAGCCCTGTCGAGATCGTGTCATCATTTTACGAGTGACGGGCCAGGCCGATCGAGGGAGAATCATGCACAATTCTCCATTTTCGGTTTCTCGGAAATCGACTCGTGTGTAGCTATCCAGAAACCTTTTCATTATATTTCCTTCCTTTTGTGGCGGAGCTGCTTTTTTTTAATAAGGATGCATTAGCATTTGAAAATCCATATTTAGGTGCATTGCCTGGCGATTGATTTTCTTCATCGCCTATATTTCAGCGGGCTTGTCATCGAAAAAACTATTTGTTGTTACCTCTTGGGTCGAAGCCGCTGGTAGGGATAGTAACTTTTGGGTGAAACATTCACTTCATCAAATTAACATGTGCTACTGCTGCCAGCAGTTGAGCTTCTCACTGGGGAGTATTTTTCTCCATTAAGTTCGTTTTGTTAGCTATAGTGAACATTTCGAAGACTAATCTTCCGATGAATTTTATCTTGTTAGCTCACGGTTATCTAGTTCACTATCCCAGGGTCATTATTCTGACAAACACCGCGGTTTGAGCTCGTGAAACTGAATCCTTCCCTCTTTTGAGCGAGTACTTCGTGACGCATCCTCCGAAGCAAGCGAACCCTTTAGGTAAACAGTAAGCCGAAGGTGAACAATTTTGAAATCCGTTACCGAAGAAACATGCATTAGTTACGATATTCCCATCACCCAGCCACCGCCATAATTCTGGGAGACATCAAAGTGGTGCCATTGTTCCACCCTGCCCCTGGTCACCCTTCCGGCATCCCCTGCCGACCCCAGCCTCAAGGAATCTCCACTCAGCGCGCGGACGGGCGAATGGAATGCTTAGTCTGGGGGGGGGTCGACAAAGGCGTGGTCGGTGTCGCGCCTCGCCGCCTCACTCCCGCTCCTTTCATCGCTTTCTAACCGGCAGCAATCGCGGTCATTCCCATGGGCCTATCGTCTATTTGCAAGCGCCCAGTGTTGGTAGGTTTTCGGTAATTTTAATCGGTGACTCGCATGACTTGGTGATCATATTCCGACTGCCATGTCATCACACCTGACCGTCCCTCTTCAATAACTCCGACATTTTATTACAATTGTAGGCATCGGGTTGCATTTTCGCCATCCAGGCGTCGGTGCTAGATTTAACTGAAAACATTCCCAAGGAAAAGGCACGTCCAGTTTATTATCATATTTCTTCCTGCCCACCCCCCCTCCCCAATGTTTTCGCAGCAACTCTTGGCATTCAGATCGTTGGCAACCAGAGATGATTTCTTCTGTTTGGAGGCCTAGGCGTCCTAAAAGGTACCCTAGCGCTTTGACTGCCCTTGTGGGCGATCCTTGACGATCGAAATTTTTGGCGTTGTCTGCAACGAAGAGTCAATTTCCCAAACCTATTTACGACAGAACGTTATCGGAAGTAAGAGTGCTGAAAGTTTTCCCACTACTTAGAATAATCTGTTATTGGTAAAACTATGCTAACAGGATTGGAACTGCAGACTAAAATCCTGAACGGCAAATGAAACTATGCCCTGCGGTCTAACGAATCGATGTGTCCCTGTAGAAGAGATGCGGCTTTGAAAAAATTGGTAATGAATGCTCTTGAACTGACGTAATCGTTTCCTTAATTCACCGCCGTAGGCAGCAGTTGGCCAGTGCTCGGAATGTAGTCGATTGTTTTAGTTCGACTGAAGGATGATTTAATTTATGGATGCTAATGGAAGAGGCCTGCATTTCGATTTGTTTGGATTCGATTAAATGCCAATTGGATGGCACCGGTCAATGCTGTTTCCCCTCTCGCATCTCTCTTGTGATTGTCTAATCCATCTCGGTTTGCGTTGATTCCAGCGGAATAGAAAGGGAAATGTTTAATGGTAATTAGTGAGGGATGTGATTATCGATTGTTCTGAATTATTACGTTGTTAGGGTGATGCACGGTCTCTGCGTCAAAGAATTTCCATGAGTGGGATCCTTCCGTAACAATTTTCCTTGTATACCAATGTGGATTTCTTCGAACTTGGTGTTTATGTTTTTGTATTGATAAAGGTGATAAAGGTATGTCGATATCTGCCTAGTTACATTTTTCTGCTTCGGATAATGATGGCGATTTGTGGTATTTTATGGTGTCGAAATGAAAGATTCTTTTTTCGTGTAGTTACGAGTAGTATACTATGCTAACAGCTATTACTTGTTTTCAATGGTTTCGATATTTCTTTTTCTTCTCTTTTCCTTACGTGTTTGATATTGGTCTCATCCTGCGAAATAATTGCAAATATTTTTTAAGGCTGAGAGAGTCGTTTTTTTCTAATATCATGTCTCTCTTATCACTGAGGGCGTTTTCTGATGAATTTAACCCGTGTTATTTTTGGATATGCTGTTATGACAACTTTAATGTGAATGCTTTTCTTATCGACGATAAGTGACCGCCGGCCACTCTCCGCTCACTGCGCATGCCTAATGTGAATGCATTACTCCTGCCGCTCACCATTCAGGTGGCCTTTTGGATATCATTTAGATGTAGAGTTTGTGGCCGATATCATGCTTCAGTTGTTTTCACATGCATTTGCTAATCTTATTCTTTTCTTGTTACAGGTACGTCTCGATCTGCCTTCACTACCCAAGAGATTTTTTCATCAATGCGGTACAGTAAACTTGACGATTTCAATTCTGTTATTTCTGTGTGTACGTGTTCGAAGACGTAGTTGGATATTGCGTTTTAGTTGTTGCCGTGTCAATATTGTGTATAATAATTATATTATATAATAAGTGTATTATGTTTTGCTGTATGTAGTAGTTTATAGGGGAGGTTGTGAGGCAGGCGAGATACGGTAAGGGAAAGACTATAAGTTTGACTGAATGAAGGGACGAAAGGGCACATGTGGAAACGTCGAATATAAGTTCGCTTACCGTGTTCTTTTTCCCCGAAGCAATTCCCCCGTGCTTTCAGTTATGATTACCATGCACTTTTACCACATCTGTATTTGATGTGTTCTTCTGAATTTGTCCTCTGGGCGTCTTAAATTCATGTGCACGTCATGTCGATTCACTTTTTTCCTTCGTGAATTTTCTCCTCGTCGACGAACATCGTCGATGTCTGCGGAGCGACTGGAGCGGAAGACATTCATAACCTTCGGAAACTCAATTAGAGAATGAGTTTTTCCAAGTAATCAACTTCCATCGCTTTAAACCCTTCTTCCCTTGGGACTCTTTTTATCTCGAAGATCGAGGTCGGGCCATGGGAAACTCCACCACAGCAATCAAAGTAAAAGTTTTCCTCCGCGCCTATCGAAGCATATCGCGAGGCAAGTTGAGACTCTCAGGCTCGTTTGTGTTCCTCTCATCTCGGGCAGTAATTACTGAGGCGAAAAAACACCAGAGAATCCTCGATAGTTGAATAAAATTGTATTATGGCACAGAAATTGTCCATTTTCAGATCTCTTTGCTGTGCCGGGACTGTCGTCGGTTGGCAATGTTTCCGTCGGATCGAATGCCCCACCTCATATCTCGCTCACCTCCTCGAAGTCACTCTCATTTGTCCAACCCCCCTCACCCCACTCAACCCCCCCCCAACGCTTCCAGTGTCCAAGGCGAGTCTGCAGAAAGCCCTTCCCCATTTTCCCTCCCATCTCCACGACGTTCCATTTTCCCTTCCATCTCCACGACGCATCCCGGCGCTCCTCACACCGTTTATCTCCTCTGCGCGAGCGGGTTCTGACCCGGTTCCATTCGTCACGATAGAGAGGGGCCTGTTGCACCCTCAGGGGAAATTGCCCCCCCACCCCATCCCCCTTTCCCTCAATCCCCAGGATCCCCAGATTACCCTCGCCACCTTCCACATATTACGATTAGTAATCACGGCATTCCCTTGCGGCTAGACGGACACTCCCCGAGTACAGTGCGCGTGGTTTTATTATCCGTGGCTGACGACATGATGTCACAAAATGCTTCTTCCAAGTATGTTTTTTGTTACGTGAGTCAGCTGGTCGGGGCGTGTTCCTTACGGGTCACTAACGTATCCGGCCCATGAATCAACATCTATGTCATGTCCAGCGATCTACCTCGAGGCCGCGGGGCAAAATCTGTTTTGCCGCTATCATTTCAATTAGTCGGTTGCAGATAAAGAGGAAGTTTTGAAATAAAAGGAATGGCAGGTTACACCTAGGTTTACAGATCGTAGATTTCAGTGTGATTAATCTTCGTTTTGTTGTGTTTATGAGGAAAGGTTGGTAGGTAGCTAGTCTTCTTAATTTTAGGCGAGATTATGACTATGGAGTCTCTTCTACCACCTACCCCCTCGTCACGCATTTACAAGATTAAACTTATAGATAAATTTCGCAAAGTGTACATAGATAGCAATAACATTAATGCCTGCAATATCTTAGGACTAACATATCGTACAGCAACACAATGCGTTAGTTGCCTAGTTAATTACAAAGAGTTTTTAATATTCCAGGGATGGCTTTTCTTTTATTCTAACCGGGTGTTCTGATCTTCGTTTGTAGTGCGGATCCCTATATCATTTCCCATTTGGTGTCATAAGTGAATTCGAGTACTTTTCCAAAAAATGCACCATTCGCCTTGATCACTATCCTCAGCTGAAGTGTTTCACTCCCTTCCGATTCTTTTCACCGCATTCAATTTTTTCTAGCAGCAAGCATTCATAAATGTGACGAATATCGTGTGAACTTACGTGAACCCTGAAATTCTTTCTACGATAGGTCACTAATGCTTTCCGCATATTACCCAAGCGGCTTAACTCTCGTGAAATAACACCCAACCTTCCCTTTTTCGTTTTATTTCCCGGCAGTGTGTTTTTACCCGGCAACTGCTTTTATAGGTGAGATGGGTCATTAATATTGATGTGTTTGGTTTTCTACCTGTTTAGTTTCTTCAGTATTTGATTGAAATAATTGATGCGCTAATATAGTTGATATTATTGAATATATTAAGGCTATAGATGTGGTTCGTTTTATGAATGCTTGTCTCCGTCGTGCTCTCTTTCGTTTAGTGCTTTCTGAGAACACTAATACCCTGAAGTACACGTAGTGTAGGTGTTTTTATTGTAGGTGTTTTTGGCCTCGGAAAAAGTAATTTTATAGCAATGACAGGTTGATTTCATCCGCAATAATTATATAAATAAACTGTGGCCTTTTCCTGCGTATGCGGTGGTTTTGACAGTTCCCGTAATGGTGATACCTTCTGTGCTACACGTGGAAATTTTCCAGGCCGTTAGTCGTCACAGTCGATTGGAGGCGAACACGATGTTCGCCGCAGGAAATCAGTCTCGATTTGCGGCACGCGTCAGAGGCAATCATGGGGCCGCAGCGGCCTAGCGCGCGTTGGCGTGGCCGAGCCGGGCATTGTGCGGGTCGCGGGGTTCCAGTGCTTCCTCCTCCGTCCAGGGGAACCTTGGCCACGGAGCGTAGTTTTATACGGCCCGGAAACTTGGTCGTCGAGACCAGGGAATAAGCTTAGATAGGAGGCTGTTGAAATGTGGATGCAGAGGAGAATGAAAGAAGTAAAACAGAATAGGAAATCAAGCGGAGGAGTTGAAGGCGTAGAGTGAAAAGAGCGAAGACTATTGGGAGATATTCGAGGAAAGGAGGCAAAGTAGATTATGGGCGTACCGGTGATGGCGATGGAATGTTCAAGGTAGTGAGTGATTTGAGGGGAGAATACTGGGTAAGAACGGTGGGAGAAAATAAGATCGGGCATGTTGAATAGAGCGAAGGAAGCATATTGCGCTGCTAAATGGTTGATTATTGTTGTATTGTTTGTATTTTTTAGTACCCTGCAAGCCACCGCTAGGGTGTGGGGCTGGGAGTCCGCGCACACCAGACTAATGTTGACCCAAATATTTTTGCCCTATCTGCGGTCGGAAAATATCAACATGATACCTTATCGTTCATGGGAAAAATGGCATCTTAAATATATCTGTTATACACTTAATCTCTCCAATTTCATTGACATGTTCTCGCCTACCGTTGTACGATGGGGTAATAATACATTTTCAACATCACTGCTAAGGAGAAATCATTCCAATCAATGCAAGAGATTTCATCTGTAATTTAACCTTCGCTCCGTAAGTGATTCCCAGCATAGCTCCTGTAATATTTTGGATACGCTGCCGCGATAAGTTTATCTTTACAACGTTTTACTAATCTGGCTCTTCTATGCTGCTCACGATCCAATTCAGCAATGAAAATAACCAGTCCCACCGAGATTTGAACTCGGATCGCTGGACCAAAACGACGTCCAGAGTGCTAACAATGACACTATGAGAGCGACCCCCACCGTGGTAGGGGCGTTGCAGTTTTCATGCCATCTTAAACGGTGCTGTGGAGTGTACCAGTGGTTAGCCGCGTGTTTCACTCAAAACTAACATTGACCGGTGGGCGGCCTTAATAATAGTAATGCAACCGGAGTTGTTGGAATATTGTAGATGTGGCACGCGCTGTGACACTTGGCGTGCTGGGGGTTTCGTCGCGAAAGGATTCAGGGTCGGCGTTTGGTGCGTGTACCGGGGAGAGGTAGCGCCCACCGAGCGCCACTCTCTCCCCGTGTGTCCACACGGTAGGTCTCTTTGCCCGGCCCCCTCCACTTTCGTTCGGGTTGTTGCCCCCACCTCTTTCACTCCGCGAGTCCGGTTATTCTAGGAGGAGGGGGTCTTTCTCTCTCCGGGGTTAAGTGAATGAGCAAACTGCGAGACTGGGTCGGCCGAGGAGGGGGAGGCGGGATGGGGAGAGGTGGCCGAAGGCAGCCGACGAAGGAAGAAAGTAACCACGAAGGCACATAAAATAAATCAATTAGGACGCCCGCATTGGCGCCTTTTTATACGTGTAGTTCCACTCCCTCTCCTCCTCTGTCTCACCTCCCCCTCCTCTTCCCCCACCCGCCTACTCGCAGTTCACCCGCACATTTCCGATTCTGTAAATGTATCACGTAAGCGTATCCGCGCAGCGTTCCCCGACAACTCCCCCTTGCCCCCACCCCCGTCCCACCTTTCTCCTCCCAATTCCTTCTTCCCATTCCTGCAAGGGTTCCGGCTTGCATTCTCTTTATTATTTCACTACGCAAAATCTTTACTAGCGTGCTGCCCTGACATTTCGAACATTGATGGGGAGTTAGGCTTAGACCTGTGAATAGGATATGTTAGAAGGAACTCTATCTGTTGTACCGTAGAGTGCGGATACTCACAGGATGGATGGACGAGGGTGGTCTATTAATTGGACGCCTACGCCAATTGTGCGCATGCGGAAGCTATTGTGGCATAAACCGTGTGCGGTCGCATGAATATAATTTGTATGTTACGAGTTCAGGAGTATTTTGCAGAGGTCACCTACGGTTAATGGAAACGCGAGGGTATTTTTGAGCAGTCAATTCTGATTGACGTGAACTTGCTGCATGAACAGTCGCCTAAAACGAAATTGAAAAGCAAATTTTTGTAGTGGCTTGTGAAAATTCCTAAGAGGCCCGATGCTATACAATTAATTTTCACATGGGCCTACCTTTCGATCCCCTTCAATGAAACTGCGAGAGATTTCAAGGCAGAAATTGTTCGCTGATTTTGGTCTGAGCTAATGATTTTTTCGCTATTAAATTTTCGGCTTTTGATCCCTGAAAGTGTACCCACGATGGGGTCTTGTTGGAGAGTTGTTTTGATGCATCAGGCTAAAGGGGATTCATTTCAATTGATAATAAAGCTTTAGTGCCCCTTTATTATGTGAATGCAAAGGTGTAGTTTCACTCTCCAAATGGGGTGCCCTACCTGTTATCGTTTAATAGTACGGAATATTATTTCCGTTATAGTTAATTTGTAATTGACCTCCAACTCTTACTCGTAAAATTGTGGAAGTTAATACGTTTCTGTATCATTAATAATAAGCACTTAATCAATGCTACACATAGATATTTGATACGCATGATGATTTCAATGCAGGTTCTATTTCAAAGTATTTAGAAAACTAACTCCAATTTTATTTTGCGTATAACTCACGTTATGCGCTTCGAGAAAATTATTTATTTATCAATATTTTTGTCCATCCAAAACCTACCTTAACCGGTAGATAACCTTATAATAATAAATATTTCATGTTGGGTGGATTTTAAAATGGGTATCCGTAGCCTACGTTTGAGCTTTTTCATCTATATTTCTAGAGAATATTTTTAACTTGACATCAATAGTCCCTGCCCCTCTAGCGAGCTTTGCCGCTTCCGGGTGACCCAAAGGTGCAGCGGGCGGATTCCTTCGGGGAAGTGCAATGGCTGCACCCAGCGCGGTACACATTTGGGAGTGTGGCTCGAGTGTGGAGTGTGATATTTTTCTCTACCCGGCCCCTAACACCCCCCCCCCCCGCCCGTCGAATTGCCCCCGCTCGACCCCTTCGTCACCGAGTGGAGCTCCCGAGAGGACTGCCGGTAGAGCGCCCCGCATTCCCCAACCGCGGCCGCAATTCTCTCGCCACCTGCCCATTCCGCCCGTCCTCACCATTCCGCCCCCCCCTTACTTTTCCCCCTTCGCCCCCTCGGTTAAGTCGGTAGTCGCGCGGCGTCATGGATACGTGTGTAAATACAAATACATATATGTACTTAACGTACATGATGTTCCGCCGCCCTAGTATCTGGTTGCAGGGGCGTTTCATGGCTCGGATCGGGTAATGGCTTCGGACCCGTGGATATTTCTCGCTCCCGGGAGGTTGGGTGCTGGCGTGGGGGTTGCAGCATGAGGGGGGTGTGATGAGTAAAAATGAAAGCAGACGGTATGAGGGAGAGGAAGGGGAGAAATGGGCGTCGAGCCGGGGAGAAAGTTAGGATAACTGCCGTGATAAGGTGGTTGTAAGGAGAGGAGGAAAAGGTCTCGGAGAGTTTTCGGCTTCTTCTCCCGTTTTATTATTTTCTTCTTCTTTGTTACTTTTTCTTCCCACTCCGCCGCGGCGATGGAGAGTTGCGAGAGGTTCAAGGGAGGGAGATTTAAGGGCCCTTTATGTCCTTCCTTGACCTGACCCTTCCCCCCCTCCCTTGCACCTCCCATATCCTCCTTTCTATTTCGGGAATATTGAAAAATGTGGTCTCATGTCGGGTTTAACGAAGGGAAATGATTTCGCGAGGAAAGAAATTGGCGATATTATTTTGTATGCAGCGCTTATGCGCTCTTGGCGGAGGGGACGGAATTCGCCGTCTCTCTCCCCGCCTCTCATCCGTTGCCTTGTTGATCTGAGGAGAGGGAGGCCCTTCCTTGAGTAAGGCGACCATGCCTCATGCCTTTCTGCACGTGCTAAAGACGTGTCCCCCCCACCCCAACCCCCTTCCCCTTCTCTTTTTCTGCTCCGCTCCCAATTGTTCATTTCCCGGCCGCCTTCGGCTATATTACTTTTTTGAGTTTATCGATACGGCATTATGGCTTCGGTTTCAATTTGGACGACATCATGTTTCTCTCCGCCCGCGCAATAACGCGTGGATAGCCGAGACCGTAATCTCAGAGACTCCGGAAGGATGCTCAGAACTTGGACGATGGTGGCGATAAATTCCCACCTATTTAATTAGTTTTTGGTCGTAAATATTAAGTATTTTTCCATTTCGTCAGCATTTTGCGTTTCCTTCGCCGAGACACCCAACTAGTCGTGGTCGTTCGCGTTAAAAAGCATAAACTCCGCGTAATTTTGGTTTAAACGCGCGTTCGTCGTCCTCGTTAGCCTAATCCACCTCCTCCTCTTCACACGCTACCTCAGACCCGATAATCAAGCATCAGAAGCTTCCACGTTCCCTTCTTTCCCCCCTTTTAATAGCTCCACGCATAACGCGTTATGCTCCCTCGCAAATGGGCACTTATTCAGCGGTGGCGGTAGCGCCGCACTCTGAGGGCCTTCTCTCTCTCTCGCCCTCCATCTTTCCCCTCCCCCCATTCTTTTCCTTCGCAATAAATCCTTATTCTCGAAAAGCGTGAAAACGAGCATATTCTTGAAGTTTGGTGCGGGGGGTGGGGGGTTTGGGGGAATAAATTCGCATCCTTGGCCTCTCGCGCCGTTCGATCTTCGTCGAAAAAGTTCATTCCATCCTCTTTCGCCCCCAAACACCCCCGTCGTTTTTCCCTATTAGATGCCTGCACCCTTTTCGCGCCTTGAGCGTGGCGCTGCCTGCCCGCCCGCGGGCCTCCCTCGCTCCCCTTCGCTCCGGTATTAACATGCTCTCTCGTTGCCATGGAGAGAGGGAGGGAGGAGGTATATGGATGGTTACTGTTCGTAAAGAAGTCGCGTTTATAGTTTCGGATGTTACGCTCCCCTCGAAGGAGGGCGCCGGAGGTGGTCAAAGAGTTTCTCGGTAGTTATTACTTGCGCCCGCCGCTAACGGCGTTCTCGTTGCGTATATTGTTGCATCAACGGCAGTGTTCCTTCATTTCCTCGGAAGGAATTCAGTCGTCCGTTTTATTTTGCCAACACCTCTTTCGGTGAAAAATTTTTTTTTTCTTTCCGTGTTTACTTCCCGGTGCGTATCCCTATGGATTCGGTTGTAATTGCTTTAGGTCGAAGGCGTGTGCAGTGAGGTCCGTCCGACCCCACGAGCACGGCGTCGCATTAAAACGAAGCTCGCGGTTAAAATGTGACCCCTCCTGTATTTGGTGCTGTTTTTTTCAAACGACTTAATGGATTTTCTTTCGTTTATTTCTCTTGAGGACTACTCTGTGTTGGTCGAAAGAGCGCCCGAGAGCCCTCTTAGTGCGCAATGTAAGTTCGAGGGGGGTCACAGTCAGGCTTAGGGGAGAAGAAAATTATTGCGTCATCAAATGCTGTTTTGCAGAATCTTTTGTTTCGCCAGTGTAAGCCGTGGGTCGTTGTCGTTAGGTGATGCATTCCGAGGAATGTGTTTTACTGTATATCTGTGTTTTTTTTGCGTACATGATCGAATTCGGAATTCATTTGCTGCTGCAGGCAGATGCTCGATTCTGACCCTAGTACGGTGTTGCGTACTATTCGCCCTCCCTCTTTTCTCTTCCTTTCTAATTTGTTTGACGTTCCTTAGAATCGAATAGTAAGCGTTGCTAACGGCCCCAGATCCAGTGTGTTGGTTTCCCATTTCGCAGCGAAGTGCGAGAGCGCATTTCGTTTTCCTTGAGAGGGACCCTCCTTCCCCTGTAACCCCGTGGGGGCCGTGCGCGCGGTGGTTTTCCCCTACCACAGCATCGTGTAGCAATTCTCTTGCGATTGAAAGTGGGGCTGGGACCCCGGGGGCTCCGGCGTCCAATTCGGAGTCCAACGGTGTCTCTTATTTTCCTTACCGCGTCGTTTCTGATTTCTATTCAATTAGTGCCGATTAAACTTTATGTTGGTCATTCATTATAATTTTCTCTCTATCCCCATGTGTACGGAAAAGAGATAGGTGGGCTCTTTTGTATTTTGTATCAAAATGCAGACGTTCACTTGTTTAGACGGTGTTTAGATTTTATCGCGACACGAAAATGTTTCTGTGCAAATTAACAAATAACGGTCGTCCTTGGCATTATCATGGCAGAGCATTATTCATTCTTCTTATATTCAATATTTTAAAATAGTACGTTTATCGATTATTAGTACTCTTGATGCAGCATCCATCTCTCCATTTTCCTGCACCACCTTCGTCGCCGACGAAATCTATATTTTTACTGAAAAAAATTGAATTCTCTTCTATTACTCACTTATCTCTTGGAAATTGAAAAAAAAGCCGTCGAAAGTACTGAATACTCAAAAGAGTGGTGTGATTCCTCGAAAAAATATTAACTCGTTGGAAACCTACGTTTTAACTGGCCCTTCGCCGCCCTCGAAGTGCTAAACGCGGTTACTCAGTTATGACATCACACCTCTGTCAACCTATGAGCAAGAGTTTTCACTTATTACTTCAATTCGCAATGTCGTCTCAAATGTGTTCCAGTAATCTCTTCAAAATACTTCAAGGAGAGGAGATATATTTTTGCATCGCAATCTTTCTGTATAATCCTGGCAGTTTTTGATGCTTCTGTGATACGTCGAATCCAAGTGGCGTTCCCTATTAAGAGAATCAGAAAGCCGAGTCCATTGTGGCTTTAGAGTTTAGAAGTAGAGGAGACAGTATTTTAGAGCTATATAATTTTAGACACACTTCTGGGGAGAAGCCAATATTATGCAGTGGTGATTGAAAATGCTAGTATGAACTAATGGTCCCACGGTTGAAGTTTTTTAACGGGTAAATCCAACAGTACTCCCTCTTGTACATGTTTTACCCGGAATATAATTTGAGGACTCAACTGCGAACTCTGTCCGTCCTCCCTACGTTGCACAGTGCACCACATCCCTCAACATCCGCATCAAAAAGTACCCACCCTCGTGCCAAACTTGTTCGTGCAAACTTCTTCTCCACTTGTGCCTAAACATTCCTCCCTCCACAGTGTTCAATTCAGCGACTGTTATAGTGCGTCAGTTATTGTCACCATTCCCCCCTCACTCACACGACTAAAGCTAAAAACCTCGACTCGGCATACATTCGTGGATCCTAGGAGCCTGCTCGGATCCAGGTCAGAACTTTGACCACTAGGGCGGTGTGCTGTACTCCTTACCGTTGTACCTCACCTCTGCCAATCACCACCCATTACTCCGCTCTCCCCTTCCCTTACCCATCTCCCGTACTCACTTTTTCCTCCCCTTCTCAAGCGCCTGCTCTCCATTCCTCTGCCCTTAGTATTTTTCTTTCCGTTGAAAAAGGTGACTGTGATGCCGAAACATTCCAAAAAAATATTAGTAAATGTTTTGTGTTTCTATTTTCAGGTTTTATTATTCTTTATTATACTCAAGGTTAACTTTTTCCTCCCGTCAAAGCTGAAATTAAGTTTCATGACCGCCAGTTAAGGGGAAAATCGATTGTTAAACACTTGAATAACTGACAGACACGGTGTTGCTACGGTTAAAATTTTCACATTCTCTAATGAGCTATCTTTTTTGTTTATGAAATGGGATTTGTCGTTCTCCTTCTTGTAAAGTTCACATTAACTAAGGCTTGGTATATATGTTTATATATATGCACAAACACCAACACGTTTTTATTCATGATTAGTTATATTTTTTAAATTTTTCGTTTGTTTTACTGTTTTTGCATTGTAAACTAGTAAATAAATACCAATGTCCCTGGAGCGCTCGTCGCGCATTCCGCTACTAATCCTGTTCATGTGTCAACACGTTAGGTCTAGTTTCGTCTGAATTAATATGTATGTTTCCTTCTTAGCAGAACGCTTCTGAAAACTGATAGAATAACTTAAAAACAGAACAGTAATTGAGTGCATGATTGTGTCGCTGTGCATGAATAACAAAATGAATAAAAAAAGCGCGCTGGAGTCCAGCTTCTCATTCTCATGTCATGTATGTATATCTCCGTCCCTGATAGTCACTGGATACTACGTACACTCTTCCTCCCTTCGGCGGAGAGACGCTCATTCCGGAGTCGCGGCACGCCTCGCCTCAATCGCAACGTCTTGTCTCTTTTCTCTTATGCCCGCCGTCGCACGAAAAGCGGGGCCACATTTAATCTGCAATCCCGTTTTGTTATGTTTGGCAAGGAACCGTGGGCGCCTTCGACCAGTCCTCTCTTCCCTGTGCTCCCCCGCCCCATGCCCGCGACACATAGGGTTGCTCCCTGATCGGGATCCTTCTCTCTCCTGGCTAACTGCTCCTCTCCCTTCCCTGAACTGCGACCCGGCCCCACCCCTTCTTCCCGCATAGCACACCCGCCATCTTCCCCGCACAGCCACCAATCCGCTGCGCGATTTATGGTTCCGCCTTGCCTAATAAAGAAATAGGAAGATGTGTCGCGCGGGGATGGATCGAGGTTCACCTCCTGCCTGATGTGGTACGGGTCAAGATGCTGCCCCCTCCCCCTTCTCCGACCTCTGATTTGGACAAGGGGACGGCACGGCCCGGGTGGATTGGGTTTTCTCTGAATTTCGGGGGCATTGGGAATCCGCCCTCTCTCTCTCTCTCCCGATTTCCTTCGCTTAAGAGTCCTCTGCTTGTTTTCCTTCTTCGTCTTTCGAATGTTCCGCGGCCATTCTTTTGCTTCTCTCTCGCCGCTCCTGCCTCTCTTCCTCCCCGCCCGTATTCCTTTCTTTCGGGCGGCGGGTCCCGTTCCCCTCCAATCCTTTCCATCGTCTTCGTCCTCCAGCGCTCTCCAAGCGCAGTCACTCTCCTCTTCCGCGAGGGGACGTGTCCCCTCCGGTGGCGACAAATCGCCCCCCCCCCCCCTCCATCCCTTCCGCCGCTCCTCCCTCCCTGATGTGCTGGTGCTCCAGTTGCCGGGGAAACGGGAGTATTTCGCTTTTTCCTCCTTTGTCCTCTTTTAGGGCATTCCGAACACGTTTCTCGTTTTATTTATCCCGTCGATATTCATGGATATTTTCGTCTCGAGTTCGCTTTCAAAAACTGAAGAGCCCCTCCGCTAAATTAATTTTTTGTGGACAAAGTAATCTTTTATTATATTGTCTCCAGGGGATGGCGGGTTTGTTTTGAAGTGTCTCCCTTCTTCTATCTCGCGTGTTTCGGGTAAACCTTTCAACTCGTGCGGTTTTCCAATAATTTTAATCGTGAGTGCTTGCTTGGTTGATGGGGAAATGCGATGAAATGCCAATTTTGCCACACGCGCGCGTATCAGCATATACGAAATTATCCAGGAATCGATTGTAATGAGAGAAAAACTCTTCTGATTCTTCGTACTTGTATTATTGCGTATGCCAACATCTGTAGTAAATTACTGTGTATCGTTCTCTGACTCATTTTATAATAAATTTCCACTTTCAGACAATCCGTAGTTCCATATATCGTACTTCTCGATCGGTTTTTTTAAATTTAAAACGCTTATATCGTGCCTTACATGCATGTGATGTAATAACGTGATTATTGTTAATTGGAAGATCTCCTAGGAAGCGCTGATCTGTGGGAATCGGTGACGATGCTCGTTCGCACTGCCATTGCTAATAACTCCGCGCACTCTCATGATCGCATATTTTACGATCACGCATTTCATCCCGTCACAAATCATTTGTAAATCGGAACAATTGTGTAGCGGTCACTGCTTTTTCGATTCTCATCGCGTTATCTCACATTGACGGAGACTCGCGCATGTCATTAGTTCCGTGAATACGCCCCACCTATGTAAAGTGAAATGTTTTTCTTCTCGTGTAGCAGGGGTTGTTCATTTTATATGAATGTCGAATAATGTACTCGAGAGAGCCATTTGGAGAAACTTCACGTTTCACCTGGCTGTGTCCGTCCACCTGGATTTCTTGCCCGAGTATTCTCGTTACGTTTTCTGATTGAATCCCTTTAGAGTTTTTATTCATTTATTTCCCTTGAGGCGTAAATATATTTCCATCATACTTTATTTTGGCCTTGGTGAAACGAATCTCATCTCTTAAAAAATCTTTTCATACTTCCGGTTGACTTAATAAAAACTCCGAATTATCCTTTAATCTGAATTTTGTTTCTTACTGCAGTAGGCAACGTCCATTTTTACATCGATTCTTTCAGTCTTCCTCGCAGTCGTATAATTATTTCATCAGATGCGTAGCGAAGACGGCTCCTATGATATCCCAGTTGTCGTACTTGGAAAGCTTAAGAAATATACAATTCTTCGGGTTAGTTAGCATTTCTATAATTAATCATACCAGAAATATATTCTACTTCAACAGGAATAAATCTACGTTCTCCTATCTGCTATGCTACAGCGTAGCCATTTTTGGCATGTTGTCCTTGCCAAGAAACTTCCTCCTTTTCCTTTTAATCTTAACCTTCCTGCCCCCACTCATCCAGCCGATTTTCTACCCTTCATTTTCCATCCGTGTGATGCACGTTTTTTTCGCGTCATCTCATATGTGAGTTATTCATTTGTATGCGACTGTCTGCGACTTATCCAATTTCTCTGCCATGTCATTTTCGCTGAATTGCTAAGATTTTTTCCGTTTCTTCTAGCACTATGCTGTTTACCTTCTCTTGTCTTCGCGCAATTCATTTTTTTTGCTCTATTCCAACTTGCTTACACATTTCTCCTTCCGTCTTGTTTTCTGGATATTATCAAGTTTCAATCGGAATAACATATGCGTATATTACCCGTGCCATGTGTTTTTTGGGTGATTTTTTCGACTCCATTTTATCAATTTTTTTACATAGATTATTTAGGGTCCCTGGTTAATCTTGTTTCTTTTCCCTATCTTACTCGCGGTGGCATTTTGAAAACTATTATTTACAATTAAAGCGCAGTTTTTTCAGGGTAGGAAACGGGGTCTTTAAGGGAAGAGACTTGAGTTTAGATGAAAGATTTAGAGGTGTGTGAAGAGAATATTGGTGGACGTAAAATATACTGAAAGAAAAATGAGCGAAGGATTGCTGAACACGGTAGAGGCGGAGAGAAGGTGTTTGGGTGAAATTCGAAGAAGGCAGGAAATGTGGATGCGGGGTGTCCTCAGTGGCAGAATGTTGAAGACAAATAGAGGGGAGAGAGGATGAGTAGGCGAAGGAAGGGGATAGTGCATTGTATTTCTTGAAATGAATGAATGTAGGTAACGTACCTGTATGTATAGGAAAAAATGGTCCATTGTAATGTGTGTTATTGTGATGATTAGTTTAGTGTGAGGAGGGATGGATCGCGGCAGCGCTCAGTCGTCAACCTTGTCTGAATGTTCCGGTTAAGAGAATGCCTAATTTGTATCTGCGGTAGTCTAGATGTTTGCAAACCGTCCATGGATTCTGGAGGAGAGAAGAATCATTACTTCATCGAAACAAAGCAATTTTTTTCCATTCACCCATCTGTCTACTCGTGCCCACTTGGCCCGCCGGTCTACTCTTAACACCGTGGTCTCCCCCCCCCCCCTTGGATCATCTCGTCTTCCAAGCCTCAATCCCATCTCCTAGTATACGCCCCTCCTCATCCCATTGTGCCCGCCCCACCCCGCTGCCGTCTCCTCTGCACGGTCGGTATTCACTCCCGCCCCCGTCTCTCACCTCTTCATTCTCTTCCCCCCCCCCCCCCGTGTCCACAATGCACGTTCCTAACCACGCGTCCCTCCGGGCACCGCAGCCCCCCCACCCCCCTGAGTCATCCCCCACTCGCCCCCTTCGTCTCCAAATCCAAAGCGGCCGCCCTCGCGCCACCTGCTGCCACGACGGCGCCTCTTCCCCTTCATCCCGCAACCCCCTCCCCCGTTTCCTCCTCTTTCCTCTCTTTCTTCAGTCTCTCCTCCCCCTCTCACTTCCCTCCCGCCTTGGTCCATCGTCGAATTATTTTTATTAACTCCCCCCCCCATCTCTACTTCTTTCGGTCGGGGTTCTCTTCCCCCCTCCCTACCGTCTTTTTCTTCATTCCTCCCCCACAATGCCCCTCCCCAGCCCAAAACCCCTGTGCGCCGGCATGAAATCGCATTTCTTTTGTTGGCAATTTTCTGAAATCTTTTCTCAGCTCCATACTTTTTCTCCATGCTCACTCTCTGTTTCCTTTTTTTTTACCACGCCTCTTCCCCCTTTAAAATTTTATTCTGAAATTCTCTTTGGCCTCTTTTTCTTTCGGCATTAATTTTCACGTTTCAGAGCAACGCCGGATGGTGTCTTTCCATTTCTCTTTGGCCCCTGTGTGTCGTTTTTCGTCTCTCTCTTGTCGACCATCCTTCGCTGCATGCCCGCTTCTCTTTATTCATGCACCGCACCTCTTCCTCAGCTGTTGCTCCTTTCGCCATCTTTCCTCCCTCCTCCCTCTCTATTCCTCTCGGAGAGGCCTCATCTTTGCGTCCTCTCATTTCACCCCATCCATCCCTTCTTCCCATCCCTTTTCAGAGCGCCCACTTCTGTGCCGTCGTTTGTTAATCCCTCCTTGAGGTTTCCATTAACAAAGTTACTGGAGTAAATTTTTGATAGCAATTTTCTCGAGCTCCCATGCAGAAGGTTTAAGTTCCCTGTGCATGATGTTAAAATGACGTTCGGTTGAGTTGCGAGTAATGCGCGAGCGGGTCTATACTTAACAATCTGCGTTCGCGGAAAATACGGCATCGCTTCCGGGCAGTGTTGAACCCCGCGACGTGCTGGTGTTGGGATTTCACGAAAGCCGATAATTGGAAATAATAAAACCTCGAAGGAATTTTAGAAGTTTTGTATTTCCTGTTTAAAATGTTTGGCTCTGTGCATTAGTGTCCTTAGTCCCGTAGGTGTGTTAAATTCATTTTTCAAATATTACATAATTATTTTTCCGTTATATATGATGCCGATGCAGTTCATGCTTCATAACGACATTGAATTAATTGGCATATTATACATGATATACATTTTTGGCAACCGAATTAAATGAATATTTGACCTGTGCGTCTTATTTCGTTGAACAATTGGTCTTTGTTGGGTAGCTAAATTTTTGAATAATTTTTACTTTTGTCAATGTAAGTGGCAAGGAAAAACACGTTTGCTCTCAAGAAATGACGATATTGCGGATAAAGGGGAGAAAGCAGATGCTGTCCTTTCAGAAGCGAAAGAGGCTTACAATCACTTAAGAAGGACGCTGATATTTAGTATTTGTCCCTGAAGGAAGAGTGTGCGTAATATCCTAATTTCACTCTGATGGGTATATTCCTGGTACAATCAATATTATTTTAATCTTATTCACAGAGCTTTCTCTGTAAGGGAAGGTAGCTCCGGTGACTAAAAGTTCTGTCTCATGATGACCCTCACTCATGTTATTCACTAAAGAGGAGAATTTAATTCCATCGGCAAGTGTATATTTAACTATTTCGATGCTTACTTGTCTGACTTTTACTAAATCTACGATAAATGTGAAAGAAGCTTCAGCATTTGCATTTTAACCCTCTATTAATTAATCCAATGCGGTTAGAAATTTTTGTTTACCGATAAAAATGGTTTTATGCCTTGAAATATGCAAGAATTAAGAAATATTCATATTACAACGAATAATAGGTGAAAAGGGAGTGAGAAAAGTAGACACAAGACGTAAAATAAGGATAGTAACGATATCAGATATTAGATAAATAAAAAAACTAGATAATAAAAAAAGCGCAACCTTACCTGTTACTGACCTTCTGGGCGTCAACTTTTTATTTTTTTTACGGCCGACGGGAAGGAAACTTTTATCTGAGGACCGACGCGCATTCGTATTTCATCGACGTAAGACGTAAGGTTTCAAAGTTCAAACAGAAAATAAAGAAGCGTCGATAGCCCGAATGTTCCCCCGCGCGTGCCTTCGATTGACTCGGGTCCAGATGAAATTGACGGAGGAATTCGGGGGCGCCGCCGCCGGCGTGTGTGCTTTGCACCGCTCGGCGGGGCCATCCTTCGCACTTCGCCCTTTTCGGGTGGTCTCCCCTCACTCCCTCGCCCCTTTGATAAAACCGGTGAAAGTGAGGATTGATGGCGAAGGGCGTGCGAGAAATGCGGATGCAGAAATGCGTTTGAAGGCAATCGAATGAGGTGGCGGCCTTCGATGCCTCCCACTCACACACACACGCACACCTCTCCCCCTCTTTCTCCACGTCCATCACTCCAGATCATCTTCCTATCCTCTTCCTTGTTCGGGAAATGATGGAAAGGTGTATGTTCACGCCCTTACAGTCCAGAAAAGCACCGGCAGTTGATATTTTCGTTTATCTTGGAATTCGGCATAATATCATTTACGAGTGTTATTTTTTTAAGTTAGTACGTTTGTTTATACAAAATATGTTGTTTATAAAACGTTTTATGGGCGGTTTTAGTTTCCAAAAAGCGTACTTCAACTTTCTACACGATCACCGTTAACATCTAAGCACTTTTTGTGAAGCTGAACCAGCTTTTGTAATCCCTCTCAGCATAGAAGTTTGCCGCCTGGGAAATTTAACCACTTGAAATCGGCGGACTTGAGTTCCCCGTCGTCTTCAAAATGTTGCCTGCTATTCCAATGTCTCAAGTGTAAGCAGAGGAAAAAGTTACTTGGTGCATGGTCACGTCATCTCCGTTTTGTCGACAGCGGTCTAAAAAAGCTCGTCTGGTCAATATCCATTGCTCTTTGTGTCGGTCGATACGGACTTTCGGTGCGCACCTTGCACACAGTTAGTGATATCGTTTACCGTTGCAATCGTGCAAATACACAGCGGTGCTTCCAACAAAAGGAAATTCATCGTCCAAAGCTCTAATTGTCAATCAGATTGCAGCTCTTGGTCCACTTGCCCAACGATTTTTCATCGTTCTGATTACTGGGCCTGCCGCTCCGCTCTATATCATTCATATTTGTGCGGGCGTTTTTTAATTTTCCACGCCATTGTGGTCTAACCTTACTTTCACTCATTTCTGTAGGTAGGTTCATAAACTAGGCACAACTGCCGATAAATGTAGGTATGCAGCTGATGCTCCTTTTGCACATAAATCGAAATGCACTTCGCCACTGGCGGGAGCGACGATTTTCGCGGACATTGTCATCTGGCTACATTCAACGACAGACAAAGGACTATTAAATGAAAACAACAACTTGAGTAGCCTCGGAATCAATCAATAGATGACTGACGCTGAATTTGTACAATTATGTTCTGACCCGGCAATATTAAGAGGAACGAAAATGGCCTTTACTTTTCGAATTTGTCTCGTAATAGTTCTTTGTTTTCAACGAGATCGTGAAAGCGAATGTTTCTTAGGAGAAAAGAGATCCTTTAGGAAACGAGGCAATGTTAAATGATTTCATTCCCAACTTGCTGCTCTAACAGCCAATTTTGGCTCCACTGTAATAAAACTTGCATTTTCGTCTGAAACTTAATTGTCTAGTTGTTAAAAAATGTCTTTTATGTTATTCTGTACTGTGTAAATACAGTATTACCATCCACTCTCACAGCGACCGTTATTTTGGGGTTTTTATTATTTATCGCTACACTTTTACGGTAACGATATGGAGGGGATTTACAAACGAAAATCCCTTTCTGTGAGGCATCAGTAATAAAATAAAATCTGGCGTATTGAAACAAAAACGCGGGCATTTATTATTTGAATTATGTCACAGGAAAATAGAAGGTCATGAAAGCAGCAATTGCAATGCTGCCTTGCAGACACAGACGTGTTTCATTGTCTAAACCTTGTAACTAGCTTGCATTTGTTTAACATCTAGAATTATAGAATCTTAGGTGCTATGGCCGTGTTATACAAAGACACTTAAAAAATAAAGACCGGAATGTTTTTTCGCTGCCCAAAGTATATTATCGCTTTTACTATGAAACATTTTCATTGATAAATTTTCGAGTGCAAACACACTGCGTCTACATTTCTTTTTTCGTCAGCGTCCGTGCTTACCTGACATAGACTTGTGATACTTCTCGTATCTGATCTTCATACCTCCACATTTCCACGTGGCCATGGTTATTATTCACCGTTCCGTGGACATCGGCCGTCGTCGGTTTTTCCCATTTTATTACCTTTCGTGCACAGTCCTCTCCAACGTAACCATCAATGGCATCAGTAATAATGTTCTCGATTAGTTCATCCTGTCTTCTTTCTTACGTTCTCCTTTACTTCTCCCGTCTCCTTTCTTACGCCTCCACTCTTTGTATCACCGCTCTCCTCTATTTTGTTATCCCTCCATTTGGACTTAATTGTTACTCTTTCAGCATCCAATTTCCGTTCCATGCAATCTCCCCCTCTCCGCACATCTCGCATTTTTATGCGATTTAATTTCTATTTCATTAAGCACTAATTTCTGGATTGTTTTCTATTTTGAGGAGTAATATTTTGCTTAGGATAGATTATAATCTAGTAGCAGTGATTTCCAGCTCTGCTCAGGCAAATATTCTTCCCTTTTTTGTTTTCTTTTATCCCGTTTTCCAAATAATTAATGGAGGAGTGTATTTCTATCGATACGTAAATTAGTATACAAGCTAACAGGCGTAATAATTAGTTTATTAATTCCATCATGCATTAAATCTATGAAGTCAAGACCTCCTAGAAAGTCTAAGAAGTCGGGACTAGAAGAGTCTTTCCATTAACCTGTCCGAAAAGCTAAACCAAATGGGGATAGTATTTAGAAATTTTTCTAGTCATGGAATCCAGTGCGAGTGAATGTTATGAAACGTTAAGCCCTTGCCGAAAATAAGGGTCAAAGCACGCGGACCATTGCGTATGCATGTCCACCTGGGTGCTCTTCTCCCCTGCGAGGACGGGGCGCCGTGTGGCGCCTTCCATTTCGATCTAGTAATGCGCCCGCACCCCCGCCGACCTCTTACTCCCCATCCCCTTCTTCCTCCACCGAAAGATGAATGGAATGCACTATCACCAGCTGGTGGCAGTGGTGCTGACTTCCCCCCCCCCCACCATTCTCCGTCTGAACACGCAGGGATGACTACGGGTGGGGGGGGGGGAGTTGTCCGTGGAGCGTGCGCGTACGCAGCATTTCTTACGAGTCCACTTAAACTGCCGGTCGTCGGGTGCAGGAGGAGGCTGGCAATGGCGGTTGGTCCAATTGCGCCGTATCGTGCCCTCGCGTTCGAATGCCGGGGTTTACGAGGGGAGGAGAGCGGCCGGACCGTCTTTTTCTCGTTGGTTCTCCGGCGTCGCAATTATTTCCATTTTTTCTCCCGTAGGTTTTCATCCCCTCCTCATGATGCCAGTTCAACATTGTAGCAGACGTGCAGTAATAGGTTTTATCATTTTATCAACCGTATTCTTTTTGGTAGTCATCTCTATTGACTTTAGTTTTTCGTAGAAATTTAAAGTTCATTGTGTTGATTTGGTTATGCTCGTATACTATATGTGATCTGGCTTTACCTAAGCCGATATGAATTTTATTATGCTGGTTTTCATTGCGATTTTCTCCCTTCCTCCCTCCAGCTCCTCAATTGAATTATGTTCCAATGGTGAAATTTATGATTCAGCTTTAGATAATGTAACTTGTGTCAATATTAAATAAAAGCAAGGGAAATGGTACGAAATGTTAATAATCGCTAATTCCTTTAATGGGAGGTGACTCACATTCCCTGCCTCACGACTGTTGGTGGCATGCGAGGTAAAATACTGCATAATGTTTTAGTTTACGAAATATATGTCGTTGCATTAGTGGCACTGATGAGTTTTAACAGAGGGTCTGTATAGAGTCGCCTTTAGAGTTAAAGAGGGGAAGTGTTACCACCGACGTGGGGGTTCGCGGTGGGGGTGTCTTTAAGTGGGGGGATGGGAGGAGTATGGTCAATACCACCGGCCGAGATCGAGGGTGGTCCACATCCTGCTCCCTCCTCTCTAAGGCCATGGCGAAATTCAAACGCCTCTCTATTAACGCGCTTGGTATACCCAACTCCCACACAAAATTATATCTCCGACTTGATGCATAGGTTTTTCCCTTCATCGTCTCGTTTCGTAATTGTAAGATTTCATTCCTGGGCCGTACTGAACACCATTCTTAATGAAAATCAAAAATAAAAACTCGCCAAAACACGCAGCTGAATACAAAATATCGCGCATGACGGTTAATGTCGGGAGTATACCGAATGTAGACTGATGCACCACCGTACTCAAAAATCCTTTTCGGCAATGATATGTCTTACAGTGTCATCATTGTAGGATAAAATGTTTAACAATGGTCAGTATTTAAAATTCTGAATATTTCTCGTGTCGTCTGGTTCTGGCTATTTACATTTTTTGGTGATATAACACTTTTCATAAGCCGTCTTGATAGGGTATTCTCATGTAATTTTGTTTTCCAAAACTGATGGAGCCACGCCTCTCTGTGCTCTGATGTACATTTTATCGTCATTGACCACATTCAATTTCAGAATTCAATCTCGTTTCCTGTGACCAGAAACCATGCCAATCATTTCGATCCTTCTTGTATTGTCAATGCTTCTTAAAGACACATACTGTCACTCGTGAAGATTATTGTTAACCCACGTGCCATGTGACTGATTACTTTGGCACCAGAGGCATTTTTCTTTCCCCGAACGCTTGGGTCGATTGGAATTTTTTCTCTAACAAACTTGTTCATCCACAATCTTGTTCATTAGGGATGAATTATCATTACGATTTGGAGACGAAACACTTCCTGTCGTCGCAAAATGAAAAACGTCTTGTCGTGTCACGAAGAGCCCATTTTTTTCGAAATAAACGGCATGCATGTCTCTTTTCTTGAAATTAATATGGCTTCCATCTCTCTACCTCAGAATTTCGCCTTTTGAGTTAGTTTATAATGTTTCTCCATTCTGCCCTAGAGTTTGATTTCCACGATAAAGGTTGCCAGACATAATATCACCGTCCCCCGGGCTGCAGTTGGGCGGCGGGCGCGAAGGGAGGGGGGGAGGAAGTGAAGGCGCGAATGGACAATATACGTCATTAATTTCGGTGCGACCCGCCTCGCGGATCGCCAGTGGAGGAGAATGTTCTTCGGGGGGAGCGACGAAGAGGGCGTGTTGCTCACAATAAATCAGGAGGGAAGCGCGGGGGGATTCGCTCCTTTTTACCGCCCCCTGGGAGTCCACGGGAATTAGTGCGAATAAATCATCCGGCTGGATTGTTCCCCTGGAACTTGAGAGAGGAGAGCTGGTTTCCTTTTCATTTCTCTCTCCCTCTCTCAAAGCTTCTTTCTCCTCTCGGTACTCTGCATTTAGTGCAAGCCCATTTGCCCCCGCAACGCCCCTCTTGCTCCCCCGCCTACCCTTCGCCCCCCGAGAGCTGCTACCTAGATCGCGGAGAAAAAAGGAATGTGAAAGTCGCGACCCCCGCGCTCTCCCGCCCGTCATTTTAGTCAGGCAGTCGTTTCCCTCTTTCTGATGCTCTCCACACGATTATTTTCGCAGCTTCGCTGAATTTTTTCCTGCTTCCTTATTTGATAACAGCTCACGTCTTGGCTGGTGGAACGTGAAAACATTGGCTCAGTCAGAAGGTTAATGAGTTTTCCGTTGTAGGGGATTTATCTTTATTTCCCCAGAGATTTTAATTTTTCCTATTAAATTCCGTAATTCTTTCAAGAGACGGAATTCCTTCCGATTTTAATTGAAGGTATTCATTAGTTATAATATTTGTACGATGCAAACATTTCTGGCTACTTGTTCGTGTGAAAGTAAGAATGAAGACTGATGATGGCTATAGGAGGCCTAGAAAATTATAACCACCTCCAATTGCGGATATTTTTTCTATGCTAATCTTTGAAAACAGGTCTTTACAGGTCACTTGACACAATCCTTAGTGCCTGCTGGGTGGGATGTTTCGCTCGTTTATGGAGTTGTTCTTTGCGCACGTGAAAGATGAAGCATCTCATGCACTAATCTGATCGTGAGCAGCTAATGGCACTGACTTCTCTAGAGGGACGTAAGTTGTTCCACGCGCCGGTAATCGTTCATATCGGAGGAATCGAAACGATTGCCAGCCTCGAGTGAGTCAGGCGAGGGCCTTTAATTTTTCTTCGGCTCGACAGTCCAGCCTTCGGAGGGGAGCGGGAGAAGTACCTTGAAGTCGTCAAATGGAGGTAGGCTATCTCGAAGGTTGAGGCCCTAGAGCAAAGGGCAGTCAACGCCCTCTTCAGCCCAGAATCTGGGCTGAGGAGGGCGTTGGATGCTGCCTCGTAATAAAGGCGTGGGGGCCGTGGACCCGCGCCGACCGGTTGTCTTTTGTCCCTTGCACCTCTATATAAATATCCCGTGGTCCACCAAAAAGGTTTATGGCACGGGGTACAAGCACCACATGGTATTGGTTAATTATAACGGACTATAAGGGAGAGGAATGGCAAAGGGAAAAAACATTCACTATAAACCTCCAAAAACGTGCATATTTAAATGCATCGTGAGGGAAAACGAGTGGAAATTTCACCCAATATAATAGTTACTTTTTATTCTTAAAAAGAAGGGAATAAAAATTAAACACAACCACTTATACGACAGACCTTCACTATGCCAAGTCAGGTCATGAGGAAATGGGAAGTAAGAAGGGTCACCCTGAGGGCGCGGGTTCAAATCCCGGCGGTGTTGAATATTTTTCAGAGGTATCTCGATCCCTACTTGAGGTGCTTTGTGGAGGGCACTTTGAGTGAGTACGCCGTCCGTCGGACGGGTCGTTAAGCCGCGGACCCCTTGACGCCTTTCGTAAAGAGTAGGCTAATGCCGACGCCGGGTTTCTCTCCACCGTTCATCCTTTCCTGTCCTTCCCCTATGGCGCAAATGACCTTAGCTGTCGGTCGCCTCCCCTCAAAACTACTACTACTAGTAAGAAGGGGTAATTCTATTAATTCATGGACATGCAGCTAGGACATGGTCCCCAACTCTAAAGTTACAGGTGAAAATGTGGCACCCCGCATTTGGCAGCGGGGGCCGTGAGACATCCCCCCACAGGGAGGGACGAGGGATGGAAAGGGGAGCTTTAAAACAACAAAGAAGGGTAGGGAATATTATAACGGTCACTACAGTCATTACATGACAATCTCATGCGCGAAAGAATTTTCCAGAAAAATTACTGTTTGCCCCTTAGGGCCGGCCCTTCCCCCGTAGCTCTCCCGCCCCTCTGTTTTCCTGCGGGGCTCGTGGGCGCGGAGTGAGCCGTCGTTGTTTCCTCGGCCTCCCATCTCCTCCCCACCCATCCGTTCTCCTCCTTTGCTATATCCCCCCCTGCAAGGTCTCTCTTGCGTCAGAACTTCATAGATTTTTTCCGTCGAATAATCCAGGAGGATTTCCTATATATTTCTTCATCTTTTTTTCCTGCGTTCTTTCGTCCGGTGCCAGGAGAGGAAGAAGCAGGATGTCCGCCTCACGGATTAAACCGGGCATAACTAATGTGCTGAAACTTTTCTTGCTCTTTTGGGAAGTTTTTTGAAGTCGCGGCACCGTTTGACATTAAAATGCTGTCACGCATGAGGGAATTAATGCACGGGGATTTGCTCCTCCTATTTCTCCTTTCCGGAGGATATTTTTTGGTCCTGTCTTTGAATTGCTGTTTCTTTTGAGATTTATGTTCAGACAATGCATGCAGTGATATCTCAATACATCACTTATCGCTCCTTTCTTTGCATACCCTATTTTTTATTTATAAAAAGTATATTTCCAATTCCTTACGCATATAACCTTTTCTGCGCGTAAAACACTGGTCATTCTTTCAGTGACAGATATATCATTCAAAACAAACTTGTTCGCCTATATTTCATTTTATTTTTGGTGGAAAATTATATTTTCTAATTTCCTTAATCTGATATACTTTTAGCATATTTTTTGTGCTTCAATTGTAAGTGCGACCTCAAACTTTGTGGTATTGTTCATGTGGCCATGGTCTCTGTTATTTAATTAAAATAAATACAAGCAAAATTAATTGTACTGGATCTCGATATTAGAAATTGCCGCATTTCAAACGAGCATGCGGATTAGCGTTGTCGTGCAGCACAACCTGCCGCGAGGCGCTGCCCCTGGTCCCGTTCTGGAATGAATCTTCTCCGAAATTCGGGCTCAAAACGCCACCAAAATGACGATTTTCATCAATTTTTTATTTTCTCGTTCATTGGTCTGATCCGAATGGACTGTTCGTAAACCTCCGAGGGAAGAAAGTATTTCCCGCTGTTCACTTTTCAACGGTCTTCTTGCGTTCCCAGTCCCGATCGCCGCCCCTGAATTATTCATCGCCGCTGCCCCTCGCCGCCGCCCGTCTAGCCCTTGCGCCACCCCTCGCGTCCATCCTACCCGTCGATGCTGAAACCAAAGCGGGATAATATTTCTCTCCATCCCCTCCACCCTTTCACTTTCTTTTCTCCTCTTCTATCCCCTCTCAACTCGTTCCTCCATTCTTCTCACCGACCTTCGCATCTCCCTGGGGGGCGGGGAAGAGTGTTTGAAAGGCAGACAAAGAGAGAGAGAGTGTGTGTTTTGTTTCTCCTTTTATCGCCCATCTTCAGCTTGGTTTCCATCTGCCTCCCCTCCTCCCACCCTTGATTTATGCAACCTGCCATCTCTTTTGCGCGTCGCACATATTTCATGCATCGTCGCTCGAGCTATCCCTCGTGTGCGGGAGGCGACTCCTCCTCCGCTCCCAACCTCCTCTCCTTCGCCGATTCCCTTCCGCCCCTCCCTTCTACTGCCTCCTTTGCGCCCCCCTCCTCCTCAACCGTCTTCCCACGTGTCCCTTTCGCTCCCTCTCTTTCATCGCTTGTGAGCATGTTTCCCCAGGCATGGGAACGAGAGCACGTGCCCGCTCTTCCCCCTCCAACCCCCAGGCCCATCCCACCTCCTCCGACAGTACTCCCCTAAAAACTCCCGTTTTTCCCAAATGACCTCCTCTCCCTTTTCTCTCTCCTTTCCATCGCGGCCTCCTTATATCTTTCTTGAGCATTAATTTCGTTTCTCTTTCTTATCCTCATTTCACAGCGGTAATTCCCTCCCCGTAATCTACTTCACCCTACCGTCCTCCCTTTCCTCCGGACTCGAAATCAGTTTCAGTTGTCTACTCGCTTTTTGGTTTTATACACGGCAGTTCTATTTTTTTCGCCTTATCTGCGACCAGGAAAACATAAGAAGCAATGAGTCGGTCCGTCGAATTGGATGTCCGACCACTTTGGTGCCTCTCCGATTGCTGCTATGACATTCATGCAGAATGGATTTCTTCCTTTTACTTTTATGTTCAGTGCTGTACGAGAGCATAACGGACGGCCGATGATGCCGTTCTCTTCATCGTCTGACCCAGGCCTCGTGTGGCCCATATCTTCCTTTCTTCCCCCGTAGGAATAGCCTGTAGCGACATCCCCAGATTAGGTTACTTATGCGTAACTTGGAACACACTTTCCTTTCTTGCCAAACGCAATGCTGTCATGGATCCATTGCATTGATAACATTCTTCCCCATCGTGCCCATGGTATACGAGAATATCTAGAATAACTCAATGCGCGCATTAGTCTGAATCCATCTTTCTTCTTTAAATTCACTTCAATCACTCCTGCTACTAATTTCCTGGGAATCGATATTCACTAGTCAGGATCTCGGTTCATATTTACTCGAAAATGAGATGATGTAACGGAAATTAAATGTAAAATGTTCTGTTGTGACCGTTATTTGAGTCCCGTGCTCTAGTTCATTTCTTCACTTGCATTGAAACCAAGCAACTTTCATATCTATTTGGAGGTCCGTAAAAGGGCAGACGCATCACGCTCCTCATGGGTATTCTGTTGTGAGAAAATCAAGGGCAAACTCGATGTAATGCCCATCATCAACTTGATTGATTTTCTTGTCGTAGTTCCGGGCAATATTTGCTTTCTGAGCAGAACATCTTTTCTGTCTCTTTTAATTGTTTCGTCGAGATCTACCTACTTCTGGTTTAATAACATGTTGTGGCTGTTAAAAATGGCGATATTCTAAAAGTCATTGAAACGATTCAATTGACAGCGCCATACTTTTAGAATCTAAGACGATATAATTAATTGAACGAATGAATAAGGTACTGATTCAAAATTTTCTTCGGAAGTAAATGCTGTGGTAGTTATCCGTAGGTGTTCAAAATTTGATCATGAGTAGTAAGATACTGGTTCTAAGGTTCTCGTGTTATGATTTACGCTGCCCCCTTGAGGGTAAATGGTGGTGGCCTGGGCTAGGATCGTCACATCCTCTGCCACTGATTTTGGCGAATTCCTATTTTTCAATTTTTTGAAGTTGAATTGAAGTAAGATGCAAGCTTAACTAATATAAATAATTTAGCTAACCAACAGAATTATCCGTTTATAAGTTCACTACTGAAATTCTCTTAAAAACTCCGGTTCGATCCTTACGTAAGGTGTGCATTTCCTGGCTGCTTTTTCACTCTCTCCTAACGGTATCGCCCACCAACCCCCCACGCAGGACACCCGCTCGCACCCACCTGCACTGCCGCGTGGTTTGTACACTTGACCCCTTCGTTCCACTTCCGTGAACGCCATTTGCACCGGTGACCGGACCCTTGCAGGGTCCGAGGGAACTCGTCTTCCATCCCCCCAGGCAATTAAACGGCCGTCCGCCGCGGATCTTGCGGCGAGTGGCAGCCCGTTACTCCCCTTCAAGCGGAAGGAATTGTTTCCAGTCGGTGCCTAATGCACGTTTGCTTTGTACCGACCTCTTGCGTTAGCGGTACGGCCCTTAGGCCGGGAGCGGGCAGGTCGGTCCATTGTGGCCAGGGACGCAGCCGCCCGCGTTACGACTGATCGTGTTCTTCGTCTGGCCGTCACGGATTCCAGAGCAGGTCCGCACGCAGCAGTGCCTCTCATCGACGGCCAGTCACTCACAAGGATTTATTTCCGTGCTTCTGGAATAGGAGAAAAAAGTCCGCCTTCCAACGTTCCGTTTTTCAATGGGCTTGAGGAGGGGTTTTTGAACAAGTCTTAATAGCGGATCCCTTAAAGCCTAATAATTAACTTCATGAAACGGTTTTTTAAATGTTCAGTTCAAAGACTGTATTATAATATATACGGGGGATTTTAAGTGACGCAATGATCCCCACCTGTCATTCTATCTAATGCTCATACTTTTAACCGTAAATGTCCAATGCCTTTCCGAATTTATTTCTTAAGCATTTCAATCCAACCTTTCTTGAGAATATAAATTGTTGCATAGGGTCCTTATTGAGGATATAAAACGATGATACATATGCTTACTCTTGCGCTCTGTAGCATTTAATGAATATCGCGGAATTTTTTCGCTACTCCTTCACTTTTCCGGTGTGATCAGCTACAATGAGGAATCAATTTTTCATATTTAATGGGCTAAGAGGCCTCACGATTCGGCTTTCAGCCGTTGGTCACGCGGAGAGGGATTTTGCGAGCAAAAATTATGAAATTTGTAAAATGCATGCGTATAAGTAAAACTAATTATTTCGTATACACTTAGGGTGGCAAGTGACATTCTTGTTAGCTCCAACTCTAGTTACTATCCCGTATTTTCCGAAGGAAAGGAAAGTCTTTGAGTCTGCTACTTCTGGTGGCTATTTCTTGAGTTTTATATTGATGATAAAGTCATAAAATTCATATGCTGGCATACAAATAAATTACGAGGCATCGGGACTAAAAAAAGCGGCTCTAAATTTATTTTGTAAGTTCTATCCATCTAGTGTGAAAATCGTCTTTGTTCTAATGTTTCCCTCCACAACCTAGAAGCATTTCTGCGACACTTTGCGTTTGGTCGAAACAGTTTTTTAACGAATCGGGCCACCCATTGTTGCAACTTCTAAATTTCCCGAATGAGACCTTTTTACATAGGATCCCGTACATTTAAGTGCATATTCTAAACGGGGTCTCTCGACAGCATAGTGGCACCCCTCCTTGACCCGCAAAAAATGCGTCTGATCAATCCAAATTTCTTTTTTTTTTGCTCTCCCGCAGATTTTACTAGTGTGGGGGCCTCGTTATAAGTCGTCGGTGAAAGTTACACCTAGGTATTTTACCGTATAAACCACTTCTGGATCAACCCCAGCATTTTTTTGCGCTAAACCGAGGGATATTTTAATGAATTAAACATCAAATATTTCTAATGATTTAGTTCCAAGCATTACTTTTTGCCACATTTCGAAATACTTTCGAAATTCTTTGCCATTATATTATAACGATCCTCTTTATCACATATTTTTATGTAAATCCCCGTGTCATCCGTGAACATCCAAATCGTTCTATTCACTTCGTGGTTCAAATCATTTACAGAAATCAAGAAAAGCAACGGTCCGATTACACTTCCCTGAGGTACACCCGAGGTCACTCGTATGCTGTCTGAACTAGGTCCGTCAAGGACTATCCCGTTATGACAGAAAATCGTTCACCCAATTTATTGTTCTCTTGTTTATGTCGGCGAGCTTTAATTTATCAATTAGTCACCATGCCAAATGCTTTTTCAAAGCCTAAAAAATTCGCATCCACTTACCTAGCACTCTCCCCCGATAGAAGTGAGTAAGGTGTGGTTAAAGCTGATAGAGTCTGGCATGAACGGAATTTTCTGAATCCGTATGGATCGTTACTTATGAACTTTATACGTCGAGATGTGCCACTGTCGAACTAGCAATTATGCGTTCCTAATTGTTTAAAGTCGACGCAAGGGAAATGGGTCCGTAAGTACAGGGATATCCTCCCCGTCACCACTTTTAAGAGTGTCGCTTACTTTCTTCTTGTAGTAATGTTAACGAACCTAGGGTTTTTGTTCTTGACCTGTTCCAATTCTTTCATCAACGTTTTTATCCCAGAATATCTAATGATTGCCTCTTTCAAATGTGGTCTAAATATGGCGGATAAACCCCTCCGTATTACCTTTTAATTACATTATGCTGAAACTCGTCTAATGAATGAGGAAAAGATAGTAACAATTTTCAACTAGATAAGTTAAATAGAACGATCGAGTTTCGATGTATTACGAGTCATCTTCAGGTGCTGAAGGCTTGTATGTTTTGAAGGCATCCTTCGCTTGTCCACGTTTCCAATGGTCCATATCTCAGATGCGTTGAGTGCCATAACTTGGATTCGCTTCTCGCTATTTCCGCGCTCCGTCCGTCTTCTTATACCGGGATTAGGTTTTTCTCCCTCCGAATCGTCTTTCCGCCAGTTTATAAGCAGTTTCGATGCTTCCCTTTTTTATTTTATCATTGATTTGTTCGTCGTAGGTTTCAATCCACTCTATCTTGGCCTTTTTGTACTCTCGTATGGCTTTGTTCCGCAACTTCTTATAAAGGGTTGCCTCAGTTTCATTTCTTTTGATCTTGTATTTTTTTCTTGGCTCAATGAGTTTTCTTATTTGAGGTGCTATCCGTGCCTGCTTAGATGTTGTTGCCTTATTCACAAGTTGCTCTTCTGCTCCTCTGGTTATGATATTATTTCTTTTCTTTCATTGTTCTTGTATTGTACTTCATATATATACACGTATATGGATTGAAGGAATATGTACATATGTGCACACAAACCCACGTATATATGTGAGTGTGTGTGTGTGTGTATACCTGTATATATATTTTTTTTTCTCCCCTTCTATTTTTCTGTTCCTGGTCGCGATGAAATTTTGCTTGCTTTTCCTTCAGTATCTTTATATTTTTGTATTGCAGTCTGCATTCATGTCCACCAAGCGGCTGAGTTCGCTATTTATGTCTGTGCAGAGCTATATGAAACGCTGTCTTGAAATCTAAGAGTACAGCATCCACTCGAGTGTTCCCTTCCCTAATTTAAGGATACCTTGAATAAAAATATACCTTTTTCTTAAGATACGATTTTCCTTATCCAGCTCTGCTGAAGGCAGAGATTGTTTCTTCGGTGGAGGAAGGCCAGTATATTGCTAACATTGATGTGTTCTAAGATTTTGTAGGATGTCATTGTGTAAGAAATCCGTCTTTAAATGCTATGATCCTTCCGAACACCCCCTTTGTAGAGTGAGTGTATCTGAGACAACTACCAGTCACGAAGCGCTGAGTCCTCTTCTATCGGCTTATAAAAAACTTTTTAATATTTGAATTAGAGTTAAATGTCTCAGATCGAGTTGGTTTCAGCGTCAATGGCCCCACTTTTTGGGGTTGAGCCTAGAGCGACCACGGAGTCTGAGAGGACTGGGAATAGGACGGGTTCGATAGAATTCGTGACTGAGAAATGGCCACTTCTCAAGGTGACTGTGAGTGATATATATTTATCGTGGGAGGGAGGGGAAGACCAGAGGGATGGTTTCCGCAGGTGGGCAGCTCCTGCTGATCCTGCTGTCGGCGTTGTGATTTCGGCGAACACGACTAGCCTCCGATGGGTGAAAACGCAGCGTACAGAAATGTCCGTGAATGCGCTTGCTGCCGACTGAATCGCTTGAAATATTCGCCATTCGATAGAGATGCCATTGGACTCAATTGCACCCTCTCTTTCCCTCCCGCAACTCCTCCCTCATTCTTCCCATCCCCTACCCCTCTCTGCCACCTTCTCTAAATTAAAGGCTTATGAAAGTGTAGTGCGCATGGCTTAATTCCGGCTCGCGAAATTATCGAGTGGCTTCGAGAGAATGGATATTATGGACCCCGCCTATTAGTTCACGAGATTGCTCGTGTTCTATGCTCCTCGCTAGCCGTTTTATATTTATTTTTACCGCTTATGAAGGAATGAGGGATTTACTAGCGCGATCGTTTTGTCCGTGCGTATGTGTGAGCTCGCCTCCAGCCTCACCCCTCGATCCACCTTTTGTTTCTTTCCTTGCTCCAATCAACCCCTTCCTTTCGCAGGATTTTCCTACCCCCCGCCCAATCTTCCCCTACACTCCACCCACCCTCTCCTACCGACTGGCTTAAAACTCTGTTCTTGGAGCCCAACGGTGGTTTATTATTTACGTAGGAAATGGGGAGAGGACGACGGTTGTGCTTGCTGGCAATTGGGTGCTTCATTTTACCTCGTTCCTGATTTATGAGACATGGTATTCGCGCGGAAAATGGGCCACTGCTCTGATTAATGACAATTGAGTTACTGCATGAGGTGGGACGCCCCCGAGTCTATGTACGTATGTGCGCACATTACCAGTAAAAGCGTCCACGGGTTTGTGTGCGTTCATAAATATGTTGAGCAACACTGCCCGTTTAGATACTACGCCATCCATATATCTTTCCCCCAATGTGCACACACAATGGAGGGAAGGGAGTGCGGGCGATCTCAGCCTACACGCTTAGACTCTCGGTGCAGTCATCGTAGGCTGCTGCGTGTGCCTGTTACCCCTGAACGTGATTGCACCCTTATTGTCGCTCGCTCTCCCCTCCATGACTGTCTACCGACTAATGTTTAGCCGTTGTAAATGTGTTATTATCTTTCATTGCGGCTTAGGAGTAAAATGGTTATTTTCGAATTGTATACTGCCCCCATCCAGCACTTAAAAGAGTTGATATGGATTTTAACATGTTTCGATTAATCCACAAAAACTCTCCCAGTGAAGCGTTTTTCGGTATCGATTGGATAAGCGAGCTTATATGAACATTTTCTCTATGAATTTTACAATCACGAAGTATGCCCATCAGGGGACGGGGTGGTATATTTTTTCTCCTTTAATTTTTATGATGCCATCACCCGCGGTCCTCGTAAAGGCTGGTGATTAAATAATCCCTTGGGGTGGAGAAAGCGTGCGCTGCTATCGCAGCGCCGCGTTCACCCTAAGTGTTTGTCGTCGATTCCTTATGGTGTCGAAGGCGCGCGTCAAGCGGTGCTCGCTGTAGGGCTTTGTCCGACATCCCGACCGAAAGAAATAACGATGAAGAGATGCGACGGCGTGTGAGTCGTGGATTCGAGTGTCGCTCAAGGCGGAATACTTTGAGTGCTTTCGGAAGTTGCAGGTCTTCAAGGCCAGGTTAATGAGTTATCATATTTTAATGAGGTTGAAAGGAATGCTATAATTGTAAACACCGTAAAAGTTCTACTCATTCATTTCAAAGGTACCACTGGTATTGGTAATTTGGTTCGTCTTTCTCGAGTGGTGAGGAGAGAGTGTTGGTGGGGCTCGAGTCATGTAGCGAAGGGCTAATTACGTATTAACTCATTGGGAACCATCTATAGAATGCAGAAAACCATAAGTAAGCGAACAACTGTATATCTTATCGATCAAAATGTTTTATTTGTTAGCGACTTCCAAGTTGAATCCACTTCAATTAATTTTTAGTTAATTCCATTGATAAACATTGTATAATAATGTGATGAGTGTAGTTGTCCGATTCATGACTTGTATGGCTTGGAGCAACTTCGCCGTAGAATATTTCGCTCAATCCGTTAATGCGATTTGAGGTTTCCAGGAAGGGCTTATTAAGCTGATTTGATGAAATCCGAGTCATTTTGTTATCCCATGACCCCATCAAATGCCACCACCCTCGGCTATCATATCGCGGCCTGAGAAAATTTTACTTCAAATACGCCGTTGAAGATCTTCTCCTCCCATCCTCGCGGAGAGGTCGAACCAAATATTCTTGAATGTCAAGAGGAATCAGGGTTAATGTGATGGTTCGACGTAATTTTTTGTCCAATGCCGGGAAGTCAGTCTTTTTCCTCCGCCGCCTCATACCAAGCGGCGGCTTTTCCCTCGAGTTTCTGCGCCCCTCGCTCTGCAGCACCCGCATGATGAATCGCCAGCCCCGAAGTGCGCCCCACCTTCGGATGAAATGCCACCCCTGACGTCTCATTTATATTTCCCGTCAACTCCTTATTCCTTTCCCCTCCCTTTTCCTCCCCCCATCCCCCACCTTCCTAAGAAGTCAGATTTTTTCCTTCCCATCATGTTATGGATTTCTTTTCTCGCCTCCCCATTCATTAAAAAGTTTTTCCAGCCTCGCGAAACTTTCCCGGGGGGACCTACGCCTACCTAGATTCGTTTTCCGCCGAACAGACCTCTCCGTGTTAGGCCCGTCACGAATCGTCCTCGCATTTGCTAATCGCCTGCACCTCCACCCTCTCGCTTCTTAGTAATGTTTCCCCTTTGTCTTGGCGGGATGTGCCCCCTTTCGCGAGGCGCAGCTTACGAGTGTGGGTATTTTTTGAAGTTGCATTGCTCCTCTCCGAGCGTATCCTTGTTGTCTGCCCAAATTTCAATTACTCTCAGGTCGATTGCCATGACGAGACTTATCGTTCAGCTGGCAAGTGGTGGAAATAAAATTATTGGCGAAAGAATTTGCGCCAAGCTTCACTGATTTGTTCATGCATAGCTGCTTATTTCCATTAAGTGATTTATTGCAGATTCCTTACAGCCTTGAAACCACGCACTCTTGAAATGGAAGTTCTGGGGTTAATCTCCGTCCACAAATGAAGGCTCCCCTTTCCATATTATCACCAGTTTTCCATTTCTTTAATCCTTCTGTCTTACATCCTCGCTCCTTTGGTTCTCTTACAGACACCCGCCAACTGACGTCTTACTTACTCTCTCTGAACGTTTCTGTTCCTCACTTCTGCATTCCTTCCACAAACCTGCCGAAATTTTACATTTAACTCCCTTATTATCTATATTTCAAACAGTTATAATTATAGATAGATACTTCCGGTACGGGCAGACATACACTCAGTTAGGAGCGCCTCTCTCGATCAGTCATTCCTTCTTCATGTGACGCCCGTGCACTTGCAGGTGTTGCACTGGCAGCGCCTCGCTGCAATTGCGTCATCAAGATTAGTCTTAATGTTTACTTACTGAAGGAGCGAGTTATTTTACCCAGCCAAAGGCAGACTCGGTGAATCATTAGTTAAGGAAGCCGAGTGCGAGGACAGGGAGAGTGGAAGAGAACTCGTTGCTTGGTGCCGACTTCATCCCCTAGGATATCCTGCCACAGTCCATCTCAGTAAGCACTGGTATTCCTTCTGGTAAATAGTGTTGCTGAAATTGACGAACTCTCCAATCCTAAGAACGAAATGAAAAAAAAACCAATTAAATTCGCTCCCTCAGGGAATCGAATTCGAATTTCTTTTGAGATACCATTAAATCGGCAATATCCCTGGTTCTATTCCCTTTTAAAGTCATGCTTTGAGTCGCTTGGATTTCTCTTTGGGAAAATAACGACTCCGAATATGTTCTCATGATATCCCATCCCACATTTTTCTCTCTGGACGGAAGTTTTCATATTCTGCATGTTAATTATACTCTGTGAGCCTTTCTGGTTTACGTTGATCACCAGTCTTGTCAATTAATTTTACCGTCAGTCATGTTTCGTGAAAGGAAATAACGGAAGACACAAATGTACTCGTTCCAAGCGATGCTTATCCCTCGTGTGAAAATTTCCAGGAAACACTCGCAAATGGTGTTATTCATTAAAATAGTCTACGCCTGAGCGTTTTTTTAGCGAATCCCCGAAAAGTCATTAGCGGGTAGTTGCGCGTGAGGCGTTGGAATAAAAACAATGGAAGTATGCCGAGTGATTTTTCTGGAGCGATGGGCCGGAACGAAATTAGGCCGAGAGTGGATGTTAAGGGCCCTTCAAGTCCTGGAATGATAATTTTTTAAAATTTTTATGTGTAAATGTTTATATGTGTGTGTGATGTTATAATGCAATGCATTTAATGTCTAGCAGCGACAACGCATTGTTCCTATTAAAATTACTATTAAAACATGGACAGTAATAAAGAGAACACATATTTTTTTGTAACGTCTTCCTCGAACGAAAAATAAAGATGTTCTTGTAGCTTTTGTGAGATGGAGTCGATTGGGATGGGGATGGTTACAAGAAGGGAGGTGGCGGGGAGGTAATCTAGGCTATTGGTTTAGCCCGGGCGATCCAAAAACCCTTTTGAGCCTTATATGTGCCACCTCCCGGGTTCTCTTTTTATTGTGGCCTGCTGATTCTGGGAGACTTCTGTTACGGTGACGATAAAGTAAGTATTAAATGATGTTTTGAGGGAAGCAGTGTGGTTAGGAATGGATTGATTGAGAAATCTGGGAGGTTTTGTAAAGTGCTGATGATTGCTGATAAGGATAAAGGGAGGTAGAGCATACGTCAATGTACAAAGAACCGTACATAATAGGTGTAATATGACATTTTTCGAAGGTCAAGGTTTGTTTGAATGAAAGGCGACTGTGGATTGGAAAAGAGGGCAAAATTTACAAATTTAGAGGTTGCAGGGTGAGAGCAGCGCGGGTTGGCGGCGCAATGTGGGTACCTAGTGAATTTTAGTATGTGGTGAAAATTTTCCGTAGGAGTGTCTCTAGGCACGCGGCGGATTTTGGGTGAGATGAAGCTTTGAAATTAATGTATTTAGGTAATCGGGGTTGTTTCTGATGGAGTGGTCTCGGGTGAGAGAGTATAAGGGATTGATTGCTTAGTATGCAGAGGATGAAACCATTAAATTAAATCACGCTTGTTTTGGGTGGCCCTTGGACTTTAGTTTGTAATTTAATGTTGAGGAAGTTGAAAGAATTGATTTTGTCGCCGGAATATTAAAAACAACCTTTTATTAGTGCCTTTTTGTATGTTTCCGAGTTTCATATCCCATCCCCACGTTTGTGACTAGCCTTATATTTACTTTGGTGAACATTTTCAGTTCAATTAAGTGGAGTTGGAGTCAGCTCTTCATACCCAAGTCTCTGTAAAAGTCTTTTTGAAACGAAATTCAGTTTCCTTTCAACTTTATTTCCAGCTAAGATATTTAGACATTATCTTACCTCCTCTCCCTCCTAACCTTCACTACCTCTCCCCCTTCGACGTCTACCTTACATCTCAATAATCGAAATATCCACCCCTGTCCACATAAAACCCAAAACTAAACAAAATGCCTCCAATATACCGGCTGCCAAACGTCGCGTACTGAACGCTTTGTCTATATAACACACTCAATCTGCCGTCTGCGAAAATACTGTTGTCTCAACTCCTTCGATACATCCATAACTGCTGTTATTTAGAGATCTCATTTGAATAAACAATGTTCCAAAATTTTTGCGTGCCCAACTTGTCCCAAAATAATAGCCCTAACGCTCACTCGATCCGCACCGTCTTACCCCAATTGCATTCACTTACTCAACTATATCCTCAAAGACGTGTACCCTCTCCTGACAACTGCACGGCAATGGCTCTTTGGTGTTAAGAAAAGACTCGTCAAAACTTTGATATGGATCGTAGTTATGTACGGCGCGGAAACTGGCCACTGAGCCAGGATGATGGACATAGATTGGAGGCTTTTGAAATGTGGGTGTGGAGAACGATAGAGATGCTGAAATGGGCCGAAAGGAAAGTAAATGAGGAAGTGGTGGGTATGATGTGGGAGCAGAGTGGATTGTTGTGAGAAATCATAAGGAGACAGGAGAAATGGATTAAACGCATAGTGATGGGCAGTGGGATGTTGATAGAGGGGAGAACACTAGGCAAACGAGGAAGGGGTAGGAATAGGATAGGGATGTCGGACGGGATGAAGGAAGTATGCAGAGGACTTGTAGAGTAGAATGTTGGGTTGGTTTTGTTAGGACAAACGAAATATATATTTGGTAGTTGTGTCCATCCAAAGCCTACCTTAACCGGGAGACTACCTGATGACATAAATGATAATGCGTGTGTTTTCTATGTATATATATATATATATATTAACCCCTTTTTTATATACACAGTATATATTATACTCACACGAACACAGAAGAAAACTTTTATTTTCTTTTGACGACGACATCGGGCAGGTCACCGCCGCATCAGTCCGACGACCGTTTGGCTGTGTGCAGCATGTCTTGATGATGTAGGAGAACGAGGCAGGAGTATAGGAAGCAAATTTTCGGCTGTTAGTTATTGTCAAGTGTGAAGGTAGACCTAGTCACGGTTTCGACCTGGTCTCCCTCCCCGTTCCTTTGCATTTTTTCCCTTGCTGGCGAATATCGCTCGAAAATTCATCCCTTCCAGCCACGGTGGGAAGGACGTAGGGGGGGGAGGAATGTGCATCCATCTCCATGACGATGGATGCATGCATCATCTCCCCCGCCCCGCCACCCCTCTCCCACTCCCGCCTCCGCCTCTCTCCCACTCCCGCCTCCGCCTCTCTCCCTCGCCCGAGTGGGAAGTTCACTTGCGCTCATCTTTCACAGACGGACGGCGTAAAAAAGAAGTGCTTCTCCCACGAAACACTTGGCAGAGAAGGGAGTGAGGGACTTTAACCCCTGCCGCGGCCACCCCTTGCTGCGGATTTCTTCTCTAGCCCTTCCCCCAACCCACCCGCCCCTTAATAACCCCGCCACATCCCTGGACTCACCTCTGAGAGTGCCCGTCCACGTTCCAACCAGGCGAAGATCCAAAAATAAAGCCGCGGCTGCGGATTTGTTTCGTGTCGCTCGTACTTTTGCCTGCCCGGAAGAAAAACGAAGAACAAGGAGCCCTCCCTCCGGTGGTTTCCGATTCCCCCCCCCCCCCCGCCCCGTCCTTCGTCCCATTTCCCCCCCTCTTTTTCCTCCTTCCTCTTTTCTCTCCTCGTGCATTCCTCTTTATTGCGATGCGCTGCGTCCTCCATCGGAAAGAGCCCTCCACGTCCCGAGCCGGCATATCGACCGTAGCGCGTCGGCTCAAGTGCGGGAGGTATGCGAACTAATAAATTCTTCGCTGGCGTTGGTGCGCGCCCTTCAAAGCACCAAAACCCCCTCCACCTGCCCCGGCATCCGTCCTTCTCGAGACCCCTCACCCTCCGAACGGATAATATTTTTTTCTCTTCCGAACTAGGTGCTAACTCTGCTGGCCGCCGGCACTTCCGCCTTGGCGCATCAGTCGACCGCCATTTGTCATCGCCTTCGCCCTCTGAAGCCGCGCGATATTGGGTCTTTGGCACATCTACTTTTCACCCCGGCTCGGCGGAGCGAAGGGGAGAGGCGTGATGGGAGGGTGTACTTTAAAAGCTCTTCAGGAGCAATAATCAATTCATTACCCTACGGTTATTTTTCTTTCGTTTTATCACCTCACGATCGGTCTTCCACCGCACCGCGCGTAGATTCCTCGTCGCTTGGAAGCACCTCACATCTTCTTGGTGTTAATACGCCCTTACTGCACGAGTAGCTTTTCTAAAGCGCCCGCCCCCTCGGGGTGAACCCATTTTGTTTCCTTCGCCACCGCCTTCTGCTTGAGCATCAGCGGCCAGAGCTCGAACCCAAATCCTCGTCCTCCCGGGCCAAGGCCTCGCGCGACTCCGTATAAATCGTGTACTCCTTTGGAATTGCATCATTCGGTCACCACCATCCATCCCTATTCGCGTTTTTTTCCTGCCCGCTTGAGGATGGTCTGTGTGGGTGCCGGGGCCCGTCGAGCGGCGCCTTCGCGTAGTGTGAGGGGTCTCTTCGCCAACGACGCCGGTGATCATTCGTTTCAGCCTTAATGTTTTCCAATCATTCAGACAGCCATTCATTTCAGATGTAATTTCTCATGGTATTTTGGTTGATCGAGTTATTACTCCGACTGATATCTCACTTACCGTCGTGGACATGAGCAACGCGACGCTATCCTAACTTCTGGTGATTGATTAACGTTATACGTTCAGCTGCTTCTATTACTATATTACGTATGCAAATATCTTTATTTAAAATACATTGCAATCATTTTAATTAGCTTAATATTGATATTTTTATTTGTAGTATTTCCATATTTCTTTTAATCTTAACTCAAAATTGTTTAAAGATTTAAAGATGCTTGACATCATCTAATGTACGAATTTAGTAATGACTGACGCATTTTTCTTAATTTCTTTTTTTAAGAGTTAGCATTGTGTTTTGCGCATTATTTGGTAATATGACATTCACACCAAAGTAGTAAAGGCATATCAACGAAATAAATATTGATTACTGCGAAAAATATGGAGAAAAGTAATCCAAATATTTTAACAAATTCTGTAGGCATGTAATTGTTGCTTTTTAGGAAAATTTGTCAAAATATGCCATCAATTATTGTTTGGATTCATTTAAGTTACCTGTTATATATTTATGTTATCATAGTCTTGCTTCAGAGAGCGTTTGCGGCCATTAAATTGTTATTGCTCTCATTCCATAATAGGCCGACTGACGTTGGTTTATATCAAGTTTATTTAGACTTTCAATTCGCTATCCGCACTTGTACCTTCAGAAACATTCACAGCTCCCGGATAAGTTATCTGTCCTTCTAATATATTCCTATCTTCTGAAAGTATTCATTAATTTTTCCCAGTTAACTCTATTTAATGCCTTCTTATTGTCATATTTAAGAGAGTGAAAAAGGAAATAATATAAAAATATGGGCAGGAAAAGGCCACCAGGGCAAAACTTGAGTACCAGGAGGAATTTGAAAATATTCTGTGCGTGGGGGATGGGCCTTAACATTGGGCGATGGAGCTTATGATTTTGGGATATGGATTGGAGCGATAAATAGAGTATGGCCCGCGCGCTTAGACCATGGGGATCTATCCCGGAAACGATCGGGGCGTACGTTGTCCCAGCTCGGCCGTGGTGGTAGGAGCACTCCAGGTCCGTCGGTATAGGCGTTGAACTCAGGGGCGCTTCGATGCCTTCTGCAGTGGCAGTTCTATGCGTTAATTCTTCGTTTAAAGGTCGGCGCTGGGGGTTATCGCCCTTCCCTTTTCGCCGCCCTGCTCCCCGTACCAAGTCGCTTCATAGCTGATATCATCTATCTGCTAATATAGATATCAGGCTTGTACAATGGCTACGTTCGACTATCCTCCAATTTACGGTATACTTCAGTCTTCTCCGTGAATTCTTCCAGTTGTGATTTGCTGGACCGCCAAAGCATTATGTAGAACAATTATCAGCTACCCTGGCCCCAGCTTTTCCTACGGCCACCTTTCGGCTCTCCAACGTGCCTCTCGTCTCATGTGGGTGGCACGGGTGCGCACGCGTTCGAACGCGTTTCGTGTTCCCGGAGACTGGGGTTCCCTTCACTCTCCCCCCTACCCGACCCTCCGCCTCCCTTAGCTCTCCCTTCCTTAGCTCTCCCTTCCTTAGCTCTCCCTTCCTTAGCTCTCCCTTCCTTAGCTCTCCCTCCCTTAGCTCTCCTTCCCTTGGCCAACCCACCCTTTGATCCGCATGAGCGCACATCTCCTCCATATTTCCTCGACCATTTCTTGTGACCCCGCGCACTCCGCTGGACCTAAAAATAAATAAACTCCCCCTCACTGCCGGCCACATTCGTGGACTTTCGTGGCCCATTCCCCCCCCCCCTCCGCCACCGACTCCCCTTACCACTCATCCCCATCCCAGAACGGCTCGACCCTGCGATAACCGTGGGATGGCTTGATTGAGTTCGTGGAGGCCCTCCCGCGAGGGGCGCCTGGGAATAAGTGTGTTGCCTCGAAGGGCAAAGACTCTCTCCCCCACCCCCTCATTCTCCGAGGGAAGAAATAAATGGAAGGTTGGTTAGGGGGTTGTTTTGTTCGCCCACCCCCCTGTGCACCCACTTCCTTCGTTTCTCACTCACTTTCCTCACAAATGAATGCGGCTGGTCGTTGGCGAAGGAATATATGAACGCAACCTGATCGCTGGGAAGGCCGAAGGCGTTCGTTTGTATTCTTTTCACAGTGTCGTGGGCTTTACACACGCCTCCGCCCTCGGGAGTGGTCGCCGCCCTTGGTCACCTCTGGGAAACCGTATTCGAACGCGCGAGTGGCGCTGACAGGCGAAGAGAAGGGAAGGAGTTCGAGTGCCCGAATTTTTATCGGGCGTTTGCAGTAACTGTTTTCTTGTGCTTGATTACTGCGTGATGTCATTCATCACGTTGCGATGGTGTAAATGGGCGGATCGAATATTTTTGGGAGTCTATTGAGTGAAAACTATGTATGTGTTGCTCTCATTTCGTGAGGAAGCGAAAGCTGCTCCGTTATGCAGCTTTTCCTGGATACCGCGTCCTCATATTCTGTTTTTTTCGTTGCAAGCGCAAGAAGTGTAGAAGGAATTCTGTCAACGAGCTAAATACTCGTACAATCAAATAAATATTTTAATGCATCGGTACAGAGTTCAATGCCGACAATTTCACTTGGGTTTAAAAATTCATTAAGAAATTATTTTGATCCTTAGTTTTAGTGAGAGGCGAAACATTTGTAATAGTAGATTTTACGATGAAGTATTGTGAACAAAAACGTGATGAGATATTAAACGTGAATATGATAGGTGAGTGTAAAATTTCCCGTGGGCCTCGGCCGCTTCCTTCTCTTTATATCTACGTAAGATTTGCCGAAGCGAGGGTTTCAACCTCGGAAATGTTTTCAACGGACTCTAGCAAACATTCCCAAGGCCTGTGAGCAAATGAGAAACATTGTCGTAATTCATTAGCTATCATCGCAGCTGTTGCCTATCCCACCTCACTCGTTTTCGTATCCTTTTTTTTTCTTTTAGAGGATATTCCCCTTATTTCCTCGTAGAGTGGACACAACACTTCTCCAGTATTAGGATTTTAACATTAATTATACACACTTATGATTTTACTAAAAAATTATAATAATGCAATATAGCAATACAATTGAAACTGAATTGATAGTGTTAAATCGTGGCACTACTCCGAAGTTTCAAGCCGCACAGTTTTCAATCGTTTTTAACGGACGGCTGCGGCTTAGGGGGCGGAATAAAATACGTTTTTAGACTTTTTGATCGTTTCGAAAGCAGAGGGAGTGCGCCATTTATTTGTAATTTCATCGTTTTCAGAGACATCCACGTCAGCAAGGACGGCTTGATTCGTTTTCCGGTCATTCGAATAGAACGACTTCAGTTGGTAGAAATGCTTCCTTGCCCACGTCTCGGTCCGGCCTCTTAGGCATTGTATTTGGTAATGAATGCCGTCGTAATTTCCTTTGAGACCTATGCTTCCGATTACGCAAATAAAAAGAAAGTGGTACTTAACTTCATTCTGAGAATTTTAAGCACATTAGAATTTTAGCCGAAAGTAACTGGGAATTATATTTTAAACGTCACGGTGGTCGAATTCCGCCATATGCTGTTCAATTGCGGGGAATTTAGTAATTTATTTCAGATGTGGTGTCGCGTCAGTGCGGGAGGGAAAGGGGGGGGTGAAGGTCTTCCTCTCCGAGTGGCACACAGGATAGATCGGTTAGATTCCCGCCACCTGGAGTTCTCGTTCTCCGATTGTGGTTTTCTCGACGCTAGGATGTTCGAGGTGCTGAATTGGTCCGGACTTCGCAAGAGCTGACGAACGAATATGTAGTAGGTTAATCAAATAAGCATGGCATAGAATGATGCCAATTGGTGGGGGGTTGGGAGTCGTTGGCCCGGGGGTGTCACCGCCTTTCCTTTTCCCGTCATAGCGAGCGCCCCCACCCTCCTGGTGATGTGTGTGGGTCGGCACGGCCCTCGGGTGGGCGCGCTGCCTGAGAGGGACGACAGCCGTCCCTCCCTCAGCGCCCCCTCCTTTCCCCCACCGACTCCTCGCCCTACGCCCCATAATCGCCAAAAGTTCCGGAGCCGTGACGTGGTTTAAAGGAGAGTAGAACGGGTTTGGAAGTTTGTGAAACTAACCAATCATAAATCCAGTGTCTTGTTATTTCTGAGCCTTCCCTACCACGAAAGCTTCGTTCCCTTCTCCTTTTTCTCCCCTTCATTCCTAATCCCCTCCCATAGCGTTCATTTCGCCCCTTATTGCTTCACCATGCCCCTCCTCACATTACCAACCCCCAACTTGCTTACTGCGTTGCCATCACTACTGTGAAAAAGACCACGGCTGTTAACTATTTTCGATGCCGGGCACGGTTCTTGCGCTCATGCTAGACAAAGATATATTTTGGGAATGTGCAGTGGCGTTGATAAAATTTCAATAATACTCATTGCAGTATATTCTAATTTGTTTGGCTAAGAAAATGAGTTATTCTTTCTTTTTTAGTCCTGTTGATGTTGCTTATATTTCCGTTGACCGATTTGCTTTACAATTATTGGCGACGGTATCAAATACTGCCACAACTGCTGTATTGTATTGTTTGATCTTTTTCATGGTACAGACGGCGAGTTTCATCGAGTGGCAGAGTTTATTCCCTCAAGCAGTTCATCCTCAAAATCGCAAATGACGAACGCTCATTTTTTTAACATTATGATTTTTTTTAACAAAAAGGGGAACATCTCAATCGTCTGCGATTCTTCCCCTTAATATATTCAACCCCCTCCCAAACCCCAGCGCGCATTCTTCTGTAACAACCCCATCTCCCTGTGGAATGCAGCGCATTCCTCTCAACCCACGGCCTTCTTCCCGCCTCCTTCTCACGGTCGCGCCCTCTTTTACCCCCCCCCCTCCCACGCTCTATGATGTCCCGTGTCTCCTCAGCCTTCCACCCAGTCCGCCCCGACCACTGTGTAGTACTTCCTTGCACCGCCTTCCCTCTTCCCTCCCTCGGTGCGGCTGACTGCTCCCTTCCCCTCCCCTTGGAAAATGCGAACTTGTAACGGAAATGGAATCCTGGCCCCTTGTGTCCCCCGGGCTGGCCTGGGGGCGAGGCGGGAGGCGGAGGGATAGTGTGGGGAGGGCATTGGGAGTGGTTACTGCCGGGAGTCGCCTGACGAGGGGAGGGGAAGAAGGCGAGGTGGGAGGGAGTGTGGGCGGAAGGGAGGGGGTCACGGATGGAGGGGGGGAAGGGGGAAGAAACTTTAGAACATGAGCGGAAAAAAGTAGTCTCCACTTCGTTTGAATGAAAACATAGGTGTAGAATAAAATGCGCAGTTGTCTTGTTGGTCTGATGACGACCTGGCAATCCAGAGGTCTCGCAATTGATTACTGCTCGGGATCTTTGTCCTCGTCCTTGGATTAATTTCTTAGGTTACAAGCTGCGATATAACCTTAGCATTTGGCCCTGTTATAACACATAATCTGACAAATGCAACCCTGAGCCATGGCAGTAACACAAATAATTCATGAAAATACATTTCTGTTCTTTTATCATTATTATTTGGTATTCTACCGTGTAGGGTGGGTTTTGGATGGACTCAACCTATGCTTCAGAAACTTGGAATCGGGCGCTAAAGTAAGCCCCCTTTTCAATTCCGCATACTTCCTTCCTCCCTTCATTTCATCCACCATCATCCCTATCCTTGCCTTTTCCTGGTTTTTCTAACATTCTCCCCTCTATTCTAGTCTTCAAAATCTCCTTGCCGATCAAAATTCTTTGCATCCATTTTTCCTGCCTCCATATGATTTCTCCCAAATATCCCCGCTCCTCCCCCACCATACGTAGCACTTCATTTATTTTCCATTCTTTCCACTTCATCTTCTCCATCCTTCTCCATCCCCACATTTCAAAAGCCTCCAATCCACGTCAACCCTCCTGCTTCAGTGGCCATGTTTCCGCGGCGTACAAAACTACGCAACGTATTTCAATTTTGACGAGCCGTTAATAAACCTCCTCACTCAATGCCCCTGTCATCACAACCCTCCCCGTTATGAGAGCTACTTAGTATAATGCAATTATTTTCCTTATGTGATTCCAAAATACGTATTATTTTTTGAGTGCCGGTTTAGTAGGTATCCATGTGATTAAAATCTAAAACATCTGATAACCAGTAATCACAACTGAATCAGGATAATATCGGGAAGACCTCTTTCGTGCCAATCGATAGAGGAGCAAACTAGAAGGAATAATGGAGCAAACTGCCAAGCCATTGAAATAACTGTGGACGAAATTTCTATGCAGCAGAATGATTTTCCTTGATATTGCCGAGGTTTTTGGAACCCTTTTTAATTCAAGGATCAAAATACCTTTTTTCATTTCTTATAAACATGCCTCTTTCCAACTATTCGAGTTATCATTGGAAAGAGGGTATGTTTAATTTTACACTTTTCAGCTCATAACTCTATCCTCGTATAATTAGGTGGAAACTGAAGACATAATACGAGATTTAGTGCATTCAATAATGTAGCCACGCACTCTTATCCTAAGGGACATCGATTGGATCCCCCCTACGACCTGTTACAGTAATTATTGATCAAAATATTTTTTACTTAGTATCCCTGCGAAAAGATTTTGAAAATATCCTAGGGGTCAAGAAACGATGCCAGGTCTCGTCGTCTTTTATCATCTCTACGGAATTACCCGTCTCGTTCTTAAAACAATCTCTCGTAGCAATTTCGATGGATTTTCAGGCCGTGGAAAAGGATTATTCCCACGCAGTTGACCCCCAATGAACTTCTCTGCAGGTTCACCATTGTAAAACAGTTTTTTTTATTTTGTCAATTGCTCTTCGATTTGGCTATGACAACGGAACTAATTCATCTGGACCCGAGATATTATACCCAAATAATGTTTGATGTATGCCAGTAATCTCTTGTGAACATATGAGATAAACAATCTCGCCAACGCGGAAATAGTTTTTTTTTATTGCCTCGACGGAGATGGAATATTTTTTTGCCATTTGTAAAATTGACTTTTGTGTAGCATTAACGTGTTTTTGGTACGTTAGTCTCCGTTTTCTCCTTTGCTGCACTTTATTCACTACGTTCCTCATAATTACCCCCCGAGGATTATAAACACTGAAATTCAGTATGTTTATACACAATTTTGTCCGCCGGCCGCAAAAATAAAATCCCCCACGATTCGTCCTAGGGAGTCGGCGCTATTTTGTTTCCCATCCATCCATCGCACCGTGTATTATCTATTTTTACTGCGGACATCCATCGTATGTCGGATTCCCCCTCGCGAGTACTACTCGGTCCGCTTTTATTAATATCACCGATGCTCAAAGCTCTCTCTCTCTCCATTAGTGAGTTTATCTTGCATTTATTTTATACACGTGTGCGTATGTACATATATATATTTTGCTTGTCTGTGTGTGTGAGGGCCGTATGTTTTCTGTCCACTGCGGTTAGCAGGGGATGTATTTATTTTCGAGTGGAAGGGAAAACACGGGGGGGGGGGGGCGCGAGGGGAAGGGGATCCTTGCCAGGGTAACAGCTGACGTTTGACGTTGGCCGGTCACTACTTCTGTTTTGTTTTAATTTTGTCCTCCCGATGTCATAAATCCATCATGGAAAAAAGGAACCACACGTCCGCCAAAGTATTTATTCAGTTTTTTTTATATTTTCCGTGCAGTGCAATATTTTCACGCTTGCTTTCGTTTTGAGTTTCATATTCCCTCGGTCGTGAAATCAAAATTGCCTCTCGACCCTCTGTCCGATTTGCTCGAGCACTTGTTTTACCGTTTTGCCTTGTTTTATTTGAAGTTGGATGTTTACGGACCGCAATCACTTCTTGCGGAAAATCTTTAGGCCACCTATATATTTTGAAGCGTCGCTCAAATGCGCCGGAGGTGGATTTTTTTAATTAGCGGCATTTTGAGTGTATATGTGTGTATGTGTGTGTGTGCGTGTCACTGGCCGCATTGCAATCGGCATAGCATTCAATTTGTCAAGTCTCTCTCGTTTCGTGCTTTTAATCTTTTCACTAATTATTTGATGTCACTACAAAATATAAAACTCCAGGGAACGGTAATTTTAACTTAACTCCGTAAGATATTTTTTTTCTCTGGCCGCGTATCAATTCTTTTCCTAAAAAAATAAGCATTCGGAATTTGCCCTGTTTTTTTATAAATTAGCCATTACTTTTGATGCCGTGAAATTAAATCAAGCCTCCATTAGTTTGTACAAATCAAAATATCAACGATTGTGTGATTAATGCGTAAATTTTAATTTGTTTTGTCTCATTCGATATTAACGATGTTAGTGTAGCGATCGGTGACTATTGTTTGACAAGTTGTGAGGCGGCCTATAGGACAGTGGCAGGTATTGTGGTTAACCACCGTGCGATTCCCCGCAATGCGTTGCACGCTTGCCAGGCTGAGGCTACTGAATATCTTCCATGCATGGAACATGGTGAGTCTCTTTTACACTAAATTCGAGTCGCAGGATGGTATTCCACAAAGAATCAGTCCAGAAACATTCAGTGAAACACAAGTGATTATAGGTACTCATTGAGACGAGACGAGAATACCTGTGTCCTCCATCCGAAAGGTGAATTAGATTCGTTCTTGTTTTGGGTATGATGAAAAATTTTCAAGTAACAGCGGGAATGAGTTTTCGAAAATTTTGCTTCACGGGATTATCATTTATTTTTCTTCCTCGTAAGCCAATCCTTTATCGGTGCGGCTGCTGTTAGGAAAACGAGGGGTCGGAAATGGTGTTGAGTCCCTTGGGCGCTGAGTCAGTTCCCAGCAGTCGGCAGTGGAATGGCTCAAGTACCTTCTGATCCGCCTCCGCGCGCAAACAGTCGACTTAGTTGACGGTGGCTCCGTCACCATGACCCTTGGACTAACAACAAATAATGTACTTATCTCCTCTTTGGCTGCTCACAGAAAAATCGGCCTCACTTTTTTTGTTTCAAATTGCACGTCTAGCTAAAGTAGCAATTTAAGTTGACGAAATGAGTTACCTCCACGGAACTTTTAATTCACTCGTCTAGTATCAAGTAATTCCGCGAATGCTTTGAACGAAAATAGACTTCTTCAGAACCTCATCTGGATAAAAGTTAACACTGCCCTGTGAAGCTCGGTCCTTGTTCGATTCCGCAGGAAACGTGGTGCAATCAACTTACGGCGCCATTTCATTTTGTTTTTGTAGGTATATAATGGCGTTGGACATGGTGAGGAAAAATACTGATTCGATATCCTTATGAATTTAAAGTAAAATGACAGCGTAAATGAAATAAGAAAAATTGAAGATGATAAATATGTAATGACATGTAATAGTGCTCTTTTAGCTTTGTCTGATTTGAGCTACCACTCATGCATTGCATGAGTACTATTACTCGTACTATTACATGCTTATGATCCAGCCCTGTCTCTTACAAGCAAAATCAGTTTCCGAATATTTGCTTCGATGAAATTTCAGCTGCGCTTTCCTTTATTTTAATAACTGTTTCGTCGTTTAGAATAATAATAATAATAATACTTGAATTAAGATTTATGCAAATTTTGGCATGAAGGCCAGAATCTTAGCGCCAGTTAGCGAAGATTTTTTTAATAAAATATCTTTCTTTTTTGCATATGTTGTGGTAAATTGTATAGATCGCTCATTTAAAAAAATGAATTGTACGAAATGTCTTGAATTGTAACTCCAAAATAAATGCAGGTTTCATTATTGTCATTGGTTTGTTACAAGGTGTGCGGAATGATATCCGTCTTCTCCTCTGGAAAGGCATATGCCAAATTTACACTTTCTTGAATTTTGTCGTTTTAAGAGTCTCATGCATTGAGAGTAATCGTTTTGAAGAAAGATTTATCGTGTTATTTATCTTTTTCATGTAAAATAACGTCTTAAATAAAAACGCTCACCTGTGTAAAATTCAGCCGTTTCTATTTTAATGTGAAACTTTGCTGTGTGTAGTATAATGTCATTGTCTCTCTATTCTTGAAATTCTTCCGCTTGTTGACAGGGAGAAGGAAAATGTTGAGCATAGTATTGGTAGACAAGAAGCATGACTGGGCACGTAATTTTACCTCCAAGATGCCGGTGTAAATCTTAGCACGGAACGATCTGTGGGATTATTTCTTGATTGTGACGTAATTGGGAGACCAATCACATCCGTTCTCCGTAGTTGCTGTAGTATGATGTAGAATTTCACTTTTGTTAGGAAGTTCATGTTATCTTTCGAAGGAATGTTAGAACTAGACTAATTAGAATTAGTTTTCGTGTGCCATTTATGGAGGTCGTTTTGTATCGTAAATAGCATTAGGAGAGCATCCAGCTGGCATACAAATGAGGTTCTTGGGATAGCTGGAAATTATCGAGCGACGGAAACGGGTAGAATAATTGCGTCTGTTGAAGTATGTGCAAGGGACAACTTTTGTTTCTGCCCCATTTCCATCATTTGTTCCCTCTACCTCTCGAGTTAAAAGGGTTGGTTGTTTCAAACGAGGGCGGGCGGACGACTGTTTCGTTTTTTTCGTTATTTTGATGGAGAAATGGGCGGGGTTGTGCTCGAGGGGAGTGGGAATTCTGGTCGGGAGGGTTAGAAAGGGGATGAAAAGATATGCTGTCGTGGGCGATAGTGGTTTCCCAGCATGCAACGTCGCGTGCGTCCCCCGGGATGAAAAGGAGTTTGTGCTGGAAAAAATAAATATGGAGATGTTGGTTGCTTCGAGGGGGGAGGGAGGGGGTGGGGGAGGAGAGATTTAGTTGGCGCTCGTTACTCTTTTTGTTTTCCTTGCTTGCATTCCCCCTCACATCCCTCCCCTCCGCCATCTTGTGCCTCCCTCTCCCGGTTCCCTCTGATCCCCTTTTCCCCAACACGCCCACCTGCGCCGCGTGTCCACGGCGACTCGGAAGCACTGCAGCCCAAGCGACACTGCTGCTGGCCCTAGGTCGTCCACTCGTCACCCCGCGGCCGCCCTCCTGCGACGCCGCACCCGTCCATCAGTGGAAATGGTGCAGGTGTGGCATGGCTTCCCACCCCATTGGAGGAACCGGGTTCGAATCGCGAAAGTGGCAGTATTTTTCGGTGGTATCCTGATCCCTTTTTGTGGTGCTACCTGGAGAGCAATCCCAGCGGATTACGCCGTCCGTCAGATTGGACGTATATTCGTGGACCCCTACCTTTAAAACTAGGCTGACTGCCGAAACCGGGTTTCATTCCACCCTTCCGTTTTCCCCCGAACATGCTACCCCTATCAAATTCCCCATCCATCTCTATTGGCGCAAATGACCTTAACTGTCGATGGCATCCAAAAAAAAATACTTGCCCCCAATGCCGACTTAGCATTGAGAGCAAGTAGTTTTCATTGTCAGCCGCGGTGGCTGCGGGGCAACGTCCTCGCCATCCAAACTAGAGGTGGCGCCACCTTAGGTGGGTTTTTCCTCCTCCTAGGACTTGGGTGTTTGTAACTTTCTTCAATGTAATGTACAGAGGTTAGGTGGAAGAGGGTCCTATGGAGTCTCAGTCTTGCCCCAATTAAGTTGTTAAATAAATAAATAAATGAGTTGTGTCTCACGTTTATGGGGGAAATAGGCGTGGTGGTCCCATGAGCTGGAGGTCTTACTTGCTCTGCCGGAGGGACCCGGCTCGCCGTCGAGTTATAAGATCCCTCGTGGCGTACACCGTTCAAATATGCATGCATGAAAACTGACAACTGCACTGTATGAGAGAGTGGGGTTTCAATTGACAATGTAGGCTAGAAAGAACAACTTATTTATGTGTTATTTCCTGACAGTAAGAAATTCATGGAAAACAAAAGGTTGTCCGTACGTTATCGGGCGACGCGGAGAATTTACATGCAAGGGGGGCGCAGAACTCTTTATTTTATCAAATTAATGTTCGAGTTGGTGACTCTGATGGAGAATGCCACAATAAAGGGGGCTGCTGATATTGAGAGGTGAAAAGCCGTCTGAGGGATGCGAAATATTCTGCGAGGTGTGTAGGGATTAGTGGAGGGATGTGACGAGTGCAGGGCATGCTGAGAAGTGGTAAAGTGCGAGAAAATTAGTGGTTGTGTGGCTAATATACCGTATAAACAGTTTGACGGTGCTATTGCGTGGCCAAAATATATATTCCCTTCCAAAAATATGACTGCTGTTTGCGATAACCCACCTCTCAGAAAATTGTTCCGGTCTAGGAACTGCAACTTAGTGGAAAGCTTTGGGAACTTAAAGGAAATTACGGCCGTAGCCCAAGGACGTTTCACTGCATTCAGCCGTTTTTTCATCTTTCCAGAGGGATAAGTTTTTCTCGTTTGGTAATCAAAAGCTGTGTATTGGGTGAACGAATTGTTATTCGTACAAATTAGTCGGGAATTTCCTATCTTCAGTGTAGTCGATTTAAATATTTTATTTTTCGTTAAAACGCAGTGAAGGCATTAGTGTGCTTGAGGCCATGATCATGTCAGTGTTATGGACAACTATCGTATAATAATATTCTCAATAGCATATATATATGCGTTTATTTTGTGAAGAGGACGGCCTCACCCATTTGACTTTTGTTCACATGCTAAAATTAAACCATTAGCCATTTTCAAAATGTAGTTATCACAATTTGTAATTATTTCTACAGTTTTAAAAAAGGTATCAGTTTCATAGTATGTTTTGTAACGGTATTTTTTTGCTTCACAAACACAGGAAAGTTTGATACTAAGTAGAATGATAAGAAAATCGAGGAATTAATACTAACGTTATTTTTGTATAAGTTCTATTGGTTTTTAATCAGTCCATTTAGTATCAAAGTTTTCTCTGGTTGTGAGATAAAAATTGTCTGATTCCAAGACCTGGCCTGAACTAGGGAAATGGTCGCAGTCTGTCTTATCCATGCATTAATTTCGGTTGTCTTCGACTCCATAACTGTGTGATTCTCACTCCCTTGCTCTATCTTATTTTCTAATGGTCTCGTTCTCTCGGTCTTTTGTATGCAGTAGTGGATGGCGTAACTTTCAGGAATTCCTTAATGATATGTGGGAAAGACAAAAACACTGCTGTTTCATATTCATATATGTGTAGAGCAGCAGTGTGTTTTTGGACTTTCCCACCTACCCGTCTTTTGTAAATAGTTCTTGTCTCACTATCACCCTGAATGCAGATGTGGTTGTTATAGGAAATCTTTTAGTCCATCGGGTTTGTAGTCCATCTTTTAGTCCAATGGTTTCCCGTTGGAGCATTGGCAAAGCTTTTTGGGTTCCTTCGGCACGTGATTTCTTTTTCCACCTTGCCTTTTTGGCCCGTGGAGCAGGCGTTTCGATTGCACCAATTAACTATTTGGTGTTTTTTGTATTATCCAAAGGTGTTATTTTCGTGGCCGTAAATCATCTTTTGTGCGTGACTCTTGCATATTTAACTCGTTGAAAAAAGAAACATGAAATACATTTGTTTTTTATATCGCAATTTAAGACATTTTAAAATCAATTGTCCTACTTTTACTGTCTCAAAGGTTTTACTTTATGAGAAAAATACGCTCCGGCTCTCTTGAAACGCTCTTTCTTGAGTTCTTCGATCTTTTCTATGTCATTTTTCCGGCAGTAATTTTAGTGCGTTCATCGTTTACTTACTCTTCGTACGTTACCGAGAGTTGGCGAATGTTTGATTCTTGATACTGTTGTGTTAAATTCCGTCAAAGCATGCCACCACTTTCGGAGTAATGGAATGGAGTAATTATCAGAAATTAAATGCCAGCTAACTCTGTAATCAATAAATGATTGTAACGATAAACAATATCCCAGATCCTTGAAAAGTAAAACAATTGTAAGCAACTACTCTGAAGAGGCAGAAGGGTGAAGCGAATCTCTTCAAATCCTTCTCCTATTCCAAGAATTCATCAAATTGTTCCTCCTTGATTTTTTGTTATATTTTAAATCCCCCCCCCCGTTAATAGCGACAATGGGGTCTGTTCGTGGATCTAAAGTGGACTTTGTTCATTACATCGCACTTTTAATTTTCGTATCTTAAGGGAATAATTCATCGCTAGAAGATGGCATGAGATCGGAATGAAACTTCTGGCTTCTGGCTCTATCCCCATGAAACAATAAATCCGTCCGGGGAAAACCTACTTAAGATCAAGATAACGTCAACCTTCATTAGCTAAGCATCCAGTAACCTACACTAAGTGTGTAATTCATTATTGTGAGTCAGCCAAAAGAAACCCAGTTTCTTAGAATTTGCTAAATAATTAATGAATCCAAGAATCACTTTTCCGAGAATTCTATTCGTCCTCCCATCTAGGCATTAAAATAAATTTATCATGCACTCTTCGCCGTTTCAAGTTTGCCTGTTTAAAAATTGGCCGGAAGGTATCTCAGAAGGTAGCTCAGGAGCCCTTGCCACGCCAACTAAAATACATACGCATTATATGTCTATTATTATTTATTAAAAACACGTTACTGTTTTCAACTTCAGTCCTTACAATAACTAATCTCGGAGAACATTCATTATTCTCTTGCTTTTTGGCGTGAGTTAATCAATAAGCCGTTGCTTTCAGTAGTGAAAGTGCTTTGAGGAACCTATTTCGGGCGAAATGTATTTTTTACGGTACGTATGGTTGACTGGGCGTGGCCGTTCGGCAGAAAGATCCATTTTTTCTTTTCCCTTCGATAAGTCGGTTCGCGATGTTTATTTTTGGCAGGATCTCCTTTACCCACTTCCTTGATGTGGAGAAGAAGTAGCTACTCATGTGTAGGCATTATATGTCCGCTCTCGATCTTTTCATCTCAGTCGCAACGCAACTGCGTTGCAGTGGTCCATGGACCTCCAGATCGCTAATTACTAGCCGCCGGGTGCATCTTCGCGTCGGCAGAGGCCGAATCCCAAGTGGTCCTTCTCCCCGCTTTGTGAATCTGTCCTATCCTTTCTATCTTTCCAGTTCTCTCCTACAGATATTGTGTACCAGCATACTTAATAAGCACCGCTACCCTTCAGACGATAAGTCTGTTCTTTATCGTTATTTAGTCAAATGTGGCATGCATAACTTTGCAGCCATTTACTGGATACTTTTTATCGGTAAGTTTCGCCCATTTTCACGATCTCGTCATAATTTTTTCTCCTTCTGTATATTTTCATCTTTGAGGCACATTGATAAAGAGCTCGTAGGGTTCAAAGGGGGGGACTTACGGGGAGATCACATCCAAAGCAGATGGTGACCCCCCGCCACACGCCCTTGCGGGGCATAATGTAGATAAAGTAGCCCGGGATCGTATTCGAGGACCAGATGTTACACTTTTAGCCGAACCCATGTTCCCTAGTTTAATCGAGAATATTCGATGAATACAGAAATCGCGGAGAGAAAGGAACTTTCCCAACTTACCTTGTGAATTTTACTGTAATTTTCATGACTTTTCTAATCCAGTTCTATCTTATATGGTTTATATGCATATCATATTGTTACCCTTTTAACACATTACGCTTTATGGCATTGCTAGGGCCAGTCAAGTGGTAACGATGTACAGTTAAATTCGCTCCTAAAATTATGTAGAAGTTATTTTTTTTAATCTTGAAATTTTTCTTCGTCTCCTATTTCCTTATGATCTTAATCATTAAATTCGTAGATTCGTTGGCGAAACTCCATTCGAGTTCTGAGCTTTGGGATGGATTTCAGTGAGCCATGTTACAATTTTTCTTCACTCAGATTTCACAACCAGCGACTGTTATTTGAAAACAGAATGTTATGCTTTGTGTCTAAATTCGACCCTCATTCAAAAGAGACCGTGTTATTCTGGTAGCATGAATTGCTCTTTCTTTGTTGTATTATTCCTACTGCTTTTCGCTTTGAGGTTGTGAAATCGGACGTAGAGTGAAGTGCAGGGCGATACGAAAGTCCACTGGCTGGCACATACGAGTATGAAATTGCTCTCGTCTTTTTTGTATTCTGCGCGCCCACTTCGCGACGGACTCGACAGGTCTTTCCTGCTTCCTGTAAAATTTAGTTCCTTTCTCCCGTTATGCGGTCTCCAAAGCAATGCATAAGCTGGTTCGTCTGAAATCAAATTCTGTCTCATGACGAAAACGCGAACTCGTGGAGGAAGTCGTGCAATTCAGGCTAATGCGCGGATCCCCTCGAGTACCTTAGTTCTCAGCGCCGTCGGAAGTCGGGACACTCGCTGTTTAGACGCGGAAGGAGAGCGCTCCCGCCCGCCCGCATGCATACATTCCGTGTGATAATCAGACCAGCAATAAGTTGACGGAGCTAATTTCTCTCTCCTAGAGAGGAGGATAAATTCATTCCTCACTTCGCCCCCCCCTTGGGACGTTCCCATTTATGAGCTTAACGACCGAGTCACGACAACTCCCGAAACTATCTCTGTCGGGGAAAGATTCGGGGGAGGACCTCTAGGGAATCATTTTCTCATCAAAACGACGGAGCGACTCCGCCTGGCGCCGTCTTACGGTGAGGGGGGGAGGAGCTAAATTGTTTCTCGGATTATGTGGACTGAGTTTTCGGGAGACGGAGGAAGTAATCGGCGAGGAAAGAGGGGGCGAGAGTCGTCGTCGGTGGGGGTAGACAGCCCTGTGGTGCGTCGACGGCGGCGAAAGGGCGTCCTGAGGAAGAGAGGCCGGGGCGGGACCTTTCTCCTTCTGATGCGGCACTCACCATTCACCGTGAAGAATGCTCGCTCCTTGAAGCCCCTCCGCGTTACTTGTTGTATTTGTTTCCCTGACGTCTCCATCACTCTCCCGACCGTCCTAGCGTGCCACTCAGGGCAATTTACTCCTCGCTTCGCCTGGAACATAATCCCCGGCTCCTCGGCGTGAAGTCGAATCGGAATCGGCGGGCGAGAAATTAATCGAAGCGTAGATTGGCGCGTAGGTGAGGGGGCGGAGAGGAGAGCTGTCACGTGAACTCCGAGACGCACTCGGAAGGGTGTGTGGGATCCCCTCGAGTGTTGGGTGACTCCCTGCTCTTACTCGCCGTGAACGTCGCGGCCATATACAGGTGTATTATGTCCTTGTATGTCGCTTCGAGGTAGAAGGTGGGGGGGGGAGAGAGCTCCGGGTAAAAGATTCAACCGCGAAAGAAAATATTCCACCGAACGGATGCGAACTTCGCGTATGTATTACTTTGTGGTCACATTTCATGTGTGGAGATAATCTTCAGTGAATATCGGCTTTGCTCCCCTTTCCTGCCGCGCTTCGAATAGCACGCTCGGGCGCCCACGATCGGGAGCGGCGGCTCTGCTCAAAGCAAAGCTCCGACCTTTTGGGGCAAACGGAAATGGCGATGGGTTGGTGGAGGGTGAGGAGGAAGGTTTGCTCTCTTCTTTTTTTTGTTATTTCTTGAGAATTGAGATTGAGATTTCACGGCTGAATGAGCATTGATTTTTTTCAGTCGATGTCCCTTTGCTTCCGCGCCGTGCTGCTTCCTTGTGTGTCGTTCTCAGGGCCGGATCGGCTTTTCCTCATCTGTTCCGAAAAGCGCACTCGTTCGAATGATTGACCAAATTGGCTCTCACTTTGCTTCGCTTTGGGCGCCGAGGGGTTCGCTGTTGGGTGGCTAATGAGATGACGACGCTTCCCACCGAATCAGTCACGACGAAAATATTCGGATGAGGGCATTCGACCGAGCTACGGTCAACACGGCGCCCTCGTGGCCGGGAAATGGAATCGACATCGTTTTATTCTGTGATGAATGTTTTCCTTCGATGGGCACGCACCGTATTATGATCCAAGCAATCACGGAATAATTTTTGTCGGTCGTTTTCGGCGGTGTAGAGTTTTTCATACGGGGACATCTTACTTTTATTTACTTGCGTTTTTAACTTTTGCGGTCGTCATCAGTCATTTACGAGAAATATGGGAAGTTGTCTCGTTTGTGTTAACTTTATTATAGGCTCAAATCCTCATCGGGGTCCATCGATTGCCTTTTATTTTTGCTAACATCGCATCCCAGCAGTCGGCCCCTTCTGTCCTCGAGACTTAGGTCTTCAACTTATGGAAGGAACTTCGCGTGCAGCATAGAGGAGGTAGATTTGTAAAATGTTGTTATGATAAACTTAGTAGCGTGTCCAAATTATTAGAAGAACGAGGCTGGGAATCACTCAAGGAGCGAAGTTTAATTACAGAATAAGTATCTTGCATAAATTGGAAGGACGTCACTTGAGCAGTGACGTTGAAAATGTATTATTACCCCATCGTACTACGGTGGGAGAGATGATGTGAATAAAAATAGAGAGAGTAAGTCTAGAACAGATAGATTTAAGATGTTATTTTTTCCACTAATGATAAGGGGTCAGAATGAGATTGTCTGACCGCGGCAGGGTCATATTCGGATCAAAATTAGCCTGGTTCAGGTTCACCCCCTTCCACACACCATGAAGGTGGCGTGCAGGGTACTAAAAATAAAAAAAGACAAAATCTCTCTTGATCCTTCGGCCCCATTAGAAAAAACTGTTCAACTTGTTTCAGTCTGTCTTGGGAATTTAGGGAATTCTTCCCAATCTCAGCACAGACCTTTGTTTTGATATTATTCATTCAGAGCTTTTACATTTTCACCTCCTGTTCATATTTGTTAATGTTCTTGTAAGGTCTTCTTTCTTCTCTGCCAGCGGAGCCATGTTGCCCCCTACCAAATACCCTAGCGGTAACTTGCAGGGTACTGAAATATCTCATCCTTTCCGCAAGTTGGTTCTTTGGCCCATTTTGTTTTCTTCCCTTTGCTCCAATGAATTGGATCTTAAAATATCTTTTCCCTTGTTATGGAGTTTCTTCTTGCCGCATTTACCTTGGGCATATTTCAATCCCGCAGATGTTTATTGCTTTGCATGCTTCGGCTCTGATGTGAATTCTACTTTATTGTTAACTTAAGATACATGATAAATGTATCTAACTGACATGTCTCAGTTGTATGGCTATTCCCATGAATGGAGTTTTCATACATTAATTTGACAACACATAAACTGTTTGTAAATATTTTTTGCCTGTAGAAGCATTCAAACATAAATTGGTAAACTGATCATATGATTAATCTCAAATAGATTTTAGACTATTTGTTCCATTGAACCTCATCAGTGCACGATAACTCTGCCCATGAATTACCCCTACCATCATCATCAACTCGGCATTAATTCCAGCCATGATTTTGTTCTGCATTATACTTCCACCGTTGCATTTGGGTCAGTAAGGATAGCAGAATTATCCACTTTTAACCAATAAATTCTCCATTTTAGCGCATACTCTCCCTCTGGTTGGCCCTCTTTTAACAGTTAAAGACCAGCAAGACCTTCCCACGTTCAATTTTATTTCTATTATCAAAGGTAGCTGCATTTAAAGTGTGTCTTGAAGTCCTCTGAGAGTTCTTTTCTGGTCTCCTAGGAGTCAGTTGGATTCCTCCACAGCGGTTACCCTGACTGCCTTTTCAACATAAGATAATCCGAAACTTTCGCGCGCGCAGACCTTCCAAAGAAATCAACCCGCATAATCTTTCCATTTGCACGGCATACGTACTTCCCAGGATTTCAATCTTTCAAACATGTCCTCAACGGCTTACCCCACTCTGACCAACCATTAAGTGTGGAACAGATAATGGCAATATAATTAGAGTGATAGATTTAAGCGATATATTTAAGATGTCATTTTATCCACAAACGATAAGGGATCAGAATAGAATTGTCCGACCCCGGTAGGGGTCACGTTCGGTTCAAAATTAGTCTGTCGTGTGTTCACTCCGTGCCACACACCCAAACGGTGGCTTAGAGGGTAATAAAATATCTAATATCTAACCGTGCCGGAGGCGAAATACCCGATTCCTTCGCTCACGCATTTCTAGGTTATTTCCCCTGCCACTTACGCATTACATGCGCAATACTAGTTTCGGGATCCCCTGAAACTGATTGAGTCCTCGCCTCTTTTTGTCTCTCTCTCTCACTCCCTGGTACGATCTTAGCCTGTGACAGCGGTTTTTGGACGCCGGGGGTTTCCTTCCCCCTGCTCGCTCTCCTGTTACACCTGAAAAGCCGCCAAACCTAAGCCAAGCTAACAACCCGCCCGTCCCATGACCATTCCCACCCCTCTCGTCCGCAGGACCCATGTGCGTTGTTTTCTCGTGCTCCTCACTGTTTTACTCCCGCGCGGCCTCGTCTTTAGTTCCCAGGGTCGGCGTGACGGGGGTGGGTGGAAGGAGGGCTGATAGGATAGGAAAACTGCCGTGGCCATCAAAACGTGACGCCCTCCCCATTTTGTGCGTGTCTGCGATCCCCCCTTCCTTTCCAGTTTGGCCGGAGAAAGGGAAGAAACATCAAAGAGACGGGCGGGAGGGATGGGGCGTCCCTGTCTTCCCCCCCCCTCCCGCCTTTCGCCCCGGAGCAACCGCTCCCCATCCGCCCCTTCCGCAAAGGCTTACTCTTGATTGGCCCCGTGCTCATTGTCATGCACAGAGACGGCGAACGAGAGAAAGAGGGACCGGAGATGTTCACTCACATATCCTTCGCTCGCCTTGCCCTCATCCTCACCCCTCCTCTCGGACGTTTCGTTTTCACGGGAAAAGCTTGATTGGGGCGAGTTAACGGCAAACACATGAAATCATCCGCAGAAAGGGAAAATGAACATTTCCGAAAGGAATAATTTTAAATTCGAAAAGATGCAAAGTGTGATGTTAACGTTTTCTTCATCTGCCTGTCGTAATGTCCGCCTCTTCTCTCTCTCTATCTTTCTCTCCCTCTCTATGCCTTTCAGGAATGTTCATTCTTTTTTCATTTTCCTGGGAACTTGTGAGAACCGCTCCATTTTGCCCTTCCTTTCTCAGGCCGGACAAAGGGTTTGAGAATCTCGACTCCCCTAAACGTGTCATGTATCTTTGTTCCTTTGAGGGTTATGAAATGTGGGCGACGGATGCATTTCTTCTTCACCGCTCCGTTTGGGGATCACGGGATAATCCCTCCTTTTCTACATTTTTCCAAAAATCAGTATCCCTTTCGGCCGGAAAAATTTAGTGTTTGCCTCTAGCATTTCTCTCGAGTTTTGTGCCGAGAAGAAATGAAACCATGATTTCATCACTGGCTGATACCCTATAAATCATTGAACCGTGACGATGATGGCCAAGTGAAATCGATTTTATTCTACTTCCAGGCCGCATAGATTATCTGCGAAATGGTTTCCTAGTTACGGATCCTCCTCCTGTTCTCCAATACTCGTCTCTTTGGATCACTAGACTGAATTTCATTTCATTACACCGTTACTTATTCAGAATTCTATTTTTGGGCACAATTTTACTCCTCGCCGATGGAAACATCGCGGGAAGGTTGATTCATTTTTTTCAAAATATTCGTTAAACGTCACTCCCTTAATCGCAATTTCCGGTGTTTTATCCGGTAGAAGCGGTCATTCAGTTTTACCCTTAGAATAGACGTTGAAAACCGTATCGCCAAATACTTCTTCATTTACAACTTAATATTCGAAAATATTCTTCCTTTTACGGAAATGAATATCCCCCGAGGATTGATAGCGAAAATGCCTTTGTCACAAATGTAGTTGCTGATGTTGATCCTTAAGAAATGCCTTGAAGCCGTGCCTACACTCCGTGCCGAACTTTCAAAGCAGAAATCCTTGCTCAATCATAGCGGTTGAATTGGATACTTCTCTCTCGACTTGGCTCGAAGGTTCATTATTTCACAATGCTTCCACGCTTGGACACATTAGTCGCGATGCGAGGATCTTCAGAGGATTCCTCTGCTAGTAGAGGAATCCTCTGCAGACGGTTTGCTTGTGTTCTGTGCCCAAACTGGAAACGAGATACTAAGGAAGGTCACTGTGTCGACGTCGTCCGCAAAGCATTTTTTAGCAATTCCGTTAATGCTCTCCAGAAATGAAACCGTGCGATATTCCAACGCTGATGAAATTCATTTTATCGACGATTAATTCTTGCCATGAACCCACCCACTCTAAATATTTTTAATGACCCCCTCCATTGGAACATTTGATACTACATTTTTGGACTGTCCAATAATTTTCACGTTTCAAAACTGTACTCCATATCTTTGGCAGTTTTAGTAAATGGGCGAATACTTATTTTTTTTAATTTTACTGATACGTTTGAGGGATGTTCCGCTCATAACAAGAATCCAAATCGTTTTGGGGAGCTAATGCTGTTTCAAATCTCACAGGTAATGTCGTTCCAACTCTGTGTCTATCGACCACTCTGGCACATCACTCGTATATGTGTATTTGGCGTTTTAAATTTTTATGCCCATATGATTTTCAACGCTCAAACTTACCGTCAAAATCATAATTCAAATCACTGAAATGTGCTGTCCAGATTTTGAAAGTTGAAAAAAGGCTTAGTCTAGGAAAGTTACATGTGTTTGCAGCCATTTGAAGGCCATGATCTTTTTGTAATAGACTCGTAAGAACCAAGCCAAAAAACTCGCCACTCAAGAGCCAGCGATGTGTCATGGCTATCTTGGTGATGTTCCATGATGGTGAAATAACGTATAACTGTTGCACACCCGATATTTATTTTCACTATTGACCCAGGTTTCAATTTCTCCCTCTTTTGATAGCATGAGCCGTCTAAATCCCAGTTGCAAATTGGGAATAGTACTTGTGGTGTGTAACAGTTATTCAGTATATCAATGTTAACTGCTCGAAATACAACATGGCCATGCTTGATTGATACCACGATGCTATTGAGACTACAAGTTTCTTGGGAAGACCCGCGGTGTGATGTTGAGGGAGCATCGTGTCTTCCCGGATGTCTCCCGCTCGGCTCCGTAGCTGTTGCTGGGAAGACAGTTCCACCGGCGTTGCAGTCGGAATCTCCAGGTCAGAAGTGACCCGCAACGTCGGCAGAATTGTCGTCCCGGCATTATGGAGCTGCACGGGAAATATTCCCCAAAGACACGGTTCTTCCCAGGCTACAATCCTCCCTCCACATCGCTTACCAAATATTATCCCGCTTAAACGGTATTTAATGTTCCATTGACTTTGACAATGCTCTGAATTGACTTTTCCTTCCATTTTCCTTGCAACTTTTTTCTTCCCCACCCTGCTTAGCATGTATTCGTTTCTTTCCCTTCCTGTCAAATTTATTTGGTCCATTTATCTCCACATCTGCTTCTCAAAAGCCTCCAATCAACATGAGCGTTGATTGGGGGCTGTTTCCTTTACGACCTCATTTCGGAACAATACTAAACTACGCTCCTTATGAATGGTTTTAATAGTCTTTTCTTAGGTCGTTATTTTTGGCCCCCGTCACTAGCTCCCTCCTCTTATTAAGAGTTATTTTACGAAAGTGGTTCTTTTTTAATGTCTTGGTTTGTCTCATTCTCATCTAGAGATTCAACCAGCTCTAGCTAATGCCTGTCAACTATTATGATTATCTTAGCCTTTCTGTTGTCCCTCGTTCTTGTTCATGCTGTTTGCGCAATAGTGACGTTGCTCATTGACCACGTGGGAAATGTCTTTGAGATTCGTATGCTTGCACTATTTTTCACTCCGCCCTCCCTCGGCAAGGGCACGCGCCCTCGCTCGACATCCATAATCTTGCGATTCCTACTTCTCCACTCCCTACAATTGCTCTCTTTCCTGCATTTTTTTGTCACGGAAATTTCTTTTGTCCCTTCCGTTCTGGTCGGATTGTACGGTCGAGGAGACGAAAAATGAAAGGAGGCAGGGAGAGGAGCGAAGAGTGCCCATAATGTTGGCCGGAATGGGAGAGTGGATCGGAGTGGATCGAACGACTGCAAACTTCGGACTATTCACTAGCCATTTTTATTCCCCTCGACTTATGACTATTTTCCGCATAACTTTGTGACCTGTACAGTTGAGTGTATGATGTTACGGCACTTAAGTTGGAAAGTATTTTGTGTGTTGGTAGCCTTGCTTTCCTTCATTGATAGAATCTGTTGAGGGCGTTTGTGCTCTGGTATCGGGCACGGTAAAGTAATCATATGTGAAACATCTCCTTCATTGTGCTGACATAACGACAATTCTGAATTGCATGCATTGTAATTGTTTCGAGGTAGGACACTTTTTGATGTGATGGTCTTTGATTATTGCTGGCCCAACTGTTTTTGTTGACCTTTCGAACAAAACTGAAAATTTAAAAATATTGCAATATATTTATCAGACATTAAAAAAATGGATTAATGTAATTGAAAATGAATGAATTGGTTTACATACAGGAATATAAATAATTGAGAGGCTGGATCCGCAATATGTTGTTGTTATGGTCAATATCATTATTTGGGCCGTGGAAGAAACACCGTCGGGCGTTCCATGAATTTTCTTTACACAAGCGTCGTGAGCTGAAATCACAAATGTCTTTTAACGGTTTTAAAAGATTCTTGTACCACGGGAAAGTGTATTCACCTCACTCTCGTGCCGCCAAGTATTTCTTTTTATTTGTATTCGGGTGAGGAGAAAAATGTGCCGGCGGCATGTGTTGCGGAGGCGAATGTTTCTTGTTGCATTTCACCGAACTGTAATATTCTTTTCTTGTCCTTTCAGGAGATGAAGGTGAACTGGGCTACCTCGCCGGGGAACCAACCGAAGCAGGACACCAGCAGTAAGTGTCGCAGCATGATCATTCAAGATAGAGTAGATTAAAGTATATGTGGATTCACACCGTGTTCGATGTGGGACGGAATAAAAACCCCTTTGGCCAAATTGACTCGTGCACTTAATCCGTTAATTCGGGTGCGACCCCGCGCCCGGAACGTTGGCATTAATTACGCCTCGTTTCTCGCTTTGTTTTGCCCACTATATGCCGATGTTATGAAATTCCGGATGGCTTTCATTTATTCGCGCGTGTCCGTACTTTTCCGGGGGTCTTTTTCCAATTATTGTAATTAGATTAGGGTTTATTTTTTATGCATTAATGCGCCCTTGTACAGAGAGAGCCTTCCGATTCAGCTTTTGATCAACGTTTCGTTCGAGTTCGAATACGTTCAGCAAATAATTAATTATCAAAAGCCGTCCAGCGCGCAGTGGACGGCATTTTACGCCGTGCATTTGTAGCATAATCAATAACTAGCGGTTTTTGTCCGTGCGCGCGTGCATTTCAGCCATCTTGCGTGCGCATTTGCCCCCTCCACACTCCCGCCCCACGTCCCTCCCCTCAATCGTGTGCGTGTACTAGATATGTGCATGTGCATCCCACGTCGGCTTTTATTTTCAGGCCCGATGCGATCGTCTTGTGGCTTTTTGCCTCAATGAATTTGCCCGGTATCTTTTTTTAAGGATCTGCTGAATGTTGGACTTCTCAAAATTCGGAAATGTAATTTAAATTTAATAAACTGTGAATCCATGTATCCGGGATCAACCTCAAGAGATCCGTTCCCTTTAGCCCCTAGTAATGCACTTTTTCTTTTTTTCGAACGTGACGTGTCATGTGGTGTATTTGGCATGAATGGATATACAGTCCTATATAATATATACGTATATATATTTCACCTGACCGTAGAACTGGTTCAATTACTCGGGTTGATATGTTTCCGAGAGGGCTCTTTAGAGTCCCACCCCCTCCGCCGTCCGTCGGGCCTCTCTGGGAAGTGTCACGGTAAGTGGAATGACACCTATATCTCTATATTTCGCCGTATTTTATTCGGTCCGAGATTATTTTTTCCATACTCCCCTGGACGACCGCGAAAGGCACTTTGTCAGCTGTAATTTCTCTTTCCGGATTCCCCATTCCCGAACCTACCCTCCCCAATGGCTCGAGTGCATTCGCTCATCCATCCACTACCCCGGATGGATCACGTGGACCGCTCACCCATCCTCCTCTCACTCCCTGTACTTTTATCGCGCTCCCTCCTCCCAGGCTGACAGTTTGTGATCGAATTGAGCCCGACCCTTTTTCCGTCGGTTCCGGCCCGTTTCTTCTCGGCAGTCGACCCTTCATGACTATCCGAGGCTGTCTTTAACGTTCCGATGAAGAAGACTAAACGCCAAAGTTTTTTTTGGTGCGGGTATGACTTCTGGTGTCGATGCATCGGCAAGGTGGGTGGATCCATCCATAGTCTCTCCATCGCCGCACCATTCCTCTTCTCCTCCGCACCCCCTAGACCCCTGCCCTGTTTCTCCATGTTGGTCTCACCCACCCTTACCCCAGATACCCCTCGAGAACCCCCGCCCTCACCCAGACGAGCTGTGATCTTTCTAACTTCCCCCCTCCTCCTTTCTTGCCTTTTTATCTCTTTTCACATATTTTTTCGCAAATGCCGTCCATTCTCTCTCTCTCTCTCTTTCTCCCCTTTCTGAGAATCGTCATTAAGAAAAAAACATCTTCCCGCGAACCCAGTTTTTACCTTCCCTCTCTACTTTCATAAGTATGGTTGCATCCTAACTTATTTAATGTTCTATAAACATCGATTGTGTGGAATTATTCAGTTGCGCACCTTCATTATATCCTTCCGCAATCTCGTCATTCCCTATTTTCGAGATGAGAATTTCATTCTTATCAAATTAACCCCCTGTGATCGGAAATAATAATGTCAGCAAAGGTGGCAAGGTCTAGAGGTATTGACTCCTTGGAGGATTATATAGTTAATGGCTCAAAATTCTGAATGCCAAGACTTCCACTTCCTCAGTTGAGCAATATCCACATACCATACAAAAATATGAACACGTTTGCGCTTTGAGAGCACATTAAAATGAAATTATGTTAGCTTACCCCATGAACGAATGGGTGCGAAATAATGTTAGTAATTGTTTTGTTTAATAATGTTTCACCGTACTTAAGAAATAACCCGGCATCCAAAGTGATTGCTTCGCCTTAGTTTACGAACTCGGATTGAATGAAGCTCAATTGCTTTTCAAGCGAGAAATTCTTTCCGTCATTATGGCTAACAAGCCAAATAATTATGAATAATTTTACTTCAACCAATGTATGGCGTAGAAGAGCGTAGAATTCTTGTGCATGGTTTGATGAATCCTCTTGGAAATATATTTTAAACTCTTCGATAACTGAGAGATCTTTGGAAGCTGCCGGTTGTGCAATGTGGGCTTCCAGAAATATGGTGAGGTACGTGGTTCAACCTCGTCTCCTGGTACAGTTCTTAAGATCCCGTCTTGTTAAATATTGTGGTGGTGATTTATTTAACACTCATATCTTATTTACATGTAAATCTTGTTATTCATCTGAAATCATGAATCTCCGCCTCTCTCTCTCTGAAGGATGTATTTTTACATACTTGTATCTTTATAGTTTTGTTACTGCGTCTCACATGATGAATGTTTGGTTTTATTCTTGAGCTCATAGTGTCGTTGCTATTTTTTGTCCTCAATAGATAAATCGTAAAAAACAATAGTTTTTGTTGTTTTATGTACCTGTTTTTGCATTAATCCGACATTTTATCTTCACTGGGTAGTAAATATAATGCAGTCAGAACCGTAATGTTTCCTTCTATTCCTTTTCCGGCCGAGAATATGCCAATGATAAGCTGCATGAATTAACTCTATATTATTTGTATCCCTTCCACCCCCAAGGAAAACTTTATGGTGATTTATAAATCTTTGGCGACGCTTTTTTTTGCCCGATGGGAAGTACTGCCCCATCCCCTTGCACGTTTCCCCGATCCGGCGCTTGCCGTCGCAACTTTTCCAGAGCGGAGATGGGAAGAGTGAGTGGTTGAGTGTAAGTGCAAGGGGCCGTTCGAATAAGAGAGTGGACAGGCGGATTGCAGAGGTGGATGTACCTATGCAGGGATGCCAGTGCCTATGTGTGCATGTCTGTGTGTGAGGGAGGAAGAGGGATGCTGGGTTGGGGGGTTGGGAGTCGAGGGAGAGAGAGAGGGAGGGAAGGGGGGCGGAGAGAGAAGAGATGTGCACAGCAATGGCTGTTCGGAGAGATGGAATGGATTGTTAACTGCGGTCGGTAGTTCATCAAAGGCAACCGAGGTGGAGAGAGTGGTGTGGGGGGGGGGAGAGGGGGGGAAGGGCTTTTAGAGGGAGAAGGCTGGAGGGGGTTGGGGTTGAGGGCGTGGGAGATGAAGGGTAAACACCGGACATGTGCAGGTGGATGTTTTGTCCGCGTCTGAACGGACGGAGGCAATGCGGAGTGCGGAGGTATATTGGGGGAGCAGGGGGAGGGAGGGCGGTATAGAGGGAGGGGGGGAATGCTGCGCGGCGGCCTTATTGGTGGATGCCAGGAGAGGCCGTGGGTGGCGTGTGTGTACGACTCCGTGTGCGTGTGAGCGCATGTGTGTTGTATGTGTGTAGTTGTCAGGGTAGGTTAGAGGGGGAGGGGGAGTTCGGAATGGTTTGGTGCCCATTTCCCAGAATGCTCTGCGGTGCGTGATATGCGTTTTATGACGCCCGAGGCCTCCTAAGCGGCACCCAAAACGCCCCTTTCCCCTCTGCACCCCAGCCCGCCACCACTCCGCCTCTCACTCCACCCACCCTCCCCTCCGGCTCTGTTCGTCGTCCGAACCCCAGCCAGCCCCATATCTCCCCTCGATTCATTCCTTTCGGTAGTACATACTTCATATAGGTATTCCAACATATATCCCTCTGTCCCTTCAACCGCTCCTCTCTGCCCTGTCCAAACCGCCCCATCCCATCCTGCATTTGCCACGGGAACACCTTATTATTAAACTGGCTAGCTTTGGGTTGTTTGACGTCGACTACTCTTTTATTTATGCTCTCCTGTGATAAAATAGTTCCCAGTCTGCTCACTACTTACTAAATGCGCATGGTTACAATGTTTCGTAAATTCTGTGTTGTCCGGAGAATTGTTGGCAGGGCTTCTGTTTCATAGTTTTATCCATTTATTGCGTCCCATAGACTGTTCCGTGTGATGACTGCGCAGATGAGGTCACATCGGTTTTATATTTTGGAAAACAAGTGAAACGACGGCATAAATATAAGTTTTGATTTAGGTTTTTTTGACGAATTTTTAAAACTCGTTTTCGTAATCTATACCTCAGTGTTTGAAGAACACTCTCATGTCTGCTGATAGAATAGCGGAGTTTTCCGGTGTCGGCAGGTTAGAACTATCGAGTAAATTTTCTGGGTTCGTACGGTATGGAGTTATTGGGTATACGTTCGTCGTTTGTTTTTTACCCGGCATCGTGTGTTGGTGGTTTCGTTCGGGTGAAGTGGAGGGCTCACTGTTTCCCCTCGAGGTCAGCCTCCCTGCGTCTTCATCCTCACCTTTCCCCACCGCTCCCACCCACACCCGCTCTCCGCTCCTCATCCGCATCACTCATTATTCTTGCCACTTTCATGTGCCGCACGCGAGGGTTTTATTTCCTCCCAGCCTTGACCGCCAATCCCTCCATTCTGCCTCTTCTCCATACCTATCCTCCTCCTCTCTCGCCTGCCTCGTGTTTGATTCCCCGCCTTTTTCATATTTTCGCGATATATCTCGGTCAAGTGTCGCCTTTCCTGGCGCCGCTTCACGCTGAAGCCCTTCGCTTCGGCGTCATCCGCGAGCGCCGTGCCGTGCGTGCCTTCCGTGGAGAAGGAAGCCCTCCCGACGAGTTTCACTCCACCCGCGTGCTAAAAACGTGTTCGAGCTAACGGGAGGGAAGGAGGCGTGGATCCGTGGGGTGCCACTCGCTCCTATTCGCTCTGGTGTCTCCCTTGAGGTGGCTTGAATTCCATTCAGCCTGTTCGTTCTGATTCTTTTCCCCCAAAGGCCCCTTGCGCGAAATACTTCTGGCACTGCATTCTGGTAGTGTTCGTGGCTTATTAACGCGATGAAGTTCAGTAAGATTTTAAGAGGATCAATATATGTGGTACACGAAAAAGAATATGAGACGGACATCTAGGGTATGAATTCGCAAAAAATCAAGGTTTGAAAACAACATTGCTTCAGAATAGGAAAACATACCACGGAATCGGTGTTATGATGAGTTGAACAAAATTCTATGGTCAACCTAATAAAATACCTCTTTAAAAATTTACCTGATACTTAAGGTTTAAAATAGGAATGTTGAAACTGTATTCTCCCAAGAATTGTTCCTTTGATCGTCACGAGAAACTTGACGTCTGTCATTCAAGCATGTTTAGCTTTTGGTAGTTTGTTTGTATTTCTGATAGATTTTAAGATGCCGCAGAATTTGAAGCAAATTTTAGTTTAGTACAGGATATATTTTATATGGATCTTCATATTTACCTTCTTGAAAAGCTTCAAACAAAATGGATAAGCATTTGAGTGTACTTAAATGTCTGTTGAATTTTTTAAAATGACGATGCCGATATTGCCACATTAGGTGTCACAACGACGTGATTCCTACCTAATGAACTGGGAAGTGGATTGCGAAAGGACAGCATTTGCTAACACAGCTGCGTTCTGACAGTAACGTCCGTTTCCTCTAGGGGAATTTACCTGAAAGGGACCACCAACTAGTCACCGCGAAGGGAACGAAGCTTACGCAGGCGTGAATTCCCTTGCCAATCGTAGTTATTGTCTTTATCGGTGACATTAATCATCCTTGCCAAATAAAGTTGTGATGAACGTATCAGCAATCTTCAGTTTGTGTACTTCATGTGTATGTTTCACGTTACAGAAAGAAGCCGTGAATAATGTTGTTCTTGAACTGTTAACAGATGGTTGTTATATTACAGTTCATTGATATACATCCACAAACTATATTAAACTGCTAGGGAAAGTGGACGTGGTTCATTCAACACCAGGCATGCAATATTAAAAATGCTTCAATTTATTTGCAATTAAATGTGTGAAATCTTTCAAATTATATAGGTAATCATAACTTAAATGTTATTACGGTATCTAAGTATGAAATGTCTTGAAAAATCGTAGTACATATAATTGTCAGCATTTTAATGCTCTTTTTCGACAGTGGGGACAAACTCAGGCGTAACTAACACGGGATTAGTAGAAGCAGATAATGCGTGACACAGATGGGTCTGTTAATTCATGATATCCTGAAATCGGGGGCGGGGAATGCTCAAATAGATGGTGTACTTTTTATTACAAGAAAGCCTTATTCCCGATCCCTCACGAGAGATCGATACCAAACTAAAATATTAGGGTATTAGCGACCAATTAACTGCCTGGCTAAGGATCTTCTTTTCTAGCCGTAAATAAAAATTATTGTCGATGGGTTGAGGTCATAAGAGGCGGGCGCATTTCTGGCAGATTGCATGTTATTCCCTAGAGATGTAGATCAGATGTCGTAGTGGTGTAGAGAATGGTTGTTGCAGTAGAACGTCAGAAAATGTGCAGGGCTATAGTTTTGAAGTAAAAGAAAATATAAACAAGACAAAGTAATGAATAGATGAGTTCTATCCACAGCATCTCAGAACAGGTACAAAGAGTGTACGTTGCAGTGAAGTCTTGCCTTTCATGGGACACACACATGAGAGGAATATGCAGTTTAGCCTTGAAGAAGCTAGGTGTAATTGGATGGATTGTAGGAATATCTAAAGAAAAAGTAATCATAGGAGAGAGTAAAATACTACACTTAAATTAGGACACAATCCAAAATACGCGAATGATATTTTGCGTCAATGGGATACAATCTTGATCCAATACTTTAATTCACAATAAATCTTTTAGGTTTTTCAAAAACGAGAAGACAGTAAGCGTGACGGATGTGTTGGAGGAATTTGTTGGACGCCTCCTGATTCTGGAAGAGAGTTAGCTAGATTTTCTGTGCGCCGACTCTCTCCTTACCTGTAAATTCCCTCGTCAAATCTCTGATGCACCCTACTATTTTTGTCACCATACAACATTTCAGCGTGCACGTTTTACCCAAAGGAGGTCTGGCATTTTGAAACAATACGAGTGCAAAATGAGTGCAACAAAATCTTAGTCACCTTCACCCAGGGTCAGAATACCGTGAAAGCAACGTGTTACAGTAACAAGAGCGCATGCGGATCACAGATTGTTTTCTGCGTCAAGGGCGTTGATCCGGAGAGGGGGCCAGGGGATCGCCAATTTCAAATGGCGAACCCCTACTTCCGCCCGTCATCCATCGTCGCGAGTAGTGAATTCGAGGATGGAATGTGCGACGATCGGCCTTCCGTGAGACTCCTTCGGTGGGTGGCGGCCACTTTCAGAGGGCCAGGCCTCCGCCTCGGTCGGGGCCCCCACCATTCAAACCCCTCCTCTGCCTCAATCGCGAGACACCTTCGGACGTTTGGCGTCCGTGTGCGCGGAGGCGGGGACGGATGAGAGAGAAAAATCACAAAAAACGAAGGAGGGCGTAAACGTTCGCGTGGGGTCGGGGAACGGTGGAGAGGTCGCGGGCGGGGGCGTGCGAGGTCGGGGCGCGTGGGGAGGCGGCAGAATAGGGGGGCGGTTGGTGGTGGGGAGTAAGCGGCGCATAAGTGCCGCCGCCTTTATCTCCGCACGACTCCACCCCGGGCGCGCGCACCGGCGCACACCACATTGGCATACGCGGGCCCGCCGGAGCGAAGGGACGGTTAACAATAACTCCGTTTCCAGGCAGCAAAACGCGCGCAGATCTCTTGCATGAATTATGCCCCGTTGCCCTCGCAGTCAATGTGTTTGTGTGTGTGTATCGCCCGGAGGGGGGCATGCGAGCGGGGTGGCCGCAAAGGGGAGGGGTTGGAGGGTTGAGTGTTGGCTGTGGAAGGGTGAGAGTGTGGAGGCGGGAAGGGGATGTGGAAGGGACTCCCGGCATGGCATCAGCCCCTGCTGTATCCGTGTGTGGGGTTGGAGGGCGAATGAGAGAGGGGTGGGATGGGCGAAGCGCCCGGGTCGTAGTAGTAAGGCACCAAAGTGCTCGCATGCCTCCGGTAATTATAATCATTATTGCCGCTGTTCCGCCGTAGTAGATAAAGCGAGAAAGAGCGAGGCGGTGGTGGTGGGCGGGATGGAGGTCGGGCCGCGACTTCAGCTTTCTGCAGTGCCTCCATCCCCTGCCGCCTTTCGCCCCTCCCCACCCGAATCCACCCCTTCCCCCCGCTCGTGGATTGGGCTCTAGTCATGTAGCATCGCCGAGTAGATACTTCTCTCTCGTCTCTCCTTCCCCCTTCCAATATTAGAATAGTCTCCCGCCAAGAGAGGAAGGGTAGAGATGAGGGCGTGAGGATCTGCACAATTTGTTCATGGCAGTCTCTGTGGAGGAAACGGGTTAAGTATTTAAAAGCATTACATACTTTCGTAGACCGTCGCCTAGTCGCTTCCCTGTTATTTGTCAATAAATCAGACAATAGCGCAACTAATACAATTAATGCTGAAACCTAATTTTAATGCAAATATCGAGTAGCTAATGATTAAAATTATTCCTTAAGGCACATTTCTACGAAGTATAAAGTGCTTTCCACCGTGGGGTATTGCAGCAGTGATCATTATCGTTATCCTTCTCGTGAAATAAACCGACCGAAGCGTATAGTATAAAAATTTTATTGCTCGGTTGTGGTATTCGTTATTGATTGGCGTCGCAACAGGCGAACTACAAAGGCACGCATTGGAATTGGGGATGTATTGCTCTGTGTAGGGCCGAAAAGTTGCCATCTATGATATTATTGATAATCCCTTGCTCCCTTACGTCCGATTCACGGCTCGGGATTAATTGAATGTTCGCCATTATGTAGGATTTTAAAACTCCATTCCGTGAAATCACTTTGACGCGTGCGGTCCCAAGCTTAGTCCTCTCGCATGCACTTACGAATGCTTCTTCAATGAATCAATTAATTCAATGATGTCCTGGTCCACTTTTAATTAAACAATAAACGCTGTTACGTGTGCAGTTATTTAACTATGACGTGTTTCTGTTCACTTCACGATGGATGTGAAGTACTGCAGCTTAAATACGTTTACACAGTAGAAGCAGAGAGGATAGCTAATACTTTTCTAGCGGAACCATCAGTGTATTTGAAATTTTAATGGTGATATTCGCGAATCGGTTGTATCTGGATACCTTCCTTTACGTGGTTAATTTAATAGATGCAGTTCTCCTCCTTCCTCTACTCAATAATTTTCTCCTACTTCCACCTTCGTAGCTCTCTCATTTTTGCCGATTTCGAATGGATAAACGCCCTCTCGCGGACGTCAACGACCCACGCCTGACGAGCACGGTCACACCGGAAGCCCGCTGACGTATTTGGCCCACTCGTGCGCCAGTCGGCAGGTGTCGCCTGTAAATCGAGTGACGATCCCATACCCGACGACTAATTCGACCCTTCTATCTCTCTCACACACACACCCACACAGATCCTCGTGCGGCTCATATTGAGGGCGGGGAAGCAACGACACGCAAACACACGTTTACACAAACGCACACGTGTTCAGAGGAGCGGTCTCCTCTCCCCGACCACCCTGAATCTTTCACGCTTCCGACCCCCCTCACCCCCCTCCCCCCTTGCACGCATGTGTTTTTAATTCGCGGACGCCAATGGCCGACTGCCCAGCCGCGCAAGCGAGCGCTAAAATGCCAAATGAGGCGTCAAATCAAGCCCGGGCCTTCCATTTTCCTCATTCTCTTGGATTCGTGGTTTTCCCATCGACCGGGGTCTACATCCGACCTCGTTCCACGCCGCCACCCCCGCCACTCTACCCTGCTGCTCTTCCTTGCCTTTTGCTGCCTCGCGTCGTTAACAAGTGATATGAATCCGTTGGCGGTGCTTTGACGGGCCCAAAATCCGATATCGGATCTCCTTGACCATTTCAAGTGCGTCTCCTCGTCTCAGCTTTCCCAGGTAATATTGTTGCGACGCTAACAGGTCGCCTTTTGCGGACGAGGACCACCGCCTCCGTCGGCCCCTTTGCCAGGGTCGGGCGTTAAAATGCTCTGTGATTCCCAGTGACGATTTTTTCAACCAAAAAAATCTGACTTTTCGCCATCTTTACCGCGACCCTAGGCCACGAGCATGTACACAAGGGAAAATAACTATTTCCGAAAGGATTCAAATGAGTCTTCGCCTTTTATATTTAGCCGGAAACATCGCCTGCTTTCAAAATGCTCTCTCTCTCTCATACAGTTCTTGATGTTCATTGCACGTCTTTAAATTTAATATCTGAATTGTTCAGTCGTTATTTGTGTATTTCCTCAGTGTCAAGAAGTAGGTACTGTTGTTATCCTAATTTATTTATCATATGTATTGAGGCTCGACAGATTTCACGAAAAAATATTTTTATGCGAGTCAATCGCGATGGACAGTGGAAAGAAAGCCAATCCAAAAGCTAATATACGTTTCATCCCGGCTCAGGTGTGCCCTCTGTATTGATGTTAGAGAGTCTTTCTTGCGGAGCTTGTGGAAATAAAACAGTGTGTAACTAATGAAATGTAAATTATTAATTATTATTCATCCGTCCCTTTTGATCCTATTTCAAACACTGTTGTTATCATACCTATGTAGAGCCATGAGTGTTACGTATTTGAAACTATTGTGTATTTCATGAGTAGTTTATGAATCGTGTAATTTAAATACTCTGGTCATATTTGGACCATTTTTCGGACTGTAAAACTAATCCATAGGAAGCCTAAGTTCCGCAGAATTTCAGAATAAATGTGTTAAACAACTAACATTTTAATCCTTTGAGCCACACTCACCATTATCTTAGTTCTATATGAGTTTTTTGATGGTTTTCCCATTGAAGATGGAGTCCGGGTAAATGCAATTTGTTTATTTGCATTCAAATGGATGTGTTTAATCGGGTGTATGAAGGGTTAAATGAGTTGAATTAAATGCAAACACCAAAATGTGCGTCGTTTGCACAATGTGCCCGTTGCTCACCTGTGCTCAGTATGTGATCAGTCGCGTATATCCCACCCACCGAAAGCCCTTTTACCGTGGGTCACTGCATATAAGGATAGAAATGTTAAAAAATTGGAAGTTTTGCATATTTATAGCAAATAAACACGGGCGCCTCATTCCTCTCGGAAAATTATTTTTTCTCGGGCCGACTTGTTTTGGAAATGTTAATTACTTCTTTCCCACTTTGTCCGACCGCTGTTTTTTTATCTCGATTAATAATTTCAAGGGTTATGTTTTAACACGCTCCACAATACACATCTTGCCCATGTTATTTTTGCGTTGGGCGTGCTTTCGCTCGCCGTGCCCAATGAGCCAAGCTCACTCATCTCCTGTTGCGCGTTTCGATATTTGTTTTTGTTTGGGGCCGTCCGAAGCTTTCGTGCGGTCGAGTTATTAGCATATCCTCTTGTTTCCTATGTATGTACTTGAGCGACATGTTTGGGGCGACCCCTTGGGCGTTGCACTTAGCAGCTCGGATTCCTCCGCCACCTCAGACCTCTCTTTCTAGTCCTCCCTCCTTCTCATTCCCTCCCTCTCATTCCCTCCCTTTCTCCTCCCCCCCCCTAAAGAGCAACATTCGCTCTCTCCCCTTCCAATTTTTCCAGGCGCCCGATATTACCCTCCATCCCTCGGACACTCCTATTTCAAGAGCAACCGCAAGCCTTTTATGCCGCCTCCGCGTTTCTCGCTGCTTCGTATCGTATTCCTCGCCATTCAGCGCAGTTTTATTCTTTTGCTTGAAACCGAGTATTCGATGTCCTCTGCGGCAGTCGAACCCCGTGGCTTTCTCCAACTAAGGGGAGGAGACTTATCGCTTATTAGAGTTCCAACTTAACGTGGTTCCTCGGTGTCAAATTCTCCATTCAGCCGCTTACATTGGTTTATTTATTTAAAATACCTGAAATCATAAAATATATCTACACAGCGGTGGGTTCCGAACTTTCCAAATCCGCAAGTCTTCGCATCTCCCAGGGCGTATTTTTACCTAGTTCGACTTTCGACTCGATGAATACCGATGACTCCATGGTTTTGATTGTGATGCTTTTTGGTGATTTTTTATCCTGTAGTTAATACTGTGTCGATAGGTGCTTTGAAGAATTCAAGAAATTTTAGTCATAAAGTAAATTTTTCCGTGGCATTTTATAATATTTGCAATCCGATGCACCGTCTTAAGAAATTTGTTAAGCTCCACTCAAGCCACACTCCAGAACTTTAAAAATGCGTGCTCTATTGGGATTTTTTAAGTCTCCCTAATCTTATTTTGAGTTATTAACGAATTACCTTTTTTAATGTTTAAAAGTTTCGCGGAATGTCAATTCGATGAGACGGTAGCAAAGCAAGCGGCAAAGCAGCTTCGGTGGCTTCTGGGTATTATTGAGAATGTAATATTAATTTTTCGTTTCATCATGCCCGTTTGCTTTTGATTTCCGGGAATTTCTATGGTTAAATCCAGTGAACATAGATTTGTATATTGCATTCAGTCGCTGATGGAATGAATTGGTGTCGATCGCAAGTTTTAGATAAACCTTCATTTAAATGGTATTGAATAAAACAACAAAGTCTCTTGAATACCGTCAACACGGGGACCTCCGCAATGAATAATAATATGGGATAATAATAGATCCCTACTAAAAGACAGGAAGCCTTTCAATGAGACTTTTTCATGTATGACTGTCGTCTCAACTTACACTTTCGTGGCCCGCCCAAGCACTTAAATCACTGACGGGTTCCAATGCCCAGTGCCGGTGACCCCACGGAGATTGAGAAATTGTGACCGTCCCTCCCTACCTTAAGTGATTTGCGTCACCTTTTCAGTCTTCCATTTCTCCGACTCGATGTAAGAAACAACCCCCGGGGCCACCTGATCCGCCCAAACCCCTCCCCATCCTGCGGCCCTCTCGGGGAAGACCCGCAAATACGCCTACATGGGCGGGTTGATTAATAATGCAGGGTAGCCACCTCCAGGTTTTACCTGCGTCACTTGGGCGGCGATGGTGGCCCGCGTGTGTTGGCCAGCGGTTGTGGTCACATCAGATGTAGCCCATGGATCCGCCTTCCAGCTCATGGTCGGCGTGGGGCCTCACCCTCTTCTCAACGAGCCCTTCGTATCTCTCGGGGCTCTTTCGTTCGTTCTTCGGCACCATTCTCCGTCGATTTCCCTCCCCGCAAGCTATTTCCTCTTTCGTTTTCTTGCTCCTCTCCGGGAACTCGTTGATAGCGACTACCCCCGAATCGGAATGCCATCTCATACCGTGGACAGGTTGAGTCAGTCGAACTCTCTCGCGACGGATTTTGTTGTCTTTGGAATTTCTTTAACATTGCCATAGAACCCTAGGAAATTATTTTGAAAATATCATGGACTCGACTTGAACTTGGATTTGAAAAAGAGATACTCGCTTAGTGACTGAATTACATGACTTCATTTCATTTTAAGTATTGATTTTTTAGGGTCAGGATGCTCTTGCTCTTCGAATCATCGAGTCATCTGCGTGTGCAGTTCAAGTAATAGGTGTGGAAGAAGGTACAAGGTTCACGACATGCATTCCTTTGTTCCAACAATCTGCTCTGCTTCATGCGTTGCTAGCGCCCATATTTGCGTGTGGCAGGCAGTTTGATGTCACCGCCCTTCGATTATATAACTGGGTGGAATTATAGATTTGATCATCGTAATACTTACAAGTGGTGTGGTGCCAGGCTACGTGTGTTGGCTCTCAAGTTCAAAAAGAACAGTAAGCTTACGTGTAGTATAGTGAAAGAGAGACTTTGGTTCGGTGTGTTTCTCATACTGCATTTTGACAGCAATGCCAAAACTGAACGGTATAGAATAGCACGAACGATTGCAGGTATTCCCGCAAGAAGCATAGCACTGCAAAGGTTAGTAACTCTGGCCGTACCCTTCCTTATTCATTTATGTCAAAAATCACTTGAACAAAAGATTTTCCAAACACAAGATTATTTGTTTATAGTGTAATATGTATTTATTTATCATGAAGGTAATGGCTGGAAAATAAAAAGGTTGATCCCTTGTGCCTTGGGTAACACGGATTTTTTGGTGGGCTAATTTCAGCTTTCGACATATATGCGTATCATTTTGCAATCGTTCGCCACTTTGAGACAATCCGGCTCAAAGTGGCTCTCCATAGAGCCATGTTGTGGAATATGGTATTGATTTCATTCGTTTAATAACGCTTTAAAAGTGGCTAAAGAGGCACCCGAATCTTTTCTTGTATCATGAATATTAAGCACAAATGAGGCGGTCAGCTTGGATCTCAGCAGCTGCTGAGTTTTACGCTTTTCGCGGACATGTGGCATGAATTTAACGTACATTCGAGTAAATATTTTTCTCGCGTTCCCTTATAAACAATATTAAAACCACACACACACCTTAGATAGATCGTACCTTCTCCGCCCGCCAACCCTGAGGTCGCGGGTTCGATACGCGCGTCGGCGTTTTTCTCCAGATAGGGTTTGGGTGTTTGTATTTGTCGTTATTTTAAAGTTTAATTAATCCGATTAAAGGCTAAAAAATGGCCGCTCTTGTTAATGATTAAGGTAAATTAGTAAAACCGTTGTCGTTGACAACCATGTGTGATTTTGATGTGATTTGTTTTTGACTGTATTGAAGTATGTGAAAACATGAATAGATGTCACAGCAGCTGCTGCATCCTAAAATATACTTAAGCATCATATTTTACCATCTTTTAATACATAATAGTAGTTATGCGCAAGCAAAATCGTTCGACCAACTAGTTCAGAACTGTGACCACGAAAAGGACTTCGTTGTTTACAGCTACGCGAAAGCTGCCGAGTGCAAAGTGGCGGGGTCAAAGAAGGCGAAGGTAGCGGACTCTCTTGTGCCTGCCTCGCCCACGGAGTTCGCCGCTCGCCGAAAGCTCCCGTGTTTGTGAACTCGCGTGCGTTTGCTCCGCAATGTGTTTTGAGAGAGTAGTCTTGCGTGACGATTTCTTCCCATGCCGGGGAGGATCCCGCCCCTCACACCGTCCTTCCCTCGCCCCACCCCGTGGTATTTGGGCCGATATTCTCCGTTCCAAAAAAAGGGGTTTATGCGGGGTTGGGCGAACGTTTAGGAAACGGCCGTGTGGATGATGTGCCCCTAGGAGTGGGGGGACGCATTGGTTGGCTATCCACCTCTTGCCCTTCCCTCCCCCACTCTCGGTACGGCTTCGGATCACGGTGCGTTGTTTGTCCGATGCTGTTTTTCCATTCCGACGCGTCCCACTCCACCCTCTCCCGTAATGCTTTAATCCGCTCCCGCTTTCGGGTTGATCCGTGCGATTATTCACCGCCACCTGTCTTTCCTGCAGCGACCAACCCCTCTTCCTTCCTTCACACCCCACTCGCTCGCCCCCCCCCCACCTTTCCCCCGTGAGCGGTCCAACGGACCCACCCACCAACCCATCTGCTGGCTCCCCGAGATTATCCGTGAATTATCGGTCGGAAGAGCCGCGGAAACAAGTTTCCCTTCCCCTCTCCTTCACCCTCCTCCCCGTCCATGCCGAAAAATGAATCTCGCGTGATGATATTCCAACCCTTCCTTTTCTCCTCCTATCCGTTAGCAATCCACCACTTTCATCCCCAATCTAACTCTCTTTGCGTCTCCCTAGGTGTGGACAGATGCTTTTTTAATTCGAAGTTGCGTGTTCACTCGTTTGTCTTTGTCAAGGCGACCTTAAGAGTACTTCTAATGGGGTATTTCTATATGTGCTGCCATTCAGAAAGTTTGCCCTCTGTGAGGCGGCAAGTTTACCGATGATCTACCGCAAATCCTCAAACCCCCAGCTTCAATGTAAGTCGCCCTTGGTTGTTATGCGGATGGTGTAATGGGACAATTTTGTCTTGGGATGCAATTTAAAAATCTTGCTAACTCTGTAATGTTGTTCGCCGCGAAAAAAGATACTTAGCAGCGATGCATAGGCCACCCGCGCTGGATTCGATGAATGAGGGTGTTTTACTGTGTTCACTCAAGTGCATGCTTACACCCTAATTTGCTAGCCTTTAAAAACATGGCCCCCTCTTGCGGCATCAGGCACCTCTCCTCTTTCATTGCTGTCATCGCCTTAAATGTGATATTACGCAAAATACTTTATTCATGTTATTTTTAGATTAGAATAAAATTAAACAATGTGCGTAGCGCATGTTATTTATGAATTATGTTATCAACAATAACGTAGCATTGTGGAGGGTGAAATCAGAGAGCGAATAGCGAAACATTTGCGTTCTTCCACTGAACGGAGGAACATTCCGCAATGCTTGGCACATATTTCGCGATTCTGCAAACAGTTGGGCCAATTTCCGATCTAGATGGCCAAACCTCGGTTGTCCGAGTCCTCCAGCAACTCCAGCAACCCCTATCATGTCGTGCGCTTTGAAGCTACTTGTCTTGTCACATAGTGGCTTTCTAAGGCCCTATCATTATCTATGCTTGATAGCTTATTTTATGGTTTTAGTACTCATCATGGGCAAATATCGGTCATACTTCACCCTTCTGCCTTCTCTCCATTCTGCTCCTACTTTTCGGCTTTTAAAGTTAAACGAATGTTTGAGGAAGACAATAAAAAAGTGGTTTTAATGCAGATTTCCTTTCTTGGATTTATTATGAACAGGAAATACCTTAAGTTCAAAAGACAATTATACCCTTTTCATTATCGCCATCTCAATAGAGTCATCACGTGAATCAGGTATGTAAATCCAACAGAAAACTCTCTTGTCCATTGATACTTCATCTTAGTTAGAGGGAGTGGATATGGTATGTGCCTGAAGAGTGTGATATTAGGATGTAGCATACTGATAATGGATCTGATGAGATAGAGTAAGGGATATTCATTTCAGTAGACACCATGGAAATCTTTCGTAATCATTATTGTTTCCTAATATCTCCTTATATCCCCTCTCTCATATTCTCACGAAAAATCTGCTAACACTGGAATCATTTGCAGGGAAGCATTGCCAAGCGGAATATTTTATATAATTCGTGCCTATGGAGATTTCATGGCTTAGTTCGACTCAGGTGATTCGACTTTCGTCCTCCCCAAGTCCCCAAATCGCGTTATCAAAAGAATCATGTTGATATAACCACCCAGGTAAGCAGGTACATGCCAACGGGATCTTCACCCGGTGTCAAAAGCTACGTCTTCAAAACCATGCGTTTATCCTTACTATATTTGTTAGGGAAAAATATTCTTGGCATTAGGTGCGGCAGCCAAGTGAGTCGAGTTTCGTAGAGACGTTGGCTGACGAGAGAGAGATTAAAATCCGGATGACACCAATAGCCCAGTGCAAGTTGCCCTCGGGCTTTGACGTCTATCCAAGCTAATCTTTCTACGACTAATTAGTGTGCTGGCAAGACGGGATATGGTCCCTGTGTGGTACTGAGTGTCAAAAGTCTCTCTCCGCAAGCCCCTGAAATAGTTTGGGTACGAAATTATTCGGATCCGGGCGTCGAACCCTATGCCTCTGTCAAATCTGTGCAATTTTTCTTCGCCCTTTTCTTGACTCCGGGGGGTAGGGCCGATTTCCATGACCCCTGAATCGAGTGAGCGAAGAGCGGAAGTGGAGGAACAAACTGCAATCGAGTCATTGAAATGAGTTCGTTCGGGGTCGGCTCATTTGTTTTCCGCATCCGTCCGTCTCCTCAGATGTTGCGCTTCGCAAATTTGCATCCCCGCCCCACCCATGACACCCCTCCCCCAACATTCCTCACGTGAGTGGAAGTAAGGTTGTTTTGGTCTCTTGTTTTGTGGCCGCGAAAGTCCGCCTTCCTTCTCCGCCGCAATCCACTTCATCCTTCCCCCCCACCCCGAAATCCTCTTTCTTCTTGATCCTCGCATCGTCGCCGTGGGGTATTAATCCATACAAATATGTGCAGCCTTATTCCGCTGCGAAGTTCGTTCCTTTGTGGATGAAAGCGAGTCGTGGACAGCGAGACAATCAAGCGATTATCTTCCGCCTCGTTTGTCCATTCCCTCTCTTTGCAAGGAGAGGGGCCGTTCTCGTTTGAGCGCCGAGCTGGTCCGCGGAAATTCTTCCAAGGGCGGCCAGTGGGTGGCCCCTACGCCTTTATTGCCGCTATTACTTCCATGCGCCGCGTCCGGGGTCTTTTTCGAAACGCCCCCCCCCTTGCACGTCTTAATCCGCGTTTCCCTCCGCATTGCTCCTCACCCATGCCCACTCCTCACCGAACTCCACATACGCGCGCATATATTCTTTTAACAACATCTATATTCCCCTTCGTTTTAGAAACTTTGCCCTTTCACCTATGAACAAAAACCTTAATGCGGGCGCCCTTTGCTCCGTCGCGTGTGTGCCCCGGAGAGCAGATCCCTTCCTTCCACCCCCCCCCTCTCAGACTCCTCCCACCACCCTCTTCCGATTCCCTTTTGTATGCGCGCGTTCAAATCCCTTCCCTTCCCACTCCCTGCCCTCTCCTCTTTCCCAATCCACCTCCCTCCCAACCAACCCCGCCTCCTTCCTCTCGTTCCCTGGGCCACACCGTCGTTCCCTCACCACCCAGAGGGAGAGAGAGAGAGAGGACGCTACATCAATAACAGATTTCTCTCCAATTAAGTCCATTTGAGTGGAGCGTAAAAGGTGTTTCCCTCGGGGCGTTCCTTTTTTCTATTGTCTTATATATACTCTTTGTTTGCTCGCCCACTTCCCCCTCCCCTCCCACCACAAGCGTGCCTCACTTCCAACGGATCGATTACCTATCCCGTCGTGCTCTTCTTTTTTTACCGTTTCAGAGGGAATTTTTTAATCTAGTTATTCGGTACGAATTATGTTCCCTCGCCGTCCAGTCCCCCTCCCCATGCCTACACCTACGCGCCCCCTCCCCTTTTCTGGTCGTAATAAACTCTTTCCTCCCCCTTAACCTGACCCCACCCCCTCGAGTAACTCGCCTCCCACAACCTGACCATCTCACCCGCCACCCACCCTATCTCAAATTCGTTCCTCAGGATCCGAATCCTTCGCCCCCTCTCCTCTTCCCCCGCACTCCCGCTCCTTTGCTCCTTTTCCGAAAGAAGCTTCCACCTCTACCGCGGACGCCGCAATCTTTTTCTTTGCCAGTACACGCACTCGTAATCCCCCACCCAACCTCACCATTTCCACTCCATCCCTTCATTTCATTACGTCTTTCCTGTCCCCCGCCTCCAAATGAATTACTTCCTCAGTTTCCTTTTTGTGTATGTGTCTATGTAAATTTAAAAGCGATTATCTTCCTTCATCCGTTTTTTGCATACGGACTTTAATGCGCTATCGTGAATCGATTAGCTTTTCCCGGCGGATTCTGGGTCACGTTCCTGCAGATGAGAAGCACCGTTAGGTTCTTTTACATGCTACATACACCCACTGGTTTTGGTACCTTCATGGGAGGGTCCCTTCGTTTCATGGGACAGTGTTTATTCCGAATCCAGCCTCTTCCTGTTTGGCATTAGTCGTTCTTCAAAGCCTGCTTATTCGTCCTGCTAGTTTCACGGCAATTTTATCTCTTTCTTTCTCTCTTTCTCTAGCTTTGGAATTCGTTGGAAGTAGTTGGGGATCTGTCTTCCATTTCGCGCAATTTTACCCCTTTCCCCTTGCCGCAACCGATGGTAGTCTCGCAGATTAATAGCTCTTTCGGAATCTAAGATTCCTGATCTTTTTTACCTTTCATCGTTTGGAAGAATGTATGATGTAAATGAGTGTGTAGCCTGGTGCCAATTTTCCCTCCTGTTGAACGCGGATTAATGTTTTCTCCTCCATCTTTGTGCCCTTTTGTATTTATAGATTCCTTCTCTCCTCGTTCGAAAAATGCGCATAAAATTCTGCGGTTAATGCTTGATATAATTCAAATCTACGTGGAATCGGTCGTAGGGTTCGTGTATCTTAGTCTCATTTAATCTGCCCGCTCTGTACTCACATGAGCGGAATGCCATTTTCTTCAGTTTGCCGCAGTGTATTACCAGCTACATCAACAGTATTATAAGCTCATCGCCGATTGCATTTCTGTGCCGATTAGTACTATATCATTGAGTTGTATGTAGTTTTCTGCAGTAACCTGGTGTTTCGAATAAATATTTGCTAAATATACCGAGTTGTTCCAGCCGTTCATTTTATGTCGTTGAATTTAAAATCATTGAAAATACGCTTCTGAATATTAGACATCTTATTTTGTGCTTCTACTCGTTAAAGGTTACTTTTGTTGGAATAGGGAAATTGTTCCAAATTCCTTACAATTCTTCGTTAGAATCGTCATAGCAAAGGTTTTCTCCTATCGATTATTTATAGACTCTTCGACTTTGTAGTAAAATTGAGAAGGACGCCATCCTTTCTAATGGCGTTTTATGGAAGGCTATTCACTCAGGAGACGATTAAAAATTATAATAGCGTTTTCAATGCAAGGAAATTTTTTAATTATTAGCTCAAACATGTTTTGTTTTCAGCTTGTTATCTGGCGACATCTGATTCACACGAATATGTATATATTATGACTATTCTGTATCAAACTGTAACCTCGTTAGATGCATGCTTGCAAGAAGAAAGGTACGAATCGAAACTCATTACCTTCGGCGAAGTCGCCCTCCCAAGCCAACAGAGAGTTTGTCTCCGACTCCTGGCTGTGTACATTCAATACATTCGCATTCTTCAAAATCTGTTTCCCACTAAATACGATATTGAATTCTTCCTCTTGCCTTTGGCCCTTAGTTATTTAAATATTCCGATATTGGGTGATTCGGGAATGGGCGGGGACTTATCCGTTAGGTGTTCGTTGGAAGGTGTGTGTGTGGCGCTCATCGCATTTGTTGCCACTCACTCGCATTGAAATAATAAGCTCCACCCCGGATTCCGGTCTGAAGTGTTGCGTTGGGAGGCCCGAGCCACGCTCCGGGTATTGGCGCTCCGTCCTCTTCCTCCTCCTTCACCCTGCAAATCCCCTCTTCCCGTCCCTCCCTCTTTCGGGGACCTGCGCGAAAAATCACTCCAAACGTAGTTACCCTACGGACGCCGTGGCGATTTCATCGTCGTAATTCCCACGCGCTCGTCTAAAAAAAACATTCAGTCCTTCCTTTGTCCCTTCCACTGTAAAATGTTGATCTTCCCTCCTTTTACAAATAAATAGCTATCTCCCTACGGTCGCCACGGTGAGGTGCGCTTTCATGGGACTCCCGGAGGATGTGCTAGGAAATGATGCCCTTCACCTCGTTTTGGCACCATCAGTTTTTAATGTAAACTCCTTTCACGTTTTGCTCGTTCTCTTCACCTCTTCAACACTCACGCCACCACACGCAAACACACACGCACCATTGCCTCTTAGTCTCTTACTCTCCCTTTCTACGGTCACCATGGCGCCGCATTGGGGCATTGCTCCGATGTTTTCTTTTCTATACCGCAGGCTTCAGCGTGGTTCCATAGCTGATGGTACAGCTCATCTGAGCCCAACTGCGTGAAAAATGCAGTATTCAACGCGTTGTTCAGTGGACACAGCTCCCTTTTCCTGTGACCGCATGTAGAGTCAATGTAAGTTCAGAAAGTCGCATCGTAACTTGATGTCGTGATGAGGTACTTTCCGAATTTGTTGCTGGGCTTCCACAATTAGTCGTAGTCTAACCTTCTACTCTGTCGGCCACCACGTCTCACTATGAAGATGATGGTAGTGTAGAAGTACGTATTAAAAAATCGGGGAAGATGCTCCAAAAAAGTGTGCACGTATGCCGTTTTAAACAGATAATTTTGTAAACAAAATAATATGTGAAAAGCGAAATGATTAAGATTGCTCGGTTTTTACCTTGGATCCGGATTTGGCATTTTTGTCTCACCGTATACCTTGTAATTGTAGGATATGATTTCTTGAAGGATACATTTTTAATAATTATGTCTCCGTGAGGGTGGTGGAAGCTAATGTGGCGTCTAGAAGTATCCCTAAGATTTGGACATGTTAGGACTCAGTTCTGCAATTAAAGCGGTCCGATGGCTTCCCCCACTAACCACCGAGAACGACTCATAGTGAGTTGTGGAAACACTTAAAGACTATTATTAATAACATTTCGCCAGATCGTCAGTTTTAAACTTATTAGTTTTAAACATATTGAAATGCCTTGGTATTCCCAAAATAAGTGAAAAATTGATTGCCATGACTCATCCTCGGCACTTTTGCATTGCGTGTAAGCTTATCTCAAAACCCATTCATAATAGAATTTGCTCCCTGAGGCAAAGTCCATGGGGTACCTTCCTTATGCCCTCTTCAAGATAGGAAGACCATTACCACCTTATCATAATCGATAATATTTTGATGCAAACAGGGGAATCATGGGTAGCGTTATGAATTTCTTCAAATTTTTTCTCTTCGCGACGCAGGCGATAACAAATCGACGTTGGTATCAGCGCTCAAAAAAAGGCAGTAGGAGAATCATTGGCGAAATTTCCTAAGAAAGGTGACGTGTGAGTAAAATATTACCAACGGAGGAATGCATTAGAACTTTGCCGTGTAGACTGGTTGACTCACATGACACTGCCCTTTCGGCAACGTCTGTCGTTCTGAACGGGGATTAACCGTATTACCTGTCCCGTTTGACACGACGCCGTTCGCCTGCCAGCGTGGAAAGCGTCTCCCGTTTCAACCACACCTTTCGTCCTGCCCCATACACGTCTACGCGAATACTCTCCGCCCCCTACTGCCACACCCCCTCCTAATCTAGGCGCGCGCACACAAACACACCCACACCCACCGTAACCCACCCTTTCCATTTCGCACCCCTCCCATGCAATCGCCCGTCCAAAACAGCGTGGCGATCGCAAAATGGCGCAAAAGGGTGCATTGCGGGCGGTGTAGATATGGCCAGGACGGGAGTAGTAGCAGGGTGGTGGTAGTTATGCAGTCGGATTCGATCAGAGGCCCACCCCGCCTTCCCCCCCCCCTACTCCCGCCCGCTCCCCTCTCCCAACACTCCACGCATGCATCCATGCACACTACGCTCGGGGGGCATGGAAGGGGCGTTGGGCGGGGGGGGGAGTGGGTGTGAGAGGGGCCGCCGCCACTCCTCTCCTGGCAGATCCCCCTGATAAACGAGGCCCGTGCGGCAGGAGCCAAGTTAACGAACACGAGGAATCCGTGTCGTGTAAAACCCGATGAAATAATCCAAATTCATGACCTTAGGGGGGTGAAGGGAGAGAAATCGGGGGAGGGAGAGTGAGAGGAGGAGGAGGATGGGGTGGCTGTACTCGGAGGGATAGAAATTTTGCAGGGTTGTTTTAAATCCATTTGCTTTTTTTATTCTATTTCCCTTTTGATCCGCTTCCCGGCCGGGGGAGGAATTCTATTTATTATTTCCTATGATGATCTTCTCCCGGCGTCCCTGCGGTATTGGACTCCAGGAGGGTGGGGTATTCGCCACCCCACTCCAACCCTGCTCCCCAACCCCTCCTCTTCCGGATCGTTTTGAGCGACGCGTTCATTCTCGGCGCTGGCCGCGGGTGTAATAAATGCTCTTCGGCCGACCCGACGCCGTCCGTGCCCTGCGAGCCTCTTCCGCGGCGCTGCTTGCAATTTGTCCATTGACTTTGGAAAGAGGTTTATGAGTGCACATTATCTTTCCCGGGTGGATTGGACGCAATCACGCTGGTTTTTTCGTCTTCTTCCTCGACATCATCATCATCGTCATTGGTGTCATTATTATGATTACAGGGTATTTACTGTCGGGAGTGTCGCATGCAACCTTTCGACAAAATTTGATGCCAATATCTGCTCTGCTCTAGGCTGAGGGACCTGTTTTGAGTAATTGACTTCATTTCCAGTGAGTGCTGTTGGCGCTTCCTTAAAATATTCTAATACGACTCTCTGTGAAACCTTTAGCTTGGTTTATAATCTATGCTACTTTTTAAATTATTTGGTTATGGAGTTCATTCCATCTCTTTGTGATATTCAGATTTCGGTGCTTTATGTAATCGTAATTCGAAATGTTCATACCTTATTTGCACACTGTAACTTTCTCATCCTGTTGGCTTATATTCCATTATATTTTTTTGAGAGCTTGTTCAGTTAAAGTCTGATAAATTTTGTGGGAAAATGTTATGTTGGAAGTGTGAAGCCTTCGTAGATTTCATTTTTCAATTAACGAATTATTTCATGAAGGTCGCTGAAAATTCTTTCGAAAATTTTCCTCGTTAATGTTTTATTGTTTTAATTGTGACGAATATAATGTGGAAATTCATAAAAAATCAAGAAATTTTGTGTGTTTTTAAAAAGCAATTTTTGTGGGGCAACCTGAAAATAGATATTCTTTGTTCGGTAAAGTCAAACGAAATCGCAATGGGAGAGGTTTCGTATTGGAGATTTACAATTAATGGACTCCCTGAGTTATAGTCCTCGACCACCCGCCGTGTGAGCGGCCGTGGAAACCGCCAGATGAGATGATTCTCAAGCATTTTATCTTGTGTACTTCACACAGCACTCAGCTTCCCTAATTTTTCTCGTCGGGCTTTCCCCACTCCCACCTGCACCCAATCCTGCATCCAGTGTCCTTTTCCGTGCTGCAGCGGTGTTCGACCGGCGCCCTTCCTTCTTCTCTTGTTCTCCGCGTGAGGAATGAAATGGCGGCGGAGTGTGGTTTGCTCTCCACGCCGCAGAACCTTCTCTCGTCCCCTTCCTCCCCTCTCCTCATCTCTTAGTTCCCCCCCCCCCCGAGTGTTTGAATGCTACCTTGTCCTCCGATGTTCTTCTTTTTCCCAGTCTAGGCGAGTGGGGGAGGCGCGGGAAGGGAAATGGACTTCAGGTTTCCGAGGTGATGGGGCGGGGAAGGTAAGTGGGTGCAGGTTGGGTGCGGATTCATTTATTCACTGTCGGCCTTCGCGAGTTCCGGTAGGCGCCCTCCGTAACCCTTTTGTTTTAGGTTTGCCCCCTCTTTCTTTTTTCTCGCCATGTTTTAAGCTAGCGATCGGAGTACACCCCTTTGTTCTAGCCCGTGCTCCTAGTCATTGTCCCTCATCTTTATTCGGTTCACCCTCCTTTTCCTCGATCTTCGGCTCAGCACACAAGTTTACTCAGCCTCTCGCCCCTTGAAGGCTTGTCTCCTGAGCTAACTCTTCTGTTCGAAGTGTGATATCTTATTTTCGCATGTTCTTCCATTTTGCTGTGGTCAAGGCACTGCAGTAAGTTCCTGGGATTATTTTTGATGATCTGAAAAGAAAATGTCCGAAAGAGCAAATTAAAAGGTGACCAATTTTTTATCGTTCGTCTTTTTGAAGCAGTGCGAGGCCTACCGTAAATTATTTCATCAGTGTGGGGGTGTGTTCGTTGACGGCTTCAGTCATGTCGTCCCACAGGAATTCCTTGAGATGCGTTCGTTCTTACGCGACCGATTGGTTGCTCCCTCTCTCTCCCTGATTGCCTCGCTAGGGGCAATGAACACTTCATTTGGGAGATGTCACCTCCTTCGATTTCTGTCTTCATTGCTAGAATTATAGTATTAGTTCGTCTTAATGATATATCAAACTTATTTTGTGTCTTCGTCGCCCTTATTGCGTTGTCTTTTTGTCCGCACTGGCGAGCAACATCTCCTCTTCTTCCGTTGTGGGTCTCGTCGGTATTGCTTAATTGTTTTGCGGTTGTAATTTCAGTTACCTCCTAAAAGGTGTCCCCATTCCGTTGTTAATCTTTTGCGCATATCTAATATAGATTTTACCCGTAGGATTAGTGATTAACTTATGAAAAATTTGAAAATAATTTATAATTATTAAAAATAGGGTACTATTGGTAAGAATTTTAGGGCTAATCGAATCTCGTCGGAGCCATACTGTCGATGGCAATAGAAATATAATGTCATTGACATGAAATATCGACATCGACACAAATACCCCGCGATTAACCAAAAAGGCGTGTGGCAGGGAGTGCAAGTAACAAAGTGGGAAGGTTAAGGGATAAGGGGGAATATGAGAGAGGAAGGGAAAAGGGAAAATTATTCAATAAAAATATTAAATAATGTAATAATTTGTATACATGCTGGAGGGTAACCCAATGCAAAATAATGTTTAATTCGTTTCATAAATTAGTTATTTGTTATGCGAAAAGGGAATAAAATTGTGCCCCAACCACTTATATGATATAATTTCTTTTTATATCTTGCGGCATAGTGTGGCTAAATAGGCTCACCGCCTCATTTCCGTACGACTCCACGGTAACGAACCTTTTCTCTTTCGTTTTTATATTCCTTGAAATCCTGGTGATCTATGCCTTTCCCTGCCCGGAAGAATTTGCTTCATAGAATATGCAGCTATATATGCATATGCATACTGTCACGCAGCATTAGTGTAATTCTCGTTGTCATGTTGTCGAAATATTATATTTCACACAGCTGTGGAAGACGCGGTCGTGATTTGAGGAATGAACTGAAAATAGTGATCGATATCTACCAGTAGTAGAAAAACTGTGAAAAACATAAACATGGTGTGATATGCACTCTTAGCTAACTACTATATATGGCCTTTCCTCGCTCCATGCGACTCATGCACACGAAGCATATGCACGTTAAGCGATAATTTTGTTATGTGCTTGTGGAAATTGGGTAGTTGTAGCTTAACTTAATATAACAGCAACAACGTTTTTATCAAGTTTTGTCGGTAAATTCATTTCCCTGAAGCGTAGCATGTATTCTGTGACAGCGAAGAATAATTCGTCCGCGTTACTTGTTTACGCTTTGTTATGGTCATATCAAAATTAGTCATTCTTTCTGTGATTGAAGGCTTGATATTTTTTCTGAATCAACCTCATTACAAATTTAACCCGCGTATGCCGTAATGTCGATTTTATTGGCTGCGTATTATCCGTCTGCATTGTAACGAAGAGCGGTCGTTGTTTTTTTTCCTGACACAGATTAATCATGTGCCAAGGAATATGAGGAGCGTTTAATCTTATTTTCAGATAATGCATATCCACTCCACAATACCGTTCGATGTGATTAACTATTTCAGGATTTAATATCTGAGCAGAAGGATGACAAATGTTGTAGCACCAGCGTGTCAGCATATCGGCAGCTTTATCAGTTTGATTTATTTTTTTTATTTTCATTAGCTAATCGCCCCCTAATGAATTTTATTGCCAGAGATGCAGTTGGAAGTAGATAAGTTTAATCCGTGTAATCCAGCGCTCCCGGAGATCACCGACGAAAGCATACTAATGAAAATCGGCTGGCCGGACGCGCGCCGGATTTCATTTTTATTTTAGCCCATCTCCTCCCCCCCCCTTATTTTTCCGTCCATCCGTTCTACCCCTACCCTACCCCCCCCTCACCCCACCTCTCGCCGTTGCTCACTCTTTCGAAAAATCTCCACAAGATAAATGATTGATATCGTAAATAATTGACAAGCGCAATCGTCAAAACACACGACACAAAAATTTGGTTTCTCTCTCTTTCACTCCCCGCTCTCTTTATCTGCTCCCTCCGGAACTGACCAAATAAATTAGCGATTAAAAGTCCGAATAAAAGGAAAGGCACTGAATTGCTAATTAGTTTATTTCAAATGTGCTACGGGGATTGCTTTGTGGGTGCTTATTTTTTTTAATTGAGGAAAGCTATTCTCTTTGTGATGTCTTACGGGTGCGTGCAAGCGCACCGGAGTTAATTTACTTTTGCTTATTATTTTTTGGCATATTTATACAGCAAGTTCAATTAATTTGCTGGTTTTAACGTTTTAATAATATGTAACCTCTTTCCTGATCATTTAGTTTATCCTCTTATTTCTCATCGTTGTAACGGTGAGCGTATTTTCACTGAAAAAGCTTCAAATATCTTGGAAATCCTTTTTTTTTGCATAAGGAATAGATAAGACGCACAGAGCTCGCACAAAGTCGTTGAGAAACATGTTTTTCTGGCATGTTTCTGTGTGTCGAATTACTATACGGTGTGCGAAGAAAGATATTACATTTCTCAAACCGTTAATGAAATATAACTACTCCCAAGCTTTGACCTTCCACCTATGGGAGTCGTGTCGCCACCGACGGATAGTGACAAAAGGTTTTAAAGTATTAAACACAGGGATGCCCTTATCTTTATGTTTTGGTCATATTGTGTAATGAAACTGATTGAATTTCAGCACCTAGTGAATTAATGTCAAACTGAAAAAAAAATCATTCGCCTTGACCGGGATTCGAACCCGGATCTTTCGATGTCCGGCCGAGTGCTTTAGCCAATGAACTGAAGCGTCCTATTACAATAGAAAATTTTGGAGGCTTTAAAGGAACAAGATTTAATGACGAACTAACGTGCTTAAAATGTCACAGGTATTCCTACGTACTCGTTCACTTTTCTCCGAGGTTTCTACGAGGTTATTCTCCCTCGTGATATTCAACTCGTATGCCCACTACACAGTTTTAAGGATTAAAATTTCTGACTACATGGCATTATCCGATTTTAGTCAAAATTAGAAATATTGATACTGAATCGGGCGTCTTAAACAATTGATTTTTAAATGAAAAATTAGAGATATACCTCATGAAATATATATCTGCAGAACTAGACGCGTTATTTTATCGCCTTCCATCGTGAATGACATGATACTTGAACGTCAAACATCACGACAAGGATTTAAGGTGTGGTACTCTTGTCGTCTCGTTTACTCTTTGCCACTCACTATAACGCCGAGTGGAGGTAATAAGAAATTGTGCATGGAAATCCAATCGACATGACCGATATTCGGTGTACGAAGTTTTACACTGATGCGTATGTATAAATATTTTCCCCGGAAAGTTAACAATAATCACCACTCTCGTAGGTGCATATTTGAAGCTCATTGTTCGAGGCTTGTGAATCCCATTGACTGTACACATTTGCCGTGAACCAGTCACTTCGATCTCATTTAATCGCTTCCAACACTCCATGCATCTTATGTTAACCATCGCACTCCCACCTTCTCACACTCTCCCCACTCGGGTCACCTCGGTTAATTTCTGCACGTCCAGGTGGACGAGGTGTGGGTGGGGTGGGGTCTTGGAAGGCTGGAGTTGAGACGGAGGGAGACGAGGATGTCAGTGGTGGTGGGTTAGGGGGGCTAGAGGGAGGGTCCCTTGCCCCCCCCCCCCGGGAAGTAGTCACCTGGACCCGAGAGGGCGCGTGGAGGTGCCACTCCCTCTTCCTTTCCTACCCCCTCTCCCTTTCCCACCCCCTCTCCCGTTCCCGTAAACTCACCCCCCGTCCCATCTCGAACAGAGGGGGGGGGGAGGCACTGCTCCTTGTGCGCTTGCGTATTGGTGAACGCGTGCCCTTGCACGCCACGCCGTCGGGAGGAACGTTGTTTCGGCCATTGTTTTCTCTTCATTTCCCTCGCCTGGACTCCCCCCCCCTTCGTGCGACCTCCGTTCTCACCATCTCCCACTCGTTGCTGTGTGCGCCTGTGATCACTGCGGCGGGAAAGAAAGCGGCGCTGGTCGCTCGTCATTTTATTAATTTTTCTCGCCCATCTACGAGTGGAGAAAGAGGCATATGTGCGCGTGCACCATGCAGGGGGGAATATCAGCGCGCGTCCCTCTGCTACTCACCTGGCCTCCCCTTCCCTCCGCCTCCGTCCCTCCCTTTCTTTAGTTTCAAATGGCCCCGCGGAAGAAGCTGTGTACACATCCCTCCCCTTCCCCCCGAGTCCCTGTTATTGTTTTTGTTTCTTTCGTCTCGCCGTTTCGCTCCCTCGCTAGTCGGGGCGGGAGCGAGAAAAATACTCGAAGCGTTTGTTTTCTCGTGTGCCCAGCGCGTTTGCGTTTCTCATAAGTTTGATGGCGGCGGCCTGGGTAAACTTTTTCTTATTTTCCCGAGGGTTTTGTAGTTATTCCACTCGCAGGCCAGTGAATTTAGGTTCCGCCTCCGTGCGTAGGCAAGCCTCGGATCCGTCAAACTTTTCCGTCCCCCGATTCATTTATTTCATCATTTTGCGATCTCGTGTTTTTTATACTATTCCTTCTCATTGTGCTCATGTTTTATTTTAGAATGGGTTTTTTCACCTGGAAGTTGAAAAGTTTGGGATGGTAGAGGCGACTGGTGTTCCTGAAAAATGCATATCCTTCGTTAGGCAGGTGTATGTATGTAATTGAAAAGAGTTCATATCCGCATCGTAGTAATTATTGCAACACGCGGAGATATTCTTGACTGAATTTCATCTTTCTAATAATGATCCACCCACATACTATAGGAGCTCATATTTTTAGGCCAGCGACATAAGGAAATGGCTAAGAAACATGAAAATTGAACTTTTCTTATAACTCAGATCATTCGGGTTTTTGCTGATATTATTGCTCATTGATGAGTATATTGAAGAAAATAGGAATATATTGGAGGGAAAGGAGGCTAATCCGCAACCTGTACATGTCTCAGACTGCTCAGGTGCGAGTGGGGAACGGGGAGTCCGGTTGGTCAGTGTTAGGAAGAGGTGTAAGGCAGGGTTGCCCATTATCGACGTTGCTGTTCAACCTGTATGCAGAGGAAATGATTAAAGAGGCATGGGAAGAACTGGAGGTAGGAATGCAAGTGGGCGGGAAATTGGTAAAATCAGTTAGGTTTCCTGATGACCAAGCTTTAGTTTGTCAGTCAGCCAAGGGGCTGCAAGCATTGCTGAGTGAATTGGAAATTCAGTGCGACAGGTATGGGATGAGAATCAATATTGATAAAACAAAGGTTATGCGATTTTCTAGAAAGAAAAAGGCTAAGCTTAACATTAGAATAGGAGGGTAAAAACTAGAGCAGGTATAATAGTTTACGTATCTCGGTAGTGTTTTGGACCAACAGGGTCAAAGTAGTAGGGACGTAAGGAGAAGAATTGCGCTAGGCAAAGAGGCTTTCACAAGGAGGAGGGAGTTGATGACAGGGACGTTGAGTAAGGATGTTAAGAAAAGACTCGTAAAAACTTTGATATGGAGCGTAGCTATGTAAGCAGAGGAAACGTGGTCATTGAAGCAGGAGGATAGACGTAGACTGGTGGCTTTTGAAATGTGGGTGTGGAGAAGAATGGAGAAGGTGAAATGGACAGAGAATAAAACAAATGAGGAAGTACTTGGTATGGTGGGTGAAGAGAGGGGTTTGTTGGGAGAAATCCTATGGAGGCAGGAAAAGTGGCTGAAGGGGGTATTGACCGGCAGCGGGATGTTGAAGACTGTGATAGAGGGTAGAATCTTGGCAAACGAGGAAAGGGAAGGAACAGGATAGGGATGTTGGACGGGATGAAGGGAGGAAGAAAGTACTCAGAGCTGAAGAGGGACCTGATGTAAAGTAGGATGTTGTGTTTTGCTAGGGGTCACAAATTATTTAATTAGTAATTATGTCCATCCAAAAACCTACCTTAGCCGGTAGATTACCTAATAATAATAATAATAATTGCTCATTGATGTTTTTTCGAATCGTGGCATTATTATCTGACTTTATTAATGATATTTTAATATTACATTTGATTATTATAATTTGAAAAAATAATGCGAATTTATTAAACATCATTCCTGGCATTGAGTACATCTCACCGTTGTGATGAGTTAAATGAATCAATTTGCAGATCAATTCTCCGTAATGGTCATATTATGGTCCAAAACATGACTTCGCGACTTCCGAAGAGAAAACCACGTGGCCCTTTTCTCTGAAGTATTCATATTTAGTATTACTTCCAATACCTAAGTTTGTCTTTCGGCCTGGTGTGTCTCCGGGCACGCGGACGCCCTTTGCTCTTCCGGGAAAACACCAGTCGCTGAAAAATGGGAGAGAAACAATGGCATTCGGTCATCACGATATGTCGCGGTATGTCGACGGGCAGTGATATGTTGCCGCCGCAGGCTTCTTCTGGAATCGAATGTCGCCCTCACCTCTTCTTTGTTTCCAAGGACGCCACTCTTGAGAGTCTTCCCTATATCTATTACGTTGCATTCCATTATTTCCTAACAGTTTATAGTGTCCATACTCTGGTTATTCAATTCGTCACAATCTCCAATGAGTTGTTTCGTCAGCCATGGATTCCCCATTCTTTTTTAAGCTTTATAATATTATGTACATAATATTTATCGTTACGTTTACATATATTTCGTTAAGTTTTCAATTATTGTAGTCTTTGAGATTATAATTGATGTTAGTTATTTCATATTTTGAGGAATTATCAAATTAACCTCTTTAGCTACATATAATTTTGAGATTCCCAATCATCACCTGTATCGATTGAAATCGACTTTTCTCCACGCGACACATGCAATGCTTCCGTTTTTTTCTAGCCACGCGTCGCATCATCTTTCGCGAAATTAGGGCTGGCTTTAACTCCGTTTGAGTAACTTTAAAATATTCCAACTCCAGATGGTTGAAGCCCTTCGAGCTCAAGTGATTGCTCTATAGCTCACTGTCACCAACCTCCCTCTTCCCCGTGTCGGCCATCCCTCCGCTCCTGACCCCCGCTGCCCTCGCCTGCTGCTGGCCGATCCATCTCCCACGGAGCCGTGGGCGAGTTTAAAATATAATTAATAGTAAACTAATATTTCTGATTCCTTTCGCGAAAACTGCATGTTTCCCCGAAATAACGGCCATGCGCTGATTTCACAACAGTACCTGCCGCACGCCCAAAGTGGAGGTGGTTCCGTTTGTTTAACCTGAAAGGGCATTCGCGATTTAATCAGCTGCGGAGCACTGCAAATAATGTGCGTGTGTGTACCGTTGCTATCGATAGTGGAAGCAAATAACCTACGGCTTTACCAAGTGTCTGGATCATTCAGCTTCCATTAACTCATTGCAAGGTAAGTGATAATTTGGAGGATAAACCTCATAGTGTGGTATATATTTCAATTTTCGCCCTAAAAGATATATATCATCCTCTTTTACCAATTGTTTTGGCATTATCAGCTGGTTAAAAGAGTGTAATATTTTCTACCACTGTGATTTCGAGTTTGGCACTTTCATTTTTCCAATATTTTTCATCATTTCGGTCTCCCCTGCACCGCTGTTGTGTGCGTCCTTGTTTATATTTTCTAATAGTATCCTGTACAGTTACACCCGCTTCGTTTTCAGGCGTGTCATTGTAACGTAAATATTTGCATAATGAGTTTTACATTTTCTTCGAAATATCTTCTTTCTGTTTTAGCTCCGTACTTAATATGTTTTTACCACAATTTGCTGTGGAGGAGTTTTTCGGGAGGAGAGATTAAGCCGTCATTTTGTGTAGAGTTGCTTTGCGAGAGCAAGAAGCAGCTGCTAGCAATGCTCCTTGCTTCAAGGTTAAAAAACAGCTTCCTTCGCATTCATAAAAAATGCCAGCGACCATTGAATGACCTTTATTAATGAATACCTGAATTTGTTATTTCTCGAGGGAGTAATTTTTTCAGTGCATAAATAAGTTTTTATCAGCTATTCAGGAGCTCTTTCACAGCCGGTTATTTTATGGCTGTGAAATGTAGATTGTATCTTACAGGCATGTCACTGCGTACCTTTGGCGAAATTACCGTTTTTTTAATTCAGTATACTTTTTATACTTCAGTATTAGTCTCTTTTCCCACTTTTGCAGGAGAACTGTGTTGTCACCATAGTGATATCCTTCGTAATATTGTATTTACTTCTTAGAGTTGGAGAAAAACAGGGGAAGATGGATTGTGTGTGCTTGTTTCTTTGGCATATTTTATTTAAATTCTTAGAATGAGAAGCCGTGACCTACTTTTCTCGCTTATATTATTCCCCATTGAAGTTGAATGACTCTTAAACACGCAATAAATATATGTAGTATTTTCTCTTGAATCTGAACTGAGTTACAAAAGCATTAAATACTACTTGAAATTACGGTAACTGTTATCATATTACGAAAAGAAATTGTTAATACCTCGAGGAAGATTCGTTCTGGGATAGTTTTGTTGACGTTGGCTCTCTATCGTGAGGCCACTGTCAGATCTTGCTCTCCGAAAATCCTGTGTCCTGTTATCATTTCCATTTTAAAATAGTCTAGACTTCTTTGGTTATATTTCTGACAGAAAACAGTTTGCCCGAGGCATTATAATTTAAGTAATACATGCTGACACTGAGAGTAAGATGTTGGGTAATAATATTTCAGCATTGCGTATGTAAAAATTTACTCGTTGTGCAAATGAAATATTTCTTCGAAAACTAAAAATTTATATCCGAATGAGAGAAAAAGTTACTCTAAGTAAACCTTTAAATATCTTAGACTGATTTCCAAGGAACCACTTTTTATATTTCTGAATTTTGTTTCCACCGACGTCTTCCCTTCACTGATTTTAACGTACAGCCGTCATTTTCAGTGTTTTTTCGGAAACCATACCAAAATGGCGTTTTAATGCTGAAACTCAAACTGGTGTGGTAATGAACATTCTGGCGTGTTGAATTTCATCACAGTGGCTCATTTAGAGCAGGTCACCATTCCACGGTGTGAAATCACGTCCTGTCTCCTTAATGTAAGGTTGGAGATTCCGGAAAGTGCATTTTAGAGCTGGAAATAATATCTGTTTCTGTTGCGGACTTTGAGAGCATCTTGAAGTTGATTATGCATGTATTGCGCCGCAGGAATGAAGTGTTACCGCACAATGTTCAGTCTCTTAAAATTTGTGTTTTGTTGTAATGTAAGCATGGAGTTTTAATTCGTCTTATGATGACTTATTATTGAAACGTAGCTTGGCTTCGCTTTTGTTTTTGAAGACTGCACAGAGGGAGATGCTTGCGTATGAAATTTTCAATTATAGTAACAATAAATTTGTAAATATCTCGTCTAATTAAATAAATCAAAAATCAATATTCTTTTTTGTTCCAAGATATTTCAAATTTACGTGAGTTGCTCCAAAACAAAAAATATCATATTCGAATACGTCATGCGTTTAATCTCAAGAGCAACGTACGATCTGAATGCATTAAAATGTTAGCCTTGGGTTAAATTTTATTAGTTTTTTTCGTTTAGTGGAAAGTTTTCCTTCCATCCAAAGCGCAAATTGTGCATTAGCTGCTAATTCCATTATTTTAAATGACGAACTCGTGCAAGTGATGAGCTAGTGAAATAGTTTAAAAAATACTTGTTATTAATTGTTGAATTCCATAGTAGGAACCACTATTGTCATAAACGGTATTTGGTCTTTTTTAATAATTTATCAATTGGTGTTCTACCGTTTTAGGTAGATTAAGGTTGGACTCCGACTATGCACGCCAACGTTACTTGGTATGATAAAAGGTTATAATGAATTGGTATTAATAATGAATATTATTTTCATTAAAACCTTAATACTATGATTTTTAAACTAAAAAAATTCTGTTCTTATTCTAATTTATAATGTCTCAGGGTACTTACCCTAATCATGGGAAAATTCTTGGTTTGAAAAATTTGTCCCCGTGCTGGCATAGGGTATCTAAGCCCTTTTTGCGCTCGATTCTAGGCTCTACAACCATTATTTTTAATTATCTAAATTCATTGTTTCTTAATAAATCTGCCAAGTTTAAATACGAAGGGAAAGCATTTCATCAGTTAATTACGTATGTGGCAACTAAAGTTCTAATCATCGGCAAAAGTCTGGCGAAATTTGATTACGTCTCCGAGCGCCACCAACATTGCTGCATGTGAGGAACCTACTTTGTGCTCCAGGCCTTAATTAGAAATCTCCAGCCCTGCTTTCGGTTGAATTTGTGCGGCGCCCGACTGAAATTAATAAATACCGTAGTTCCTCCTCGTTAGTTAATATTCATTAAGGATTATTTAAACTGTACAGTTTACGTTGCCTGAGAGCACGTGCTTGCATTCATTAAGAGTCCTGGGGGTCTTTCCTGTCTCTCCTGCGGTCCACAGAGCTCCCTAGAAAGTTTATATTTCTTCGACAACCCTGCTGTCCACGACGCCCTCCACCTTACCCCAAAGCCATCCAATGTGTACATAACGGACGTATTATTCATCTCCCATTTTTTATTATATTTCGAATTCGAAGCCGAAGCATGATCGTCCAAATCTCGCTGATGCTTTTTTCTATCATAATTTTTTTTGGTGCCCCTTTGCTTGGAATGGTGCTTGGGGTTCGTCCTTCTTCCTTCCTTCCCCTTCGTCCCCAAACAAGCGTTGCCCTCACCGCCGCCGCGGTCCATCTACCCGGCGACCCCCTCCGGGCCAATCGTTGCCCACGCCGTAATCCGAACGCGCACGCGGATTCCCTTTCACTCGCTTTTTGATATAATTCCCTATCCTGGCCCCCCAGGGATGGGGGTCTTTTTTCCATGGGAATATAGTATCCCGATCGTGCCGAAATCACCCCCGACTCCGCCCGGTCCTCCTCTCCTCCCCCCGGACTCTTTGGAAACCGTCCGCTCTCCGATGAATCACTCCCTCCGACAACCCTCAAAATGCACCTCCACTCTCCCTCCCTCCCTCGCGCTCATTCCCCCCATCCCCTGCCACACACACACACATTCCTAAAGCTCCCTCCCACGTCATGCTCACGAATGATGGCCGAAGTGAATGCAATCCCCACCCCTCGCGCTCCCCGGGTTTCGAAAAGGGCTGTTTATCGCCGTCCGACTCTCTCCTCCCCATCCCATCCCCTTTGCCCACCGCCACACATTTTATTGCAGCTCCATATCTCTTCCCATTGCCATTCCGTTACCACACACTCTTTCACTTCCTCCCCACCCTTGCGGACCCTCTCTCCCTGCCCATCTCCCCTCCCCATTCCGTGTGATTTTTGTTCCCGGACCCGGAAATTTTTATGTGTAGCCCCCGTTCCTTCAAGTCCGAAGGCCCGCGCGCACCATATACGAGACGCGCGCACCATATCGCATGTGCGTTCCTTTCTGTAAGTGTGGTTTTGCGTGTTTGTGCGGAGATATGTGTTTCTGGGTGTGCTGTATGTAACCTCCCGGGGTCCTGCGAGCACAAATCATGGGAATAAAACAGAGGTCCTCACAAAACATAAAAATAAAACCTCCTCGCAACTCTTAAGGCCAGCCGTGTCCGAATTTTTCCGTGATTTTCTTCGTATTTTATCTTCGTCCCTCTTTCCTCTCTCTTTCTCCTATTCACTCTTCCCTTCCTCCTCCTCCCTAATATTCTCTTCTTTCGACTGCTGTAGTTCCCGATCCTTCCTCCCCTTTCACCCTTCCACATTTCAACCCTTCTCTCTCCACACTCACTCTGCTCATGTAACTGATGACGCCTTCGCCACTCCGGCGCATTTCATCGCCGTGGAAGCGCTGTTTACGCCATGTCTCAATTATGAATGGTGCACGTGGGTGCATTTGGCATGTAGTCATTAGGTATACATCGGCATACAGAAATCTGCTAATATTTATGACTTTCCTAAGAAAACGGAAGGTTCAGACTGAGACGAATTATACGTGCTTTGTGCATTCGGTCAAACGTAAGGTAGAATGTAGGATTCAATTTCTTCATAACTTTTAATTCTACCTTCATTAGTTGATTTATAAGGGAAATTTTGATTTAAACTAGTGTTAGTTCATATTCTTGCGACATTGCTAATTTTCACCCAGAATTTGATAGCACAATTGAGAATTGGTTTTAATCATTAGAGTTTGGGGAAGATAGGGAATGCGGAATATCGGAATAGCTGTTTTTGGTTTAAACCAGTTTCTCCTCCAGAGAAAAATCTTTTTGATTGATGTATGACATACATTTACACAGGTATTTAGGAAAAGTAATTACCTTGATTATAATAATTGGAGTATAATTGCCTTTATGCCTTATGCATGACATATGCCACACCATGTGATGCGTTTCATTTATTTATAAAGACTTATGACATAAGTCTTAATAGTTTTTTACTCATAAAAAAATGGAATAATAAATTTATTTCTACGCGTTTTTTTAGATTCCTAGGAGTTGAAATTTATAGGAAGGATATCACAGTGTAATCTCTGTTTAGGTGTAACACATTTAGGTACTCTCCTGCCTGTCTAGGTACGTGCACTTAATAGTTTTCCGTGAATGGATTGCAAGCAAATATTGCTAGCAGCGGTCCTGAGGGTTCTGAACAGAGAGACCCTTCCTTCGATTCCACCGTCTATTGCTTCCTTTTGGCCATTACGTGAAGCATAACTCAAGCCTCCTTGACAAACCTCTCACCTGGCATGTAGCCATCCACGCAAACCTTTGTGTCGCTTGTTTGTGCTTCTCCGGCGCAACCATTAGTTTCAGCAACGCATAGGTATACCGCTTCCGGTAAACGTAAATATGGTCCGGGAAAATTTATACTCCGACGTTCCTTCAGCTCATCTGTTCAAGAATCACATTCATTGTACAGTATAAAACAATGTGAACAAATATTTCCGAATATATATATTGATTGCTCGGGATATAATTGTTTCCTTAAACATTAACACCTTAAGATCATAGTTTCCCACTTGGGCACCCCTCTTTGATTGTGAACAAGATTTATTCTAGGCCGTTGTAAAATTATGATCTATTCATCCAGTTCAGCAGTCAACTATATGTTACATAAATACAGTGTAACGTTTGTAATTAATCTTACTAAATATTAGTTCTCCTTTCACTGACAAAGGAAATTAATTCGAAAAAAATACCAAAAATATGTTTTCGAGTCTATTTAAGGAGTGAAGTGATGACAATGTGTAAGTAGTTCCGCAGAGAGCGGATAGAAGTTGGGAAAGTTTTCACAAAGCCTGGAGGATGTGAATTTTAATCGATTGACGAGGGAAAATTCGGATCTAGCATTCTTCGTTCTGTTGCCATGCATCCTGTGGCTGCTGGACTTTGTTTCTATCAGTAAAAATGGGGGATCTCGTTCACCATCTCAAAAGACGCGTAGACAAATACTTGTTCACTCCCAGCTCTCCTTCCTTCTTCGCCATTACTCGGGCAGGCGAATGAGTCCTGGAAACATCTACGCCCGAGACCTTTTCCTAGGAAGCAGTCGTCGCCGTCACTAATCGATTGATGGTTTTTTCTTCAGTAATCCGCTGTCCTCAGCGAATTTCGGCTTGTCGACCACTCCCGAACTCTCTCTCTCCCTTCCTTCACCCTCGTCCTCCGTGCCGCTCTGTCCGTCGGTAGCGTTCCCGTCGTTTCAGTGATCGGGAGCGCGATTGTCGCGTTCACTATTATTAATTTATTAAATTCAATTGTTTCAGCCGCCTCGGTGTTTCGTTGGACGCGTCAATTCTAGTCAAAGGGGATTCTTTTTGCTTGACTTTTACCGGAGTGGGGGCTGGGCACCTCCGAGGGCCGGATTGCGTCGCTCTGCTTAAGTGATACACGTACGAGTACAATTGTTTACCGTTGCAGAAATTACATCCCTTTCTCCTGCCATTACGAGCGCTCGACCTCCTCTTTATTCTCTCCGCGTGGGTGGGCTCATTCGGGCGGTCGATGGGGACGCCGCGACCCGCGCTGTGTTTGTGTACACATCTATATCGCTCGGCATCCATTCTTCTTCCATCTTCCCTTGTTCAGAGCGTATATCAATATCCTTTTTATAACTCCCGCCCCTCTTCTGCTTAAAATCACCCCCTCCCTTCATCCTGCCCCCTTATCTCTCCACCCACACCACCCAAACTCAAAGATCAACTACCCACTCGCTCCTCTGCACCCCCTTTGCCTCTCAGCATCCCCTTCCCCTCAGCCTCCCTATCCCCTCCTCCTCCGCCGCTAGTGGTTCCACCACGCACCGTCATTTCTCTTTCCTCACCCCCTCTTCCTCCCTCCCACTCCGCGCCCGCCCCCAGAGCCGCAGCCTCCTGATTCCTCTTTTATTTATATCTTATATCTCCATCTTTTCACTGGTTCGAAGTGCACCCCTACATCTTCGTACCCTGCCTTCTCGCTGCGGAGGGAGGTATCTTGACCGTCCCCCCTCCCACTTCTCTTATGCGTCCCCTGGAATGCTGCCAATCGAAGGGGCGGCCCCTCGCGCTCTATTCCCCCCCCCTTCCTCCTCCAGCCAGATTGTGTGAGAGAGGCCCGCTGATTTCCTCTCGGCATCTCCCCCATCCCTCCCTCTCTTTTATCGGCGCTTGCTGTTGTTGTCGTTGTGACTTGGGCCTTGGGGAGAAGGATCTGGGAAAATGACCTTCCTTTCCTTTTCACATCCCGTGGAATCCGGGTTTATTATGGCTTTATATGTCGCCTCCTCATCCTCCACCTCGCCTTTCCGTTACCCCCTTCCCTCTCCGCGCCCCCTCCGTGCGACAGACTGCTCTCCATCCTGTGCCCTCACACCCCCAACCCCCGCCATTTACGTTGCCATGCCACGAGGTCAGGGCTTCGCGTGATTTTTCTCCTCCAAAATGTGGGAGTGGTGGTTTTCCTCGGACTCAAAAGAGGGCGCCGCCGTGCGTGCGTGAGTTCCTGCCGCACGCACTTACCATGCTTGGCGGCAGACCGCCTTGACTTGGCTGATATCTTGGCCCACGGGGTGGTGTGTGCACATCTATTTGTTTGGAATATTTTAGTGGTTCCATCGTATTTTAGAGGATTTTCTGCGTCAGAGGATAAGGAAAATGAAATTTCGAGCTATTCGTGTCCCTGATGATATTCTTCGCACTCTCCTATCTGTCGATCCTTCGCTTTCTCCCTCTTTTCAGTTCCACTTTTATTTTCGTTCTTCAACTTCGGCTTAGGTGTACATTCCCCTACGTTTCTATTTTAGCTTCCTTTAACGATAATCCTGTTGCTATTTCCCCTGGCCATTGATTCTTCGTTTCACCTCCTTTTACGGCTGTTTATTCCTCGAACGTCTATCTATGTCGTTCTTGAATTTTCACTTCATTTCGATGCAATCTGCGACTAGGAACAACCTTGATCGGGGAAAGCAACGCTAGTCCCGAAATAGTGCTTCTTTTGGTTTCAGGACATTATAAATAAAAATCATCAAAGAACATGTCAATATAATTGGAGAGATAAAGCGTAGAAAAGATAATTTTAAGATGTAATTTTTCTCACTAACGATACTGGATCAGAATAAAATAACGTTTGCCCTGCCGCGCTTGGAGGGAAAAGTGTTTTGAGTCAAGGGTAATCTGGTGTTCAATCAACCGCTGCCACGCACCCTTGCTGTGGCTTACAGGGTAGTAAAACTAACTAACTAACTAATAAGACCCAGTTGTGTTTTGCGTGATCTGGATATCCGATTTCCTTCCTGGTTACGACAGAGTATGCTCCTACTGTCGATGTACAGGATTCGTCCGGAAAATAAGTGTACTGATTTTTTCCCGCCGCTCCAGGCGCGCCCAGCACCGCTCTGACGGGCTGCGATTGGAGGGGGGTATGTTGGCAAGCGACGCTGAAAAAGGCAGTCGGCTCTGAGCTGTGGTGTAGTGAGGAGCTCTGTTAACGCGAACCTCCACGCTCGACCCACGTCACGGAACGCGATGCCGAAGTTTTTGGAGCAGCGTTATTCCATCAAATTTGCGGTAAAGCTTGGGAAATCGTCTACCGAAACTGTCGGTATGGTTAACCAGGCTTACGGGGAGTCAGCCATGTCCAGAAACATGATCTTTCGGTGGCACAAGATGTTCGTGGAGGGCAGAGAAGAGGTCGACGACGAACCACGGCCTGGACGCCCATCAACGACACTCACCGACGAAAATGTGCGAAAAGTTCGCGATGTACTGAACTCTGATCGTCGTCTTAGTGTTCGGATGATAGCAGAGCAGTGTAATGTGCCAAAAACAATAGTGCACGAGATTATTAGGGAGCAATTACAGATGCGAAAAATTTGTGCAAAGTTGGTGCCGAAAGTGCTCAGTGATGATCAAAGACTCAATCGTTTGGAAATCGCGACACAACTTGCGGATCACTGCAAAAATGATCCACATTTTTTAGAGAACGTTGTTTCGGGTGACGAGACGTGGATCTTTGGGTACGACCCGGAGTCGAAGAGACAAAGTGCGGAGTGGCACACCCCATCATCACCCCGTCAAAAGAAAGCTCGCATGAGCAAATCTCGGATCAAGGCGATGCTCATTGTCATTTTTGACAAAAGGGGAGTCGTCCACTACGAATTTGTACAAACTGTAAATGCTGCATTTTACGTCCAAGTGCTCGACAGGCTTCGAAAACGAGTCGCCCGCGTCCGGCCAGCGATCAAAAACATCTGGCGGCTGCATCACGACAATGCGCCGTCTCACACCGCGCTTGTCGTGTCGGACTTCTTGGCCAAGCACGACGTGGCAACGATGCCGCACCCGCCCTACAGCCCGAACTTAGCACTACCGGACTTCTTTCTGTTCCCGAAGATAAAGAGGAGTTTGAAAGGAACGCGATACGGGACTTTGGACGCCGTCAAAGAGGCCGTGACGACGTGTCTTCGAGAGGTTCCCGATGATGCCTTCGCGGGAGCGTTCCAGGAATGGGAACGCATCTGGAACTAGTGTATCGACTCACAAGGGTCCTATTTTGAGGAATATTAGCTTAAGATATGTAAAAGTGTAATAAATTTTTTTTCCTGAGCTCAGTACACTTATTTTCCGGACGAACCCTGTATGCCATTGTATTGCTAATAATGATATGCACTTGATAATAATATTTGTTTTGTAGACTGGGGGCTATTGGAACTGGCTTTCAGTCACGAGGTAATTGAACCTGTTTCGATCTGCCTGCAGAAAAAAACATTTGTTTAAATTAGTTGCGTTGTCCTTTGGAAATTCAATAAATATTCTGGCTAAGTTTTCTTCTGGACCTGGCTATTTATTTGTTTTATATTTCGTAGTTGCTTTTGTAGTATTTCCTGATATGGTGATCTGCCACCTATAAGGTGTGTGGGGGAACTTTGTTTTTTGGTAGGTTCTTTTTGCACTAATAATTTAAATGTGAACTTTTGCGAAATAATTTATTTGGGATGTTGGCCTTATTTACACTGTCTGTAAATTTATTGCCACTTAATGCGTTTAATGAATGTACTTTTGGGTATTTCCCTTGTACTCTCCTGTTCTATGACCCAAATGATTTTAAGTTATCCCATAAATATTTGCATAAAATGTCTTGACTATGTTACAGTTTAACTATATATAAGGTTTTGCACGTAATATTTTTCGTTTTTCCTGTTCATTCGACGTATTTCACTGCGAGAGTCCTCATTAGAATTTTTTCCTTGCGTGATTTTTCATTATTAAGTTAATTTAAAATTTGAGTCAACTTCACTTTGCGCACTTCACTTAAGGCCGTTATTTTCACCATATAACCTTAATTTGACTCTTTATTTTTCAGTTCATGTTTATAATAATTCTATGCGATGAAGTATTCATTCATGTTATTCCCCGAAACTCTTTTATTTTGTTTCTATCTCTGGTATCAACAGGAATCCAGTGTTATCCTTGTAGTATAGAAGGCAACCGGCGTCCGCATATCGTCTGTCCTTCCTCCCGGTGAACAGGGGGTGCGCTCTTCTTTGATTGGTGTCTGAGGTACCCACAAAAGACGGGATTGGTGTAATACAGATAAATTTTGTCGCAAAATGGCCTTCAGAGTGTTGGTATTAGGTGCAACGTTAGAGTTATCCTGTGATCACCTCACTCGTGAGGATTACGAGGAGTGTTGTACGTCTGAAGCCATTGGTCTCGCAAGTCTTCCTCCTTGACTCCACGGAAGACCACGAGCTTCGCAAGATCGACCCGACTATTTTTTCGGCTCCTTCAAACAACGAAAGAGATTTAATTCTCCACTATTCCTCGACATATCTTCACCCCCCCTCCCCTCTTTCCCACACCCCGCACGTCTCCTTCTCGCGACTATTCCGTCGCGAGGTAGCAAAAGGTGGGAGTTGTTGCGTCCGTAGATGGAGCAGAGGGTGATGACGGCTCCTGTCGCCGCTCGCCACGCACACACGTACGAACGCACCCGTGGGAGGATTGCAAATGCGCGCCTTGAATAAATAGGCGAGGGTGCTGGGAGTGTGGGTGGGGAAAAATTATGAAGCTCGTATTTTCGGATTAAGCGGTGATTTATGGTATTTGGACGGTGCGCGCGGGGTTTTGGGGCTTTTCAGCTGAGGGCGCGACCACATCACGTGATCGTAACGGGCGAGAGATCCCGGGCGCCGAAACTAAAATAAATTAATCGTGTGGTCCAAGCCCTTATGTGCATTTGCATTTATTATTATAAGTTTTTTTTTACAAACGGCACAATCGTTGAAATATCGCGTCGCCTCCGAAGCACCAACTCTCTCCTGTTTTTTCGCCTTCTTCGCAATACATTGGTTTTATTTCGCATGGCCCTGTTCACCTCCTTTACCATTATGTGGTACAAATGTGAGCCAGCCTCTAACAATGGAATTCATAAAACGAAAAAATGGGCTTCAAATTATTGGAATGTGCCGTAATTTATCTACGGTCTAAAATGATTTGGCGGAGGTTGCTAGCCATGAACGCAGTAATCAACCCGAAGTTCTCTTTGGAAGGTGATGGTAGAGATCATCTAGTTCTAAGCGCAGCAGCTTCAGGTACGTGAGGGTAATAATGGGAGCCAGATCATTTTCCCATACCGCCTATTGTTTCTGAGGAAGTTCTGGTACCCGAAAAATCGCACACCTTGGGTGGAGTTGAGGGTGCCCAGAGAGGCGTGCACGGGAATTGTACACGGGCCCACCGGTTACTAGGCCAAAACTCTACCCCTTGAAAACCAGGGTTTGGAATGGACACAGCATAATGAACTGTACAGCAATAAATTTTCTTCCCTCTCGTTTGCCTAAAATTCTTCCCTCTAGCGCAGCCTTCAACGTCTCACTGCCAATAAATATGCTTTTCATCCCTCATTCTTCTATCTTTTTGAGTTCTCCCAACAATCCCCTCCCTTCCCACACTATGTCCAGTCTTGGTCATTTGTTTTCCTTTCTGTTCACTTCACTTTTTCCATCCTTCTCCACACCCACGTTTCAAAAGCCTCCAATCTACCCCTTATCATCTTGCCTCATTGTCCAAGTTTCCCCGCCGTACAAAACCATGCTTAATATGAATGTTTTGTGAAGTCGTTTCTAATCATCCTTAGTCAATGTTCCCATCATCAATTCCCTCCACCTTGTGAAATATTGGGTTAACATGATTCTTTTTTGTATTGCCGTAGTACTTGAACCAATTTGGCCGTAGTTTCTTCTGTCGGCAGAAGAAAGTAGTCGTGCCGCCAAAATTTTTGGAATACGTGTCCGTCCTTTTTTGTGTTTATCTATATTTTTGTTGGCTAACGACATATCGCTTCTTTGTTTGTTTTATAAGGATATAGGAATAGGAAAAAGGTATTGAAACACAAAAGTACAAATACTAAGCTGTTGATGAATTGGAAGGGTGTGAATCCAAGGCAGAAAATTATTGCCTTTACTGGCACTTAAACCACGAACCTCCGACTTGCGGGGCACATGCTCCGCCAATTAAGCTGTCGAGGATACTTAGCTATCACTGAAATCCGCGTAGGGGTTATGCGGGCGATTGCCCCGATTCTTAGGCCAAGAGATGGGATCCGTGTACCAGCAGTGATAAATGGACGAACACACGAGGGGAAAGCACAATAGGGATAGTAATCAGAAAATGTCACGGCCAGAAGAAGGAAATGAGCCACTTTGCCTTCCTCGAGCCAATCTACGTTCTGACATTTTTGTCTGAGTGGAAATATATGTTAAAGCAAGTTTTACTTACCATCCAAAATATCCTTCTTCCCTAGTCGTCGTTATTTTTTAAGACCTATTTGTTGAAAGGACTGTTATACTTTTACGGGTGCCTATTCAAATTGTCTTATGAGTAGCTGAATATCGTTGGTGTTTATTCTCTTAATGCCCAACCTTATACCTGATATCATCGATTACATTCTTTTATTAATTTTTACGCATAATGCTAGGGAGCTTTCATTTATTGGTTAAAATGAATGGCATGGAAACATTCCTGTTCTGGAATCCTTTCTCTTCTTCTAATAAAATACACCAATTTACGAGTCTTTGAATAACGACACGAATTTCAAAAGTTTTTTTTATTAATTTTGCCCTGGTGCATATGTATACCTCGATAGTGTCCAAAGTATTTAGAACTCCTCGCGAACAATGCCTGCTCAGGAATTCGCTCATGTAGCAGATTTTTCGAATCCCCCCTCTCTCCAGTTCCCCCCTTTTTTCCACCCGTTTTTACAGAGTTCCCAGAAGCCGCTCGCCTCCTTTCATTCCAAAGACGAGACTTTAGTCAGGGGGAGCTCCGTAGTTCGCACATTTTCCTACGTGCATGCGTGCACTTGCGCATCGGCCCGCTGGTTTAGTCTCCGCTCTGGCATTTTGACCGAGGGAGTGGAAAGAATAGACAAGTCCCATCTCGATATTTAGCACAAAAACAGACCGCGTTTTCGAAAGGATTCCTGACTCTTCCGCGTCGTGGATTCTCGACCTTAGGAGTCCAAGAACCGCTCAGGGCCCCTGCGATGTGGTCTGAGAGGTGGGGAACTGCCTTCCCTGGACCCCTTCGGCCGTCCCCTCCCTTCCTTTTGCTGGCCGGGGTGCACTCTCCAACTAAACTCCCTTCGAGGGGCGTCGGTGCTTGTTTGCATGTGTTTGGGAGCTCTGAGGCGCCGACCGGATAGGGGGTGTGGGGGGCGGGGGTGAGCAGTGGCATTAAACTCGGCCTCTAACCCTCCTAATGTGTATCTCTCTGCGTGTCCGACCCTCGCCCTCATCTCTCCGATCCTCCGCCCCTGTTCACACCACTCTTTTTTCCAGTTTGAACTATGCTCTTTGGAAGCAGGGGGGTTTATGAGGGTGGTGGGATATGGAGCCTACCCTCGTGAATAATGTAATGCAACCCCTTCGGCGATCTCTCCTCCCCTTCACTCCACCACCACCAGCCCCGCGGCCAAAAGGACACAAACTTTCTTAGGCCTCCGCCCGCTTTTCCCACCAACCCTGCTGTTTTTTCTGCGTCGCCGCCCGCTTGCGCGAGTGTGCCGTGCCGCTACTTGGACTCATTTCCTTCCTCCGCAGCTTTCCTGAAGTCCTTGGCGCTTGTGTGTATCGGAAGGTGTCAGCTGCCGTTCCGTGCCTTCCGTGACATTTTTACTATCGTAGATAAGTAGCCAAAACTGCTAACGTGAAAAATTCCCAGAGTTAAAGTCCCAGTCCAGTGGCGTCATGTTTCTGGATGGTTCGTGACTACCTGTGATTTTACGTAATCAACAACTTATGCTTGTATTCATTGCTCGCAAAAATACGTGAAATATGAAAATCGAATAAGAAAAAAATCTTCGTTAATATTTTTTTCTGTTGTAATTGGATCGGTTTAAGGGTTTATGTTAAAAATTTTTTGAGTTATATAGTTTTCAAAATAATATTTTGAAAAAACCGTAGATATTTGCTGCTATACATTGAGTAGTGGTGTATTCTAATATCTAATAATATGTTTTTTCCGTTCCTTCGTAGCAAACATGTCCCTCGTTACGAGCGAAATTGCGCTTGGTATTCCAGGAAATCAATTACGTGAAAAATTATAGTGCATTTTTTCCTAAAATAACACTCAATATATTGTGTCATCAATGTCATCGTTATATTAATAATATTAGAGGGCCACCATGCAATCATAGAATTAGTCATGGTACTAATTAATAGAATTGCTTCACTGGAGTATTATTATATCCGTAAAAGAAGAAACGGCTGAAGTCGAACTAGAGCCGGAAGTCGAGTGAGTGGGTTTTAATTCCGTTTCTTCGAGTAATATGGTAAGCGCCAGGAGCATAGTTATTTTTCCTCTTTTAATCACTAAGAAAGGTTTCTGGCTTTTAAAAAAAGGCCTATTAAGAACTGAGTCTATTAAAAATCTCTGCAACATGGTGTGGATAATGAAGTCCCTCATAAAACCGAGTTTTCATTTTTAATTTTGGCAATCAATGCAATTAGTTCTGACACTTGGACTGGTTTTTATGAGTCATCACGCCTGCAATAATGGGGTGGCTATATATTAGCACTTTTAATGCTTAGGAAGGAGATGATGTTGTAAAACGGGAACCTGGAATAAATGGAATGGAATTCGTTATCTCTCTGTTATACTTCCCGTGTTTGTATTGGATGAGTTGAATCCATATTCTTTTCCCTTCCTTAAATCTTTTTGCCAATTTTTTGCACCCTTTACGGTGACCAGCGTTGTTAATTCAGGTTGTTAAACAAAGCAGCTTTGGCGAAATGTTAGCGGACTCCTAGATTCCAGCCGCCCGCTTGAAAGTTTCTGCTAATGGAGCTTTGAAATTGATCTTTTGTGCGGCCTGGTGTTAATTTCCTCCCATCATAAATGCACTCACTCTGCCCTCCTACCTCCGGGTTTTATACTGAGCCCCGCTTCGCAATTAAAGGCGCCGCGACGGCGTTCATAGCCGCTTTATCCCCCTGGCGCTCGCTCGCATTCCCTCTTTCATGCCTCACTAACCGCGCGGATACCAACGCAGATATTATATGTGTGAATATTTGTGCATATATATATATATATATATATATATATATATATATATATATATATATATATATATATATATTACACATACATACATCTGTATAGTTATGAAGATGATTACTCTCTCGTCGAAACGTAAGACATGTTCGTGAGTGTCATTTCTTTTCCCGTTCTATGGGTAAATTTAGAAAATGAGTTCATACATTTTCGACGTCACTATATGCATGTAAATGATGAAGAGGCACTCACGAAAGGGGAAAAGGTAAAAGGGTTGAGGAGACATGTGCGTACGAACTCAGGGGATAGATAGATTTTGTGGGAAAAATATGAGACGTGTGTGAATGTGATTCACATTCATGCACGTGAATTCACATCCAGGGGAACCAGATCCAAGAGGGCCCCAGCATCGCCATCCCCGTCACGGGCGTTTGGAAACACGATTCCTTGCTCATCACTGCTTAGAGTAAATTAACCCCTGCCTTTGAACTTATTATCAATGCTCCCTCGCCCCTTTGTTCCCTACACGGTCAGCCGATCTCGAGCCCTCCCGCCCGCTCAGTCCCCCTCCCAACAACCCGCTTTCCTACATCTCCTCCCCCAAGAGACGCGTCCCCGCTTGAACGCCGGACGCTCAATCCCGACTTTGCCGTGGGCATCCCCGGCTTCGCCCTACCACCGCTGGTTGCCGCATCAGCATTTGCTGAATTGAAACTGCCCGGCAAATGATACTGAAGACACTCGTGGAAGATCCCCCTGGAATTTCGTTGAAAATTGAAATGGAATTTCTCCTATTTAATACTGATGACCTCCTTCCGCCTTATTCTTATTGACTCCAGCAACCCCTCTCGCGATCCCTAGATAATTCTTCCCACCACCACGTCTTCTCCTCACGGCGCCTTTCAACCCGCCCACCAACCTGCATTGACGCGCTCACCGGGTGAGGAAGAATGGAGCAACTGTTCGGAGGACGGACCAGTTTCAATTTCTAGCAGTCCATAACGTGTTCTTTCTTCCGAAACTCTTTTGACTCTTCCTGAAGCCGTGGATTCAGTGGATTAGTGCCTATTGAATTTGACGTTAGGCATCTAGGAGCGTGCGAATGTTTTGACTGGAGCTTGGCGGATTGAGTGTGTTTCACCCGGAAATGATGCCGTTTATATTTTTAAGGATCGTGGCTTGCGTGTGCTTCCTTTACACCGGAACGCATTCGTTTGAAAGATTTTATTCGGCTGGTCTTATTCGGTGTCGTGAATGCTGACTTGCTCGTTTCACCCGTCTGTAAAAATTGCCCAGTGACTACGTTGAATTTGTCGTTACGAAATTATTAATCTTGCCCTGTCCCCGAGGGGAAAAAGCATTCATGTTTTTATTTTACATTTAATAATTTTGTCATGGGGACTTTGTAGTTATTATTATTGCAGTAGATGCCGTGATTATGTATACATTATTAATCGTTTCTGATCACCGTGCAACTTTCAACAAAATAATTGTATTACTTGGTATTGACTTGCCTTTTTGGTCAGCTTAATATTTTATATTTTATATAGAATTGTGGAATGAAATTATTTCCATTCACTTTTTTATTGATCAAGTTAGGCTTGCTGGGGTGAACACTTAACGAAATTCCGGCAAAGTTTCTCAATTAAGCGCCACGGCCGTGCAAATAACCCCGGAATTATTTGCCCTCACCGCTATGCCATTAAGCCTGATTTGCTTTGCCTCCATTAATATGTAATATTTGGCCTTAGCAGCCGCATTATAGTTTTATTCTCGGCATCCTGTTTGTATTAGACAAAAAGGAGACTGCTGTATATTTAATTGCGAATTTCCGGGATCTTAATCAGCCTCCGATCCATTCTCTGCGCTATATCCTCTCGCTAGAGCCTAATTCTTTTCAGCATGCTCTCTGCCTCTCCCTTCCCCCTCCCTCACTCGTACCTTTCATTTTCCCCCGCTCCTTTCACCCCATTCCCCCTCCAAAGCCCGCCCCCTCCTCCCATCTCCTCCGCCCTGCGAAATCCCACGCAATAACGTTGTGTTCCTAATTAATCACCATCCGTTGTAAATATTTAATTATCCTCTGGTCGTGGAAAACCTTAAACACATATCGGAGAGTGGAATTTCGAAGCCCGCCGCTGTAGTGTAAACCCGGTCGTTTGTATGAGCCTCGGAGGAACTGATGTCATTTCCCTTGGTTGTGGACCTCAGTGTAAATACCTCCTTCGTAATTTTTCCCCTTCTTCCCCGTTTCACCCCTGGTTGTTGACGTCGTCCCCACTCGTGCCCACCTTTCACTCGGGAGTCTGACACGCTACTAGTCTACTTTCGATAGACAAGTTCATCAAGAGAACGGAGCGGCGGCATTCCATCGACCTTGCCCGCGTATCCCTTTCGCATTCTCTTTAAATTACACTTCATTCCCACCTGCCATACACCCCTCCTGAGCAACCAACTACGTGCTCAGTCAACCATTTCCGTTTTGGGGCCGCAGCTCTTGATCGTATCTTCCCTCGCGTTCTCCGTAGTTGCCAGGTTTTTGTCCGGAATGGATGTGTGTTTACTCCTCGCGTCTACTTGCTGCGACTTTGAGGTGTGTGTTATTCCGACCCGCCGCTCGGAATGGATGCCTTCATTATATTGCCGGTTGTACGCTTCCCCATGCTTCCCTCACTCAGTCCCGCATTGAAATCTACTACCCTTTCGTCGGCGATCACTGAGACGTAGACTCTTACTTAAATCGACACACATTGCACCAGATCTTCCCTGACTCTTTATTTGATTGTGCGTAGCTGAGCTGACCATCAAAGCTCGTAGTGCCACCTAGGCGAGGGTAGCGCAAATTATCTGCCGCTCGTCCTTGTTCTCAGCAGGATTCTTAATGAATGAACTACTTAATTTAGCAAGTGTGAATTCAATATCAAATGGTGGTTAATACCTAGATACGCTAAAGAAAAATCTTTTGATTGACATAATCGGTCGTATAGTATTTCAAATGCGTGTGTTTTCTATTTTATAGTCGTGCTATCTTCGAATAGTTGTGGAAGCCATTCAGTGATCTTTTGCAGCTCCTGGGACCTCAAGTAAATCACGTGGACTTTCTCAAAGTCAAAGCAAATTGTGAATTAATGTTCCTTTCGCGTTTGTTATAATTATAATTAAGACGCCCTAAATACAGCCTTCATTCTGAGCTAACGCATTTTTTCATGTCTTTACCTAATATTTTACTGGAAGAAATTATGTGAATTTCGGCTTTTCGTTATTTTCCGTTTCTGAACGTACCCCACGAACGAGAGGTCGTAATATCAAAGTGTATTACTCATGATTAGGAGTTATCTTAATAAACTCAGAGTAATAGGTGAGTCGTTTCAAAAATTGCTATGATCAAGCGATCTACTAGGTAAATGCGGGTTGCATTCGCACTCTTTCATGTAGATATTTCAATATCAATTCTTGTCTTTGTTTCCCATTCAAACAGGAAGGATTCCTAGAACATCGGTCGCGAAAACATTCTCGAGAGATTAATGTGCCCGATGCCCTCCGCCATCCCTTGTCCATTTAGTTTGATCTCTGTCAAAGAATTATTAATTAAATAAGGCTAATTAAATGAACCTTTATTCAGCCATTAGACGCAGGTCACCCCTGCTCACTCGCTATTTAATCCTTTAAAGATGTGATAAATTTCATCTAGCACCTAACAGCTGAGTGGAATGTCGAGGATAACATGCCTGTTTACTCACTTTGTATGATTCAAATCGGAACAAATGGCATTCTCCTTTTCCTAAAGCCTTCTTCTTAACGGTACAGTGTTAGTTTACTTTAATATCAACACTGATGACCAACTCCTCGAATAAAGCGATTTCCCTCCACTCTTAACCGTCCAGCCTGTCCCATCATTTTTCATCTCTCACATTTCTTGTCGTTTGCCCTACGTTTTCCACTTCACTTGGTCCCTAGGGATCACTTTTGCTACGTGCTCGTTATACAGGTATGCCACGCCTTTATGTATTTGTATTTTTTTGACCTCGAAGGAATTGACACCTTCAAGCTCTCACCCTTTCGCCATCCCTCCTGGTTCCCCTTCCCTTCCGAAGTCGTAAAGGTATCTCCTCCCCCTCTCTCCTCCTCTTCCATGACGAGGCCACTCGCGTCCCCGTGCCGTCATCGGCCCGTGCATAGCCGATCGCACGTCCCCCACCCCTCACCGCCCTGTGCTCCTTGCCAGCGCTCTCTTCTCTTCGCTCTGCGACTCTTACGGACTGGGGGGGTGGAAGGGGGGTTACCTCTCGCGGCGGTCACTCTCCTGTCATGCCCGTCCGACGCAGTCCTCGCTTTGCGTCGAGAGACTTAATGCATGCAGACGCGCTCTCCGCTTCATTGAATTCTCGATCTGAGATGGAATAATCCGAGCATGTGAGCATGCAGTTCCTCTTCCGATCTGCCAAGGGAAAACCGCCAAATAGAGTAACGGTCCAAATATACATTGGTTACGTTTGAATTGATTTTTTTTATTCCTCTGCTATTCGTCATCGCAGATTTTGCACTGAATTTTAATTTATTTTTAAACTCGTTTTCCTTATTTTGATTACGTATGAGAAAAAATATCGGAAATGAATAAAGACTACAAAAATACCGCAAGAAATGAAACGTGCTTGACACTCGTGAGCTCAGGAGTTTTCCCCGCAGGGCAAAGAATTCCAATGTTTGGCGCTGTTCAGGTGAGAATGGGCAATGGACGCAATGATTCTCGTTCCCCAGACGTCTTTGTAGAACCCGATGTTCTAACGGTTTCCTCTTGACTGTCTTAGACCTGGAACTAGACATGGGTTCCTTTAAAAATCACCCACGAATGCATTTTGCGGATACAAGTTTCCAAGAAATGTTTTCCCTCAATTTAAATATGATGAACTATGTAAGAAATATGAAGTAGAGAAGCGGCTTGGGTGACATTTAAACGATGCAATCTCAGCGTGTCGTCGACTCATGCGCACGATTTCTAAGGGTAACCCTTTGAGGTTCGCACCTAGAACTACCACGGACACATACTCGTAAACGAAATGTCTCAGTCGACCGATGAGTAAATTTTTGCCGCGAGAACAACTACGAAGATTTCTCAGTATCACATTCCTACTATCTTCAAAGGAAGACTCCCAAATTTTAGAATTCCCAAGCCATAACATAACGCAGTATTATTTTGGCAGTTGTGGTTGTTGCTTCCATGTTGGCCATAAATAGTTCAACGCTTCCTTATAGGAAACAATTCCTCAGCGGTAATGCCGGGTGAAGATTTTCTCTTAAGATGGTTGAACTCCTACTGAGCAATTGATTTGAACTACCCATTTCCGAACTATCCCGAGACTTCCAGAACGAGATGGGATGGGATGGGTTTTGTGTGCGGGGGGCGATTCCAATCCATTCTTTAGCTCGAATATTAGTGTCTTGGAATAGGATAATTGATCCGGCACCCCATGCAATCAGCCAATCGGTGAATTTCTTTTATTGGTCACATTGTGTGGGCATTCATTAAATTGTCTTTACTTAGAGACTTGTAACGTGGTAGTCTCCGGCCAGACTCTTGAATATTGGTGAATTTCATCAGCATGTTTCCGATTTATTTCGCCGTAGGTCGTTGATTTAACTGTTATTTATAGAGAATCCTGTGATGATAAGTTCGGATTCTCACTCGGCAGTCATCAAAGTGTTTCCGCCTCGAGTGTGCTCCATTCCAAACTTCATTTGCACCAGAGGGATACACGATATTTTAGTCAGGGTTAAACATCGGTTCCCGATTCCGTGATTCATGTGCCACTCCCACCACTTCTTCTTTTCTTCCATCTCTTCCTCGACCCCACATACGCACCCTCATCATCCCACCCCCTTTCTCCGAGATCTGCTTGCACTTCCCAGGTCCCCGCTGCCCTTTTACCGCCTCGGCTACCTTTCACTCCCCGTCCGTCCCTCTCCTTCTCTCCCACACTCACCGCTCACCTGGCTCCGGTGGCGCTGAAAATTAAAAGTTATGGACGCCGCAAATGTGCATGCCAGTTTGGCGAGGGTAGGCGGGCGAGAGGAGGCGGGGGGAGGAGATGGGGTTAAAAGGGCGCGCCGGTTAAAGCAGGGTCGGGGGGGCGGGGTCGAAGGAGGGTAGCCCTGTTGGCATACGCCTCCGAAAAAGGGAGGGGGTAGTACTAAGAGGGTGGTGGTGGTGTTAGTGGGCTTTTTTTCAAGGCCATTGCGGAATGGTTTTCTGTGTGTGTTTGCATTTCGGTGGCTTTCGGAGGAAAGTCGGAATGATGTCGGGGACGAGGATGAAGGCAAAGGTCGCAGGGAGGATTTCATTTCCGCGGCTTTTTTTCCCCGGGAATAAGGAGTGAGAAAGAGAAAGGGTTTGGGCCTTTTTTCCCTGAAATGAGTGGGAAGGGAATAGGATTTTGGTTTTTGGGTTTAGTTTTTTGCTCGGGAAACATCTGAAATACTTTTGTCCCGTTTAATATTCTCTTTTTTTTCGTAAATTTGAATTTTTTTTCGATTAGCCTGAAGTGAGACATCGTCACTTGCCACGAATGAAACGAGCGTGAAATTCCGCTGTCCGTTCGTGATTAGTTAAATTTTTATGGTTAGCAATGTTAAAATTATTGTTAACCTATCCTTCACAGCATGGATATGCTAGATTTTTGGTATAAATGTTTAGTGTGTTTGTCATTGTATATTAAAACGCGTGTATTGATTAAAGCTGGATTACTCATCTTCCTCTGATAACACACAAAAACCCGCAAGGCATAAGAGAGATTAATTGTGGAATAAATAGATTTGAGATGCTATTTTTCCCACGAATGGTAAGGGATCAAAATATATGTAATCATCCAGGTATTGAGGAAAAAGTATTTTTTTTCACTCTGAGTAGCCTAGAATGGCATCATTATTTCATTCACGCTTAGTTTCTTATCCTTCTTGTTGCTAGCAACTTGTCTAGCATACTACCTTGATCAAAAAGTTCCCGGAATAACCACCGTGTGGCGCTCCCATCGTTCCGATTTGAGTTCTGTTTTTTTTTGTTAAATTGGTACGTCTGTTGTTGATATTCCCTTTAAATCTTAGTGTCATAACTTGACATTTGCAAAAGTTACGTAGCCAAGAGTACATCTATCTCTGTGTGTGTTGGCGATTTTTTACAATTGCAGAAATGGATTTAAATTTGCAACAACGAACTTGTATTAAATTTTGCGTAAAAAACGGATTTAGTGGCGCACGGACGTTGGAAATGTTGGAAAAGTGTTTCGGCAACGATTCTCTAAAAAAAACGGTCGTTTACCAGTGGCACGAGCGGTTCAGAAGTGGTCGTGAGTCAATCGAAGATGATGAACGCAGTGGCAGACCATCGACATCGAAAGTCGGTGAAAAAATTGATAAAGTAAAAGAAATGTTGGTCAATAACCGCAAATTAACCATCAGAGAAATAGCGGAGGACTTGAACATTGCCTATGGATCCGCCCAAGACATTGTGGTTAATGATTTGGGTTTCCGTCGTGTAGCAGCAAAGTTGGTGCCAAAAGACCTCAATTTCATGCAAAAAAGATACCGTGTTGACGTCGCAAAAGACATGATTTGCGAGGCTGAATCCGATCCCACATTCATCAAAAGGATCATTACTGGAGACGAGACGTGGGTTTATGAGTACGACACGCAATCCAGACATCAGGCAAGTGAATGGCGTTCACCAAATGAGCCGAGACCAAAAAAACCACGTCGTTTTCAGTCAAAAAAGAAGGCAATGCTGACGGTTTTCATGGATTACAACGGTGTAGTGCATCATGAATTTTTGCCAGAAGGCCAGACAGTAAACAAAGAGTATTATTTGGGCGTTATGAGACGTTTGCGTGAAGCAATTCGCCGAAAGAGACCAGAAATGTGGGCAGAAAACTCGTGGATTTTGCACCATGATAACGCACCGTCGCACAGTGCTATCATTATTCGTAATTTTTTGACGAAAAATGCAACAAATACCATCCAACAGCCACCGAATTCACCTGATTTGGCTCCCTGTGACTTCTTTCTGTTCAATCGAGTTAAAAAACCATTACGGGGAACGCGTTTTAGCAGCCGAGAGGAAGTAATGGAAAAATCGCAGGAAGCACTGATGGACATACCGAAAACCGAATATAAAAAATGTTTCGAGGATTGGATCAAGCGCTGGCATAAGTGTGTTGCAGTCGATGGGGATTACTTTGAAGGGGACAATATAGATTTAGATGAATAAACTTGTATTTTTAATTTTCTGAATAAATTCCGGGAAATTTTTGATCAAGGTAGTATGTCTAGAGAATTCATGCATCAGGGTAAGAAGGGGAGCCAAATCCTTCCTGCTTCTCCGGCTATGGTTTTCCAGGAAGATCAGGTACGATCCTCGTACTTGAAGAATCATATCGTACGACTCGGGAATTTCACACGCCGTCGGGCGTAGTTTTGGGTAGACTCTTTAATCACCTACCAAACCGAACTTCGGGTTGACTACTGTGTTTATGGTTTTTTTATTAACCTATACATGCATACAGATATATTTCACATACACGGACAAATGAATACTTATAAACATACTCGTACATGCCTACCTACATCATGCAATTGTGGGTTCTCTCGAGGGAAGTTTTTTAATTTTCCTTTTTGAATTTTGTAAACAGGTCTGGTGACGAGTTCGTCTGATTTTATACTGATATATAGGGTTAGGGAAAACTGAGTACTTAATTTAGCATTTCAGTGCTAGTATCTATCCCTCATCTTTGATCTTAGTGTTAAGTTCCAATGTGGTGTGGGATCTTAATAATTCCCTACTCGGTGTCACTGGTGAACTCGATGATTTTCTTACACCTCGTTAATTGCCTTTTCCTTGCCTGCTCTCTCTGTAAGTCAAGGAGCTCTCAAACCTAATTCCATGTTTTATCGTAGCAGTATTTAATAAACCTCCACCGGGTTTTAGGGCCTCGTATACCCGTCCCTCGTATGACCATCTCCCGCACACCCTATGCGATGAATTGCAGGGTGTTATATAGACAACAAAAGTTAAAATTCTGTCATATTTTTGATAATTATATGATGTACGATTTATGATTAAGAAAATATGACTATTCAATAAAGGAAGGTCATATTTTTTAAACGTTATACCTTTACTCATCTACCGAGCTGGTTCCTTCACAAAGCATTCACTATTGGATGCTGTGCTGTTTTCGTACCTTTATCCAGACTTCGAAGACACAACGAGGAGCTCTCTTTTGATAGGTCCTTCAAAATCGCCTCTGCAGTCTCCCTGGTTCTGATGATAAAATTCGTTTTACTCATAGGTGTAAAAGGAATCCCCAGTGGGGAAAATGGACAAGTCGCATGGGGCTAGTGCTGTAGTATAATTGACTATTTCAACCCTTAATTGAAAATATCTGGTAATTTTATGAAAGTAATAAAGAATGAATATTATTCACCTTCATCTTTATTTTATATGTACAAATTTTTGATCTCTGCATATCGTTACCCTTACCATTACTCGTTTCATTTGTTCCCATTTCAAGGGTTGTATAGTAAATTTTTATGTGCTTTTCTTCGCCTTTACGTGACCATTACCATCTAACCTCTTCCTCACCCGCGATCCCTGGCTTTCCTCCCTCTCCTCCCCGAATATCCGGCGGCGATTGCCACCGTCTTCATAATTAGTTAATGGTCAAAATAACGCAGGTATTACAGCTGGATTACGCTCTGCCACCGCACTACCCTCTCTCTCTCTCGGTCTCTATCCCTCTCTCCCTTTCCGGAAAGTGTGATACTCTTGGGGGATGTCTCCTGGAAGGACGGCTAGCGAGGTGGATTAGCCATTCTGCAGGAGGCGGATGACTTCATCGTGTTCGTCCTCTCTCCGGCGGCGAGCCCTTGTCCAGAATCCTCACCACCCCCGCCTTTCCCCCCTTCCCTTCACTCTTTTTCCCTGCCTACCAGCTGCCTAACCCCCGTAAAATCCGCTTCCTCTTCCACTAATTTCTCTTAATGAGAATTTTCTACCACTTGCTAGCTATGTGAGAGTTGTACGAATATCTATATTCTCTGTTTACTCCTCTACCAGCCTCGTCCGACAAGTTTTCGATCGTGCTCGTTTTCCTACAGACGTGGTTTGAATAAAGGTATCAGGAAAGGTTTCGGAAAAATTGATTTATGTCAAATGTTGCTATAATGCTTCAAAATTCTTCAAAGTACATCCCTCGAGCATCGACTCACTCTTGCCGGTGCTTTTTCCACGACTCGAAGGCGCTCTGGTAGGCGGATTCCGGAGGGTCCTTAAGGGTACGCGTGCAAGCTTCTTTGACGTCACTTAGGGTCCCATGATGGTGTCCTTTGAGGGCAGATTTCACTTTTGAGAAAAGGAAATAGTCTGATGGTGCCAAGTCGTGACTGAAAGGGGGTTGGGGAATCGTCGCAATGTCGTTGCAGAAAGTCTTCACATGAAGACACTCGACTCTGCTCTTGATCGTCCGTCAAGACATTCGGGACGAGTTTAGCGTAGATCTTTCGAATCGTGAAATTTTCAGTGATATTGGTGTGCACTGCCATCTTATTAATGCTGATACGTTCTGTGATCATGCTCACACTTAACCTACAGTCTGAATTCAGCACTTCACGCACACGTCAGGTAAAAATTGTTACCGATACTTTTAATGCAAGCCTTTTATTCCAAATTTGGCAACGCTCTTTTTTTAGGGACTCATCTCTTTCTATTTATATCATTTGTCCTGTTATAGTTGTCCTAAAGAAATTACTATGCGTACTTGGCTGACTGCGTGTATTTCTGTTAGTCCCTCTGGTGGGGGCTTGCGTCCCGGTCTTCATCTGTTGTTCCTTGAGTAACGAACCAATTCAACTTGGTAATATTGAGGTCCACGTTCAAATGACAGTGTCATTTGAGCTCCCCGATCGCACAAAGAGCCCAGTGAGGCATTCTTTCCTTTCGCTCCTTTCAGTAATCCTCCCTTGGCCTTGCAGCCGAGCGGACGGATGCTTGCTCACGAATTCGTGGTGCCTGTAGCGCTGCCCTGCGCCGTTCGACGCCGCACCGTCGCTAATCGCGTACGCCCTCGCACACGGCGTTGATTTTGACTCATCAGAAAACTATTTTATATTTGACCTGTGTTTTTCTTGCAGATTTAGTTTCCAATATTCCAAAGTCTTTTCGCTTTTCAGAAATTATTTTAAGTTTTTTTACAAAATTTCTAAAGCGCTATACCTAAAGTCTTACGTGCTATTTTCCCATAGAAAAGAATTAGAAAATGTCATATTTCTGTATAGACCGTGAAAATTTGACTTTTTGGGACTTTTCGATAGATGTTCATAATTAAAAAAGTAACTTTTTATTTTTCCCACTGGTGCTGAATCTTGCGCTGCGCATTAATTTGCAACACTGCACGAATGTACATATGAAGCTCCTTGTGCCACGCACTAATAAATGTGTGGAAAATGCATAGATACAATATATTTATATTTTTATTACTCGTATATTTTAATTGTGGATTGCCATAATTTCCACTAAGTCTTGCCTTACTAGTATTTATGGTTGATTCCTGCTCTGTGATTTCAGATTTATTGCATCTTTTTATTTGGAATTTCAACTGTTTTCTGCAATCTGGTGGTGCTATCGTTTTTTACCATAATTTATCAATTGTTTTAGTTTTTTGCCAAATTATTTTTCTCCGAAGAAATGTCGTTATACGGTTACACCCCCTAACTTCAATTTGTCGAAGCCCTGGGAAAGCCTTCTAAATTTAGGCCATTGGTACTAGGGATAAAAATGTCAACTTGTTAGTTTGAAAAGGATAACAGTCCTTTTTTCCCATGTAAATTCTCTGAAAGGTGCGCTTTAAAAGCTATGTCACTTCTAAATTGGGTTCCCTGCGTTTATTAATGCATGCACGCAGGACGCAAGCGTTGTTTTTAAATAATCGTACACGAATTTTTTCAATTTTCGAGCCTATTTTTAGTCGTGACTCTGTACGTGAGTGATTGATGTGACATTTCTCTATAGTCTCCAATTAAATATGCAGACAGATGTTATACACATGGAAAAATATAGCAAATTTTTCTGCATGATTCAATTTTCAGACTAATCTATCTTTGTAAATCGCCTTTTACAATGGTAGAAACAGTAATACCTCTCTCCAAAGAGAAGTTTAATAAAATATAAATATTATTATCATTAATATTTTTTTATTTATGCGATTCTTTCATAATTGAGAAAATCCACTCTTCTATTGAATCATATATTTCTGGCATAGTTAATAGCTAATCAATGTTAACTTTCTCGTCATCAATCCCTAAACCTTCCAGTATTGGAGTGATTGATCCTATACCCTCTTCTTGTAATGGAGGAATAACCTTTTCAACCCACGGGCGCCCGTGTGTGTTATCCCTCATCGGCAATCTTAAGTCTCAGAAACATGAGATCCGTGGCACTAATCTGAGCCCGATTGATTGGCCACGACCCATCTCCGAGCCCCGTTCTCTCTTTTGGCCATTACCTTACGGTGTGTGCATTGCCGTCGGGGAGAGGGATGGTTGTGTGTGGAATTACCCTTCCCCGCCCTAATCTCGCACCCATCCCACCCCGTGGCTCTCCCGCACCTCGCCTGCCTCGCGCTGTTGTCTTTCGATTACGCATCATCTCTCGGCATCCTTCTGCGAACGGATTAGCACTCACTCTTTGCTTCGAGTCCCCCCTCCCCTTTGCCCAATCCTGCGAATAGTACGTGGTTGAGACGAGGCCTCCTCTCATCTGCTCTCCGCTTGGACTGGAATGGTATTAATCATTGAAATAGGAGGGGTTTCTACGTCCACTCGCGAGATACCACTGGACACAGAAATATCCGAAATGAGATTGCATGAGAAGTGGAGGCATGCGTGTCGATTCATGATTGATATCTTTGCCTAATCTAGCGACTTCTCTCGGTCTCTCTTTCTGTGTTGGATGTGGTTCCCATTTTCGTTTTTCTTCATTGATTTTATGATGGATTATTAAACAATCAAAGTAAAAGTATGAGGACTTAACTTCTCGTTCAGGAGGTTCACCTATAGGCTAGTTCAATGCTTCATCAAGGTACCAGTTTGTGGCTAATCGTATGCTGGGTATTTATTTACTCCAGATGCAGTAATTGTTACCGTATCCGTCAGTTCTTCTCGCCAGCACTTGAAAACTTTCGAATTCCTTCAAGTAACTCGAGCGATCAAATCTATTATTTGAATTAAAGGCAATATTTCCTGGCAATGTGAGAAAGCATCAGGTCGGGCGCTGCTCTACACCAGTGCATATCCCGAGAGCTTGATGGATTTGTTTGAACAGTCATTAATTTATGCTCCTCCGAAGAAATCATTTTGGTGCTGCTGGGTTAGGTTTTTTTATAATTTTTTTAACAATATAATACAAGGGCATAATAATTACTCATGTAACTTGCGAACTCTGATTTTCTATGCTATTGCGAAAGCATTAAATTTGCATGATATTTTCGTGAGGGTCCCCACTTATGTCCTCCATTATAACCATCACTCTCCCTCATTTTTTGATAGCAAATTTAGTGGATCTTTAAAAACTATTCCTGTTCCTTAATTCACGTTTTCTCACATATATTCCAAATACTCGCCGCGCACTTCAAATTCTATCGAATCAGTGCGAAATAATGCCTTTCTTTTCCATTTACATTTCCCTACAGCCCGTCTAGCTTCTCTGAAGCTGTCCAGTATATTCTTCTGATGAGTGTGCCCCATGAAAATAAGACATTTGAATTGTTCTTAGTTAATTAATAGCCCTTCTATTCAATGTGTTGTGCCATCTTCCGCGTTTTCTTTATTCTAAAACTTAAAAAAGAAATTTTACAAGTTCATTTTCTACTATGTTCTTATTGTAATCTGCGAACTCGTTTTATTTCCTCGTTTATTTTTTAAACACCCATTACTTTCACGAAGAGTACATTTTGTTGACCCATATGCCGGATTGCCACGGTTTTAATTCGAAAGAAAATGCTCCAGATTATAGCTAACCTTTCCTTCCCATCTCTTTGTTCGTTGAACATAAGCCTGTAATCCCATTTACGCCCTCCTCCCTCTGTCAAATATATCGCAGGAAGTTTAAAATGAGGCTGACGTACCGCAACATGTGCGCGTTCCAGCTTTAATTAACCCTCTTGTTATTTGATGCACTTATTAAGAGTTATTTCAAAAATTATTTTGCTAATGACTCCCTTTCATCGAAGCTTCCTTTCGTGATAACATTGTTGGCTAGTGGAAAAATAGTAAGAAATAATCCTTTGGTCATCTCCAAGAAATTTTTCGTAATCCTGGGGGTATATAAACTTCTCTTTTTTGTTTTTTCTCTCTTATTTTTACACTTAAGCTCGTTCAAGAAATCGGAAAAAACATCGCCCTTACTTTAATGATCCCATGGAAATTCCCTCTTCATTTCCACAATGGATTGAGTGTCGTCTGTTGTAATTACGAAGTAATTAGCTTACGTTAAGGTTTCATCTTCTCCATTCCGTGGAATTCGCGTTCTTTTCTTGCAACTTCGAGCCAACTCCCCGCATTCCATTCTCTGAAACAAGCAGGGTCTCATTCTCGGTAGGCTCAAGTTTTTCGAAATGACCGCCACACGTGGAAACTTAAATGCTCACTTATTTGGAGAATTGGAGCGTTCGTTTTCGGTACTGGTCCTTTGTGATAGCCCTAACCCCTGGACTCATTCCCATAGTTCGCTTGCGTTAGAGTTCGCGTCGACAATGCTTGCGTAATATAATGTAGTGGCAATAGGGAGGTCCATATTAATTCTAAATGATTCTAAATGCGCTTATATGTGGATTGAAGTCTTCGTTTCTTTGTCCGAATAGCAGTCCCATCGTGTCCTAACGGTAGTAATATCCTCTTTGCCCACCATTGTAAGACGACCTTTTTGGAAAGACTTGATATCGAGAAAGTGAGAATTCCCTACTGAGATTATTGGGAAAGTATTTAAGATCGTTTTGCATAGCTACCAAATTAATCATTCTCATTCCTAGGAAAATTTGTTTAAGCGTTTAATAACAACTACTTCTCTCTTTCGTACGCGTGATTTCTCCTGCTCCTATGGCCGACTTCTACCTGACGCATCGCCAATTTGTGATGCCTCGATAAACCCTGGAATCACATGTTTTTCTTTATAGAAGTTAGGGTTAATTACTACGGGACCTGTTCTCTCCTGTCCTTGATTTCGTTACACATTTCCTGTTTTTCAGCAAAAGTTTCCTTTACCTGTCCAGTGTCTCTGGCATTCATTTCCAATCCACTAGCTCATGAATATTTTAATTGGTCGGTATTGTCCATGCATCTTCCTAATTAAATGCTGGAAATCATTTCGATACTGGTTTTAGCAATTTTTAATTTCTAAGCGATAATTTCCATCTCCTTCCACGTAATAGATGCTCTTCTAGTTTTGAAATTCGCTATTCTTTGCTTGGTAATGTGGCAACAGTTAGATATCTAGTTCAATTCTATAAAAAAGTTGGTAGATGTAAATATTTGCTCTTTCTGTGAGTCCATGGGATCCAAAATTCATCTGTGAATAGGTTAATTACTCTAATCGTCTGTTTGAGTGAATTAATATAATATAATTAATATTTTGAATAATTGGCGGAGAAGGAATGAGTTAAATTCTGTCTGATCATTTTGTAGCTTACAGTATTGTTTCATTAATGGAGTGCCCGTTTTAGTTGTTAAAAAGCGTGTAATTATTTCAGTATAATAAGTTTGATTTCCTGTTTAGCCAGAGATGCAATCGTAAGCTGAATGTTTGTTTCAGAAATAACCTGGAATACTATATATCTCATGAGATAAACGAGTATTTGCATAAATTTATAGAATTAAACGCGTGCGATTGAGTTTATTTTCAGGAAACGAGGTAGGATAATATGTCAACATTTGCTTAAATCTCGCAAAACGCTAACCAATTTGCAATGCCACGATACAATTAAAATTTTTGTTGCATTTACGGAATAAATAAGCATTTTGTGGGTTCGTTTAATGAGGTCATATTCATACAAAGCGATGTTTTTATCTAGTTAATTTATGAGAAATTTATTATTCGGAATTTATGATGGTCCAGTGTTCAGGATAGGATATTCTCAGAATGTGTGCATTTAAGGCCGAGACTATTCGCCTTAAACCAGTGGTTGTGTATTATCCCGACACATCACATCCCATAAATTTTAATCTCTACTAATTCAAACTTAATTGCCGTGTTCATATTGTTGATCAGTGGGGGAATTGTATCTCATAAATGTACCTACTTTATTTTTTCGGATTATTTATACAAATTATATATTGTATTATTTGCTCACATTTCTAATATTTATTTTTCAGTGTTTCTGATTTCTTGCCCTGACCTCTCACACGATCGCAGTATCTGCATTCGTGACTTTATGGGCAATTTATTTCCGTTGTTATAATATCAGAGTCAAACCATGAGACTAAAGAAATCGCTTAGTACCGTAGTTGAAGGTGTTGTGATTTCCTGGCGTGATTTCTAATTATTCTTTAACCACAGTCGCCAGAATAGTCAACCCTAAGCAATATGCCCCTGTAGCGATGAGTTACTCTCACATACCTTTGATATAGTCGAGGGAAGTTACGTGAGCAAGATATAAGCTCTTGCGAAAATAATCGGAATTCATACGCTCGCCAAATGAGCAAGTACGATTTTTATAGTTGTGGATATTCTTGAGTTATTTTCCAGCCCATCGGTGAGCTTTGAATATTTAGCGTGGCCTGATGAGTAATATCAATCGAGTGGAGCCATGTATATTATTCATTTCTTTTAGTTTTCCTGTGATACCGAAATTGGGTTTTTATTGGCTGAGCAGTTGTCCACATGCTGTTTCTAACATTTATCTTAGGTGTCAATCTCATGCCAGTGGACTTTCTAGAGTCAGTCATGTTGGAACATTCTAACTTGGCCATTTTCATGTGTATATATTTCTCAATATGTCTTCACAAGTGAAACGAATTCATCGGAGGAACAAAGGATGGTATAAAAACCAATTTCAGTCAACTGGATTACAAATATTCATGCATTTGTTACTTTCGGTTATGTGACTAAGATGCGAAAGAAATCTCTAATAATACTCCGTCCCTTGAATTTTGTGTTAATTGACATCATTAGTTTCTTTTCTATTCGATTTTTTCAAGCGAGTTGGTCAAAGTGGAGAAAAAATACCAGTATACATTTATGGCGGCAATGAGATAGAATAGTATTGCGTGATAATGGAGGTAAAGAGAAGAACGTTCCTTGGCATTGCGATAAGTTTTCTCAGTACACTACAGGAGAAATGTTTTGTATCAGGTTTGCCTTGTAATAAAAATGTGTAAGTATACTCTGAACTTAAACATTATGACCATCGACGGCGTTATTCCTCGCATTAAAAACTGACTTAACGGTGTCGAATCCGTTTGGTGAGATATTATTCTCATATAAATGGGAACTTCTTGATATACGACGTTTTTGTGCGGAAACATCCGTCGTTTCTGTTGTAGCATTATAGCATTTTCATCGCATATGTGGTGTTGTCTCTTCACCCATGGTCTTGCCTGATATGCCAACCACTGTGCTAGATGAAAACTAAACCTCATACATAAGGAAGGATATAATCGGCTTGATCCCAAACTATTTTTTCCTGAAATTTCGTATTGAAAAAATTGTGATGATATTTGGAGGTTTACTTAGTTACGGCGACTGGCAGAGTAGACGACGAAAGATGTTAAGAGAAGAGGAATCCGGAATATATTTTTGAACAGTGCTATGTCACGCTGTCCCGGGTGCTATGATGAAAAATTTGGAGGGGAAAATGGGATCTGGGAGAATTGGACGGCTGGCTCATTTTGCTTCCCTCCGCGCTGTGTTTCTTCTCTCCCTTCCCCAGTTGTCCTCTCACACCCACGCCGTTTGATGCATGACTCTCTTTCGTTTCCTCCCCCCCCCACGTCTTTCATTCATCTCTTTCGATCACGCCCTTACAATTGCTAAACTCCCTTCTTCTCATCTCCCCCAGCGAATTTCTTGGCCCTTCTTAACCTCTCTTTTGGCCCCTTTTCTCAAGAAATAGACCTTCCCGCTCGACACGAGTGATACGTAAACACCTCATCCCACACGCGTGACATCTCCCTCCTAATTTTCTTTGGCTCATACCCTCGTCTTCGAGCCGCACCTCCCTCCGCCGCATTGAATCGCGAGGGGTGCGGCGTCGGCGTGGTGCTTCGGATGCATTGGAAAAGGCCCTTCCCTCCTGTTCGTACCGAGTTTCATTTCCCATGCGCTTGCTCGCTCGCTCGCTCGGTTCCTCTGCATCCCCGCACTCCACCCTGCCCCGCCCCCTTTTTCCAAGATTCAATGCTTGGGCATCAACAAACGCACACGCAAGACACGACAGTGACGGCCTCTACTGTTGCGAGTGTTGATTAATGTGTTCTCCTGCTAACCCCACTCCCAGGTCCCTTTCACGCCCGCTCCCCAAGCCACGCTTTTAATCCCTGATACGCCACCCTTCGCCTATCCCGCTCTCCTCCCTTTATTAATTCTCCTTTGCCCTTCCTCTCCCCCACAGCTACGTGGCTCCGCCAAGTCAACTCAGGTTAGCGAGATAACGCCTCTCTCGTCTCCCATCACTCTCGCCCTCCTTCAGTCCACCCCGCCACCCCCCGCGGGATCGGTCCCCCCTTTATGCTCGCCGCGCACTTCTCCCTTGCCTCCTTCCGCGCTCGAGATTCCTTCGAGAGGTCCGCCTTTCCTGTCGTCTTCTCAAGTGGTGGAGGACGTGTGTCTCCCTCTTTCTCTCTGTGTCGCCTGGTTATTTTCTTCAGAATACGTACGCATTCGCGCTTGGGACTACACCGACACAACACTTTCTTTTCGTAGAATTATAGCTCGGATTGTTACTCCCAGATATAGGGAATGAAAACCAATGGCGCTCTTTATTTCGAAGCATTTTTAACCCGAATACACCTCCTACTAATCATATCATAAAAGTATATACGGTATAACGTTCGCGTTTTCCGTTTTGTACCTTCGTCTTCCTATGCTGGTAAATCTGAACAGAACTGGCATGGCTGAACAGGTTTTTTTGGTCCTGGAAAGAGTGTGCCATGGTCTTAGGTTTCACAAGGGTTCATTTCAATTCTGAATTATCTGAAATGCAATTTTGTTTTGGTTATTTGGATCATGCCAGAAGGTGCGAATTAATTGCCGTGATTTTTATTGTATTTTTATATTTTTCATTGAATGTGCTGTTATGTAATTGTAAATTTTCTCCTGGATGAGAAAATTAGTGATCAAGAGGAAAGGATTAAGTTACCCCTCTCCTTCTTAAAAATTATATATTCCAATACCTATGAACCATTATTGCAGTACACACCCATAGATTATCGAGCGCTTTAACTTTAATGCGTTTTTAGAATAATGCCGTTGGACAAAGGACGCGGATGAATTTGTATCTTTGGTAGTTGCAAGAAGTTGAGAGGAAAAAAGTGGAGGAGGACATTCAAAGGCTTTGTTATTTCAGGACGACGCTTTATGTGCCTTGGTCGTTTGAAAGCCGCGGTTGGGCATTCAGGCACAAGGCCTGATGTCAGTTTACCAATGTTTTATGTTTTGGTGAAGTCTTTAATTTTATGGTCTCCAGGAGAAGTGGTTGTGATGAGGTTGAAACTTTCGCAATGTCTTCGCTTGGGACCTGGAGTGGTGTATCCGGCCATGGGGCGGAGGATTTTATTGTTCAGTATTTTTCCCTGGGTACCTGCGTTTAATAAACCAATGAATGGTTTAGTTTTTTGAATATTTGACGCGTGAACGGTGTGGGGTTAGAGGTGCAGCTCCCTTCTTCCGCGGGTAGGAGGTAATTTTAGCTGGGAACTTGAAGTGTGGGGAAGTTATCAACTTCAAGAGGATGGATCTCATTACTGGTTGTTCATACGCTGCTGCCCATCTATATCTGTTTCGTCGATTTACTTCCTTAGGCTGAGGAAAGCGTTTTACTGGGCCTAGCTTTTTATATTTTTGTGTCGGATGGGATAAATTACAATGGCTTCAAGGAGCTCTTATTTTTTTAACAGAATCCAAGCACTCATGCGTTATGTGTGGTGTTTGACTACCCCGTGCATAATGAACCTGACTACAGTAATGGAAACTCGTTCATCTCCTCCCCACCCCCCTCTTAGCCCCGTTCCGGAACATAAGAGTAAGACGAGGTTCCCACACTCCCACCTCCCCTTGCTCTTATCCCTTTTCGTTGTCAGGAACAGCATTCGAGTTTATCGCATTTTTCCTCGCATGGAAAAAGTCTCCGACAGAGCGCTTTTCCTGATATATTGCACTAGGGCACGTAGAGAGAGGGATTCGGGTCACTATCGAGGTCTCTAACTTCAAGGTTCTCCTCCCGAATTTTACATAAGTTCATAAGACCCGGGGTGAACTGCTCGTCACGTTACCCCGGCAGCGACGGGAAATGTTTCTCTGAGTTGGATTTTTTTCGTCGCGGCCCCATCGGCAATTCCTTCCGGGGTCGCCGCTTCGATCCCGCGGTTAAGTCGCCTCCTCCCTCTTCCACGCGCCCCTTTCCCAATCCGGACACGCCCTCCTCCCGTCTGTGTGCTCATCCCCGGCGCGATCGCCTCCCTCTCCGCCTGAGGCCTCCTCACCTTTTCCCCCAGAGGGATTGAGCGGGTGGGGCCGAGGGGTGGAGTGGGAGGAAATCGTAGGTTGGTCGCTGGAGGGGGTGTGCCGGGAGTAAATGGAGCGAGGGTGCATCGGGCCGTGGTTTGGAAGGATAAAAAGGTTCCTCCTCGTCCCTGTCGTTGAGGAACAGGGGTCGTGTGGTGCGCGTAGGGGGTGGTGTCGCGTGGGATCATCCCCCACCTCCCTTATTCTATCCCCTTCGGCATCGAATGGAAGGGTGGATGCGTAATCATGCTCAGGATGGATAGGTGCCCTCCGACTCCACCTCTTCTCGTCTTTGCCGAAGGAAGAGCAGTTTGGCCAGGAGTCCTCTCGCCATGAATCTCGCGGCACCACTGTCACCCCACTGTTCAACCTTTCCTCCTTGGAACATCAAATACATCATATAATCAATCATGGTTTTGCAAGTTTTGGGCACTACATGTCATATGAAGTAGATTTTCGGCCCAATTCTCCCTCCTGATTTTGCAAGAACATTACGTGAGTTGTATAGGCCCTGAATAGGTACATCACCAATTCATATGCATTTAAGGCGTGGGTTTCGACGGAAAAAGGCCTCGTTAGGGAAATTGAGAAGGTTCAACGCAGGGCGACTCGATTCGTTAGAAACTTTTGATGAAACGCCAAGCGTCAATGAAATGCTTCAATGAAAGTTTTGTTGGAACTTGTTTCAACAAAGACGATTTTCATTTTACGTTTAACTTTTTACATACATTCAAGGCCACTTGTTTCCGCGCCGAGGTCTCGTCAATAATCTGAATTCCTACGTACACTGGCCGTTTGGTTCATGAATACCAAATTCGAGAAATAGACGCCAGAGGCACCAGACTCCAGGATTCGTTCTTCCCATAGGCAATGTGGGATAATAACTGTAGAGCTGGAGCGAACAGGAACACTACTTGCCACCCGCAACGTTTACGGAATAAATATTTAGGCTCTTATGTATGAATTCTCAACTAACTTCTTGGACTATTTAATTTGACTGGATGTTTTTTTACGGTTTTTTGATATTGTTTTTCGGTTGTGTAACTGCATATATTAAGTTTATCGCATCAATGTTGCCAAATCCAATGCAGAGCGTTCCCACATGAGTACAAGGATCTTATGAATTTGCTTTGTGGAGAATTATCTTCGTTTGGAAAGTTAAATTTCAATTTTTTGTATGCTTATGGTAAAATTTTAATGCTTTACTTTACCATGTAACACTTCACCACGTCAACGCTTTACTTAATAATCGATTGAAATGTTTCATGAAACCATGAATACTTATTTTACATTATCTCAACCCGTGATTCGCATTGATTGTACATTTTCATGGTATGGTTATCTGTATTTTCGGGAAGCCTGTTTTTTTTTTGTTATTTGGTAGTGCTCCAATTATTCGAGCGAATAAATTTGTATACTCTTTCAGCTTTAAATCTTCCATGGGAACTAGTTAACTATTGTGTTTTATGGACGTATTTAACTTTTTCAAACTCAAAATTGCCTCGAAGGGTATACTACATTCGGCCGCATGTTCACTTCATGTATAAATTTTCATTTGTAGGAAAATTAACTGTTACTACCATTTCGTTAAGAAATACTCCCACTGCCTCATTAGCGTTGTGCTTTTGATATACTGCCAGAAATCCGTGTCATAACTAAATGTAGTAAGAAGATATAAAGGGAAAGGAGAGGGAGACGGAGAGAGTAGCGGCGCCCCGCTTTGATTGATTGCGCCTCGTGGCATCCGAGGACGGGACCCCTTTTTGGGGTGATTAAGGGTGGGGCCAACTGTCAGATGATTAAATTTATAAGGTTGGAAGGTGATATTTGTCATCCGCAGGGAGACAGCGCGGGGGTGCCTTCCTCAGGTGCCTGATCTCCGTTGACGTTTGCTCACTGGGCGAGCACACGTTTCCCAGGTATACCTACACCTTTTTCGCTTTCTGCGCCTATCATTTATCTTAATTCTTAAGGAGACAGCTTCTGCTGAGCGTGGAAGGTAATTTCACCTGATGTCGTCCTGGGACCCGAATTTGGAGCCGAAATTGGCCCAACATATATGGCGGAGGAGTCGTCCGGTTTGCAAAAGCTTTCTCTTCTATGCGGCGCGCGATTCTGATGGAAGCTGTTGTTCCGGTCGGTGGTTATTACTCGAACGATATCCTAGGTGGAGGGCCTCATCGAGGTCTTTCTTCGCCCCGGAGAAATGTATTTCCTTGTAAGTTCAAGGATTACTATGATTCCGTCACTGTTCTCATTCCATTCGTAAGATTTGAGCTCCTACGTAGAAGCTACTCTCTGACTTCAAGGAAAGATGGATTCCTGCATTTTTACCGTGAGGAAATGACTCTCTTGAAACCAATATTCGATAATTTTCCAGCATAATTAATTTATTAGAATGTTGGCAACTAATGACATTGCTAAAGAAGCGCTATAGTTTTTGGTGTGGGTTGGCGTCTAAGTCGTGCATCAAGCCTTTTTTTAGGATTACCATTTAAATTCCACCAAATTTTGGTCCACGAACTAAGAGTAGGTCCTTAGGGCTCCTACGAATATCTAAAAATCAGTCCATAGGCAATCATTGTGTGGCGAGTGTGTTTCTGTCGTCTCATTTTTGCGCCGTCCCATACCTACGTCATCGTAACACGTGCCCCGTTCCGCCATCTTAAGAAATACGGTGCCTTTTTCGTGCCGTGAACATTGGAGGGTGTGCGGGTGCCCTTCTGCTTGCGCCTGCCGTGCACCTTGTTCGCGCATCAGCGCCCTACGCTCGCGTTTGGCAGATCGGAGCGGCCGATGCGGCGCAGAGGCTTGACTTTCCGGATCATCGATCTCTCGGAAACGTGTTTCGCTTCGATGGACACTCATTCGTATTCCGCCAAAGAGATCTCGATCAGGGTTTTAAGGTGCGCGCAACGTGAAAAGGCGTCGCATCGCTTCATATTGTCAAGGAATCGGTCACGGCGCCGCGGTCGAGCTCCCGAGACTCACACGCAGTCCACGAGGGACCGCGGGCGGATTTCCTACGCAGACGTTCGGGGGCAGAACAACGTAGTGAACGAGAAAAGAGTGACGCAGCCAGAAGTTGTCACCCTCTTTACCCAACCCCTGACACCCCATCCTCCAATCGGCACCCTCCTCTCGTGTCGTTAGAGGAGAAAGCTATCAAGGCATTTCCCCTCGACTAAGTCCGATTTGGTGTGAAGCCTGGTGCCTTTTTGGGGTTCTGTGCATGTGGGTGCATTCATCGCCCCCTTTTACCCCGCCCCCCTCCGCCTCAGCTAACCTTTGCCATCTATTCCGCTCGCCCCGCTCCCATGCAAATCCTGCCCTCTCAGCTCCTGGAACCCTTCGCGACACAACCCCTTCGCCAACAGACTGGCTCTCCACTTCGCCCCCACCTCTATCTTCCCGTGTTCTTTGTCATTCATTGCAGACGCGCGTTCACTTTCTGACTTTCCGGCCTCCCCCTCAAAACCCTTCCTTTCTCGTCCTTCCACCTCCTTTCCCCTTCCCCAACACTGACTGTCTTTTTGCCTTGTTTTTTTCTTTCCCTCCGGATTACGCGTATTTGTCCTGCCGATCGGCATGTCAGCATGTCTCCTCCGCCGTCCGTGACACCCGCTCGCTGCCGTCGATGAGTTTGCGCATCACTACGATGAATTCTTGTTCCAATTTGGGTGACGAAGACCGACGGATTCAAGTACTCGTTCCGCCCTCGCATGATTCGCAATTAAAACAAAATCAAACCCGAGACCCCGGGAAAAATAAACTGACGTCAATACTAGAATTTGATGTATTGGTTGAAACGTATAAATCGTTACCTGATGTGTGTGTGCCTGATATGTATATATACATATAAGCTTATATGTATTCAAGTGTACGAACAAACTAGTTATTCTGTATTAATGGCTGGTACCCCAGCATCCCCTTCCACACGTACTTGCTGCGGCGCTCTGAGTATTGTGTATGTGTAGATCGGATACTAATTGATACTTCTAGCTCATTGGTTTTCATGGCTATTGAGCTAAAAAATTGTAATTAATATCGATCTGATGCCATCAGGGAATGAAGCAGTTCGATTGCTTCAAATGTTGGTGTGATCTTGGTGGAGATGTACTCAATATAAAGTATATTTTTACCCTATTACCTTTTGTAGGAGTAAGTGAACATAAAATATGCGTGAAATCAACGTATTGCAAAAGTAATTTCGTCAAATGATTGATTTAACCTAGCCAAAATTTTATCCAAGTATTTAAAATGAGCAGGGTACATGTTTATATTAATGATATAATGCAAGTTTTTTTTTAAATTATGTACACTTAAATGTATCATATAATTCAGTAATTCACTTTTAGCTTAATGTGTTTTCTTGCATGGTATTAATCCTCTGATTTTTCAGCGTACTATTACAGGCTCATACATCCAGAAATTTTTTATTGACCTTCGTGCTTTTGGGAACATCCTTGAAACTTGCCACATCGGTTATCAGTTCTCTTTTTTCGAGATCTTCTACTTTCACTCACCTCTTTTCAAATCCACATTGGTGTAAATTGAAGAATTTATAATAATTTTCCGTTAAAACGTCCCTGAGACCTCGAATAAATCTGTAAGATAGCAATATGTGCATCATTATAAGGTATTCCCATATTTTTGGAACACATATTTCGAATTCCAGTCTATGACTCTTAATCTTTTCCTCCTAGTATGGGATGTATATATGCGCTCCCTTCTTTGTCTGTTGGAGCCATATTGGAGTGAGAGCGCGAAGGAGACTCGACGCACCATCGCGTCAAAACTTCCTTTCCCTTTATCGCATGTTGGCCTCTACTACCTTTTATAACTTGTTTCCACGGCCATTTGTATTAATTTTCGCTCGTTTACTTTGTAACCACACCCGCCTCACCACTCTCTTCACTCGAACTCTCCGCAAGCCGTTCCCCTCTCCCCCTTCGCACGAGGGCACGGCGTGCATGCCTTCGGATGGCGATTCCTTTGCGCAGGGCGCTCCAGAGCCTTTATTTGTTTTTCAAAACCTCCGCCTCAATCGCCCTCCGCTTCTCTCACCGCCATCTGCCCCACCCCAAACATCCGCCCCACTCTTCCATTGTTGTGTGGCGGGGCTAAATGTACTCTTGACCTTCCCTCACTGCCTCCTCCACCCTCTCCACATCCTCCCTCCCACTCCGCTACTCCTTTCCTCGCTGCTGCCACATGCAGAGCTACATCATTCCGTATTTTCACTTTGAATTATTCAAATCAATTTATCTTTGCGTTGCCTTTTGTTCTTTTTTCTTCCTACCTGTGTGTGTTTGTGGGTTCAGGGTGGAGATGGAAGGGGGAAAGGAATGGGTTGGGGGAAGTGAGCTCGGCGTTTCCCCGTTTGTGCGTGTATTTCGGTAGTGATTCGTCTCCTGGAAAAATACCCTAGGGCGGTGTAAGGCCGCGTGTATTTTTTTCTCTCTCCCTCTCTCTTTCTCTTCTCCCACCCCTTCGTGGAATTGGAGAAAAAATATGCGTCAGGGAAATACGAATTTACTTGGAGAGGGGAGATCGGGGGGTGGGCGGGGGCGCTGTTGGATGAGAATGGCGAGGGCAAATAAATAAATGTTTGCAAGGTTTACATCGTTTTTGTATCTCAAGGAGCAGGTTTGATTAACGTCGCTGCTGTTCTCCATTACGCGCGGGCCATGCAGTTATATCAGATTGTCGATGCGATCATTTTCGTTCCTTTCTTGTTGAATTACAGTTTGGTCGTGTGGACCCGAGACAAGAGTTCATGCAATCTAATTAACCCTGCTTTGAATTCTTCCCCGCAAATCCAATCGCCCAAAGAAATTAGTGTTTTTTGTCCTTTTGAGGGCCTCCATCAACTGGTGTTCCCATAGAAGCTGTTTTGTTTACATCGTTTTACTCGTTGCCATTTGATATTTATTTTCCTTGAGCTGTAAAATTATGTTGGTTTTTAGATGCGATGCTTTTTCATTGCATGCTATCGGCGATATATATACATTTTACGTCGTTCAAAAAATATCCTGGGACACTCTTGATAATTATTAAGGAAGGAAACACATTACGCGTTACTTCAGTGCCTTAAAACTAATCAATGCTCTGAAGTATTGCGAAACTTGTTTTCTAAGTGGATTTTATTAAATATGGACAGCCTTGAAAAGAAATACGTTTGAAGAAAGGAAAACCTTCTTAGCATGAAAATGATTTATTTGCGTCGAGGATCAAGAGTTTTCCACAAAGTTTGTTTATATGTCACCTAATCTAAGAGTAGGAATTGACGATAACTAGTGGACACATTACTCATTGATTTGTAGCATATTTGGGCGCACTGATGTCACAAATTTAAAGAAAAACATATCCATTATTAGCGTAACTTTTCTTCGATTGATACTAGCTCCGATTGATCGAAACTTGTAGGATGTAATGACTAATCACTTCAGTATTAAATGGTGACCCAAAGTCATACGCTGACGCTGGAGTTATTTTAGGGCACACTGCATTAATAGCACGAAGATTTTGATGTGATTATCCGTCGATTCGTGAGAATTTGAAGTTGCTAGGTCCTGCTCCTCAGTCGATTTATCTAAGTTATATTTAGTTGTGTGATAGTAAAGGGCGTTCTTTTTTTTATAATTCAGCACATCATATTCAGCGGCCAACATTCCCAGAAGTTTAGGGATACTCTCGATTTCATCAACTCATTGAGGAAATCCAAAATGCAATAAAAGCCTCTTTGAAGATTTCAGTATTAGAAGTTGGTGATGGAAAACAGAGGTTTGCGCGTGTCAGCGCCGGATTTTTTTTAACCCATTCGTGCAACCCTCTCTCCGTGCCCCTTATTCCGTTCTAAACTGTCTTTTTTTCGACGATGGGGAAATACGTATCCCTTCATCCTCCTCACGCCTCCTCCTCGCATCTCCCGCCTTTCTCACCTCCTCCTCCAACCTGTTAACCACCCAATCGATCCAATCAATTGCTTTCGATGTGTTAGAATTCATTTTCTCTTATATAATGACACCTGTTACGTGACAAACCTATACATATTTTAACCCGTAATTTTTCCTTTCCTAAATCCCATTATATCACGGCCGACTCGGAAACTGAATAACCGGATGCTTCATTTTCTTTCATTTCTCCGGTCTTTTAGGAAAAATGTTCTCTTCCAAGAGGCCTCTGAATTAAGCACGCGCAAAGGAATAAACCCTTCCTAGTTGTCACGGCAGCCATAAGGACCCCTGACGTCCCGTCTTATACCCTTGAAATTTACCTCTCCTTGCTCCGCTTTCTCCTTTCCTTCTCTCTCTCAGTCCCTTCTCTCCTCTCCTCCGCATTCTCCCCTCGCCGCCCCGCCTTCTCCTTGAGCTCCCCGCTCCCGACTTCCTCCCTCCCTTCGCCTCTCTTCGGCTCCCCTGAAAAATTGATGTGCTCTTCTTCCTCAGACTCCCTCCCGCTCTCTCCTCTTCTCTCCTTTTAAATCCAGCGAGCCCACTCCATTCCTGCCTCCTCCCCTTCCGTTCCCCGGCCTGTCCCTCCCTCCTGCCAACATCCCTTCCTCAGCCTTGCAGTCCATTATGAGACGAAAGTTCTCCGAGTAATGCAAGGTGTCTATCTCTTTCTGCTTCTCCCGTTCTCCTCATCTCCCTCTCTCTCCTTTCGCCAGTATTGGTAACCAATATGTCCTGATTTCCGAAACAATTCCTGGAAGATAATTTTTCAGGCGTCACAAGAGGGGAAAACCCAGCCTCGGTAATCCCGAGAGAGAAACCTTTGGCTTAATCTTGCCGAAATAGAATCGAGTCATCTGCTCTCTATGGTTTGCTTCTTTTGGTGAAGTTCTCTCAGACGCAGACACGGCTTGTGTGTCGTAAGACAAAATCAATCCAATCTCTATTATCATGCCTTTTCAATGACGCTGTTTCCTAAAAAATTCCATTGAAATGTATGACGCACTGAGGGTTTGTGATTTTTTTCATTTGTGAGACCCTTTGCTTTGGGTGTTAGGCGTGGAGAGTGTGCAGCAGCTCGACTTAGATCGTGCATATGGAGCGGAAATATATTTTGGGGGAATGGAACGGTATCAGGTGCGGTTGCTATTCTTCTAATTTCCCACCTCAAAGGCCCGGGCTTGAATCCGGGAGGTGGCAGGCTTTTTCATTTATATCCCGGATTCCTTTGTGGGGGTACTATGCGATCATTAATAGTAGACTAATGCCGACGCCGGGCTCCACCCTTCCGCGACTCACGAAACATCCAGCCCCTAGCAAATTACTCTCAAATATTTCTAATGGGGCAAATAACCTTTGTTGTAGGTTGCCTCTCTAATTGGCTAATGTATTTTTTTCACATTTCTCCTCTTCATTACGTGTGTTTTCTGTTTCCACACAAGTTCTAGCCGAAAGTGTTGTGGTCTATTGAAGTGGTAACCCGAAATAGTTCCTTGTTTCGCCTCAAGAGAACGGGTATAGTGTTCCCGACTGATAAGTCGAACGACATGGATGCCTCACGTCCTGTGGATAATTATATTTGTTGCGTACACGTTTTGACTCTTCTACGTAACAAAAATTGGATCTAATGAGAGTCTAAATAAATAGATGATATTTACTTTCATCATGTCGCTCCGTTCACACTGGATTTGCCTCTTAATCTACGGCTTCGTCGATTATGGTAGGTTTCTTTCAAAATTGTTGTGGATCTGAGTTCTGAAATGTTATTCTTTATTTGCGCGAATATTTTCACATTCAAAAATTGAATAAAGGTTTGAATCTGTATTTCTGTTTTTGTGATGCCCGTTCGATTTTATCGCGGACAACTTCTCTTCCGTACCCCGCGGACAGCGTTCCCTGGCCCCCACGCTTGAGGTCTGCGTTCCCGCCTCCCTCGGTAAAGCCTTGCTTCTTCTGTTCTTCAACCTCCTTCAAGCCCTCTCTTCATCAATCCTCCGCCTCCGATATTCCCTTTATGTATTTCCATCCGTAGGACCAGCGCCGCTTGCCTCCCTTCCTCCTCCCCCGCCCCCGTCCCTTGCGGCCATGTACTCGCGGTGTGCACCCAAAGAGACCTCGGCGCGTCCTATTCCCCTGGCGCCCGCCCCCCTCCCTCACGGAAGAAACTTTCCTCTCCTTCCTGCCCCAAAGCACACCTTCCCTCCTATTCACTCTCCACTCCTCGGCGTAATCTGACTCACTCACTCAATGCCTCTTTCGCCTCTCCGCCCACCTCTCTCGAGGAAGGGCCAAATAAAATAAAGGCAATCTGGGCCCCCGTGGGCTCTTGCCTAATGCGCCCTGCCGCCTTACCCCCTCGTTACCTGCTCCCCCTCGGGAGCCTCGGGCTTTCCGGAGTGCCGAGTTCGGCTTCCGGAAGTAAGAGGAATATCCAGCGACCGATCGGCTTGGAGGAGTGTCGGGGGTGGTGCCACCCCCGACACTCCTCCAAGACTTCCTTCCTTCCCCTCCCTTCGCGCATTTACTCGCGTCGCCCAGCGGCAGCGGCTCTGACGGCAAACCTCTTCTTCCCTTCCTGGGAAAATATATACGATGTGCGAGCAAATGTGCGTTTCGCTACCGTTGCTTAGAAGGAGTTTGGCGAAAGGCGTCACACTTAGCTTTATTGCGTCATGCCAAGGGACATGCATCCTTCAATCCATTTTTCCCTCCAGAAGTGATCCCTCATATTTATTTCTCTGTTTCAAGTTTTCAATTTCTTAAGAAGTTCATTGAATGAAGCGTATTCGTTATTTCATTCAAGATCTAATTGTAGAATTTATTCTTGCCGACAATTGGCGTCGTTGCAGTGTATGAATCTAATTTATTTTGTATGTTGTAGATTTCTATTAAATGCTTTTGTAATTGGCTGGCTATCCGTCATTGATGTATTAATTAGCTCATCCTTAGGGTTTTTTAGTTAGAATGGGAGTAGTTAGAGCGGAAAAATATTGGTTATTAACAAAAGATTTTCGAAGTGAGCCACCGTCTCTCTACTTTTCAGTGAGAATGGAAAATATTACTTTTGTTGTAAATTAAATCTCCCATCCAAAGCGACAATTCTCTCAAATGTTCAACAATTTTGAGTCATCATCTTCTCACCTAATGTTCTTTTTCAATACTTTCCGTATTTTTTCTCCAATTGCGATTACATTAGATAATGGAGCAAATGTCTTGTGTCGTTGCTTGGTTTGTGTCACGCAATGCAAGTGTTGCTTAATGCAATCTAGTTTGGATGAGCATTTTATTGCTTGTTCACGCCTTCAAAATTATGGAAAAAAATCTACGACAGGATAGAAAGAGTAGAAGGAATTCTTGTCGTCATTTTTGACCCGAGGATTGATTGTTAGCACTTATCTAAGATATGTGCCTGTAATTTCCGAATTCTGCCGGTCTCTTCATTCCTCCATAGCACCTTGAGTTGATAGTAGTACGTTAAGCAATTTCTCCCTTTCTAATTTGTAGTTCTTGGAAATACTTACCGTTTTGGTTACACTGCAGCTGCTAGAAAGCAATATCATCTTGATAAGTCAATAATTCGAGTTGATGGACGATGCAATGCGCCTCCTATACGATTTATATGACTCTTTTCTCGTGTTTTAAATTTTTTCTGATAACCTAAATTTCTTTAATGGTTTTTTCCCGTGGTCCCATGCGATTCGGAAGTTGGGAATCGTTCGGGGTTAAATCCCGGAGATAAGTAAAGATGGCCGTAAAATTTGCATTAGCAGCAAGCTAACGTATCTCACAGAAACCGTCGTGTAATTGCGGTTATGAAAATGGGATGAAAGCAATTCTCAACGGAATTATTATTATTATAATATGGTTGAGAATGTTGCTAAGGCCTCTCTAGTCTTCGGTTAGAGAAGGAGAGATTGGTGGCCTCGAAGTACTTGATGTTTCTTTTAAGCATAAATATTTTTATAAGTGGTTGTAGATATTTTAAGTGATCCAATTTCTTCTAGTATAGGGGTCCCTAGGTGATAATATATCGCATCCGACCTCCGTAAGTAAACCTAGAGCCTGCAAACCTAGTAAACCTGATAGAGGAGGCATTCGAAATCGCGAACTTGGGGATACTGCGCGGAATACTGATCAAACTGGATGATATCCGTATCTCGTTAACAAGTCTGTCTAACGCACTCAGGCGCTAGTTGTTTTCCAATCCCCCTTCCTGTTGAAAATATGATCGCACGCGTATAGATTTACCCTTGATTCTCTTTTTGCGTTTACATTACGGTTACAATGGCCTGCGGATGTCTCTGTATAGGACGGTGTCCTCCGTAAATTCAATTATTTTTCTCTTAGCCTTAGAGTTAATGTCGTTCCCGCAAAGTAGAAATCAGGTCCGATAACACTTCCCTCTGGAACACCAGATGTGACCAGGTCATTTTGAGGATTAACACTTTCTATTATTACCCCTTGTAAGGGACAATTCTAAGTTTTTCGATGTGTAAAAATCATTTGGTTTTTTCCGTATCCCGGTTGAGTCGAATGATTGTGTCAGTGTTAAATTATTTTGATTGATAATCAAACACTACCATGTTTTGGCTTCTCTTGATAATATCCCCCGAGGATAGATTTGAGGCGTAGCCATTGGGTGGGAATGATTTTTATCGCCGAAGGAATCATAGTACAATTCTATTATTTAGGTGTTTATTTGATATCACTGGAATCGTCGCACCGTTTTATTAAACGATGCTGTATTTGATCGTAATAGTTATACCGCTTCCGTATATTTACCTATTTTTTATTGATGTTATCTTTTCAGGACGATTTTTCATCGTTTATTTGTTATTTGAGGTCAGCAAAATTTGAGGGTGGAATGATCCCATAGTGCCTCAAGATGGCGGCAGTGTTATCTCATGCAGAATATTTAGCCGAATGATCGATGTCTTCTTGCTACGACTTTGTTTGTAAGGTCCTTCCATTGATTATTTTGTATTAGGTACATTAACGCAGTACTTTTTCTGTTAAATATTTTAAACTGTGTAATCCAACAGCCATCTTGAAAATAATATGCGGTAGATAGTAGGCTGAATATCTGTTGTTATTCATTCTTAAGGGTTTGTGTGATCATGATAATGCTCTCCTTTTCAATGAACAATTACATTTAGACTTGGTCAAGCCCTCGAAGCAATGGCATCGATAGATGCTACTTTCGTTGAACTTTCACTCACGCTTTCCGCCCGCGGTAATAATGCCAATGGTCTTTATCAGTTTTTATATCCCCCTCTGCTCTTTCCCCATGGTAAATAATGATCCCCTTATTACAACGCTGGCCGGCGAGCGGCGCGAGTTCCCGGCCCCCTTTCCCACGCTTCGGAATCACGTTCGTAATTGCTCGGGATGGAGGTCGTTTCAATGGGCCTCGCATTCTGAGTTTATGTCGCGCGTGAGCGACAACAGGGCTCTTGCCCGCTTTTATGAGTCCGATTTTGGATCTCCGCGGTCATAATTGATATCGTGCGCTGAGGCGTAGTTTTCTTTAAAATATAGGGCAAATTAAGCTCCATAACGACTTTCTGCTAGTTTATTGAACCGCCTCTGCCTCGGTGACGAACCCTGGCGAGGGGAACGCGTACTATGGCTTCCAATTTGTTTTATTTAAGGCTCCTAATAGACAGGAAATGGAATGTCTCTCTCTCTTCCCTCACTCACTCCAAATTGACTCACGTGGATTAAACTACTGTTATTCTGGTCCCTTTCGATTATCGCAAAATCGAATTCTGGGAGTTATATCGAGAGGGTTGGAGAAATTTTTATGTTTTTCGATAAATGAAATGCTTCATTGTGCTAGGCTAACACAATCTCACTGCTTAAGTGGAAAACCTGGAAGAAACCGGTTCCCCTATGACTTCATCAACTTTTTGTCTATACTTACGGGAGGTAGCAGATGCCGAATAGAGGCAAGGCTTGAGTTATTTCGTATGTGATATGCTGACAGCTGAGAAAAACTTGAGTTTTGATGTTGCATGCCCGGTGTTGAATCACTCCATGCCAAACACCCTAGCGGTGACTCTGCAGGGTATTATGTACTTCTGAAAGACTTAGTTTCTGCGCTTGCCGTTTACCAATGGTAGCAAGCCCGTGGTGGTTTGCTAAATGTTCGGCCGTTATTCATCATTAATCTTAATTAGTACAATGCAGGACGAATCCGTCAGTATAATCTCATTCATTTCCGCTGAGAGTGTGATCAATTGCAATTTATTCTCTCTTGTCAATATTCGTCGAATTTTCTGCTCCCAATTAAGAAAAATAGCCATTCATCACTTTTGAATCCTCGCACGAGCCATTTGCCAATCAGGATGATCCACGTATGTGGCATCACTATATTACTATCGTCTCAATTCCATTTACGAGTGAAGTAAAGGGTTTTAATGACGGCATGATGATGTTCCTCGAGCAAGACTGAGTTCGAGATGGTCATCGATGACTGACTTTTCAAGAATTCGGGGACGTGTGTGGGGAAACGAAATGGAGCGAGCCCTGAAATTCGACAATGCGGAGGAGGGCATCCGGATCGCGGTGCATTTCGCAAACCGTGGTGCCCACCACCGCGGCTGGGCTCGTCCCGAAGATTGCTTTCGACTAAGCTTGTTTCAGTAACGATCAGTTTAGCACGTACGGGGGTAATAGTCGCCAGTTGCTTTTGCGGAGCCGTCTCCCACCTCTGACTGTGCACCCTCCTCGATGCGCGCCCCTTGCACTCTGCGCATTTCCCTTTGCGGTGCGCTCCTCCCGAAGGGTGAGCACCGTCCATCCCAGCGACCGTCTCTGTCATTCCTCCCGTGTCTGACTCCAGTCTCAAATGACTCCTGGGCGACTGAGCAATAAATTTATTGCTCGTCAATTCACATTGCGTGGTGCTGGCAGAATTTTCGGAGCGTGTGCATCGGCGTCCAACCAGCGGTGGTTCCCTTCCGGCGGAGTTTCTATCGAACGCCACGTGACTGACGAGACAGTTTTTCATCTCTCTCTCCTTCGGCTAATGGATGATGATACGCGCACCGCGTCGTGCAGACAGCTTGGAAGTTGGGGGTGAGCAATGGGTCAGAGAGGAGGACATTTGGTACTTTTCGAGGCAGTTAGGAATCATTTTGTTGACTGTTTACATTCAATTCTCGTTGCTCGAAAACATCCCGTACGCAATGTACGTGTCGGAACCATAGGCTCTATAAAATCATCAATGACATTTAAGAACTCGGAAAAAGATGCAGCGAATCCCACTCGCATCCAATGCGAGTAATTTACTTGTATCCGGATCTGCGAAAGAGTTAGCGTTCGAAATTGCGCAGTTCATAAAATGCATTTCAACAAATCAATTTTGGAATAATAGTGCTCCTGGACTGGAGGTGGAATAGCGAACACCGCAACTATCTTTAAAGTTGGAGGTTACTAATGCTGCATTAATCACCAACCAATTCCCTAAACATTCCTCTCCTGTAAAATCCCGGAACATATCATTGCTAGCAACATTCGTGATAAAATATTTCGACATTCACAACTTTATACCCATTAAACAACAGATTCATACTTGAGAGATCTTTTGGCATTCCGCAATGGGGTAAATGGAACAATCAATCAGATGCGATTATCTTGGGTGTTAAAAAGGCCGTTGAGTAATTCCCGCATGCCAAATCGTTCCGGAATCTCCTAGTGTACGGAATAAATGATAATGTAATAAACTGGATCCAGGACTTACTTTCTAACAAAAGGTAATAATGATCGCTCAGCCTCTAATTATGTACATGTAACATCGGGCGTCCGTCAGGGTAGCGTCGTAGGACGTTTACTCTTTCTTATTTGCATAAATGGTGTTACCTCAAAGATAAAATGCAAGGAAAGTATTCATGTTGACGGCAGTGTAATCTAAGGGGAAGCAACCGAAATAGATCGTTAATTTCTAAATATTGACTTAAACAGCATTCTAAAAAGGTGTACATAATGGGATTTTTATTTAAATGCCAAAAATTTACGCCGTAGTACGCGTTCCCTTCGCCAGGTGTCGTCACCGGGGCAGAGGAGGTTTAAAAAAATACCTAAATAAAAAAACTTGCAGACTTTACCAACTTACACACTCGGAGGTGTTAGGATGAGCGTTCCAGATCACGTAAAATACTTGGGTGTCCACATCGCATCAGTACAGGCCTGGCGCCTCAATGTCGCCCCCCGTCATTGGCCGGGTGGTGGAGTGTCGTGTAAATTAATGAATATGTAGATGTAATTCATTTGTGAATTGTCCGAGCAGCATGAGTGGAATGCTACCTGAGCGTTGGTAACTACGTTGCGTGTGAGCTCGCCCTTTTTAATAGGATTACTTATTTGTCTTTTTAGTGTAGTCAGCGGAGTTGTTATATTCTAATCTTCGTAATGTGCATAGTGCCAGATGCATGATACACGTCCAGTCGCCTCCCTCTACGCGCCTTCTCGGTGGATTACGGAGTGTCATGTGTACATATATGGAAGTAATGGAGTAGAATTAGAATGTCTTGTGGCTTAGCACCCTCTGCCGCACGTCTTTGCGGCCACTTGCAGGGTATTGTCTAGATGTGCATAGATGTGAATCTGGTGGTGAAACTTAGTGTGACATAAGGGCCTATCAAAAAGAAGTACGACCTCCGTTCTTCATTTTCCTTTTTCTTATTTCATACGCAGTTCGTAAGTTAGCCAAGGGATTGCAAGTATTGCATGGTGAAAATTAAGTGCATTAGATACGGGACGAGAATTAATAAAATTAAACAAAGGTTGTGCGATTTTCCATAAAGATAAAGGCCAAGGTTAACATTAAAATAGGAAGGCTAAAAGTAGAGCAGTTAGAACAGTTTACGTATCTCGGAAATGTTTTCGACCAACTTGTCCAAAGTGTTAAGGACATAAGGAGAAAAATTACACTTGGGAAAGAGGCTTTCACAAGGGGGAGGGAGTTGATGACAGGGACATTGAGTAAGGATGTTATAAAAGGCTCGTTAAACTTTGATATGGAGCGTAGCTATCTACGGCGAGGAAACATGGTTACTGCAGCAGGAGGATAGACGTAGATTGGAGGCTTTTGAAATGTGGGTGTTGGTAAGGATGGAGAAGATCAAATGAACCTAAAGGAAAACAAATGAGGAAACGCTAGGTGTGGTGGGCGAGGAGAGGTGATTGTTGGCAGAAATCACAAGGAAACTGGAAAAATGGATGAAGAGCAAATTGATCGACAGTAGGGTGTTGAAGACTGTGATAGAGGGGAGAATGTTAGACAAACGAGGAAAGGGCAGGAATAGGATAGGGATGTTGGACGGAGTGAAGGGAGGAAGGCAGTTCCATGAGATAAAGAGGGGCTTGTGGTAGGATATGGGGTTGTGTTTTGTCAGGAGAAACAAAATATTTATTTGGTAGTTGTGTCCATACAAAGCCTACCTTAAGCGGTAGATGATCCAATAATAATAATACAATACTGTGAATATTTTTGTATAACTAAATCATTTATTTCTTTCCCAAAGATTCCAAGGGTATATTTTAATTCTAAGAACAGGAAAAAAATAAGAAAAAGTATTTCAGTTGATGAACTTCGTAGATATGCACCTGCATGATGTGAGCCGTCAGCGCATTGTTGTTGAACTTGACTGACTGGTTATGCCGGCGGAGGAGTAATTCCCAACATTTTCTTATATGCTTAACTCTTAGCGAAGTATACGAGCACCCATTTGTATTCTGGGGTACTTGCTGAGAGAAATCGCCTGAAAGAAGTTTCGGGATGTGGAGCTGCGGTTGTACTCTGCCGTGGGCTCCCTCTTCTTCTTCCTGCCCCCCCCCCCCAAACCAGGCGGCCGTGATCCTCCGCTCAGCCTGGTTCGCGGGAATGGGGCGGCAGGAGGAGGGATAGTCCTGTAAATGGCCCCACGTGGAGGAGGAACAGCGGAGGAGGCTTTTCTGGGCGAGGAGAGTGGGGATGCTTTTTGAGAGGAACGGTGTGAAACAGGGAAAAGTAATTACCGGTCCCATGTATAATTGGAGTCTGGGAGGGAGTGGGGGGGGCGCTCTCTGGGAGTGGGTGGCGAGGGAAGGCAAAGCGGGCAGGGGGGGACATCGGGGTCAGTGGCCCCGAGGGTGGGAGGGTGGCAGTGGCGGACTCGTGTGGGATTTTCTGCATAAGGGAGAGAGAGCTCCTGGGTAGGTGGGTCGACGCTATGGCGGCCGGCGTGAGCTCGCTCGCCTTTGCTGCCCCTCTCCTCCTTCCCTCCCTCCTCCCCATCCTAAGCCCCGCTTCAAATCCACACTCCCATCCGCTCCCCCGAATCCGCCCTCCCTCCCCAACCCTCACTCGCCTCCACATATGTCCCGCCCCTCCCCGCCTTCTTCACCTCCTCCACTTCTTTGGCCTCCTCCGGCCACTCGCGTTCTTCCTTCCACTTATTTCTCGCCAGATCTCTTCCGTTCCACCGTCCTAATATATTCCGAAACGGAATTCGTTCGCGGAATTAAGTTTTCAGCGCGTGGGATGCACAGAAGTGCGTGCTCCGTCTCGAAAAGTTTCAGATGCTGATGCTGACGGAGCCTTCGCTCCTCTTCTTCCATGGGATTTCACGGATGACGCGTTTTGCTTAATTAATTGACCCGTGTTTTTAATCGCATGTAGGTAGGTGTGGGCATTCGGAGTGTGCACCCTCTGTTGCTTTGGTTACTGCCTCTTCCGCGTGCATCCGATTGTAAAGCAGAAGCACCTTTACGGATGCTCATATCTTCCCCGTTACGGTTTATTATACTAGTTCCTCGCATGCAAAGTCCGTGCTTAAGGAATTTAAAGCCTTCGATTTTCGTGGCTCTAAAAGTGTACGGTACGATTGAAGCGGTATTCATGGATTCAATTTTATGACGCTGCATTGCTTTAAGTTTGCTCCGTTTTTGACGAGTTGGCCTGCTCCGTACATGTAATAAAAAGGTGGTCTCCGCTGCGGAAGTTTTTTTAAACTTATTTTTCCTTTTAACCTGCGAGATTGTTGAGCAAAGGAAATGTTTCATCCTCTCGTTAATTCCTTAAGATACTGCGCTTGCCAAATTATTCGAGATATTTTATCTACTTTTTAAAGTTTACGCGCAATAATTTCCCGCATAAAGCCGCAACTCTCCCTACCCATTCGAGACACACATTAATTACTTTTCCGCACTTTATGACGCAACCGTTTTCCTCCTTCTACTTGTGTTATTTTTTTTCTGAAAGCTGCTCAGGTAAGTATTACCGACCATGTTCTCCCCCGTTTCCTTCCTTTAAAAACCAAATCTCGCTTAATGAAGATTCTCAACTTAAGCATTACCCATCGTCCCACGTCCTTAATCCCCACAAGGGATTACGTTCTCCCTATCCTTACCACCCCTCCCACTCTTCTACGCCTTCTTCCTCTTCCCCACCTCTCCCCCTTCGCTCTTTCTTCCCTCCCACCCCTTTAATAGTTGCACTTTAGTTTAATGAATATTGGGAAATGGAGGGAGAGGAGGTTGGAGGGCGATGCTCCATTGCTTGATCTCCTTTCACCAATTCATGCGCTGCGGTCTCGCCGCTGGATTCCTAACCTTTTCCTTTTTGTTCTCCTAGCACCTGAGTACATTTGCATTAGGCTTGCATCATCTCCCCGTTCTATTCGCTAGACAGAGTCGCACGCGAGCGCGACCCGCCGAGACACAAGGCGCCTGTGTGCACACCGTGCTCCCTTACGAAGGCTGCCTTAGGGATGCGTATCCGATTGTTAATTCTAATTAAGCTCGGTAACTCTCAACGGTGTACTTATGTATCCCCCCTCCATCGCCCATGCTTAATCTTCGTTGTGAATTTTTGAGTTTTAATCAAATTCGGACTTATTCTTTCACTCCCAAAATGTCACATTAGGTAGCCTATAGAACAAATATAGCTTCTCTCTTGTTCCGTGAAGTCGTGGTAAAGTTGCAATCGGTTCTTCTTTGATTACATCAACCAGTCGACTAGAAGAAGCCGTTGACTTTTGAAATGACGACGATGAATGTTGACGTTTGTGATGGACGCAGCCGACACAATTTCTCCTAACCCAGCAAAACCTGAAATGAGGCACTACAGTAAATCCCTCTTCAATTCCGCATAATTATTTCCTTCGTTCATACCTATCTCTCCTATTTCTCCCCCTTCCTCATATCGATCTAGATGCACCTTAGCGGAAAAATTTATTTTTAAACAATTACCAATTTTACCCTCGGCATAAGTTATTAGATATGTTAAATAGGAGGAAATAAAAATGAATATTAAGCATTTATATGATAGACCGCCCCTATACCAAGACAGTTAATTTAAAAGCGGGGACCAAGAAGGGGTAAACTTCATTAACTCATGGCCATGCAACTTCAGGTCCCCATCCTTAACGCCACAGGTGGAAAATGTGGTACCCTCCTGTCGGCAGCGGACCGTTTGAGGCATCAAACTAAAGAGAGGATCGAGGGGGAAGGGGATTTTGTTGAAAGTACATCGAAAGACGGTTGTAGAGTGTATTTACTTGCCCTAAATTAGATGTATTTAAGTTCTATTCGGCTTGGCAGGAGGGGTTTGCGAACAAAATTCTCATGGCTGAACCAGGGTGAGGCTCTCTGTTCATGGCAAATTGTAGTCCTGCATTTATAGAATATGCCTATATAATTTAATCAGCAAAAGAGCAGTCTGCCATACTTGAAGAGGAATTTTGACGAAAGGTCGTTATGCACATGCTAACTTCAGCCTTCCAATGCAGTCCGTCCAATAAGGTGCAAACATTGTGCTAAGTCCCGAAAGGAACCGTTTCACACGATTCAACTCTCCTTAAGATCTTTGGTTTTTGTGCATGCGCACATACTCATCGTGAGAATTCGTCGGCGTTAACAATGAAATTATTCGCTAAAGAAGCGTGTAAGTTCAACCACAAAATGCACGTGCTCGAATATCGTGAATACTCTGCTAATGGCGGGCAATAGTGAAGCGTGTTGAGGAGATAGGAGCATGAATTGAAATTGCCTTCCCTCAAGGTCAAGTTTGTGAAAGTTCCTCGCAAAGTAAGGCCTGAAAGCGAGGTCTGTAACTGCCACTCGCTGCTCTTCCCTGCGCCCACCTGCCCCGCCGGAGCTGCTCATAATCGCCCCCGATGGTGGTGCCGTTGCCATGTTACTTTATACAGCCAAGAAAATATACTGAGGCATTCGTTGCTATTGTTTTTCATGCAGCCTCAAAAAAGATTTTGTTTTACAAAATGAGGTGTGTTATATTTTTCTTTTATTAGATGTGCTCAATGATAGATGCGTGACTTACTATAGGAGACAAAATTAGAATTTTGAATAAGTATGTCCTGTGAATTTACAAGTGTGAAACTGAAATAAAACTTCTTTTGCCATGTGAAATTTTCAGTGCAATGTCGACAGCATTGAAACGGAAAGTGTTATTTATGCTTCCCTTGGTCTCGAATTTTTCATTTTGAGTTTTTGGCGTATAGCCATTCCGTGATGTATATTAATTGGATTTTTTTGTATTCATATCCACGAGATTTCCATATTATATCGAATATTTTGACTTCGGGATGGCCAGTTATTTCCTCGGTTAGCAAATGATTGTCATTCATCTCTCAGATTAAACCAAGGCACGTTTGCGCAAACGACTGCACACGCGAGTGTGCGTATCTGATTTAAATCCTGATTTCATATGGAATATTAATCTTTATGCATCATTAAATTGATATTATCGAAGTTCAGGGCGAATTCTTAATAAGAATTCAGAAGAAAAGTTATAGTTTATCTTCCTTTTCACGTGTAATCACGACCTCATTATCCGCCTATGCAGTCATTCTGTGTGAATTACATCGTATTATATATATATATCCTTATCTCTTATATCGTACGAGCTGACCCGTAGAAGGCCTAAGAGAAGGCCGAAGGCTTAAACTTTCTAAAATGTGTGTATATATATATATATATATATATATATATATATATATATATATATATATATATATACAAATATATAAAAACACAGATGTAGATTTTTAGAATATAGAGACACAAAGAAAGGACACTCACAATTTGTTATTTTACGTTTCGACAGCACGGCTGTCGTCTTCAGAACCTGAAGACGACAGCCGTGCTGTCGAAACGTAAAATAACAAATTTTGAGTGTCCTTTCTTTGTGTCTCTATATTCTAAAAATCTACATCTGTGTTTTTATATATTTGTGTGTCGCCGAAGAGCGTTCCATTTCGAAGATATTTTATATATATATATATATATATATATATATATATATATATATATATATATTTATTTATTTATTTATTTATTATTTAACATTGCTCATGACATTAAACTTTACTATTAGGAATAATTTGACTTTAAGCAGCTTTTGGTCTAACATTATACCGTGTATTTTCTTAAGATCGTTTCGCTGCTGGAAATTCACGTGTTTTTTTCGGTATATTTTCCTTGTCATCATTGCCAAGCTCTGTGTTCGGACCTGCTTTTTCCTTCTAAAAAACATGCCAAGTGATTTTTAGTCACTGATTTCCTTGGGTGTGTCGAAATCATTATCAGGCACTAGCACTTTCTAATGTATTAATCCTCCCCCCCCCTCCCCTCCAAAATGCCAGCGCCTCGCAAGAATGCCCTAGGGGCCTTGGAAATTTGGTTTTCGTTGTGGAAATTAATGTGCTGTTAATAACTTAATTTCCGAGATTTTAATTTCATTCGTGTTGTTTTAATTTGTTATCAGTTTGTCGTTTCCAGAAAGTAAATAAATGTGTGTACATTCCTAATTGTCAGAACGTTTTCATATTCAAAATGTTTTTGGGGAAGGGCCGAAGAGAAGGGGCTATTTTTTTAAAATGTGTTTTTTATTTTCATCTTTTCACCTGCGTATGGGTGAGCGGAATAGCCTGCCCTGTCCCCTCCTCTTCGTCCTGCCCACCCCCGCAACTGCTCTGGCGGCCTTCCCCCCGCCCTTCAGGAGCCATCCCATCCTCCCCCCCTTCACCACGCCCATGGGGAAGTATGGGGCGGCACCATCCACGCTGGCTCCCCTCCCCGACTCTCCTGAATCTTCACTCGCCCTCCCCCGCTCCCGTTCCCCCAGATAGATCCCCTCTCCCCTTCGCGGCAAATCCCACTCTCCTTCCGGTGCCGACTTCACGCCCTCCCTCCCCCATTTACCCATCTCCCCTTACCTCTCTTTACTTAGCATCTACCATGTACATGCATGGTACCCTGCAGCCACCGCTGGGGTGTGAAGCAGTTGTGATTACAAAATAGGCATACATCATCAATAATTAGGCTCCTCTCACTTGTATATGATGACTTATTTTATTTTAATTATCGATTTTTGGAATAAATCATAAGGAGGCAGGAAAAATGGATGGAGAGGGTATTGATCGGCAGTGGAATGCATAAGACTGTGATAGAGGGGAGAATGTTAGGCAATCGAGATAGGGGCAGGAATAGGATAGTGATGTCAGATAGTTTGAAGAGAGGAAGTAGGTACACATAGATGAAGATAGACTCGTTTTAAAGCAGGATTTTGGATTGTCTTTTCTTAGGAGACACAAAATATTTATTGATTTGGTAATTGTGTCAATCCAAAACCTACCTTATCCGGTAGAATACCTGATAATAATCCAAATAATGTAGATCATAATTACTACAGGTACATGTACTGTAGTTAATAAGTGAGTTATACATTTCTAAGCGTTATATAGGAGCTGCTATTTACTTGAATAACAACAGCTAAGGTTAGATGACCTAATTACAACACACAAGGTTATTTAGTATGACGAAAGAACCCCCCTCCCCCAATAGCGCTGTCGGAAACACTTATTCTGATCCATTATCTTTCGTCGGAAAAATGAAAATAAAACTATCTGATGTGCACTTGATCTCTCTTATTCTATAACCTAGCTTATTAATATATGATCTTTCCTGTCGTGGTACCATGGGGCTAATAATACATTTTAAAAATCATCGCGAAATAGATATTCTACTTTACCCAAGATTTTTAATCTGTAATATAATTTTCGCGCCCTGAGCAATGCCAAAACTATTTTATTTAATCATTTCAATACGCTACTCTATTTATCGTAATAATGACATAGACATCTAGCCACTCTACGATGAACGCAATCTAATTCGGCAATCAATTCAACTTCACGCCTTTGGGCATCCTCAGCTTCATTCCAGCTGTTAGATTTTTCAGCCACCAGAACTTCCTTTGAAGGAGGTAGTGTGAAAGGTATGCGTGAATTGCCCGCACCTTTGGGATAACTCTGCCCTAACTTATCAAGTCGACCTTCGGGTTGATAACTGCGATTGTGTGGTGGGGTTGTCATTAAAGACCACGGAACCATCGGGTTCTTCCCCACCAATGCCTCTACAGCTCCCGTAAAGTATCGAGGGCTGCAGTTGATGTGTTAATTGCTGCTCTGCTGATTTAGTTTTGGTGGTGGGATGACTTAGGGATTCGTCGTTCATCTGGACCGGCCCTTATTTGTGTGTTCATGTTTGGATGCGCGCTTTTCAGAGAGCTGGGCAAACTAGGAGCCTTGCCGGGGGTGTGAGAGTGGGTCGAGGAATTCACGCTTTCTCATTTGAGGGGCGGGGATGGGGGTGGGGCGTGGGTGCCAGAACCGACCCCGCCTCGCTCATTCCAGATAAAGGTGGGAGAGTAATATTAAGGGCACCGGGAGGAATTAAGGCTGTGACCCTTTGGGTAATCGAGTGAGTTCAAGGGTGTGTTTGTGCTTGTTGCTTGTGTTTTGTTTCGGGTAGTTGGGGTTCGAGTTGAGTGGAGAGGGAAAGGGAAGCATCGGGTGTGGGATTTCAATCCCCATGCCCTTGTCGGCGTTAGTTGGCTCATATATCCAGAATTGCTCTTTCCGAGTCATTTAAGTCAAAGTAATACTTTTTACTTCGTGTTTTAATGAAGCATATGGGGAGCACTTCTTCGGTTAAAGATTCCTATTATATTTTTGTAAAGTTTTCTACAAATTATTTTTCCGGAAATAGTTTTTTCAAAGTGATAATGCATGTTGACAAAATTCTGTCAAGGATCCGGCTGTATTGGTTTGTGAGACAATGCATGAAGTACCTTAGGAGTTGATACACACTTCGGGTTAAAAGTTAAATAAAACAGATGATCTACAAAAATTGACTATCCACAATTGCAGTTATGAAAATTCTGAGAACATTATGTACTCCGGCGTTTCCCGGAATTAGTTAATGGGCTTAAGCTCATCTTTTTTTACATTCGATGTTTTCTGGCTGAACTTTGGGGAAATCCATTATCAATGAAGTAAAAACAGTGTGTTAGTACCTTACAAGAAATTTGGTGGAAAGATACATTGTTTTTTCACTTCAGTCATATTTTTTTATATTCCAAAACTGCCTATTGCTTTCTGTAAACATTTTTCCGCTCGTCTATTGCACGACGTTTTGGTTCTCAATTGATTTGGCATAGTTGCTTTATACTTTATGATTCAATGGAGCTTTTTAGTGCTTAATAAATTATGCCCAAGTAAATCCATAATGTTATCTATTATTAAATTGTAACGCTAAAAGAACTACTAGGCAAGATTTTCCGCTTGATATTTCAGACTTTTAATTTTGATTCAGGGTAAAGTTAATATTTTGTTATCCCACGTCCGATTAGGATTAATAAATCTCAGGATAAGAGTTTTAACAACGTCGCCGAATACGTTTCCATGGCATTATTTCCTTGTCAGGCGATAGCAATCACTTTTTCTCCTCTCTCTCCTCGTCTCGGTGATAATCACAATAAATCCAAGGCATTTGCAGGCGCGCGCCTATTCGATTAACACTCTCGACTCAGGAGCTGCAGTTAATCTCGACTTAATTACCTCGCCTGGGCTTTTGTTGTGTCCACCGTCGTATCTTCTCCCCGAATCGCAGATCACTCGCTCAAATTGATTCCGAGTCGCCCTCCAGGAGGTCGCCCCCGTATCTCGCACGCCCCATCTCCCGCTGAATCCCACTCCCCTCCTCACCAAAGTTGAAGGACGGGATCTGCTCCTTCCCTGGACCGCTCCTCGCCCACCCGACGCCCTCTCCAGCGGGGGTGCAGCACGCCGCGCCGCTGCGTTCAATCCCGCTATTGGCCCTCTCTCCTGGCTGGACCTCGAAGTTTCCCGCGATCCACGCCCCCAGATATGTTAACCCCACCCTCTCCCCCAACCAAAGGTGCTCTCGCGAAATTTGAGGCTCCCAGCTTAGGCTTATGCGTGGGAATATGCTAGCAGCGCCTCATCACGTTCAGAATTTTCGGTTTTGATTTGAAATCTTCCGAGGTGAGCGTTCGCTGGTGTCTCGAGGGCATTCCAACGTCAGCATTGCAGACTATTTCTGACTTTAAGACAGAAAGGCAGATGTTTTCCCCCGCATTTGTACCAATGCCCCGAATCTGGTTTCAATGAATTACTGATGACGGCAATACGATGGAAACAAACCAAGGAATGCCTGTTTTGTCACCGCTACTAGGCAAAGATGTTAGTTTGTATTGTATTCTGGATCTTCAGGAACTGGATTGCCTTGACAGCAGCGTTAATGATATTTATTCCATGGAATGGGGAATTTCGTAGGTTTTGAGCAATATATTTATCTCTCTTCGTCATTGTTTTTATTTCCTCTTATATAATGTGCTGGAAAACGTCCGTATTGGTAAAATTAACCCTTGTTTAATACTGGGTTTGGCGCTAGCGTTTAAATTTTTGCATATTTTTGTGGATTCTCCCTCTGATAACCACCTTGCAATTAGTTTCAGGTTTTGGTTATCGGGAATTTTATGTGGATGTTCATTTCCCTTCCTTCGCCCCTTAAACACCCTCACTCTCCCTTATCTCTTTCCATTTCCATCTGATGCTTTCACCCCATGACATGCACCTGTTTGGTGAAACGCGGGGTATTTGCGTAGATGTGGAACAGGTTCGCCGAATCCTGTAGTTCTACTTCGTAGCCATATTTAATGAATTAATAGAAATGGAATGGTGTATCCTTGAAGATGAAGCCATAGATAAACAGAAATACAGTTGTGATTGCAAATCAATAGAAATGTTCTTGAGGCCTAACCTAGGAGCACATTCAAATCCATCCCCTTCAACTGCAGTAATTTCTGACGCGGCGGGGAAGGCGGTTGAGGTTTAATTTTCATCCAAATTCGCGTGACTGGACGTGCAGAATAGATTACACACATGAGATATTGACTGTTTCATTGTTTTATTATAAGCTCTCCGATGGCTACTCTAAAAAGACAAAAAGGGAATCCTTTTCATGAGGGCGGACTTGCATGTAATGTAATCTCCAACTCTCCGGTATCATCCTACTCATTCAGAACTGGCAATTCACAAATAAGTCAGATCTGCATATTACTTATGTACACGAAACCCCACCCCCTGGCTCAAGGGTACGTGGTGGGAGTCTTCGCATATCTAAGGGATTTCATCTCAGAACTTGTAGGAAATCGTCTTCCTTTTCCCTGTTTTGGGATGTCGTGTATAAAAGCCCAGCTGCGTTTCTCAAGACCTATCCTGATCGAATCCGTGTGGTTCGCTAGGCACATGGTTGTGAGTGTCGAGGGGTGTCAAGACGTTGCTAACAATAATATGCCTTGGAATTTTACAGAAGATGGAAATTGGTAAATTACTCAGTAAAGAAGTGAATTGGAAAGTAATTACTGGGTACTTTTTTATTACCACCGTTAAAGATAGGCGTGGCCTTAGTTGTTTTTCAATAAAGAGGAGACATGCCTTCCAAAGTCGATTTTCTAAATATATATATATATATATATATATATATATATATATATATATATATATATATATATATATATATATATTCAAAGTGGGGCACTATTTTCGATTCTTTGATGTAGTTCTGTAAAATGTCGAAGAAAGACGAGGGTGTGGGCCGGGCGAGGCTGTGGGAGAGTGCGGTGGACGGAAAGAAGGGAGGTGGGAAGTTTCGGCGGAATAAATGATCTATTGATGAGAAGGTTTTTTAGAGTGTTTGGTGTTGTGACTAAGGAGTGCGTAGTAGTGATTAATCTCCGTATCAATCAGGAAATAATATCGACACATTAAAACTACTGCTGCTGTGAATGGCATCCAGTGGCATTACATTCAAGTTATCATCGCGACAAAGCGTCATCCAGGGTGGGAGTCCCTCGGAGTGGGGTGCCCACCGCTCTTGTCCTCGTCTATAGTTTTCCACCCCCCCCCCTCCCGACTCCATTCCTCTCACCAGGTCACAGTCTTTGCTCTTGCTTCTCCCTCCCCTGTTGACCTCCCTGTGCCCCCCTCTGTATCATTCTTCCTCTTCGGCCACCTCCGTCGTGGCGTCATGGCGGATTTATTTGTGGCCCTGGGCTAAACGTCGGAGATGCAATGCTCTCCGGAATGTAAGGGGCGCTCACGGGCGTTGCTTTCATGGTTGTCGTGCTGTATCCCTTTTCAGAGAGTGGGGAGAGTATTAAGTGAGTAAAGGGGTCGCACCCCTGCCTGCTTGGTGGCCTCCTCAACTGACGGAGGAATTCGCCTCCTCCTTAACTCTCCATCCTCTCGATGCTCTTGCCAACGGTAATTAAGCTGCGTTGCAGCTAAGCTAAACCTATCTCCCTCTCAATTTTCGAATCTGTCGAGCTTGCTTTCTGATTATTTCGTCGAAGAGATATCACTTCCATGTCGCTACGTTCCCCCTCGTCGAGATGATGGTGTAGTAGTCGTAGTGTAGTGATGTAGATTGTTTTCTAATCTTTATTAAAAGAGTGCGCGCGATTATCTATCTACCCGGTGTAGTCTCGCCGCAAATGGCGCCATGGTCCACCGCTTTCCCCTCGTGTGACTCCGCATCCCGAAACTGCGACCGAAGATAGTCAGGTGCAGAGCGATTTATGCATGTTTTTCGGCCTGTCGCGGCAGACCGGGGCTCACTCATCCTTCGCCCTCCACGCGGAACTAGTTGGGCACCGTTGTTTCCGCTGGCTCCGTTTATTTTGCTACCGCAGTAATCTGCATCACACGAGGCCATTATTTCAGACGTTTGGATGAGATAGCGTTGGGCATTGTTAGTAATGTTTACCCATTATGAATTTGACATTCCTTTGCCGACAGTAATGCCGTAACTTCAGCGTGACTTGTGCGCCTGTGTAAATTATATTCCGCTAAAGTATTTTGATAATTAGATCATGCTGCTTGGTTGACACGCATTAGATGTTAGCCCAAATGTTTACCCAGGACACTATTCATTTCCGGCAACTGAATATTACTGCTGTCACGATTGCGTCGTTTTGGCTCCGAATACGTGTACTTTTAGGTAGTGTCGCAGGTTTTCGTGTCATGGTTTTTTGGTTGTGCGATCGATCAGGCAATTGAGGAAAGAGTTTAGTAAATCTCCTCTGGCAAAGTTTCGGGAGAGAGTAATTTGAGATTGGGTAGCTGGAAGAGAAGTAGAAATTGGAGTATTGAGAATTACTAGACCCATTTCCCTCCCGGCTCCTCTGTACTATCCTTCATTGTACTTTAGAAAGTGGTTGTGCCACCAAAAGTATAGTCCTCATCTGAGTTTCTCTCTCTTTTGAGTTATCAATGTTTTTTGTTTGCTTGAGTG